>NC_053023.1:170004959-170604959 GCF_003073215.2 Triticum urartu
AAGCTTGTCACTTACCTCTCGAAATAGAACACAAGGCATATTGGGTCATTAAAGAGCTCAACTATGACTTCAAACTTGCCGGTGAGAAGAGGCTTTTTTACATTAGCTAACTTGATGAATGGAGAACCCAGGCCTATGAGAATGCCAAACTGTTTAAAGAAAAAGTTAAAAGATGGCATGACAAAAGGATACAAAAGCGTGAGTTTAATGTAGATAATTATGTATTATTATACAACTCTCGTTTAAGAATTTTGCAGGAAAACTCCTCTCTAAATGGGAAGGTCCTTATGTCATCGAGGAGGTCTATCGTTCCGGTGCCACAAAAATCAACAACTTCAAAGGCACAAATCCAAGGGTGGTGAACGGTCAAAGAATAAAACATTATATCTCAGGTAATCCCATAAATGTTGAAACTAATGTTATTGAAACCGTAACCCCAGAGGAATACATAAGGGACACTTTCCAGAATGTTTCAGACTCCAAAAAGAAAGAGGTATGTGGTATGGTAAGTAAACCGACTCCAAAACAGTTCGAATAGAAATTTTTCTCCATTTTGTAATATTCAAGAAAATAGGAAAATAAGAAGCAGTCTGGGAAGGACACGAGGCTTCCATGAGGGTGGAGGGCGCGCCCTACCCCCTGGGCGCGCCCCTGCCTCGTGGGCACCTCGTGTGCTCTCCGGACTCCGTTTTCTTGCACGATACTTCTTTTGGTCGGTAAAAATTCATTATATAATCCCCTGAAGGTTTTGATCACCGTACCATGCAAATATCTCTTGTTTTTGTTTCGAGATGTTTTCTGCCAGGGTTGTCAAGGCCAGGCATCATGTCGTCTCCCTCCTCCAACAATGAGGGCAACGATGCTTGGCTAATGAAGATAGAGCTGAAGAGAGAAGAACCCGGGGAGATCAACAAGGACGATGGGATCAAGAAGGCCATGGGAGATCAAGTTCCGACAGTAGAAGACAAAGACATCCTTAAACCTCATCACAATCTCCTTACCCCAACGGAGATTGAAGTTGTCGGCGTTCTAGAAATGGGTGTCCCCAGACTTGCCTGCCTGCGGCCCATGGCGTGGCTCCATCAGTGGTCCTGTACGGCCCACCTTCACCAACAAACACTCAAGACCCTCGCGAGGGGCCAAGCCTCGTGGGGCGGACGATGCAAGACCTCCTCAGGAGCGGCCTCACCAGGCTGGCTCGCAAGGGGCGGAGAGATCAAGGCAAGGGACACCTCACGAGGTTTGTGTGATGCAAGCCATGACGACTGGAGCCAGGAGGGCGCCAACGCGCAGTGTCCTCGTTTCCTCTTTGGTGCTAAAGAGGCAAGCGCAGGCGAGGAGTCCCAAGGCATCAGGCAAAGGTTTCCATATCAGTGCAATGAGACCAAGACCAGCAGGACGGAGATCACCATGAAGCCCAAGACAATGTCATCACCAAAGCCTTTGTTAGGCGAAGACTACTTTTGTCAGGATAGTTTGTACTAGTTGTCCCCCTTCAAACTGGCCGTTGTGGGATCCCTTCCCACCTAATATTTGGGAAGAGGACCCAGGCCTCTATATATAGGACTAGCCACCACCATAGAGGTAGATGAGATGGGAACACATCACTTGAGAGGCTCATCTAGAGAGAGAGACCATCGACAACCACACAAGTTCCCAAGCACAAGAACACCTCTCCTCAGGAGGCTGTTCTTCCCTTTTAACTGTTCATCCTCAGCCCAAGAGGAAATCCACCACACCACACTGGAGTAGGGTATTACACCACATCGGTGGCCCGAACCAGTATAAACTCTTGTGTCTCTTGTTCTTTGGGTTCGTCGAGCTAGGCCGTGAGATCATAGTGTGCGCGAGCTAGAGAGAGGGATAGATCTTCGTGCGCACCCTAGTGTTCGAACCTTAAGGGTTTTGCCGGAACCCGAAATCCGACATTTGGCGCGCCAGGTAGGGGTGAGCTTGAGCTTTCTCCTTTGTTGCTCCGCACTTTGCCACTCCACCAAGTTCATGGCTGATGCTCGCCGGGCCCGCGCTGAGCGCCGGGCCGCCCTTGCCACCCGTGTCTCCCAGACAGCCACCGTTGGCGGGCCTCCCCATCGTTCTCCATCACCCGCCGCCAACGCCGCCACCGACCTGACGGCAAACGAGCAGCAAGCTTCCTCACTGCACCCCTCTGTGCGGCGAGACGGTCGCACCGCCACCCCGTCGCTGACTCCGGCCGGCTCATCGTCTCACGCTCGCCGCACACCCACGGACGCGCAGGCCGCGCTGCTCATGGCACACAAGCTCTTGCGCTACCGCCCGGTCGATGACCTCTATGAGGACTGGTTGGACCACATTGCCGAGCTCGTCAGCGCCGCGGGGGGCTCCCCTGCACCATCCCTCTCGCTGCCTCGCCCGCCCCCAGCTGCGGGCGTTGTGGCTCATGGAGCGCCTCCGGCCCCTCCGCACCAAGATGGCGCCCTCACGCCGAGACATGCGGCTCATGGAGCGCCTCCCCCTCCTCCACGTCAAGACGGCGTCCTCGCTCCAAGATGTGCGGTCCCGCGGCGTGACCCCCCGCGCCATGTGCCCGCACACGAAGAAAGAAGTGCCAAGAGATCCCCCGTCCACAAGAAAATGCTCCACCGCTCACAGCACCGCCACGTCAGGATCGCTTGCTGCGGTAGGGCCATGCACCACTTGCCGTGGTAGCGCAGGGACACCAAGATCAAGCTTCACCTCCACGACGGGCCCCGGTGGCCACGGCGGGCTGCCGTGCCTTCACTCCTGAGCTGCGTAGCGTCATCTGGCCGGGCAAGTTCAAGCCGGATCTGCCTCCTCGCTACGACGGCACCCCTGACCCTGCGGAGTTCTTGCAGCTCTACGAGCTGAGCATCGAGGCGGCCAACGGCGATGAAAAGGTCAAGGCGAACTAGTTTCCCATGGCTCTCAAGGACGGTGCCCGCTCCTGGCTCCTGAACCTGCCCCGGGCTCGATTTCCTCCTGGAATGAGATGCGTGACCACTTCGTCGCCAACTTCCAGGGCACTCGCGACCGCCCCCCAGCCGAGGGTGACCTGCGCCGCATCAAGCAACAGCCGGGAGAGATCCTGCAGAAGTACATCCAGCGCTTCAACAACGTGTGCCTCAAGATCCCCAAGGCGATGGACGAGGCCATCATCTCAGCGTTTTCCGACGGCGTTCGCGACATCAAGATGAAGGAGGAGCTCGCCATCCATGAGGAGTTGTGCATGACTTTGGAGCTGTTCAACATAGCAACCAAGTGCACGAGAGCTGAGGAGGGGCGCCTCTCCCTCCTTGAGCTCCCTGCTGCGGATCCAGAGGAGAAGAAGGACACGGTCAAGGACGTGAAGCGCAAAGGGGTGGTCGTACTCGCGACAAAACCAGATACCAAGCGCGGCCGAGACCTTCCCGAGTTGTCCAAGGGCAGCCGTATGTTCTGCGCCTTCCACAACGTGCGCAGCCACAACACCAACGATTGTCAAGAGCTCAGGGCCATTCTAGATGGACGCTTCGGTCGACACCCCGAGCGCAATGATCGGGGCTACGGCCGAGGAGGTGGACGAGGTGGAGGACGTTGGGACGACCGCGGCCCACACCAGGAGTGGCGCGACCAGCCTCGTGAGGACCGCTGGCAGGACCAGCCTCGTGAGGATCGCTGGAGGGACCAGCCTCGCGAGGATCGTCCTCAGGGCAACCCTAGTCTCCCTCCACTGCCGCCACCGCCAAGAAGGAACGACGACCACCAACAGGACGAAGGAGCTGGGGGCTTCCAGGAGTCACGCGCCATCACCTGCATCTTGGGTGGCACTTAGGCCCCAGCCTCCCAGCATATCTTCAAGCAGTTTTCTCGCGAGGTGAATGCAGCCCTCCCCAAGCTCGAGGCTACGCGCCCGCTCAGATGGTCCAAGTACGCCATCACCTTTAGCTCGACGGACCAGCTCAAATGCGCGGCAACCACTAGCGTCCTCCCGATGCTCTGTTCACCTATCATCAGCAATGTCCAAGTCACCAAGACCCTCATCGATGGCGGCGCAGGGCTCAGTGTTCTATCCGTCGAGACATTCGACAGCCTTCAAATGCCATACGATCAGCTCCAGCCCACCAAGCCTTTCTCAGGACACTACAAGAAATATGAAAACTTGTGACCCTCACTATTGGTCGCTGAAAGGTCATAGTTTTCCTTTTGTGACCTTTTTGTGACCAAAAATAGATGGTCAAAAGATGGCGGTCGTAAACTGAAATTAACGACCTTCTCTGTGAGAAGGTCGTGGAAGGCCATGACCAAAACAAAAGGTCATGAATTCTATGACCTTCTATTTTGGTCGTTGGTTGTCTGCCCAGGCCACGTCGGATCCGACGTGGCAATCTGACGTGGCAAAATTGCGACCAATTGAAAAGGTCACTGATAAGACTCAACCCGGTCCGATTAGGTGTTTTACATGGGCCGAGCCCATGAATTCAGCCTATTTGTGTTTTTTCTGTCAATTTTTGCTTGGATTCATGGGCCAAGCCCAATATTGCATCCTTTTTTATTGTTGGGGCATGGCCTTTTTAACCCATCGATTTTCTAGTTTCAGCCATATATATTGGAGCTGGGCCCACTAGTCAGACAAGCCCCACATATCATAATCTCATACATTGGTCCCACACGTCAGATATTTCAACATTGCTCAGATTACTTTGGTAAGTGGATCCCACTAATCAGGTTTCCATTTCACACATTTTTAAATCACTATTTCAAACAAAACAGAAGAAACGTAATTTATCAAATAACCTTAAATTTGTTACAATGTCACAATCTCTATAGCCTATTACAGTCAAACAGAACAAACAAATCTCTAGCATCACGGCTTTGCACTTGGCTTCATGGCTTTGTACTTCAAATTTGTCTTGGCGCTCCTGTAAAAGAGTGAACACAAAGACTAACAGTATTAGTGTACTGCTACTGAGGTCAGAACCAAACAAATGCAATGGCAACAATAATGTAAGCAGGAAAGTAGATCTACCCACTAGTATGTTCCAACTTCACCTTTCCTGTCCTGAATTTCAATACTAGAAAGGGCAAATAAAACAACAGACTTGCATAGTGAAATGTTTGCTTTTACAAATCTTATAGAATAATTTGTATAAATTATGCATTTAATATAGGCTTCATGAAGATGGGTAGAAAAAGAAGGTACTTCAACCACTTTGCACAACAAGATCACAAGCAAGTTTAAGTAAACACAAGCTTAATTTGCTGCATAATCATTGACAAGTCACACAAAATTTCAGTAAACTGTAGATGCTCAAACCGACATTTGCAGACGAATATTTTTGTTTAACTCATTTACTGTTGCTCCCTTTAATTTTTAGGACTGCATATTCTGAATCTACTAGTACTAGATACCTATTGATTAGTAAATAAAGCTGAGTTATACTAGTAGTGGTGTTGCTCAATTGCCACTGTTCTTATCATATTTACTCCATAACAACTAACATGAACATGTCAATTGATTAAAACCTAAGCCATGTAAATTTCAGAACAACAACCAAACTTAAGCCATGATGATAGACAGTGAGAAAATCAACTAAACTTCAAAGGAGTGCTAACCAAGAACCCTTTAATTAACCCTAGCATTTCATCAACACCCCCAACCAAACAGGAGCATGAGCAGGACAATAGCTACTACCCAGTATAACAGCAAAATGGCGTAATCATACAACTTGTAAGAGATGGACTCAGGGATGGTAAGGTAACATCAGATGAGGGGAGGGGAGGGTGCAGACGCTTCTACTCATTGCCAAGCTGAACGATCAGCTTCGCTATGACAGGTTTTAGGACCCTTGTCGCCACGCTGACGAGAGCCGCCTCCATGGTCATGCTAGCTCAGAGCTCAACCAGTCAACCGTGCATGGAGCCATGGAGGTCAGGTTGTTGAATGCACTGACAGTAAATAGCTAGCTCCAAATTGACAACCTGAAAAGAGGATTGGTTAGTACACTGAAAATAGTAAATAGCCAGCTCCAAAGTTAAGGTACTGACAGAAAACATTATTAGAAGCACATCTAATGATTCATCAAGCAAAAGGAAACATTTCAAAGATACCAGCTGGGCGTCAAATCTAGCAGAAGGAAACATTTCAAAAATACAAGCCGGGTGTCAAATTTGAATGAAGCGATGTAAGTATACCAATTGAAAAGAACATATACATTGATTTTCCTCAAATTCAAAACTATGCCTTCTAAGCTTGGTAGCTCTTCCTAATCAAAATTCTTGATCACATCTCAATGCACAACAAGGTTGCAGTTAATAACTTCTTATTTATCATGTATTGTCCAAAGTTACATGATGAAAGACATAAATGAGCAGGACTGTAATTTGTAATCCTCGGTTCATTTAGCCAAACATCAATCCAGTATACTTTGTGCCATTGATAGCTAAGGTGGAGGGCGCGCCCTACCCCCCTGGGCGCGCCCCTGCCTCGTGGGCCCATGGTGGCTCCCCTCCACTTATTCTAGCTACCACACACTCCTTCTTCCTCCCACAAACATCACTAACCAGCTCAAACCCGAGTCCAAGCTCATTTTGCTGCCATTTTCGATCTCCTTGCTCAAAGCTCCGTTTACAAAACTGCTTTGGGGGATTGTTCTTTGGTATGTGACTCCTCCAATGGTCCAATTAGTTTTTGTTCTAGTGCTTTATTCATTGCATATTTTTGGTGCTTAGGTGACCCTGTTCTTGAGCTTGCATGTCAAATTTATATGGTCAAAAGTAGTTTTAATGCATGATATATCCTCTAGGCACTTGTAGGAGTAGTTGCTATCAATATTGTTGAGTTTGGTTCACTTTTATTTTGAAGTTACTAAAAAATTTCATAAATTTTCAGAAAAAGATGAAGAGATTTTTGAGGGGCTCTTTGAGCCGAAGCTCGAAGGATAAGAAAAGTGAACAAGAAGAGAGGCCCAAATATAATCTGCCTCGTACCGTGGAGGTTCGGCCGTGTGAATGGCCTTGTGATGATTTCTTAAGAGCAGCCGGGATTTATGATGAGTTCTATGAGTTGGCTGAGAATGCAGGCCTCACCGCCTTCCTCCACGACCAACGCGAACAGTATCTCTTACTCACCAATACCTTTGTGCAAAACTTTCATTTCCATGCTAGGAGCTCACCACCTACGATGGAATTTTATTTATATGATGAGCATAAGGAGATGTCACTTCGTGATTTTTGCCGGGTTTGTTTGATCCCTTTTTAGGGCAGCGTAGAGGAACCACATCGTGACGATGTGGATGGGTTTATTGATACCATTGCTGTAGGGGAAACGAGGAAGGTTTCCGACGCACGAATTACTAGCATACACTTTCCTGTTCTAAGTTACTTTGCTATATTTGCTAGTAGATGCTTAAGTGGGCGCGGAAACTGTGGAAACATGAGTGCCCCTGATATTGTTATTTTGTGCCATGCCTTATTTCGTGATGACAGATTTAGTATGGGCGCTATTGTTGCAAAGCGGTTAAACCTTAACTGTACTAAGGGCCCCATCTTGGGAGGCATCTTCGCCTCACACCTCGCTGCATACTATAACATATCTATTAGGCATTATGAGAAAGAAGAAAATTTGTTGCCTCCTGTTTATCTAGATTATAAGAGTATGGTAGCACATGATTTTATTGTTAAGAATAGGGAAAAGGCGCTTAAGTACAAATTAATATTTGGTAAAAATCATCCTGAGACTATTACATTGCCTGCTCCTTCCTTGTTTGATTTATCTGCAGGCAAGTACCTTGTTTCGTTGGAGGCCATTCACGCCTACCGGAACCCTACATCAGCTATAGAGCCAGAGCCGGAACCACAATTTGATCCTCCACGACAGTCTGATTACCAGTGGGATCCGGAGGTGATTGCCAACCAGTGGCAATCCGAGGCTTCTTCACAGTACAATCCCAACTATTACTTTGGATATCCGCCAGGCCAGCCGTGGCCATAGACCAACTTAGGCCAAAAGCCTAAGCTTGGGGGAGTACGTATTTCTCACCGACATTACATTCATGTTCACACACTCATGCTAGTTGTCGGTGCTCATACTTTTTCACTGTATCATCCATGCTAGTTTATTTTCCTTTTTTATGCTTTCTTCTTGTGTGTTTAATAAACCTTAATAAAAACAAAAAAATAGTTGTAGCTTTCATTTAGTTTTACTTTTCATGTTGTAGTAGTAATACTAAAAAGAAAACCCAAAAATATTTCTTGTTCTTCTTTTGTTTGTTGGGAGCTTTCCCGTGTAAATAGTTTTATTTCTTTTCTTGTTCTCTGGGGGTCGAGAGGAGAAGACCATAATGAAAATGTTAAAGTGGCTCTTATATGCATTATTGTTGATCTGACAAAAGAGCCCATATTACCTTGTCTTCTCTCTTGAATTGAATGCCTGCAGATTCCAGCTTAGTCCAATGCACGTGCACCATTATTATTATCCACACTATTCGGTCGTGCAAGTGAAAGGCAATAATGATGATTATATGATGAACTTATTGAGATGAGAAAAGCTGGTATGAACTCGACCTCTCTTGTTTTTGTAAATATGACTAGTTCATCGTTCCTGATTCAGCCTATTATGAATAAACATGTTTGCAATGACAATTAGAGATTATAGTTTCTTATGCCATGCTTAATTAGCTAGGAGCTTATAATGGTTTACCTTGCGTGCCAACATGCTATTAAAATGGTTGTGATGTGGTATGATAGGGTGGTATCCTCTTTTGAACGATTCGAGTGGCTTGACTTGGCACATGTTCACACATGTAGTTGAAACAAAATCAACATAGCCTCTACGATATTTATGTTCATGGTGCATTATATCCTACTCATGCTTGCATTCGATGTTGATTAATTTTAATGCATGTTCATGACTGTTGTCGCTCTCTAGCTGATCGCTTCCCAGTCTCTTGCTAGCCTTCACTTGTACTAAGCGGGAATACTGCTTGTGCATCCAATTCCATAAACCCCAAAGTTATTCCATATGAGTCCACCATACCTACCTATATACGGTATCTACCTGCTGTTCCAAGTAAATTTGTATGTGCCAAACTCTAAACCTTCAAATAAACATTTTGTTTTGTATGCTCGAATAGCTCATGTATCAACTAGGACCGTCTGTATCTTCCATGTTAGGCGGGTTATTCTCAAGAGGAGTGGACTCCGCTCCTCACTCACGAGAAAATGGCTGGCCACCAGGATGCCCAATCCCATGCTTTATGCAAATCAAATCAAAATAACTGCAAACAAAACTCCCCGGGGACTGTTGTTAGTTGGAGGCACTCGTTGTTTCGAGCAAGCCATGGATTGATGCTTGTTGGTGGAGGGAGAGTATAAACTTTACCATTCTGTTTGGGAACCGCCTATAATGTGTGTAGCATGGAAGATATCGCCATCTCTCGGTTGTTATGTTGACAATCAAAGTATACTGCTCAAAATATCATTCATATCTATTTCAAAACCAAGCTCTGGCACCTCTATAAATCCCTGCTTCCCTCTACGAAGGGCATATCTATTTACTTTTATGCTGAGTCATCATCCTCTTATTAAAAAGCACTAGTTGGAGAGCACCACTGTCATTTGCATTCATTATTGTTAGTTTACATTGAGTATGACTTGACTG
Source organism: Triticum urartu (assembly GCF_003073215.2). Taxonomy (NCBI): domain Eukaryota; kingdom Viridiplantae; phylum Streptophyta; class Magnoliopsida; order Poales; family Poaceae; genus Triticum; species Triticum urartu. The sequence continues at coordinate 170,014,597 of NC_053023.1, forward strand.
GATCTCTTTTACCATGAATTACAATGTCTAGTCAGTCCTTGATCTTTAAAGGTGCTCTGCATTTATGTTTTGCGGTCTCAGAAAGGGCTAGCGAGATACCATCTTGTTATATCATATTATGATTGTTTTGAGAAAGTGTTGTCATCCGAGATTTATTATTATTGCTCGCTAGTTGATTATGCCATTGATATGAGTAAACATGAGACCTGAATGTTATTGTGACTATGGTTAGTTCATAATATTTGCTGAAAACTTGAATGATGGCTTTACATATTTACAACAACAAGAGTAAACAGAGTTTGTAAAAGTTTTTCTTTATCACTTTCAGTTTATCAACTGAATTGCTTGAGGACAAGCAAAGGTTTAAGCTTGGGGGAGTTGATACGCCTCCGTCGTATCTACTTTTCCAAACACTTTTACCCTTGTTTTGGACTCTAACTTGCATGGTTTGAATGGAACTAACCTGGACTGACGCTATTTTCAGCAGAATTGCCATGGTGTTATTTTTGTGCAGAAATAAAAGTTCTCGGAATGACATGAAAATCAACGGAGAATTATTTTGGAATATATAATAAATACTGGAAGGAAGATCCACGTCAGGGGGGCCTCCACCTATCCAAGAGGGTGGGGAGCGCGCCCTACCCCCTGGGCGCGCCCCCTTGCCTCGTGGGCCCCCTGACGCTCCACCGACCTCAACCTTGACTCCATATATTCACTTTTGGGGAGAAAAAACCAGGGAGAAGGATTCATCGCGTTTTACGATATGGAGCCGCCACCAAGCCCTAAACTCTCTCGGGAGGGCTGATCTGGAGTCTGTTTAGGGCTCCAGAGAGGGGAATCCATCGCCATCATCATGATCAACCATCCCCCATCACCAATTTCATGATGCTCACCGCCGTGCGTGAGTAATTCCATCGTAGGCTTGCTAGACGGTGATGGGTTGGATGAGATTTATCATGTAATCGAGTTAGTTTTGTTAGGGTTTGATCCCTAGTATCCACTATGGTCTGAGATTGATGTTGCTATGACTTTGCTATGCTTAATGCTTGTCACTAGGGCCCGAGTGCCATGATTTCAGATCTGAACCTATTATGTTTTCATCAATATATGAGAGTTCTTGATCCTATCTTGCAAGTCTATAGTCACCTACTATGTGTTATGATCCGGCAACCCCGAAGTGACAATAATCGGGATCACTCCCGGTGATGACTGTAGTTTGATGAGTTCATGTATTCAGTATGTGTTAATGCTTTGGTCCGGTACTCTATTAAAAGGAGGCCTTAATATCCCTTAGTTTCCAATAGGACCCCGCTGCCACGGGAGGGTAGGACAAAAGATGTCATGCAAGTTCTTTTCCATAAGCACGTATGACTATATTCGGAATACATGCCTACATTACATTGATGAATTGGAGCTGATGAATTGGAGCTAGTTCTGTGTCACCCTATGTTATGACTGTTACATGATGAACCGCATCTGGCATAATTCTCCATCATCGATCCATTGCCTACGAGCTTTCCATACATTGTTCTTCGCTTATTTACTTTTCCGTTGCTATTGTTATCATCACTACAAAACACCAAAAATATTACTTTTGCTATCGTTACCTTTTACCACCGTTACCATTACTATCATATTACTTTGCTACTAAACACTTTGCTGCAGATATTCAGTTTCCAGGTGTGGTTGAATTGACAACTTAGCTGCTAATACTTGAGAATATTCTTTGGCTCCCCTTGTGTCGAATCAATAAATTTGGGTTGAATACTCTACCCTCGAAAAATGTTGCGAACCCCTATACTTGTGGGTTATCATAGTACTTTGTTTTGATAATTAATAGATTTTTGCAATAAGCATGTGAGTTCTTTATTACTAATGTTGAGTCCATGGATTATACGCACTCTCACCCTTCCACCATTGGTAGCCTCTCTAGTACCGCGCAACTTTCACCAGTACCATACACTCACCTTATACCTTCCTCAAAACAGCCACCATACCTACCTATTATGACATTTCCATAGCCATTCCGAGATATATTGCCATGCAACTTACCACCGTTCCGTTTGTTATGACACGTTGCATCATTGTCATATTGCTTTGCATGATCATGTAGTTGACATCGTATTTGTGGCAAAACCACCATTTATAATTCTTTCATACATGTCACTCTTGATTCATTGCACATCCCGGTACACTGCCGGAGGCATTCACATAGAGTCATATTTTGTTCTAGTATCGAGTTGTAATTTTTTGAGTTGTAAGTAAATAAGAGTGTGATGATCATCATTGTTAGAGCATTGTCCCAATTGAGGAAAGGAAGATGGAGACTATAATTCCCACACAAGTCAGGATGAGACTCCGGACGAAAAAAAAGTGAGAGAGAAAATGAAAAAAAGAAAAAGAAAAAATGAGAGAAAAAGAGAGAAGGGACAATGTTACTATCCTTTTAGCACACTTGTGCTTCGAAGTACCACCATGATCTTCATGATAGAGAGTCTCCTATGTTGTCACTTTCATATAATAGTGGGAATTTTACATTATATAACTTGGCTTGTATATTCCAATGATGGGCTTCCTCAAAATGCCCTAGGTCTTCGTGAGCAAGCGAGTTGGATGCACACCCACTTAGTTTTTTTGAGCTTTCATACACTTATAGCTCTAGTGCATCCGTTGCATGGCAATCCCTACTCACTCACATTGATATGTATTGATGGGCATCTTCATAGCCCGTTGATACGCCTAGTTGATGTGAGACTATCTTCTCCTTTTTGTCTTCTCCACAACCACCACTCTATTCCACCTATAGTGCTATGTCCATGGCTCACGCTCATATATTGCGTGAAGATTGAAAAAGTTTGAGAACATTAAAAGTATGAAACAATTGCTTGGCTTGTCATCGGGGTTGTGCATGATTTAAATACTTTGTGTGATGAAGACAGAGCATAGCCAGACTATATGATTTTGTAGGGATAACTTTCTTTGGCCATGTTATTTTGAGAAAACATGATTGATTTGTTAGTATGCTTGAAGTATTATTATTTTTATGTCAATATTAAACTTTTGTCTTGAATCTTTCGGATCTGAACATTCATGCCACAATAAATAAAATTACATTGAAAATTATGCTAGGTAGCATTCCACATCAAAAATTCTGTTTTTATCATTTACCTACTCGAGGACGAGCAGGAATTAAGCTTGGGGATGCTTGATACGTCTCCAATGTATCTATAATTTTTGATTGTTCCATGCTATTATATTATCTGTTTTGGATGTTTAATGGGATTTAATATACCTTTTTATATTATTTTTGGGACTAACCTATTAACTAAAGGCCCTGTGCAAATTGCTGTTTTTTTGCCTATTTCAGTGTTTCGCAGAAAAGGAATATTAAACGGAATCCAAACGAAAGGAAACCTTCGGGAGAGTTATTTTTTAGAACAAACGTGATCCAGGAGACTTGGAGTGGACATCAAGAAAGAAGCAAGGAGGCCACGAGGTAGGACGGCGCGCCCCAGGGGGTGGCGCGCCCCCCAACCTCATGGGCCCCTCGCAGCTCCACCGACATACTTCTTCCTCCTATATATACCCATATACCCCGAAAACATCCAAGGGCACCACGAAACCCTATTTCCACCGCCGAAACCTTCTGTACCTGTGAGATCCCATCTTGGGGCCTTTTCCGGTGCTCCGCCGGAGGGGGAATCGATCACGGAGGGCTTCTACATCAACACCATAGCCTCTCTGATGATGTGTGAGTAGTTTACCACAGACCTTTGGGTCCATAGTTATTAGCTAGATGGCTTCTTCTCTCTCTTTGGATCTCAATACAAAGTTCTCCTTGATTCTCTTGGAGATCTATTCGATGTAATTCTTTTTGCGGTGTGTTTGTCGAGATCCGATGAATTGTGGGTTTATGATCAAGATTATCTATGAACAATATTTGATTCTTTTCTGAAATCTTTTATGCATGATTTAATATCTTTGCAAGTCTCTTCAAATTATCAGTTTGGTTTGGCCTACTAGATTGATCTTTCTTGCAATGGGAGAAGTGCTTAGCTTTGGGTTCAATCTTGCGGTGTCCTTTCCCAATGACGGCAGTGGCAACAAGGCACGTATTGTATTGTTGCCATCGAGGATAAAAATATAGGGTTAATATCATATTGCTTGAGTTTATCCCTCTACATCATGTCATCTTGCCTAATGCGTTACTCTATTCTTATGAATTTAATACTCGAGATGCATGCCGCATAGCGGTCGATGTGTGAAGTAATAGTAGTAGATGCAGAATCGTTTCGGTCTACTTGTCGCGGACGTGATGCCTATATACATGATCATGCCTAGATATTCTCATAATTATTCGCTTTTCTATCAATTGCTCGACAGTAATTTGTTCACCCACCATAGAATTTGCTATCTTGAGAGAAGCCACTAGTGAAACCTATGGCCCCGGGTCTATTCTCCATTATATTAATCTCCCGTCAACTAGCTATTTCTGGCGCCGTTTATTTTGCAATCTTTATTTTCCAATCTATATCATAAAAATACCAAAAATATTTATCTTATTATCTCTATCAGATCTCACTTTTGTAAGTGACTGTGAAGGGATTGACAACCCCTTTATCACGTTGGTTGCAAGGTTCTTGTTTGTTTGTGCAGGTACTAGGCGACTTGCGTGTAATCTCCCACTGGATTGATACCTTGGTTCTCAAAAACTGAGGGAAATACTTACGCTACTTTGCATCACCCTTTCCCTTTCAAGGGAAAACCAACGCATGCTCAAGAGGTAGCATGTATCCACACATGTGTCAAGTTTCCGGTTAATACAATTCTAGCATGAATAATAAACATTTATCTTGATATAAGGAAATATAAAATAACAAGTTTATTATTGCCTCTAGGGCATATTTCCTTCAGTGAGGGGGCGCACAGCCCCTTAGTGGGCTGGTTTGCCCCTCCCCTTGGCCCATGAGGCCCCCAAACACTTGTCGGGGCCCCCCGAAACCCCTTTCGGTCATGCTGGTCATCACCCGGTACCCCCGAAACAATTTTGGACTTCAATACCCTTCGTCCAATATATCCATCTTCACCTCTGGATCATCCCGAAGTTCCTCTTCACGTCCGGGATCTCATCCGGGACTCCCAACAACCTTCGGTAACCACCATAATGACTCTACTATACTTATATCGTCACCAAATGTTAAGTCTGTAGACCCTACGGGTTCGAGAACTATGCATACATGATCGAGACACCTCTACGGTCAATAACCAATAGCGGGACCTGGATGTCCATATTGGTTCCCACATATTCTATGAAGATCTTATCGGTCGAACCTCGATGTCAAGGATTCAGCTAATCCCGTATGCAGTTCCCTTTGTCCATCGGTATGTTACTTGCCCGAGATTCGATCGTCGGTACCTCCATACCTAGTTCAATCTCGTTACCGGCAAGTCTCTTTACTCATTACGTAATACAAGATCCCGTGACTAACTCATTAGTCACATTGCTTGCAAGCCTGTTGTGATGTTGTATTACTGAGTGGGCCCTGAGATACTCTCCGTCATACAGAGTGAAAAATCCCAGTCTTGATCCATGCCAACTCAACAGACACCCTCGGAGATACCTGTAGAGCACCTTTATAGTCACCCAGTTATGTTGCGATGTTTGGTACACACAAGGCACTCCTCCGGTATCAGTGAGTTGCATGATCTCATGGTTATAGGAACATAGAATTGACATGCAGAAAACGATAGCAATAAACTTGATACGATCATATGCTACGTTTATAGTTTGGGTCTTCTCCATCACATCATTCTCCTAATGATGTGATCGTGTTATCAAATGACAACTCATGTCCATGGCTAGGAAACCATAGCCATCTTTGATCAACGAGCTAGTCTGGTAAAGGCTTACTAGGGACATGTTGTTGTCTATGTATCCACATATGCATTTGAGTTTCCGGTCAATACAATTATAGCATGGATAATAAACGATTATCATGAACAAGGAAATATAATAATAACCAATTTATTATTGCCTCTAGGGCATATTTCCAACACCATGGACGCAATTTAATACCCATGTCCTACCCATAGATTTTGCAGGTACCGATACCCATTACCCGTGGGTACAAAGTCTATTCAAGTCATGCCCATGGCCACTGTTTTCAGGTAGGGTACCCGCGGGGGTAGGAAACAAAATCACTAATTGAGGAGTACTTCTTTCAAAGATCACTTCCATCTTCTCAGGTTACAACAAATGACGCGTTGCATGTGCCCACTTGTTGCAACTTGAGTATTTTTCATTTTTCCATAGATCCATTCATTCAAAATGTTTTATCTCTTAAACTGTCCGTCTAAATCTCGAACCGTTTTCACCGTTGAATTTCTCGCGTCGAGATATTCAAAACTAGATCCTATGTTGATAGGTTTTGACAAACTTTTTTCATGAAAACATCGGATGAAAAAACCGAACAAGGAATACGTTTTTTCCCTTTCCAAAAACCGAATAGCCGTGCCTCTCGCGGAAGCAAAACCGAGACACTCACGGAAGGAAAAAATATAAACTTGTTTTTTTCGTTTCCGAGAGGTACGCCGTGCCTCTCGCGAAAGCAAACAGATGCCTCTCGCGGAAGCAAAGCCGTGCCTCTCACGAAAGCAAAAAAAGAGAGTTTTTTCCGTTTCCGAGAGGCACGGTTGTGCCTCTTGCGAAAGCAAATCCATGCCTTACGTGGAAGCAAAAGAAAACATGTTTTTTCACGCAAAAAATATTTTTTTTCAATTTTTTTCAAAAGCTTAGAAAGACCGGTGGAAGACCAAAAGCTGAAAAACCCGCCAAAAAAGTTGAAAATGCGTGCGGAAAAATAAAATAAAAATCTGGAGGAAGGGCCTAGAGCGCAATGAATGGCAGCGGCTGAGAGCGCGCCAAGTGGCGCGCTCTCAGCCCACCCCAAGTGATCATTGGGAGCCTCCCGTAGGAGCGCTCGTCAACTACTTGCTCTCGGTAGGAACCCTCGCTGAAGGGGAGACCGAGATGGCCACAACCTCCTTTTTTCTATTTTTTAGATTTTCTATTTCGTTTTTTGCTTTATTTTTTTATTATAAATACACCTATTACAAAAAACACTTTATAAAAATATTTGAAAAAAAATGTTGACCAAGCATTTGAAAAATGTGGAATGTGTATAGAGAAAATGTTTACCACGTATACAAAAAGTGTATGAAAAATGTGTATAAAATTTTGATCATATATTTTAAATATATTAATCTAGAGCTTGAAAAGAAATTGAATAAGTTTTAGAAAAATATTGATCAAGCATTTGAATTTTTTAAATGCGTATAGTATAAATGTTGACCATGTATTAAAAAATGATGAATTTTTTTATCATGTATATAAAAATGATAACCAATCATTTGAAGTACTTGAAAAAAATGTTAAATGTGTATAGAAACAATGTTGACCATGTATTAAAAAAATGGTGAATTATGTTTATCATGTATAGAGATATCTTAATCAAGCATTTGATAAAATGTTGAACAAGTATTTGAAAAATGTTGATCAAGCATTTGAAAAATGTTAAATATCTATAGAAAAAATGTTGACCATGTATTACAAAAGATTATTTTTTTGATCATGTATATAAAAATGTTAATCAAGCATTTGAAAAAAATGTTGAATAAGTATTTGAATTTTTTATCGAGCATTTAAACAATGTTAAGTGTGTACACAAAAAATGTTGATCATGTATAATTTTTTTCATCATGTATATAAAAATGTTAATCAAGCATATCAAAAATGTTGAGCAAGTATTTTTTTAAATGTTAATCAAGCATTTAGAAATGTTAAATGTGTATTGAAAAATGCTGACCATGTGGTAAAAAAATCTGAATATTGTATTTAGAAAAATATTAATCAAGCATTTCAAAAAAAAATTAAATGTGCATAGGAAAAATGCTGACCACATATTAGAAAAAGTTAATCTTTTATTTGAAAAATGTTAAGCAAGCATTTAGAAAAAAAAATAAACATGTGTATAAGAAAAAATGTTGAGCATGTATTCAAAAAAGTTTAATCTTGTATTTGAAAAATGACATTCAACCATTTGAAAAATGTTAAAAATATGTATAGAAAAAATGTTGACCATATATTAAATAATGTTAAAATACTATTAAAAAATATTTTTGATATATACAAAATGTAGAATGAAAATTAAAGAAACATAGAAAACCAACAAAAAGCAAAACAAAGAAACTAATGCAAAAGGAATGAAGCAAAAAAAATCGAAGAAGAAAAACAAATGAAACAAAAGGAAATGAAAAAAAATAAAAAAATCAGAGAAGAAAAAAAAGAAAGGAATGAAAAAATCAGAGAAGAAAAAAGAAATGAAAAAAAAGAAATAAAAAATGGAGGAGACCGGCTTGGATCGCCTCTGGTTGGTCGTGATCCTACTACTAACTAGTAACTGGAAGCGGGCGAATAGGTTAGCTGCCCTCGCGATCTCATTGGAGATCAGGGATCAATACCACATTCTCCGTCTTTTCAATTTTCCCCCCTTTAATGTATGTGCAGATGGGCCGGCTCAAATACTGTAGACGCTTCTGCGAGGATTTCTACGGTCTCGCTGAATACGAAATATAGTCGTTGTGGACCTGGAGTGACGTGAATCCTATTTGACGCGCGCGTGCATCCAGAAGAAATGGCTTCGCAGAGGCGCGGGAGCAGCTGCGCACGACGGACCAGCCCACTTTGCGAGTGAAAGCAATGCTAGGCAAACCGATTTTGGGAACGTTCTAAAAGGTTCCCAAACCGGTTTCTTTTGGTTCTTTTTTCTCTTTGTCGGTTTTCTTATTTTTTCCTTATTTTATACTTTCTTTGTTTCTATTTCTTTTTCTTGTCCTTCTCTTTTTATATTACTTTTTCCTTTTTATTTCCATCCTTTGTTTTCGAAAAAGTTTGAAATTACATTTTTATATTTTTTGAAATTATTTATGGTTTTCAAATTTGGTTCACAATTCATAATTTGTTCACTATAGAATACGAAAATGTTCAATACATATTTAAAATGTGTTCAGCGTATATCCAAAAAATGTTCAGCATTTATTCAAAAATTGTTCAATGTATGTTACAAAAATGTTCATTGTATATTAAAAACCATCTTTTTTTTTCATATTTTCAATAATTGTTCACATTTGAAAAAAATGAATTTAAAAAATTGTTCGTGTTTTTAAAAACTATTCACATTTATCAGTTTTCTATTTTTTGTTCTCGATTTTCTTGAATTGTTCAAAAAATTTAAAAAGATGTTTGGTACTTTAAATTCTCAAGCTGCTTCCAAACGATTACTTTAAATTTTCAGCTTGATTGGTTAGGTTCTAGACTTCACGAGAGGGACGTCACGAGTTCGATCTCTCGTTGGCGCAGTTGTTTTTTGTGAGTTTTTTTACGTGTTTGAGTTCCTGACCTCAAATGGGCCTGCCCATTTGCATCTACCTTCAGCGAAATCTCCTCTGTTGGACGCTAATGAGCGCCAGACAGAGCTCTTCTGGAGTGGCCCCGGAAGGGGGATTTTTTTAGGCAAACCAACAAAGCTTTATTCACCCGTCACACAGTTTACAGGGACGAACAAAATATCTCGAGGGTGACCTAATCAGACATGGCGGCCAACCCCGAGCATTAGCACGTGCTTTGCTAGTCTGTGAGCCTCGACATTCGAGGTTCTAAATTCGTGGCTAAAGAAACAAGAGACTAAAGAAATAGATTGTGCTTTAATTTCCAGCACAATTGCTGCATAAGATGAAGCCGTTCCTCCTTTAATGGCTTCGACGGCCTGCTTGCAATCGGACGCCACGTGAACTTGCTGAATATACAGGTCATTAGCCAGTGCTAACGCCTCTCTGATCGCTAGAGTTTCCAGAACTTCAGGATCATCAATATTTTTGAAAATTACTGTAGAAGCTCCCTGATAGATTCCTTCTGAATTACGTGCAACAGCGCTCACAGCACCAAACCCTCCCGCTCTAGGAGTAGCTACATCGACATTGATCTTCACATGTCCGGTCGCCGGTGGGATCCAGGAAGTAAGCCGTGCGTGCTCATGCTCCGGTCTCAGTATCGGCTTCTTCAACAGTTGGAGTTTCGAGAGGTAAACTGTAATGAAACTATGAGTAGCAAAAGGTGTTTGGAAGATCCCCTCATGGATTACCTTGCGACGTGCATGCCAAATCTCCCACATAGTAACTATAAGTTCTGTGAAGTCTTCAACTGGTAGTGATTCACTCATAGTAAAAAAGCCAGCTATTCGCGCTATCATCTCTATTCACGCACATGTGCTGAACCAGCTCTTCTTTACTCAAGGCCCGCACACTTCTCGCCATGGTGCACTCAAGCAACGAGTGTCTCCAGCTATCTTCAACTCCGCATAGTGCACACACATGAGTTGTCGACATGTTCCGGTGGTGTAGAACGTCCCCCGTCGGAAGCGAGTGTTGAGCCAGCCTTCATGTGAAGACCTTGAGTTTTGAAGGGACTTGCATAGACCAGATGGAGGGCCATCCCTTCTTCTCGATGGCACTGTTGAAAACATTATGCCCTTCCTCCAACCATGCCTCTCTGCTCGCCTTGATGCGTGAGATCATCCTGTATGCCGAAGAAATAGAGAACCGGCCTCGAGGATCCTCTGACCATGCCCAAAAATCACCAACCTGTCGCGTACATAGAGGGATCTTGAGGATTGTTTCAGCATCCAGGGGTACGAACACATCCCGCACTAGATCCTCTCTCCATGATGTCGTGGTGGCGTTGATAAGTTCCGAAACATGTTGCGGAGGGTTTGCAAGCCTTGAAGAAAGAGGCCTCATCAGCCCGTCCCTGGGCAGCCAGTTATGCTCCCAAATTTCTGTTGGTTTCGTCGCCTATCCTCCGAATAATTCCGTTCAGCATGGTGTCTTGCCCATCCACAATAGAGCGCCAAATCTGAGATGGTGATGATCCAAGTTCTGCCTCAATAATGGTAGTGTTCGGGAAGTAGATTGCTTTCAGCATACGTGCACTCAAGGACTCTGGATCTTGAAGTAGTCGCCAAGCTTGCCGTGACAGCAGAACTAGGTTGAATAGTTGCATGTCCCGGAAACCCAGACCACTCAAGTTCTTAGGATTAGTCATAACATCCCAAGATACCCAACACGGCTTTCTTTTTCCACGTTTGTTGCCCCACCAGAATTGACGAATGAGTGAAAGTTATGCTCTCACAGAGACCCCTTGGTAATCTAAAGCAAGACATTGAAAACACCAGAATAGCTTGTGCTACTGATTTAATCAAAACCTCCTTCCCAGCGGCAGACAAAAGCTTCTCCATCCATCCCTTGACCCTTTCCCATACCCTATCATGAAGGTATTTGAATGTGCCATTCTTTGACTGACCGACCTCCATTGGCATCCCTAGATACCTTTCACTCAAGGACTCATTTTGCACATTAAGAACATCCTTTACCTCCTATCTTTGAGAGACAGGGCGCCCCTTGCTGAAAAAGATAGAGGATTTTTCATTATTTACCTTCTGTCCCGAGGCTCCACAATAAATATCCAACAGGTTTGATACCCTAGTTGCACCCTCCACACTAGACTTAAAAACCAGCAGGTTGTCATCCGCAAACAAAAGGTGGCTAACAGCAGGAGATGTCGGTGCCACCTTGACACCACCGAGCACTGATGACTGAGAATTAGATTTTTAAAGGCACGAAAGGCCCTCCGCTGCTAGCAAGAATAGGTAGGGGGATATGGGATCTCCCTGTCGTATACCTCTTGTAGGTTTGAACTGTTACAACTTCTCTCCATTGAATAAGACTGGAAAAGATACATAACTGACCATGGACATCACCACATCAACCCAGGCTTGAGCAAAACCCAGTTTCACCATGATCGCCTGTAAATAATCCCACTCAAGCCTGTCGTAGGCCTTCATCATATCTAGCTTCAAGGCACAAAAACCATTAGTTTTCACTCATAGGCACATATAATCTTGTCAGTAATAAGCCTCCCAGGTACAAAGGCCGACTATTCTTCTGAGATGATGTCAGGAAGCATTTGTTTCAGTCTGTTCGCTACCACCTTGGAAGCTATCTTGTACAACACATTGCAAAGACTGATAGGCCTAAACTGAGACAGTAATGTAGGGTTTGTTACCTTAGGGATCAATACCAACACCGTGGCATTGATGTGTTCAGCACTCTCCTCTCCCCTGATGATGCGCAGTACCACCTTAGTAAGTTCCTCGCCACAGAGATCCCAGTGCCTCTGATAGAAATGAGCTGGGAACCCGTCAGGACCCGGGGCCTTAATTGGGAACTTCTGGAATAACGCATGCTTAACTTCCTCGTTGGTATAAGGGGCACATAAGATATCATTCATCGCCGGGGTTACTTTCTGGGGAACGTGCTGCAACACCTCCTCGACACCATTAACACCCTCCGATGTGTACAGTGCCTCATAGAACTCACGAACCATGATGCGTAGCTCGACCGGGTCTTTGGTGTGGACACCCAGCGAGTTATCCAATGCCTTGATCATGTTCTTCTTCCTCCTCATACTAGCCCACATATGAAAAAGCTTAGTGTTTCTGTCTCCTGTTGAAGCCATTCCAGTCTTGATCTCTGTCGCCACATCATCTCCTCCCAGTGGTATAACTCCACAAGCTTTTCATTCATCTTGATCTCTATGTGCGTTGGTCCAATGCGGGCTGGATCACTTCGCAACCTCTCAAGCGAGGACTTTAGCTCTTTTATCTCCTTCCGGACACTACCGAAAGTATCTCTGCTCCAAGATATTATTTGCTAAGATATAGAGAGAAGCTTGTCTCGGAAATCTCCTACGCCATAGCCCAGGGACACATCGTTCCATCTTGACTCGATAGTTCCTCTCCAGTCCTCGTGTGGCTCCCACATGACCTCATATTTGAAGGCCTTCACGCTTCCCATCTGTTGCAGAGCTTGTTCAAAGTTAAGAAGAATTGGGCCATGATCCGAGCTAGCTGACGTAAGATGTTTCAGGGTCGCTGTTGGGAACATGTCCATCCAACCAGTGGACGTCAAAGCCCTGTCCAGTCGCACCCTGGCATAAGAACCCCCCGCCACCTTCTTCTCAAAGGTCCAGAATCTCCCCCGATACCCAATATCCATCAACATGCAAACATCCATAGCATCCCGAAAAGCTTGGATTTGTGCATTACTTCTATTAGCTACACCCTGGTGTTCTTCCTGACGTAGCACTTCGTTAAAATCTCCCACACAGACCCAAGGCAGATCATTTAAAGCTACCAATTTTTTCATTAGATCCCAGGTTTGGTGCCTCTGGCTAGTTTGAGCCTCCCCATAAAAGCATGTCAGCCTCCATGGATCCTTCCCCGCCACCTGTATTTTTGCATCAATGTGATAAATAGAGTCGCCCAAAATCTCAACATCGATTGTATTATTCCAAAACATGCCAATTCCACCGCTTCTACCCTGGCTACTTATTGCATAGGAGTTATCATACCCTAGAGTGCTAGCAAATGCTTCTACCTGTACTCCACTAATTTGTGTCTCGACAATACATAGTACGGTAGGGGCAAACTTCAATGCGAAATCACAAAGTTCGTGAACTGCCGCAGGTTTGCCCGCGCCACGGCAGTTCCAACAGAAGACACTCATTGGGCCTGGCGGCGCCCCACCTGGGAGCCCGCCAAATTGTACTTCGAAGCAACTTCCTTTTCTTCTGTAGCATGTTTGTTCCTCTTGGGGCCCCTCTTCGGTGGAGGGCTGAGCGGCGATGGAAGGTGAGGGACGATCTCCAGCTGGTTAGATGTTGTCTGCGTGCTGTGCTAACCATTTAGGCCCCCGTTCACTATCTGTTGAGTCTGCAAGGAGTTTTCCCTAGATGGGTTGGATCTCTTCCTATTATGATCAGTCATGTCCACATCAGCCAAAGGTGCTGATCCATCACCATTGTCCTGACGGAAATCCTCTTGGGTTGCTCCTAGATCACCCCTTGTCCGGCCACCGGTGCGACCACCAGTGCGGCCACCCCGTCGGCCACCCCGACGTCCACTGCCCTCACTAGGTCCTCACCCTGCGCGCATGAACCAGGTAGCACGTAGGTCCTTGAAAACCAACGCCGAGGGGGGTGTATTCCATTGCCATCCTCTTTATATAGGTGACCCAACATACCACACACGGCACACCAGTCAGGAAGCCGCTCGTACTTAACCATGTAGATTTGCCTCTGTCCATCTCTAACCATCGATACTGCATTCTTCAGAGGTTGAGGACATTGATGCAAACCCACACACGGTAAAAGTTTCCAGTAAAATCATTGGAGCCTGTTTCAGCGTACATAACCTCTCCTACCTTCTTCGCCATAGGACCAACTAAGTGAGCATACAGGTCAGGCACATCATGAATTTGAATCCATATGTCAATAGTTTCCAACTTGATCGTTGATGGTTTAGTGACTCCATCATACGGCATTATGAGCACCGCATCTCCCCTGAAATTCCACAAAGCGTCCTGCATGACTCTCTCCCAGCCCCCAAGGCACAAAAATTTGACTATGTAGAGATTATCTTCCAGAGGTTTGAACTTCACATCCCGTGCTGCATCTCATGCCGAGCGCATGTTCCTGAAAAACCATGTCTGACTATAGGTCTTACTCGTGTTAACCCTAGCCAAAGCCATCCACCTCACCGCCTCCTGCGGCGCCTCCTTCTCGTCGAAGACGACATCGTCGAGGTCCTCCTCGCACAGGCCAAGATCCCCCATCATCTTCTCCACCTCGCTAAGACCAGAGGAGCTCGGGACTCCCTCAGATGCCATTTGTATCTCTAACCCGAAGAGACGATCTCGAAACGGGTTTTGTGTGGAACCCTAGCTCCGCCGCACCCTGCAGCCCCTTCCAGAAACAGGCCGCGACCCGCCGGCCGCCCTATCTCTCTGGGGTAACACGGCAGGGCGAAGATGGGCGGCAGGGAAACAGGGGAAACTCAACTGCGGCGTTGTCGCCCCGAGAGGAGGTAAAACCCTAACTTGAGGGAAAACAACGAGAACTCCAGGGGGATTTTTTATTTGACGCACACTACGGCAAATTGCCGTCCCTTTACAATGGAGATCACCCAGCGACAGTGATATGGGCCGGCCCATTTAAAGTGTTGTATGTTCACGAGAATAACGGTTTTTGGAACCTTCCGGAAGGTTCTTAAACAATGGTTTTCTTTCTTTACAAGTTTACTCCGGTTTTCTTTGTTGCTTTATTTATTTGTTTTACAAAAAAAATAATTTTTTGGCTGTTTCTCTTTTCCTTTTTCTACTATTTTTCTTTTACACATTTTTCAAAAGATCTTCCAAAATTGTTCAGAAATCAAAATTCAGTCACTTTTTTTAAAAGGCAGTAATTTAAAAAACTCAAATTTACAAAGAAAATTAAACTTCAAAAGATTTTTGGAATTCCATTTTTTCACATTTTCTCAAAATTGTTTGGTTTTCAAAAAAGATGTCTGCAATTTTAAAAAACGTCCATTTTCAAAAAATACAATAAGTTTTTGTGCATGTTTATAAATTGTTTTTGAAAAATAAAAAAATATGTGTTTCATTTATTATAAAATGTTTGAAATTTTACTAAAAATGAATTTTCAAGAAATGTTATGAAATTAGAAAAATGTTCAAAATTTACAAAAAAGTTTGTGTTTTTCAATAAATGTTCATGAATTTGAAAAATATCCGGGCTTTCATGAATTTTTCAAATTTACAAAAAAATCTGCATGTTTTTAAGAAAAGTTCAGAAAATTGAGAAAACATACACATTTTGAAAAAATGGGAGTAAATTTGGAAAAGTTTGCATTTTGAAACATAATCAATTTTGCTGAAAGTGTTTTATTTGACAAAAAAAACTCGTGCTACGATACTGCGGATGGCTACAATGCTTCTGGGTCGCTACACTATGTTCATGAGATAAACAAGGAATGATGCACATAGCTGAATGGGCGGCCCAGTCGCTCGTGCCTATGCGACTTGATTGAGTCCAATTTGACACGGAGAGTGTCATTTAGGAGGCCCCCCTGTTGAGACCTCCTATTCCCCCGACCTACAGCCCCGGTCCCCCCCTAGCGGTAGCTCGACCAGCCCATATACGGGAAGAGGCTCCCCTGTTTCTTTTTTTATTTCTTTATTTTTGTGTTTTAGTTTTTTTTCAAAAATGTTCACAAATTTGATAAGTGTTCTCAGATTTCAAAAATTATTCACAACTTTGAAAATGTTCGCTAGTTTGGAAAAATGTACAAAATTTTGGGAAAATGACCATTATTTTTCTAATCCAGATTTATAAAATTGTTTCATTAATTTAAAAAAATGTTCACGACTTTGAGAAATGTTCCTAGATTTCAAAAAATGTTCCATATTGGAAAATTATTCCCAAATAAAAAAAAGAATTGCAAAAATATACCGAGTTCAAAAATGTTCCTGACTTTGAGAAATGATCCTCAATTTCAAAATTTGACCGTGAACTCAAAAAATGTTCAGTAACTTTTAAAAATGTCCCAAATTGCAAAATTTGGTTACTTATTTAGAAATTATTACCATATTTCAAAAAAGGAAAATACGAAAAATGTAAATGAAATAGCTAGAAAACACCAAAAGAAAAAACTTTTGCGCGTATATGGGTCGGCCTTATGCTATGTTACACAACGGAGAAGTGCTTAGGGTGCGTTTGCACGCTATCCCTTGACCTACATGGGGACTAGGAACCACCGCCTTGGATATGTTTGGTTTCGAATCTTTAAATCCACAAAGCTTCCTAAGTTTGGAGCTCTCGTAATCAATTGAAGAGGTGTTTCAAAAAGTAAATCAATTGAGGAGCCATTTAATTTTGGATGTGGCCATGATTTTGACTCGGTCGTCATCCTCGTGGGTCATTTGGTTAGTGCATTAGATAGGATTGGAGTTGTTTAAACTAAGGCTGGTAAAGCAAGAAGTGGAGCTTATCGAAGTCGAAGCTAGCAGAGAGGGTGGCATGCCATAAGCTGGTGACGTCGACATCGATGGCGGGCATCATATGAGCTCTTTGCTGGTAGGGGATGTTGGCGGGCATCCGCGTCATTTTATCCTCCCTAACCATGACACATGCACTTGCCCTCTACAAAGGCGTCTCAGGGGCCACATGGGATCGCATGGGATGACGTGGCCCTTCCTTCGGCACCTTCAACTTTCTGCAATCGCTCGTCCAATAGCTTGACAATTTCGTGCATGGGAGCACCAAGTGAGGCCGAGCGTTGTGGGTGTCCATTCTCTCCATGCATGTCGTAGGGCAAGACTCCCATCAGGGCTTTGCAGAGAGCAATGGCACAATTCTTATTTGGATCTGGCTTCTTGGAGCTTCGATGGCCCTCGAGGACTTTACATGCATGGTTGTTGGGGGCTTGACGGTGGTCGTCCATGGCACGCCCTTGACGTGACGGGTTTTTGGCTAGCTCACGTCTTGTACTTTGGGCAGGTGAGGTGAGCTTCGTCGTCGGGGGCGAAGATGGCCCATGACACCCTGTCCATGTTGTCGCCGGTCCAGCCAAGCTGGGAGAGCCCATTCTAGGAGAAGGTAGCACGTGGCTATGGCGGCGAGCTCTGGCTGTGTGCCTACATGTTTATATAGAGAGATTCTAGAGAGAGGGATCCCTACTTTGGGCAGGTCCCGTGCTTGTTAGTTAGACCATCCCTGAATACTCCGTCCAATGTTTCCTTGCAAAATATGCACATGTCGCGGACTCTTTGGAACCCTCCATAAACACTCCAAATTTCCTAATTCGGATTTCACTGCAGCCAGATGGGAGTGATACGTCTCCGTCGTATCTATAATTTTTGATTGTTCCATGTCAATATTATACAACTTTCATATACTTTTGGCAACTTTTTATACTATTTTTGGGACTAACATATTGATCCAGTGTCCAGTGTCAGTTCCTGTTTGTTGCATGTTTTTTGTTTTGCAGAAAATCCATATCAAACGGGATAAAAACTGACGGAGACTTTTTTTTGGAATATATGCGATTTTTGGGAAGAAGAATCAACGCGGGACGATGCCTGAGGGGGCCACGAGGCAGGGGGCGCCCTGGGCCATCGTGTCCACCCCGTAAGGCGGTTGGTGCCCTTCTTTCGCCGGAAGAAAGCCAATATCCGGATAGAAATCGTGTTAAAATTTCAGCCCAATCGAAGTTACGGATCTCCAGGAACATAAGAAACGGTGAAAGGCCAGAATCAAGAACGCAGAAACAGAGAGAGACAGATCCAATCTCGGAGGGGCTCTCTCCCCTCCCATGCCATGGAAGCCAAGGACTAGAGGGTAAACCCTTCTCCCATCTAGGGATAAGGTCAAGGAAGAATAATAAGAAGAAGGGGGGCCCTCTCCCCCTCTCTTCCGGTGGCGCCAGAACGCCGCTGGGGCCATCATCGCGACAACGATCTACACCAACACCTCTGTCATCTTCACCAACGTCTTCATCACCTTCCCCCATCTATCTACAGTGGTCCACTCTTCCGCAACCCGATGTACCCTCTACTTGAACATGGTGCTTTATACTTCATATTATTATCCAATGATGTGTTGCCATCCTATGATGTCCGAGTAGATTTTCGTTGTCCTATCGGTAATTGGTGAATTGCTATGATTGGTTTAATTTGCTTGTGGTTATGTTGTTGTCCTTTGGTTCCCATCATATGAGCGCGCACGTGGATCACACCATAGGGTTAGTTGAATGTTGATAGGACTATGTATTGGAGGGCAAGAGGAATAGAAACTTCAACCTAGCATAGAAATTGATGCATACGTGATTGAAGGGGGACCAATATATCTTAATGGTATGGTTGGGTTTTACCTTAATGAACGTTAGTAGTTGCGGATGCTTGCTAATAGTTCCAATCATAAGTGCATAGAATTCCAAGTCAGGGATGACATGCTAGCAGTGGCCTCTACCACATAAAACTTGCTATCGGTCTAGTAAAGTAGTCAATTGCTTAGGGACAATTTCGCAACTCCTACCACCACTTTTCCACACTCACTATACTAACTTTGCTTCTTTACCTAAAACATCCCCTAGTTTTTATTTACGTGCTCTTTATATTCTTGCAAACCTATCCCGTTACACCTACAAAGTACTTCTAGTTTCATACTTGTTCTAGGTAATGCGAACGTTAAGCGTGCGTAGAGTTGTATCGGTGGTCGACAGAACTTGAGGGAATATTTGTTCTACATTTAGCTCCTCGTTGGGTTCGACACTCTTACTTATCGAAAGAGGCTACAATTGATCCCCTATACTTGTGGGTTATCAAGACCTTTTTCTGGCGCCGTTGCCGGGGAGCAATAGCGTGGGGTGAATATTCTCGTGTGTGCTTGTTTGCTTTATCACTAAGTGGATTTTATTTTCTGTTCTAAGTTGTTCTCTATCTTTAGTTATGGATATGGAACATGAAATACCAAAAAAATTAGGTTTACTTGCTACTCATGGAGATGGGGAACCTCCTAAAACCTTCGATGCTCATTATGTGAATGATATTATGCACTACTTTAATAATCCCGAGAAAACCCCATTCAATTATATAATGGGAGACACGTTGGATCAATGTGAATACTTTAGGGATTATCGCTTGATTCAAAAAGGGAAATTATTATGGGATCAAATTTATATGTTGCATTGGTATGCTCGGCAACTATGCTTGAGATATGATTATACTTTTTGCTCTAGGATGAAGGCTCCACACCTTCCCTTTTCATGCAATTTTAATGATAATGAAACCTTAGCTTCTTATGCTAATGGTATATATGATTACTATGATGTGGAACGAATAGAAGAATTTGTTGCTTTTAAGGGTGCTTGTGAAATTGAATCTTTGTTTAAAGAGTTTGAAGATTTTGATGATTCAGTTTATAGACCTGAAAATTTAGCTATCCTTAAATATTGCTATGAGAATTATAAATACAATTATGATATTGATGAATTTATTGAGAAAGTCTCCGCTGGTCCGATAAGAGACTAGTATTTTGCAGGAGTCTATGAAAGAAGAAATTGATGAAACTGTGAGCTCATTGGATGAAAAAATGATGAGGAGAGCGAAGAACAAAATGAGGAAGATCGGATTAGCTACCCGTGCCCCCCTTCTAATGAGAGTAACTCTCCAACTCATACATTATTTAACGTCCCTTCATTCTTACCGAAGGATGAATGCCATGATAATTGCTATGATCCCGTTGATTCTTTTGAAATATCCCCTTTTGATGATGCTTGCTATGCTTTTGGCCAAGATGCCAATATGAATTATGCTTATGGAGATGAACTTGCTATAGTTCCTGTCGGATGAGGGGTTCCGGCAAACCCTTAAGGTTCGAACACTGGGGTGCGCGTGAAGTCTTTTCCTCCCATCGATCTATGCCCTAGCTCGCTAAGATCTCACGGACGAACTCGACGAACTCGCAACACAGAAAGACACAAGATTTATACTGGTTCAGGCCACCATTGTGGTGTAATAGCCTACTCCAGTGTGGTGGTGGTGGATTACCTCTTGGGCTGATGATGATCAATACAAGGGGAAGAACAGCCTCCTCAGGTCGAGGTGTTCTTGTGCTTGGCTAACTTGTGTGGGTGAGCGCTGGATGAACTGCTCGATCCTTCTGCTCTCGTCCCTTGTTCTCCTCCGTCCCCCCTGCGCGGCGGTGGCTAGCTCTACTTGTATAGGCCCTGGTCCTCTTCCCAAATATTGAGCGGGAAGGGAGCCAACAACAGCGGGCAAATTCGAAGGGGGACAGCTAGTATAAGCCATCCTGACAAAGTTGGTCTCCGCCTGTGAAAGGCTCTGGCGGTGACGCCGTCTTGGGCTCCACGATGACCTCCATCTTGCCGTCCTTCTGGTCTTGGTCTTGTTGCACCGTTATGGCAACCTTTGCATGATGCCTCGGTACTCCTCGCCTGCGCTGGCCTCCTTAGCACCAAAGAGGAAACACGGATGTTGCGTGCGCTGGCGCCCGCCTGGCGCCTGTCTGGTATCGATCGTCATGGCTCACGTCATGAGAGCCTCGTGAGGTTCGCCTTGCCTTGATATCTCCACTCCTCGTGAGCCTGCCCGACTAGGCCACTCCAGAGGAGGTCTCGTCTCGTCCGTCTCGCGAGGCTTGGCCCCTCGCGAGGGTCTTGGATGCCTTCTTGATGAAGATGGGCCGTACGGCCTGCTGGCTTAGCCACGCCGCGGGCCGCAGGCAGGCAAGTCCGGGGACCCCCGTTCCCAGAACGCCGACAGTAGCCCCCGGGCCCAAGGTGCGCTCGGGCTTGGCTTCGCGGCGAAGCCAAGGGTCAAGTACGGAGCACCACGGGCCCTAAAAGCCTGCGGCCTCGGTTGACGCGTGGCGGTTGATTGGACGTGGGCGTCTCCGCTTCCCCATGCTGCCTCGGCAACTGCCCGACCTGACAAAAGGCTGGCGCAGGTAGCACTTGCCTTGACGAGCTACTGGAGCCTGTGGCTGAAGACCAATATGAGGCTGCCGCTGCAGCCGTGCAAGGTCAGGTGGAGGCCTTGCTGAAAAAGTTCCACGGCTTTGTCTCCGCTCCTCTGTCTGGTGATGTCGCCGATCCTGCAGCTGGTGGTGAAGGTGAAGACAACGTCGCTCATGAGGTAGCGCCTTCCGCAGGTGATGACGGTGTCCGGGGGTGACCTGCGGCTACCCTCCTGTTTCGTTCCTGCAACATGCATTAGGCCTCGGGGAGGCGTTTAGACTTTTTATTTGATATCGTGAAGACAATGTGTGAGGACAATGTGTTCATAATATTTTCTTCGAGATTTTGCAATTTCCTTCCTATTTGCTTTGTGTTCTGCATCGGCAGAGCCCGGCCCCGCGCATACCTCAACCGCCATTGGGCCGACCGGAGACCAGGACAGACCAAGGAGTGAGGGGCTACGTGACCAGTTAGGCTCCTGAGTCGTGATGCTCAGGACTCCCCCTTGACACACAAACAACTTATAGGGAGAGTTCACGAGGATAGACTGACGTTCTACGTCGGCAGGGCCCGGCCCCGCGCATACCTCAACCGCCATTGGGCCGACCGGAGACCAGGACGGACCAAGGAATGAGGGGCTACGTGACCAGTTAGGCTCCTGAGTCGCGATGCTCAGGAGTCCCCCTTGACGCGTAAAAAATTTCCATACCTGCCCTCGCCGAGGCCTCGGGAGGGGCGCACGACGCCCAGGTCCGGGAGACCTGGTTGGGTGGCGTGCGCTTGGGTGTGACCAGAGCGCAGCCCCCGTGCCCAGCCCCCTCGCGCGGCTCTCCCGAGGGGAGGTGTTGCGGTGAGGCCGGACGCTGAGCTCTGGGCTCCCTGAGGTTGGTACGACCATGGGGCCGCCCTTAGTTGTTTATCACCAGCGTGAAGCATAGTGCTTCCGCTTGTGCATGGGCATAGCCGCTCCTCGGCAGTGTCGACGGCTAGCGCAGAGCATGGTGCTTCCACTTGTGCGTGGGATGGGGGGCCCTCCGGGAGGAGCCCCCGGGGCGTGTACAGCCCCGCCCTGATACGTGGCTTGCACGACAGGGCTGCGAGGTGTATCTGGGCACTCGTGAGCCAGCGTGGGGCTCACAAGGCCCTACCTCAAGGCGGGTTGCGCCTGGTCTTGAGTCTTGGTGACTGTGTGTTCCTGCAAGGTGGTTAGGTGCAAGTACTCTACGTCCTCAGGTCCCGGCCCTCGAGCGAGCTCAACCGCCGCTGGTATGCCAGGTCACGATGCCGTGGTCAAGGCCAGGGGGTGAGGGCTGGAGAGCTAGTAAGAGCTCCTGAGTCGCGATGCTCAGGAGCCCCCCTTTTAACGCACAAGAGAATTGCACGGGGTGAATGTACCCGCGGCGTGTGGCAATCGAGCAGGCGATAACCGTAGGCAGGTTGAGCAGGGAAGGCAAATCAGCTTGGGTAAATGCAGGAAGATACATGCCACTGGGTCCGGCCCGGGCGGCTTGGGGATGATGCAGCCCGAGGGGCGCCCCCAGCAAGGTAAGCTAAAGACATGAGCAAAAGGGATACATGCCGCAGGGACGGACCCACGCGGCCTGGGAATAACGCAGCCCAAGGGGCGCTCCCAGCTTAAAGGAGCTTGGAAGATGTCACCTGGTTCTGTAGACGAAGAAGAGTTGGTGCAGATGAAGGCGTGCATCGAAGAAATGACTCCTCATGAGCCGCCGGAGCCCTGAGCCTCAGGAGGTTCTGGGGGCTCAGGAGGCTCCCTGAAGACCGTCTCCATTTCCTCCAGGACGGCGCGGTACCTGGCCTCTCGAGCCGCCAGGTCACGCCGAATGTTGCAATGATAGGCCGACGCCATGTTCGGCAAGCCGAGGGGCATGCGAACATAGCTGTGTGGCGGGCCCTCACAACGGCCCACACGCGAAGGCCAGAAGCGCTCCTGAGACGCGGCCCTGTTGAGCCCTGGGACGTCGATGCAGACACGCAGCTCAGCACCCTCGCCTGGGTGGTGAGCTGCGCCCTGTGAGCGTCTGTCGCCGCGCATGGCTCTTGCGTCTTGCAGTTCCTGTGTGGTCTTGGCGATGAACTCCTGAGTGGTGGGCACACCTTGCCTTGTGTTCTCCTGAGGAAAACGTGTCGCGTAGCATGCCTCCAAGTGGTGCCCGAGCGCCTCCCTCGTGAGGTTGGCAAGGCCTGAGGCCCTCTAGAAGAGAGCCCCCGAGCCCCGCCCGAGGGGGGCGCTGGGCGCGCCTTCCTATGCGATGGAGGGAGGCGCCCCTGGGACGGACGCTGATCCTGATGAGTCTCCTGCCACGAAGCCATCCTCCCGAGGTCCTGCGCGGCGCAGCTGCTTCTTCTTGGGGTTGGCCTCCGGAGGGCCCTCACTTCTGCTGTCGGGGTCGTCGATTGCTGCAGCTTGGAAGGCGCGTTCGAGGGAGAACACCGCATCCCTTTCTTCACATGGGACCGTGATGACCCCGCCACTTCTAGGCATCTTGAGGACGTTGTAGCCGTGGTGGGTGACCACCATGAACTTGGCCAAGGCTGGATACCTAAGGATGGCGTTGTACGGCAGGCAGATGTGTGCGACGTCGAAGTCGATGAGCTCGGTGTGGTAGTTGTCGCGCATGCCAAAGGTGACAGGCAGGCGGACCTGCCCTATTGGTGTGGTGGAGCCGTCGGTCACTCCTAAGAAATGTTTGGTAGGCTGGAGCTGCTCATATGGCACTTGGAGGTTGTCGAATGTGTCGACGGACAGGACGTTGAGCCCCGCACCGCCGTCGATGAGGGTCTTTGTAACCTGCACATTGCTGATGACTGGGGAACACAACATCGGGAGGACGCCGGCGGTGGCCGCGCACTTGAGCTTATCTGCCGAGTTGAAAGTGATGGCGTACTAGGACCACTTGAGCGGGCGCGCGACCTCAAGCTTGGGGAGCACCGCGTTCACCTCGTGAGCGAACCGTTTGAAGATGCACTGAGAGGCTGGGGCCTGGGCGCTGCCCAAGATGCAGGCGATTGCACGCAGCTCCTGGAAACCCCCAGCCCCCTCATCCTGATGATGATCGTCGTTCCTTCTTGGTGGCGGCAACGGGGGAAGACCGGCGTTGCTTTGGGGGCGATCCTCACGAGGCCAATCCCTCCAGGCCCCCTCACGAGGATGGTCCTCCCAGCGGTCCTCACGAGGCCTGTCGCGCCATTCCTGGCGCAGGCCAAGGTCATCCCAACATCTGCCTCCACGGCCGTAGCCCCGGTCCCTGCGCTCGGGGCGTCGACCGTAGCGTCATTCTCGTATGGCTCTGAGCTCTTGGCAGTCGTTGGTTTTGTGGATGTTCAGGTTGTGGAAGGCATAGAACGGTCGGTTGTTCTTAGATGACTCGGGCCGATCTCTGCCCCGTTTGGTGTCGGGCTCCGCTGCTAGCACCGCTGCTTCCTTGCGCTTCACTGATATGTCTCCAACGTATCTATAATTTTTGATTGCTCCATGCTATATTATCTACTGTTTTGGACATTATTGGGCTTTATTATCCACTTTTATATTATTTTTGGGACTAACCTATTAACCGGAGGCCCAGTCCAGAATTGCTGTTTTTTTTGCCTATTTTAGGGTTTCGAAGAAAAGGAATATCAAACGGAGTCCAAACAGAATGAAACCTTCGGGAACGTGATTTTCTCAATGAATAAGACCCAGGAGACTTGGACCCTACGTCAAGACACAAAAGAGGAGGCCACGAGGTAAGGGGTGCGCCTACCCCCCCCCCCAGGTGCACCCTCCACCCTCGTGGGCCCCATATTGCTCCACCGACGTACTCTTTCCTCCTATATATACCTACGTACCCCCAAACGGTCAGATACGGAGCCAAAACCCTAATTCCACCGCCGCAACTTTCTGTATCCACGATATCCCATCTTGGGGCCTGTTCCGGAGCTCCGCCGGAGGGGGAATCGATCACAGAGGGCTTCTACATCATCACCATAGCCCCTCCGATGAAGTGTGAGTAGTTCACCTCAGACCTACGGGTCCATAGTTATTAGCTAGATGGCTTCTTCTCTCTTTTTGGATCTCAATACAATGTTCTCCCCCTCTCTTGTGGAGATCTATTCGATGTAATCTTCTTTTTGCGGCGTGTTTGTTGAGACCGATGAATTATGGGTTTATGATCAAGTCTATCTATGAATAATATTTGAATCTTCTCTGAATTCTTTTATGTATGATTGGTTATATTTGCAAGTCTCTTCGAATTATCAGTTTGGTTTGGCCTACTAGATTGATCTTTCTTGCAATGGGAGAAGTGCTTAGCTTTGGGTTCAATCTTGCAGTGTCCTTTCCCAGTGACAGTAGGGGCAACAAGGCACGTATTGTATTGTTACCATCGAGGATAACAACATGGGGTTTTCATCATATTGCATGAGTTTATCTCTCTACATCATGTCATCTTGCTTAAGGCGTTACTCTGTTTTCATTAACTTAATACTCTAGATGATGCTAGATAGCGGTCGATGAGTGGAGTAATAGTAGTAGATGCAGGCAGGAGTCAGTCTACTTGTCTCGGACGTGATGCCTATATACATGATCATACCTAGATATTCTCATAACTATGATCAATTCTGTCAATTGCTCAACAGTAATTCGTTCACCCACCGTAGAATACTTATGCTCTTGAGAGAAGCCACTAGTGAAACCTATGGCCCCCGGGTCTATCTTCATCATATTAATCTTCCAATACTTTACTATTTACTTTGCGTTATTTTACTTTGCATCTTTATCATAAAAATACCAAAAATATTATCTTATCATATCTATCAGATCTCACTCTCGTAAGTGGCCATGTAGGGATTGACAACCCCTTATCGCGTTGGTTGCGAGGATTTATTTGTTTTGTGCAGGTACAAGGGACTCGCACGTAGCCTCCTATTGGATTGAACCTTGGTTCTCAAAAACTGAGGGAAATACTTATGCTACTCTGCTGCATCATCCCTTCCTCTTCGGGGAAAAACCAACGCAGTGCTCAAGAGGTAGCAAGAAGGATTTCTGGCGCCGTTGCCGGGGAGGTTCGCGCAAGTCAAGATTTGATTCCCGACAACGAGCCATTTCTGGCGCCATTGCCGGGGAGTCTACGCAAAAGTCAACATACCAAGTACCCATCATAATCCTTATCTCCCGCATTACATTATTTTCCATTTGCCTCTCGTTTTCCTCTCCCCCACTTCACCCTTGCCGTTTTATTCGCCCTCTCTCTCTATCCTCCCTCTCTTTCTCTATTTGTCTCTTTTTGTCCGCTTGCTTTTTGTTTGCTTGTGTGTTAGTTTGCTTGCTTGTCACGATAGCTCAAGATAACACTAAATTGTGTGACTTTACCAATACCAACAACAATGATTTTATTAGCACTCCGATTGCTCCTCTTACCGATGCTGAATCTTGTGAAATTAATACTGCTTTGCTGAATCTTGTTATGAAAGATCCGTTTTCCGGCCTTCCTAGTGAAGATGCCGCTACCCATCTAAATAGCTTCGTTGATTTGTGTGATATGCAAAAGAAGAAAGATGTGGATAATGATATTGTTAAATTGAAGCTATTTCCTTTTTCGCTTAGAGATCGTGCTAAAGCTTGGTTCTCTTGCCTAAAAATAGTATTGATTCATGGAATAAGTGCAAAGATGCTTTAATCTCTAAGTATTTTCCTCCTACTAAGATCATCTCCATTAGAAATGATATTATGAATTTTAAGCAACTTGATCATGAACATGTTGCACAAGCTTGGGAGAGGATGAAATTAATGATACATAATTGCCCTACTCATGGTTTGAATTTGTGGATGATTATACAAATTTTTTATGCTGGATTGAATTTTGCTTCTAGAAATCTTTTAGATTCGGCCGCGGGAGGCACTTTTATGGAAATCACTTTAGGAGAAGCTACTAAACTCCTAGATAATATTATGGTTAATTATTCTCAATGGCATACTGAAAGATCTACTAATAAAAAGGTGCATGCGATAGAAGAAATTAATGTTTTGAGTGGAAAGATGGATGAACTTATGAAATTATTTGCTAGTAAAAGTGTTCCTTCTGATCCTAATGATATGCCCTTGTCTACTTTGATTGATAATAATAATGAATCTATGGATGTGAATTTTGTTGGTAGGAACAATTTTGGTAACAACGCGTATAGAGGAAACTTTAATCCTAGGCCTTATCCTAGTAATCCCTCTAATAATTATGGTAATTCCTACAACAATTCTTATGGAAATTATAATAAGATGCCCTCTGATTTTGAATCTAATATTAAAGAATTTATTACTTCACAAAAGAATTTCAATGCTTTGATTGAAGAAAAATTGCTTAAGACTGATGAGTTGGCTAGGAACGTTGATAGAATTTCTCTTGATGTTGATTCTTTGAAACTTAGATCTATTCCACCTAAGCATGATATCAATGAGTCTCTCAAAGCCATGAGAATTTCCATTGATGAGTGCAAAGAAAGAACCGCTAGGATACGTGCTAAGAAAGATGCCTTTATAAGAGTGTGTTCTTCTAGTTGCTATGAAAATAAAGATGAAGATCTAAAAGTTATTGATGTGTCCCCTATTAAATCTTTGTTTTGCAATATGAATCTTAATAATGATGGGACTGAATATGATCCACCTTTACCTAGAAGGCGTTCCAAGAATTCAGAGTTTTTAGATCTTGATGCTAAATTTGATGAAAGTGGGATTGAAGAAATTAAAACCCTAGATGTTGCTAAACCCACTATTTTGGATTTCAAGGAATTTAATTATGAAAATTTATCTTTGATTGATTGTATTTCCTTGTTGCAATCTGTGCTAAATTCTCCTCATGCTTATAGTCAAAAGAAAGCGTTCACTAAACATATCGTTGATGCCTTGATGCAATCTTATGAAGAAAAACTTGAATTAGAAGTTTATATCCCTAGAAAAATTTATGATGAGTGGGAACCAACTATTAAAATTAAAATTAAATATCATGAGTTCTATGCTTTATGTGATTTGGGTGCTAGTGTTTCCACGATTCCAAAGACTTTGTGTGATTTGTTAGGTTTCCGTGATTTTGATGATTGCTCTCTAAACTTGCACCTTGCGGATTCCACTATTAAGAAACCTATGGGAAGAATTAATGATGTTCTTATTGTTGCAAATAGGAATTATCTGCCCATAGATTTTATTGTTCTTGACATAGATTGCAATCCTTCATGTCCTATTATTCTTGGTAGACCTTTTCTTAGAACGATTGGTGCAATTATTGATATGAAGGAAGGAAATATTAGATTCCAATTTCCGTTAAGAAAAGGCATGGAACACTTTCCTAAAAATAAAATAAAATTACCTTATGAATCTATTATGAGAGACACTTATGGATTGCCTACCAAAGATGGCAATACCTAGATTTATCCTTGCTTTTTATGCCTAGCTAGAGGCGTTAAACGATAGCGCTTGTTGGGAGGCAACCCAATTTTATTTTTATTCCTTGCTTTTTACTCCTGTTTAGTAATAAATAATTTATTTAGACTCTGTTTAGCTTGTGTCTTTTGTGTTTAATTAGTGTTTGTGCCAAGTAGAACCGTTGGGAACACTTGGGGAAAGTCTTGTTAATCTTGCTGTAAAAAACAGAAACTTTAGCGCTCACGAGAACTGCTTCCATTTTTATTTGTAAAGTGATATTTAGTTAATTATTTTTGAAGATGATTAATAGATAAATTCCTCACGTACAGAAATTTATTTTAGAATTTTTGGGGTTCCAGATCTTGCGCTAGATACAGATTACTACAGACTGTTCTGTTCTTGACAGATTCTGTTTTTCATGTGTTGTTTGCTTATTTTGATGAATCTATGGCTAGTAAAATAGTTTATAAACCATATAGAAGTTGGAATACAGTAGGTTTAACACCAATATAAATAAAGAATGAGTTCATTACAGTACCTTGAAGTGGTCTTTTGTTTTCTTTCGCTAACGGAGCTCACGAGATTTTCTACTTTAAATTTTGTGTTGTGAAGTTTTCAAGTTTTGGGTAAAGATTTTATGGATTATGGAACAATTAGTTGCAAGATCCTAAGCTTGGGGATTCCCATGGCACCACCAAGATAATCTAAGGACACCCAAAAGCCAAAGCTTGGGGATGCCATGGAAGGCATCCCCTCTTTAGTCTACTTCTATCGGTAACTTTACTTCGAGCTATATTTTTATTCACCACATGATATGTGTTTTGCTTGGAGCGTCTTGTATTATTTGAGTATTTATTTGTTAGTTTACCACAATCATCCTTGCTGTACACACCTTTTGAGAGAGCCATACATGATTTGGAATTTGTTAGAATACTCTATGTGCTTCGCTCATATCTTTTGAGTTATATAGTTTTGCTCTAGTACTTCACTTATATCTTTTAGAGCACGGTGGCGGATTTGTTTTATAGAAACTATTGATCTCTCATGCTTCACTTAGATTATTATGAGAGTCTTAAATAGCATGGTAATTTGCTTAAATAATCCTAATATTCTTGGTATTCAAGAATAATAATAAAACTTTCTTATGAGTGTGTTGAATACTATGAAAAGTTGATGCTTGATAATTGTTTTGAGACATTAAGATGGTGATATTAAAGTTGTGCTAGTTGAGTAGTTGTGAATTTGAGAAATACTTGTGTTAAGGTTTGTGATTCCCGTAGCATGCATGTATGGTGAACCGTTATGTGATGAAGTCGGAGCATGATTTATTTATTGATTATCTTCCTTATGAGTGGCGGTCGGGGACGAGCGATGGTATTTTCCTACCAATCTATCCCCCTAGGAGGATGCGCGTAATACTTTGCTTTGATAACTTGTATATTTTTGCAATAAGTATATGAGTTCTTTATGACTAATGTTGAGTCCATGGATTATACGCACTCTCACCCTTCCATCATTGCTAGCCTCTCTAATACCGCACACCTTTCGCCGGTATCATACACCCACCATATACCTTCCTCAAAACAACCACCATACCTAACTATTATGGCATTTCCATAGCCATTCCGAGATATATTGCCATGCAACTTTCCACCATTCCGTTTATTATGACACACTCCATCATTGTCATATAGCTTAGCATGATCACGTAGTTGACATCGTATTTGTGGCAAAGCCACCGTTCATAATTCTTTCATACATGTCACTCATGAGTCATTGCATATCCCGGTACACCGCCGGAGGCATTCATATAGAGTCATATTTTGTTCTAAGTATCGAGTTGTAATTGTTGAGTTGTAAGAAAATAAAAGTGTGATGATCATCATTATTAGAGCATTGTCCCAGTGAGGAAAGGATGATGGAGACTATGATTCCCCCACAAGTCGGGATGAGACTTCGGACGTAAAAAAGAAAAGATGCCAAAAAAAGAAGAGAAAAGGCCCAAATAAAAAAATTGAGAGAAAAAGAGAGAAGGGACAATGCTACTATACTTTTACCACACTTGTGCTTCAAAGTAGCACCATGATATTCATAGCAGAGAGTCTCCTATTTCGTCACTTTCATGTACTAGTGGGAATTTTTCATTATAGAACTTGGCTTGTATATTCCAATGATGGGCTTCCTCAAATTGCCCTAGGTCTTCGTGAGCAAGCAAGTTGGATGCACACCCACTTAGTTTCTTTTGTTGAGCTTTCATATACTTATAGCTCTAGTGCATCCGTTGCATGGCAATCCTTACTCACTCACATTGATATCTATTGATGGGCATCTCCATAGCCTATTGATATGCCTAGTTGATGTGAGACTATCTTCCCCCTTTTTGTCTCCTCCACAACCACCATTCTATTCCACCTATAGTGCTATATCCATGGCTCACGCTCATGTATTGTGTGAAGATTGATTTTTTTGAGAATGTCAAAAGTATGAAACAATTGCTTGACTTGTCATCGGTGTTGTGCATGATTTAAATACTTTGTGTGGTGAAGATAGAGCATAGCCAGACTATATGATTTTGTAGGGATAACTTTATCTTGAACTTTTATAATTTTATGTCAATATGAACTTTTATCTTGAATCTTTTGGACCTGAATATTCATACCACAATTAAGAAGAATTACATTAAAATTATGCCAAGTAGCACTCCGCATCAAAAATTCTGTTTTTATCATTTACCTACTCGAGGACGAGCAGGAATTAAGCATGGGGATGCTTGATACGTCTCCAACGTATCTATAATTTTTGATTGATCCATGCTATATTATCTACTGTTTTGGACATTACTGGGCTTTATTATCCACTTTTATATTATTTTTGGCACTAACCTATTAACCGGAGGCCCAGCCCAGAATTGCTGTTTTTTTGCCTATTTTAGGGTTTCGAAGAAAAGGAATATCAAATGGAGTCCAAACGGAATGAAACCTTCGGGAACGTGATTTTCTCAATGAATAAGACCCAGGAGTCTTGGACCCTACGTCAAGACAAAAAAGAGGAGGCCATGAGGTAGGGGGCACGCCTACCCCCCAGGCGCGCCCTCCACCCTCGTGGGCCCCCTGGTGCTCCACCGACGTACTCCTTCCTCCTATATATATACCTACGTACCCCCAAACGATCAGATACAGAGCCAAAACCCTAATTCCACCGCCGCAACTTTCTGTATCCACGAGATCCCATCTTGGGGCCTATTCCAGAGCTCCGCCGGAGGGGGCATCGATCACGGAGGGCTTCTACATCATCACCATAGCCCCTCCGATGAAGTGTGAGTAGTTCACCTCACACCTACGGGTCCATAGTTATTAGCTAGATGGATTCTTCTCTCTTTTTTGGATCTCAATACAATGTTCTCCCCCTCTCTTGTGGAGATCTATTCGATGTAATCTTCTTTTTGCGGTGTGTTTGTTGAGACCGATGAATTGTGGGTTTATGATCAAGTCTATCTATGAATAATATTTGAATCTTCTCTGAATTCTTTTATGTATGATTGGTTATCTTTGCAAGTCTCTTTGAATTATCAGTTTGGTTTGGCCTACTAGATTGATCTTTCTTGCAATGGGAGAAGTGCTTAGCTTTGGGTTCAATCTTGCGGTGTCCTTTCCCAGTGACAGTAGGGGCAACAAGGCACGTATTGTATTGTTGCCATCGAGGATAACAAGATGGGGTTTTCATCATATTGCATGAGTTTATCCCTCTACATCATGTCATCTTGCTTAAGGCGTTACTCTGTTTTCATTAACTTAATACTCTAGATGCATGCTGGATAGCGGTCGTTGAGTGGAGTAATAGTAGTAGATGCAGGCAGGAGTCGGTCTACTTGTCTCGGACGTGATGCCTATATACATGATCATACCTAGATATTCTCATAACTATGCTCAGTTCTGTCAATTGCTCAATAGTAATTCGTTCACCCACCGTAGAATACTTATGTTCTTGAGAGAAGCCACTAGTGAAACTATGGCCCTCGGGTCTATCTTCATCATATTAATCTTCCAATACTTTGCTATTTACTTTGCGTTTATTTTACTTTGCATCTTTATCATAATAATACCAAAAATATTATCTTATCATATCTATCAGATCTCATTCTCGTAAGTGGCCGTGTAGGGATTGACAACCCCTTATCGCGTTGGTTGCGAGGATTTATTTGTTTTGTGCAGGTACGAGGGACTCGCGCGTAGCTTCCTACTGGATTGCTACCTTGGTTCTCAAAAACTGAGGGAAATACTTACGCTACTCTGCTGCATCATCCCTTCCTCTTCGGGGAAAAACCAACACAGTGCTCAAGAGGTAGCATTCACGTCCTTGGCCTTGGCTTTCTTCTCCTCTGTGCCCGCGGCTGGCAGCTCAAGGAGAGAGAGGCGCCCCTCCTCAGCTCTTGTGCACTTGGTCGCCAGGTTGAACAGCTCCTGAGATGTGCAGAGCTCCTCGTGGATAGCGAGCTCTTCCTTCATCTTGACGTCACGGACGCTGTCGGAAAACGCAGAGATGATGGCCTCATCCGTGACCTTGGGGATCTTGAGGCAGGTGTTGTTGAAGCGCTGGATGTACTTCTGGAGGGTCTCCCCTGGTTGTTGCTTGATGCGGCGCAGGTTGCCCGCGGCCGGCGGGCGGTCGCGAGTGCCCTGGAAGTTGGCGACGAAGCGGTTGCGCATCTCGTCCCAGGAGGAGATCGAGCCGTGCTGCAAGTTTAGGAGCCAGGAGCGGGCCCCGTCCTTGAGAGCCATGGGAAACCAGTTTGCCATGACTTTCTCGTCGCCGTTGGCTGCTTCGATGCTCAGCTCGTAGAGCTGCAGGAACTCCACGGGGTCGGCGGTGCCGTCGTAGCAAGGAGGCAGATCCGGCTTGAACTTGCCTGGCCAGGCGACACTGCGCAGCTCGGGGGTGAAGGCGCGGCAGCCGGCCATGGTTATTGGGGCCCGCTTCGGAGGTGGAGCTTGGTCTTGATGAGGCCCGGGCGGTGCCGCCGCAGGCGGTGCGCAGTCTTGACGAGGCGGCGCGGGAAGCGCGGGTGCAGCTCCTCGCGACCGAGGGATTTCTTGGCAGCTTCTCTCTTCGCGCGCGGGCATCGGGCATGGAGGATCACACCGCGGGGCCGCGCGCCTTGGTGCCAAGGCACCGTCTTTGGGCTGGGGTGGTGGAGGCGCGCCTCGGGCCTCGTCGCCCGCGGCCGGCTGAGGGTGAGGCAGAGAGAGGGACGGCGCCGGGGAGCCCCCTGTGGCGTGGATGAGCTCGGTGACGTGGTCGAGCCACTCCTTGTAGAGGTCGTCGACTGGGCGGTAGCGCAGGAGTTTGTTTGCGGCGAGGAGTGCGGCCAGCACCTCCATGGGAGCGCGGCGCGCATGGGACAAAGAACCGGCCGGGGTCAGCGATGGAGTGGCGGTGTGGCCGTCCTGCCGTACCGAAGGATGCAACGAAGACGCTTGCTGCTCGTTCCCCACCGGGCCGGTGGCAGCGTTGGCGGCGGGAGACGGAGAATGACGAGGTGGCCCGCCGATGGGGGCCGTCTGAGCAACGTGGGCGGTGAGGGCAGCCCGACTCTCAGCTCGAGTACGGCACACGTCCGCCATGGAGACGATGGAGCGACAGAGCGACGAACTGATGGAAGGGAAGCTACGGCGCACCCCTACCTGGCACGCCAAATGTCGGATGTGGGGTTCCGGCAAACCCTTAAGGTTCGAACACTGGGGTGCGCGCGAAGTCTTTTCTTCCCACTGATCTACACCCTAGCTCGCTAAGATCTCGCGGACGAACTCGACGAACTCGCAACACAAAAAGACACAAGATTTATACTGGTTCAGGCCACCGTTGTGGTATAATAGCCTACTCCAGTGTGGTGGTGGTGGATTGCCTCTTGGGCTGATGATGATCAACACAAGGGGAAGAACAACCTCCTCAGGTCGAGGTGTTCTTGTGCTTGGCTAACTTGTGTGGGTGAGCGCTGGATGAACTGCTCGATCCGTCTGCTCTCGTCCCTTGTTCTCCTCCACCCCCCTGCGCGGCGGTGGCTAGCTCTACTTGTATAGGCCCTGGTCCTCTTCCCAAATATTGAGCAGGAAGGGGGCCAACAACGACGGGCAAATTCGAAGGGGGACAGCTAGTACAAGCCATCCTAAAGGTGGTCTCCGCCTGCGAAAGGCTCTGGCGGTGATGCCGTCTTGGGCTCCACGATGACCTCCTCTTACCGTCCTTATGGTCTTGATCTTGTTGCACCGATATGGCAACCTTTGCCTGATGCCTCGGTACTCCTCGCCTGCACTGGCCTCCTTAGCACCAAAGAGGAAACAAGGACGCTGCGCGCGCTGGCGCCCACCTGGTATCGATCATCATGGCTCACGTCACGAGAGCCTCGTGAGGTTCGCCTCGCCTTGATATCTCCGCTCCTCATGAGCCTGCCCGACTAGGCCACTCCAGAGGAGGTCTCGTGTCGTCCGCCTTGCGAGGCTTGGCCCCTTGCGAGGGTCTTGGATGCCTTGTTGATGAAGATGGGCCATACGGCCTGCTGGCTTAGCCACGTCGCGGGCCGCAGGCAGGCAAGTCTAGGGACCCCCGTTCCCATAACGCCGACAGTTCCTTATGTTAAACATGAAATTGTTGCTATTGCACCCACGGCCATAGTCCTATTATCTTTTTGAATTCTCCCGACTACACTATATCGGAGAACTTTGCCCTTATTACGGATTATATTGATGGTTGCGTTTTACTACCACACATGATGATTTTGATAGATATAATATGCATGTGCAGCTGCTCCTACTTGCAATTATTTTGATGGTTGCGTTTTATTACATCTCCGCCTCTCCATGTTTCCAATATAATAAAATTGCAAGAAATGATTTATACTATGCATTGGCCTTTACTATGTGTGCATGAATTGTTCTTTTATGACATGCCAATGGATAGGAAGAGAGTTAGACTTCGTTGTTGCATGATATATGTTACTTTGTGCTCATTTCTAAGTCACAAATCATTGTTAATTAAAATTGGCTTTGATATACCTTGGGATCCGGGTGGATCCATTACTTGAGCACTATATGCCTAGCTTAATGGCTTTAAAGAAAGCGCTGCCAGGGAGACAACCCAGAAGTTTTAGAGAGTCATGTATTTCTGTTGTGTGCTTTTATAAAGTTTAAAAGAAAGAATAATGTGCCAAGATTTGCCTTTAGGATGTTTACATTGCTTGTTGGTTTGTGTGGTGCAAATCAGAAACTTTGGCTGGAACGTCAAACGGTTCTGAAACTTTTTGGACTGTATTTCTATACAAATTTTTTATTTTTCCTAATGTTTTCAGAATTTTTGGATTACGATAGGTATAGTGAATGTTCAGATTATTACAGACTGTCCTGTTTAAGACAGATTCTATTTTTGATGCATAGTTTGCTTGTTTTGATGAAACTATTGATTTCTATCAGTGGATTAAGCCATGCAAAAGTTATATTACAGTAGCTACAATGCAAAAACAAAATATGAATTGGTTTGCAACAATACTTAGAGTAGTGATTTGCTTTACTATACTAACGGATCTTACCGAGCTTTCTATTGAGTTTTGTGTGGATGAAGTGTTCGAAGATCGAGGATGTCTTGATGTGAGGAGAAGGAGGAGAGACAAGAGCTCAAGCTTGGGGATGCCCAAGACACCCCAAGTAAATATTCAAGGAGACTCAAGCGTCTAAGCTTGGGGATGCCCCAGAAGTCATCCCATCTTTCTTCAACAAGTATCGGTATGTTTTCGGATTCGTTTCGTTCATGCGATATGTGCAAATCTTGGAGCGTCTTTTGCATTTAGTTTTCACTTTTCTTTGATGCACCATGCTGGTATGAGATAGTCCATAGTTGATTTATAGAATGCTCATTGCACTTCACTTATATCTTTTGAGTATGGCTTTATAGAATGCTTCATGTGCTTCACTTATATCATTTGAAATTTGGATTGCCTGTTTCTCTTCACATAGAAAACCGCCATTTATAGAATGCTCTTTTGATTCACTTATATTTGTTAGAGCGTGGGCATATCTTTTGTAGAAAGAATTAAACTCTCTTGCTTCACTTATATCTATTTAGAGAGTTGACAGGAATTGGTCATTCACATGGTTAGTCATAAAATCCTACATAAAACATCTAGATTACTGAATATGATATGTTTGATTCCTTGCAATAGTTTTGCGATATAAAGATGGTGATATTAGAGTCATGCTAGTGGGTAGTTGTGGATTGTATAAGTACTTGTGTTGAAGTTTGTGATTCCCATAGCATGCACGTATGGTGAACCGTTATGTAACGAAGTTGGAGCATGAGGTATTTATTGATTGTCTTCCTTATGAGTGGCGGTCGGGGACGAGCGATGGTCTTTTCCTACCAATATATCCCACTAGGAGCATGGGCGTAGTACTTTGTTTTGATGACTAATAGATTTTTGCAATAAGTATGTGAGTTCTTTATGACTAATGTTGAGTCCATGGATTATACGCACTCTCACCCTTCCATCATTGCTAGCCTCTTCGGTACCGTGGATTCCCTTTCTCACCTTGAGAGTCGGTGCAAACTTCGCCGGTGCATCCAAACCCCATGATATGATACGCTCTATCACACATAAGCCTCCTTATATCTTCCTCAAAACAACCACCATACCTACCTATTATGGCATTTCCACAACCATTCCAAGATATATTGCCATGCAACTTCCATCATCTTCATATACATGACTTGAGCATCATTGTCATATTGCTTTGCATGATTGTAAGATAGCTAGCATGATGTTTTCATGGCTTGTCCATTTTTTGATGTCATTGCTATGCTAGATCATTGCACATCCCGGTACACCGCCGGAGGCATTCATATAGAGTCATACTTTGTTCTAGTATCGAGTTGTAAGTAAATAAAAGTGTGATGATCATCATTATTAGAACATTGTCTCATGTGAGGTTATCAAAATAAAAGTGTCCAAAGAAGCCCCCCCCCCCAAAAAAAAGAGAGAGAGAGAGGCCAAAGAATCCTACAAAAAAAGAAAAAGAAAGAAAAAATGAGAAAAAATAGAAAAAATGAGAGAAAAGAGAGAAGGGACAATGTTACTATCCTTTTACCACACTTGTGCTTCAGAGTAGCACCATGTTCTTCATATAGAGAGTCTCTTGAGTTATCACTTTCATATACTAGTGGGAATTTTCATTATAGAACTTGACTTGTATATTCCAACGATGGGCTTCCTCAAATGCCCTAGGTCTTCATGAGCAAGAAAGTTGTATGCACACCCACTTAGTTTCAGTTTGAGCTTTCATACACTTATAGCTCTAGTGCATCCGTTGCATGGCAATCCCTACTCCTCACATTTGACATAAATTGATGGGCATTTCCATAGCCTGTTGATTAGCCACGT
This sequence comes from Triticum urartu, assembly GCF_003073215.2. Taxonomy (NCBI): domain Eukaryota; kingdom Viridiplantae; phylum Streptophyta; class Magnoliopsida; order Poales; family Poaceae; genus Triticum; species Triticum urartu. The sequence goes on from NC_053023.1 coordinate 170,052,920, forward strand.
CGATGTGAGACTTTCTCATTTTTGTCTTCTCCACACAACCTCCACCATCATATTCTATTCCACCTATAGTGCTATGTCCATGGCTCACGCTCATGTATTGCGTGAAAGTTGAAAAGGTTCGAGAACATCAAAAGTATGAAACAATTGCTTGGCTTGTCATCGGGGTTGTGCATGATTTGAATATTTTGTGTGATGAAGATGGAGCATAGCTAGACCATATGATTTTGTAGGGATAAATTTCTTTGGCCATGTTATTTTGAAAAGACATGATTGCTTTATTAGTATGCTTGAAGTATTATTGTCTTAATGTAAAATGATAGACTATTTGTTTGAACCACTCATGTCTTAATATTCATGCCATGATTAGATTACATGATCAAGATTATGCTAGGTAGCATTCCACATCAAAAATTATTTTTTTATCATTTACCTACTAGAGGACGAGCAGGAATTAAGCTTGGGGATGCTGATACATCTTCGTTGTATCTATAATTTTTTATTGTTCCATGCCAATATTATACAAGTTTCATATACTTTTGGCAACTTTTTATACTATCTTTGGGACTAAGGCGCTTGGTGCCCTTACTTCGCCGCAAGAAAGCAAATATCCGGATAGAAATCGTGTTAAAATTTCAACCCAATCGGAGTTACGGTACTCCGAGAATATAAGAAACGGTGAAAGGCCAGAATCAAGAACACAGAAACAGAGAGAGACAGAGAGACATATCCAATCTCAGAGGGGCTCTCGCCCCTCCTATGCCATGGAAGCCAAGGACCAGAGGGGAAACCCTTCTCCCATCTAGGGAGAAGGTCAAGGAATAAGAAGAAGGGGGGCCCTCTCCCCCTCTCTTCCAGTGGCGCCGGAACGCCGCTAGGGCCATCATCGCGACAACGATCTACACCAACACCTCCGTCATCTTCACCAACGTCTTCATCACCTTCCCCCATCTGTCTACAGCGGTCCACTCTCCCGCAACCCGCTGTACCCTCTACTTGAACATGGTGCTTTATACTTCATATTATTATCCAATGATGTGTTGCCATCCTATGATGTCTGAGTAGATTTTCGTTGTCCTATCGGTAATTGGTGAATTGCTATGATTGGTTTAATTTGCTTGTGGTTATGTTGTTGTCCTTTGGTTCCCATCATATGAGCGCGCGTGTGGATCACACGATAGGGTTAGTTGTATGTTGATAGGACTATATATTGGAGGGTAAGAGTGACAGAAGCTTCAACCTAGCATAGAAATTGATGCATACGGGATTGAAAGGGGACCAATATATCTTAATGCTATGGTTGGGTTTTACCTTAATGAATGTTAGTAGTTGCGGATGCTTGCTAATAGTTCCAATAATAAGTTCATAGAATTCCAAGTTAGGGATGACATGCTAGCAGTGGCCTCTCCCACATAAAACTTGCTATCGGTCTAGTAAAGTAGTCAATTGCTTAGGAACAATTTCACAACTCCTACCACCACTTTTCCACACTCGCTATACTAACTTTATTGCTTATTTACCTAAAACAGCCCCTAGTTTTTATTTACGTGCTCTTTATATTCTTGCAAATCTATTCTGTTACACCTACAAAGTACTTCTAGTTTCATACTTGTTCTAGGTAAAGCGAACGTTAAGCATGCGTAGAGTTGTATCCGTGGTCGATAGAACTTGAGTGAATATTTGTTCTACATTTAGCTCCTCGTTGGGTTCGACACTCTTACTTATCGAAAGAGGCTACAATTGATCCCCTATATTTGTGGGCTATCAGGGAGCTCAGCACGATCCAATTAACACGCGGCAGGTGATCACATGCGCACGGTGGCTGCCGATCCGATCGCACGGTTTGAAGTCTCACCGGTCAGAAAAGCTATATCAGCGTACTTTTTTTCTTTTGCGTATATATCAACATAGGTTCGCCTATTGTTATTAGGCAATGCTAGAGAATGAACGTTCTCCTTCTACTATTCCCGCGTGACCCATGATGCATAGTCGAATTTCAGTCCAGGGCATGTGAGAGCAAGTTCTTGATGATTTCATGGCATCAGCGTGATATATAGTGGTGGAATGCACAGCTGACGCCGCGTTGTAGCCCATCCCAAACTTGTTTGCAGGGTTTGGGCATAAGCCGTCCTGCATCTGTATGATCGAAACCAGGTATGGGGTCGTAGTTACCCTCTTGCTTAGGGTTAGCGGCGCCGCCTCTGGCGATCTGGAAATCGCCGAGGAGGCTCGCCGTCTCTATCCGTTACCGAGCCGGCGCTCCCCGTGGGGGCGTCGAGGGAGTTTGGCAGTGCTTTGGCTGTGGAGTCAAGGGTCCTCGGCGGTCGCTATGGCGGCTCCTGGGGGTTCTTCTACGAAGTCGAGAGAGAAGTCTGAGATTGATCTGGATGAGATGATGAAAAACATGGAACTAATGGAGGAGGAATTGGATGAGGTGGTCATCGGGGAGGTGAAAGCCCAGAGATTCGCGGCAGAAGCTAGATGGATGGCGATCGCACGAGTAAACACTGGCAGGCCTTTCAGCGCCACGCCTTTTTTTGAAAACATGAAATTCATATGGGGATTAGCTCAAACGCCAAAGTTTCGGGAGGCTGGCGAGAATCTGTTTATCTTTCAATTCTTCTGTCTTGGAGATTGGAAGAATGTAGTTCATAGAGGCCCTTGGCTTTTCAGAGGTCTCGGCATGATAATTGAGGATTATGATGGCAAGACAGATCCTAAGGCGGTGCTGGATGGACTGTACGTCTGGGCTCAAATACACAAGATTCCTGATCTCTATCGATAGGAGCATGTGGTTGATCAACTAGCTCGCATGATCGGCAAGGTCTGGGAGGTTCAGCTGCGGCCTATGCTCTATTATGAGGGGGACTATGTTAATGTTCGGGCAAGGATTATGACAGCCAAGCCCCTAACCTGCTTCACTCCGTTGACGGTGGTAGGGGAAGGCACACGGATGCTGGTCATTAAGTACGAGAAGATCCCTTTTTTCTGCAAGGTATGCGACATGATGGGCCATGGATACGAGGAGTGTGGCAATGGAGTTTGGAAGGACGAGGATAAGAAGTGGGGTGGTTGGATGATTGCTCAACACCGTCCGATAGCGTTCTCACAACCTACAGGAAGTAGATATCAGGCTCGGGGTGGGAGAGGGAGAGGCCGCGGTTTCGTCCCAGCACGTGGAGCAGGTGACACCAGCATGCATCGAGGAGGAGCGGCATATGAAGCACACAATGAGGGTGTCAAGAACGGCGGGCCTGTCAACCATGATGAGGAGATGAGGAGGATGGCAGATGTTGCTGCTAAAAGGAACGAACCGAATTGGAATGCTGCAGCTGCAACACCTTCTGTAGCCGGAGTGGAAAGGGTTCTGAATCCATCTTATGTAACATCGACTAAAAGCAGCTTGGGCAATGGGGGTGCTTAGGTGGCCAATCTGGAGACGGAAGAAATAGCCAATGAACAGGAAAACAGAAACATCAACAAAAGAGTGTCCCGGGACAACATGCAAGTTTTTTCCTCTGGCCTCGGTGCACCTACACCAGAATCAAACGGGCTTGTGGTCGTTCTGGCAGATAAGAATCCAAAGGGGGTGCCTCCACTCCCCCGGTATATGTTTCGCCACGCAATAACATCAAACGACCAAAGATGGGGCTGTCAAAGCATCTCGGAGAAGGGGAAGATGGTACAACTGTTGCAACCAATGCATTATCGGCAGGCTCTCAGGGGGCACCGACAGGCACAATGAGTTATATATGTTGGAACTATCAGGGCGTGGGCAAGGGCTCGACAGTTCGCGAGCTTCGCGATTTAGCGAAGAACTATGCTCCTATTGTGCTTTGTATCCTAGAAACTCAGATCGATAAATCAAGAGTAGAGAGTTTAGCCAGTTCTATAGGTTTTGATCATGCTTATGCTATCGATAATGTGGGAAGGAGTGGAGGTATTGGCCTCTTTTGGAATAATTCAATAAAAATAGATGTTTTGGGTTACTCGAATTATCATGTGGATGTGGAGGTTCTGAACTAGGCTGGGACCCGTGAGGATGACGGTAGTGTACGGTGAGGCTCAAACTCATTTGCGCCACCATACATGGAACACTTTAAAAAATATCAACTCTTCAAGCAACCTCCCTTGGCTATTCATAGGCGATTTCAATGAAGTGCTCTGTCCTGATGAACATGAAGGAGTTGGACAGTGAATCAATGCCCAAATTCAAGCTGTTCGGGATATGGTGGATGTGTGTATGCTTATGGACTTGGGTTTCAAGGGTAGATTTTGGACCTTTGAGAAGAAGGTAACGGGAGGTTCATTTACACAAGTAAGGTTGGACCGTGCGTTAGCATCGACAGAGTGGAGTACTGCGTTTCCCAATGCAAGCTTGACACACTTGGAGGTGGCCACCTCTGATCACTGTCCAATACATCTTGAACTCAACAATGGCCCTTGTCAGCCAAGAGCTAAAGGTATTCAGATATGAAGTAGCGTGGGAGTCTCATGATGGTCTGAAAGATGAAATCCGGGCAACCTGGTCGACGGGACACCCTAGTCATCGAGTGGAAGATATTAAACAGAAGCTGCTAGCGTTGTCCCAGAGTTTGTTTCAATGGGACAAAACCACGTTTGGTTCGGTCCGAACTGAGATAACAAATTTGAAGTGTGAATTGGGGAGACTGAGAGATGATCCTTTGCGCACTGGGCCAAGTCACCGAGAGCAGAAAATTCATGAGCGTCTTGTGGAATTATAGCACAGAGGAGAAGTACTTTCGCGCCAAAGATCTAGAATAGAATGTTTAGCAGCGGGAGACAAGAACACAAAATTCTTTCATATGCGGGCAAGTATGAGGAGGAAGAAAAACATGATCAAGTCTTTGTCTAATGCTCTGGGCATCATGGTGGACGATCCGACGGAGCTGGAAATCCTAGTTTCAAATTTCTATAAAGACCTGTATACATCTGAGGGAGTAACAGACATGGAGGCCGTGCTTGATCATGTGCCTAGGAAAGTCACGGCTGTCACGAACAATATTCTATGCGCTCCCTACACTAGTGAAGAGGTGAAACTAGCGCTCTTTCAAATGTTCTCCACAAAAGCTCCTGGGCTGGATGGCTTCCCTACACATTTTTATCAAAGGCACTGGGATGTGTGTGGGGAAGAGATTACTAAGGCGGTGTTGAAGATTGTCAGGGGGGAAGAAAGTTCGGAGTGCATTAACGATACTTTTTTGGTTTTAATACCGAAGGTACCGAATCCAACACTCCTCACTCAATTCAGACCGATTAGTTTGTGCAATGTTTTGTATAAAATTGCTTCAAAAGTAGTGGCGAACAGGTTGAAGCAAATATTGCCTGATATTATCTCCGAAGAACAATCAGCTTTCGTTCCTGGAAGATTGATCACAGATAACATCATATGTGCCTATGAATGCCTGCATTTCATGAAAAGGAGTAAGTCCAAATCTAATAGTCATTGTGCTTTGAAGTTGAATATGATGAAAGCTTATGGCAGGCTAGAATGGACATATCTGGAGGCAATTATCATCAAGCTTGGCTTTGCAAGATCATGTATTGGTGTTCTAATGGGCATGATCAAGTCAGTATCATTCTCAGTTCTTTTTAATGGAGAGAAACTGGACCAGTTTAAACCCACCAGGGGTATTCGACAAGGAGACCCAATCTCCCCTTATCTCTTTTTGATTGCAGCGGAGGGCCTCTCGTGCCTCTTGAAATCGTAATCTCAATCATTGCATTTTGTGGGAGTATAGGTGGCTCCGACGGCTCCGGTTGTTAACCACCTTCTCCTTACTAATGATAGGCTGCTGCTATTCAAAGCGATCAATGAGGGGGCGGCTACAGTGTCAAACTTGTTGACTATCTACTGTAATGCTTCGGGCCAGCGAGTGAACAATTCGAAATCATCGATATTTTTCAGTAAGGGATGCCTCAATCTGTTCGAGATGGTATAAAAACTTCTCTGGATGTCCATAATGAATAATTGAGTGAGAGGTACTATCTGTGTCAAAACCGGCGGATCTCGGGTAGGGGGTCCCGAACTATGCGTCTAGGATCGATGGTAACAGGAGGCAGGGGACACGATGTTTTACCCAGGTTCGGGCCCTCTTGATGGAGGTAAAACCCTACGTCCTGCTTGATTGTTCTTGATGATATGAGTAGTACAAGAGTTGATCTACCACGAGATCAGAGAGGCTAAACCCTAGAAGCTAGCCTATGGTATGATTGTATGTTGTATATGATCTATCGACTAGCCTGGCCTCGGTTTATATAATGCACCAGAGGCCTAGGATAACAAGAGTCCTAGCCGAATACGCTGGTGGGGAGGAGTCCTTGTCTTGATCGCCAAGTCTTGTGGAATCTTCCTTGTATGCGGCAGCTGTCTGAACTGGCCCATGAGTATACGGCCATGGGGGTCCTCGGCCCAATCTAACAGATCAGGAGACGACGTGGTGAGTACCCCCTAGTCCAGGACACCGTCAGTAGCCCCCTGAACCGGTCTTCAAGGTGGGGACACTCCTCGGTTCTTCCAAACTATTCTTTGTCTTCGATCGTCGGTCTTGAAAATTGGTTCAACAAATCTTCTCATCTTCGATCTTGAGGATCGCTGAAATGCATTCGACGAGTTTGCACGTCGGGTATCCGAGGAGCCCCTTTAAGTTTCCGACCTTTATCAATGCCTTGTTATTTTTATGCCACACCTCGTGTTTGAAGTTGTTCCCGGGAGGCAGTGTCCACTTGCGTCCGAGCTCTAACGCCGGACTGCATTCGAGGTATCTTTTGCAGCCGAGCACCAATGCCGGACTGCTTCCGAGCTCCAACGCCGAAATGTATCCGAGCTCCAATGCCGGACTGTGTCCAAGCTCCAATGCCGGACTATATCCAAGATGTCATAGATCATCTTGGTCCAAAAAAGTTGAAGGAGTTTAGCCGAGCTTAATGCCGGAAATGCCCTCTATGGAGCCAGCCACTAGCGCCCGAGCTTTATGCCGGACTGCTTCCGAGGTGGTGCACCACCTCGACTGTGGGCCGATTTTTTGTCAATATTTTTGATTGGTGCAATTTATTCTCTGCCGAGATATATAGTCAGTAGCCCTCAAGGTGTGTATCGGTCTGAAACCCGAGATGCACCTGAAGGATGACGTAAGACCGCTGATCCCAGTAGCCGCTGAGACTCAGGTTGATTTGCAAAATCGGCCTGAGGATCAAGTCATAGCTCGACAGAATACTTCGGGACACAAAAAGCGGCGTGCTCAGTCCTCGAGACTTAGGTTGGGTACGGCCGACCAACCTGAGGATCAAAATCTCGTCGGAAACTATATTGCACTTAAAATTTTCTGCATTGAACAGGCAATGCAGTAGCCCCCGAGACACTGGTCGGGTGGCAACACCAGATCAGGGGATCTATGTGCCCCTTTAATATTTGTAAATAATAAGCCCGAAGCCCAGTAGCCCCCGAGCCTTATTGCGGGCACGGGTGACCGAATTAAGGATCGATATCCATAGTAAAATCACAAATTATGTGTAATGACTCTATGTATCCAAGTACTTTACGTCATTAATGCTCGGATCCGCATTGTACAAAACTTTTTTGACCGACCATCGGCTTCCACCTCCTCGGCCAGTAGCCGAGGAGTGTTTGTCCTACTTTATAAAGCCTTTATGAGGGCAAAGATTTACAACAAACAAGGCAATCTGGCCATACAGTTTTATAAACAAAGGTATGCAGAGAGATATGTTATATTACTATTAACATAAGAAATGTCTTCCAAAGAAAATAGTCCCGCTATCGGTTCCTTTCTTTGGGTTTTCATGCTAAGCATGATCATGAAACCTCAGCTCCAATGTAAGAGCAAAATATCGAGGATTTAATTTGGGAGGCCAGTTAATAGCCCCCGGTAGTGTTCGGCGACAGTCGAGGTCAAGCCGTAAACACTTCGGCCATTGTTATGAATGGCCCGTCATTTAACACAGTCATCGGATCGCTGACCAGTTTACCGGGATTTGTGACAGTCAGTTTTCGGCTTTCTCCACTGAGGTGCTTAACCATGTGAGATGGAAGCACAATAGTAGTGGTTCTCCCTTTGCACGCCTAGCCGAACAAAGCGGAACGTAGGAAGCAAGTGCAGGAGCTGGGCAACCCAACTATTGACCGAAGACACAATTCGAAACCAATGCATATATAGCAATATCCGAGAATGTTTTTTCCGAATCTCTAAAGGTGTCCGGCATTGCACTGTGAGACTTGTGCTGGAAACACACAAATAGTTTAAAAGTGCCAAAAGCTTGGAAAGCCAAAAAAGTCAGTAAAAACATGACGTCCAAACAAGATCAAGTGTTCGGTGCCAATCCGAAAATTGGAAGAGAAAGAAAAGATTGTGCTTCTGTCGTGTTTTGACAACGACCAAGAAGAAAACACATTTACAGCTCATATATAAATTTTAAGAGCCCCCAAATGACTTGGGTAAGAATTTTATGTATAATGATTGTATGTATCGAAGTACTTATATCATATTTGTGTTCACCCGAACTTTAAACGCGTCTTAACCGACCATCGGCTTCTCCCTCTTCGGCCAAGGGCCGAAAAGTGTCATGTACTCCGCCTGTCGAGAGTATCGACGGTGTTTCCGATAACCAGGCAATCAGGCCATAAGGCTGTAACAGACAAAGCGCGCTTAGGGAACTTATGCTATATTACTAACGAAGTGTAATAAGCATCTTCGAAGAAAATAGTACCCCCACCGATACCTTTCTTTGGTGCTCATTATTACTATGAGACTTGTGCAATAGATTTTTTGTACTCATGAGTTCCATTGTGTGCCGGCCATGATTGAAAATAATAAGAGCGCTAGCTTTCGGCTTCACCCAGTCTGAGGTCAGAGCTCGGAGGACCCGGTCGTGACAATCGCAGAGGTGCTCCCTTTACTCCCTAGCCGAACAATCGGAAAGGTAGGGGTAAGCACAGGAGCCAGGCAACCCAGCTTGCAAATCGCTTAAGTCAATATGGTGCATATTGTGGCGTAATACACGAACAAGGAACGAAGCCGTACAAGTATAATCATATGCAAGAGGAAAAAGCTTCATGAAGGAAGCCCCCAAGTAAACGGGGTATTTGAATTTGCATGTCACAAACAAAGTTTTGACAAGGAGATTTTTTACAAGCAACTTTTTTCCAAAAAAGTATAATGCTTGGTCAAACCGAACACAAATTAAAAATTAAAACTTTGAGCATGAAAGCGACTTAGCTGGTTAATGTGTTCGGCATTGATGACGCGGTCCGAGTTTGATGCGGGACAAGGTTCCATCCCCCAAGTCGGTCCCGAGGTGGCGGAGCGGAGAGCTCGACACGCCGAAGTGGTGACATAGCACGGTCAATGCAGACCGGCAGAGTGACGCCGAAGTCCCCGGATCATTTTCCTGTGCACAAAAAATAATGCAAACCGGAGATAATAGTAATAATAATAATTAAAAAAATCATTGCATAATAAATAATTTATGCAAAGTGAGTAATAAAAGAAATATGGCCTGGCGCCGAAGTCAATGTCGATGCCGGGCGTCGGCGTGATGCGGTAAAGGCGTGGCAAAGCCTGAATTCACAGGTCGGTCCGAGTTCCGAATGCGGCATTCGCTGGACTATATATGGAAACTGACCGAACCACCATGTGGCCTCGTTAATGCGGCCACCATTTGATAGACCTGCGTACATATGATGGACAAACCAGAGTAATAATTCATTGGGAAAAATGAGCCCAAACAAGCAAAAAACAGTAGGATTAATAGCACCTGGTTTATTTGTTGTAGCAATCCAAAGAAAGGTGATTCCCAAAATTGAGACTTGATCCGCACACCCATTGCCTGATGGGCGATAAAGTGACGGCATGGCAATGCTGGCAAAGGTTGGCTTGCCGAGGCAAAGCCCTCAGTCCAGCTAACGTGACGGAGCTGGTCGGCTAGTGACGCCGAAGTCTCCGGAGTAGGTTGATGAAGAGATGGCGAAGCCCCCGGTCCAGCCGAGATGTCGAAGCCTCGATGTCAGCCGATGAGTCGAAGTAGGTCAGCGTGATGGACACCAGCTTGAAGAAGCAATAGTGTGGTTCTACCGATGCAGGTCGTGACGTGGTCGATGCCGGCTTGATGAAGTGACCGTGCGGCGATGCCGGTATGCCCGCTCCGTCTAATTTGTGGGGCGGCGATGTTGGTGATGATTTATCCTTCGTGATGCCGGACTCTTGTTCGGCTTGCCGAGATGATGATCCGAAGAAGTTGAGCTCGGCTCAACAAAGTGACTCCGTGTCTAGCGCAGGTCGGCAGCATTGGAGCAATATTGCCGGACTAGTTTGACACCAGCATGATGATGAAGATGACCTCATGGGAGGATTAAAATTTACGGGCACGTGTTTAAAAACAACGCACAATACCCTAGAAGAGAATTCCTCAAAAAAGGTTGTCCAATATCACGTTCATAAAAAAACATGAATTCGGGTCGGATCCGTATTCGCGCAGAAAACGGATCCGAAAATTGGTCCACTCATCGGAAAGTTCCCGGAGTTTGAACCCTCGGATCGAGCTGAAATTTGGAGGGGTGGTAGATATGGTCATTCCGCAGTAGATGAACGGTTGGATCTTCCAAAGTACCTCCGAGATGCGCTCTGGATACCACGGCCTAAACTCGTCCAGATTTCCGTCCAGATTTGACACGGCTCCGGTATATCGTAGATTGTCGGAGATTAGTCCATCGAAACTCGACGAAATTTTGCATGGCTGTTGTAGACGTAATTCCGCACTATTACATCGAAGCAATCGTCAAACCAACGCTCGAGTAGGTGGTGACGGCGAATACAAGTTCGCTGTCCATAAAAACAGCACGGCCGCCCGAGGGCAATGTTGACGTTGAACCCTCGAGCTCCATGGATGACTCCTCTATGATCATGATAGAGATCGGAGTTGATGTTGAAGAAGGCCCCCGTCCGAACATGATGATCGGAGATGGAGCACGGTCCTCGGTCGAGCCAAGGTGACCAGTTGAGCTGGCGACGAAGATGTCGGCGTCGCAGTTGACCTGCGGGCGAGCCATTGATCCCTTTGCCGATCACACAGTGGAACTCTCAATGAAAGCACCAATGTCGGTGTCAAAACCGGCGGATCTTGGGTAGGGGGTCCCGAACTATGCGTCTAGGATCGATGGTAACAGGAGGCAGGGGACACGATGTTTTATCCAGGTTCGGGCCCTCTTGATGGAGGTAAAACCCTACGTCCTGCTTGATTGTTCTCGATGATATGAGTAGTACCAGAGTTGATCTACCACGAGATCAGAGAGGCTAAACCCTAGAAGCTAGCCTATGGTATGATTGTATGTTGTATATGATCTATCGACTAACCTGGCTTCGGTTTATATAATGCACTAGAGGCCTAGGATAACAGAGTCCTAGCCGAATACGCCGGTGGGGAGGAGTCCTTGTCTTGATCGCCAAGTCTTGTGGAATCTTCCTTGTATGCGGCAGTTGTCTGAACTGGCCCATGAGTATACGGCCCAATCTAACAGATCAGGAGACGACGTGGTGAGTACCCCCTAGTCCAGGACACCGTCAGGTACCTTGGCATGCCCACTGATGTGGGTCACTCAAAAAATGGAACCTTTAAATATCTGGGGGATAGAGTGTGGGAAAAGATCAAGGGATGGATGGAGAAGCTATTGTCTTATGCGGGTAAAGAGGTGCTTATTAAAGCAGTAGTACAAGCTATTCATGTTTATTCTATGGCTTGTTTCAGGTTGCCGCGTGGCATTTGTGAGAATGTGATGTCAATGATCCGCTAGTTTTGATGGGGAAGCAAGCGAGGCAAGAGGAAGCCTTGCTGGGTCTCATGGGAGGTATGCACTAAACCAAAATGCCTGGGAGGACTAGGATTTCGAGATATAGAACTATTCAACCTGTCACTCCTGGCGAGACAAGCATGGCGCTTAGTGCAAGGATACTCAAGGCTGTATACTACCCATCTAGTCATTTCCTAAATTCTGAGTTGGGTACTCGCCCATCGCAGATTTGGAGGGTGATCATTGATGGACGAGATGTCCTAGCACAAGGGATTATGAAAAGGATTGGAACGGGAGAAAGCACCAGAATATGGACAAAAAATTGGCTGCCCAGGTCGGGCATGATGAGACCGGTGACTTCTCTTGTGTCCAATCCACCACAACTTGTTTTTGACCTCATAGATGTGGCGACAAATTCATGGAAGGAGGAGGAGTTAAGAAGGGTTTTTATTCCAATTGACGTGGATGTAATATTATCAATCCCATTATGCACAAAAAGAATTGATGACTTTTGGGCCTGGGGCAAAGATATCCGAGGGAGGTTTTTTGTCAGCTCGGTTTACAGGATGATGTCCAAAGTTAAAAACCAGAGGGATAATCTGTTGGCTAGTACCGCAAGCTCGTCTGCAGCTGATCAAGAGAAGAAAGCATGGATTTCACTATGGAATATCAGAGTTCCCTCGAAACTGAAAAACTTTGTGTGGAGACTATGCAAGGACTCGGTTCCAACATTAGATATTTTGCATCATCTGAATATGGCCTCAAGCTTGTCCTGTCCTTTCTGCTCAGCGGAGGATAGCTGGAAACACGATTTAATCAATTGCATAACTGCCAGATGTGTATGGTCTCTATCATCGGATGACATACTGGAGCAGATGTGTGATAATTTGAACTTGAATGCCAAAAATTGGATCTTTACAATGCACGAGCAGCTGACAGATTCAGACTTTACGCGTATGATTGTCTGTGGGCAATCTGGAGATCGCATCATAGAGCTATCCATGAGGATATTTATGACAGCCCCTTGCAGATACACCTCTCCATCAATTCTTTCATGAGAGGTTTAGAGGTACTATCTAGGCCAAAACAGCAGAGCTGTGCAAACCGGGCACCCAAGCCAACCTACTGGCTCCCCTTGCCACAGGAGCATGTGAAGTTTAATGTTGATGTCGCAGTGTCAAACGGACGGTTTGGTTTGGTCAGAGCAGCTTGCAGGGATTTGGATGGCACTTTCCTAGATGCTTCTTCTCTCACTTTCAAACATATATTTGATCCTATTACACTGGAAGCATTGGCGGTAAGGGAGGCAATGACGCTCGCGGAGGATTTGTATGTTCAGAAGATACAGGTGGCACCTGATTGCAAGATCGTGGTGGACGAAATCAAGCAAGGTTATGCGAGGGATCATGCAGCTATTGTTCATGAAATCACAGATAGATCGAATGCTTTTTCTGCTTATAGTTTTGTCCATGAATTTAGGAGCTCGAATTTCGAGGCTCACAGTCTCGTTAGGCATGCACTTTCGCTCGGAGTAGGCCGTCGTGTCTGGTTAGGCCTGCCCGGGAATTGAATTTCCTTCCTGTAAATATTTTGACAATCTGAATAAAGCCTGGCAAGAATGTCTCAAAAAAAATCAGTATGACCGAAACTTGTTTCTCGTGGCAGAAAATGTCATATTGTTCGTGACATCATCTTTTTTCTGGACATGTACAAGGTTTGCGTTAAGTTAGATAGTCTACTGATTTTGATGTACTCCCTCCATTCCAAATTACTCGTCGTAGAAATAGATGTATCCATACATCCATACTTGCGACAAGTAATTCGAAACGGAGGGAGTAATTTTTATTTATTTCTGATTTTCGTTGTGCTGTCATGATTTTGAAGATTAATAGATACTAGAAAGCTTTTCCCTAAAAGAAAAGTTACAAAACCGGCTAAGAACTCGCTATCTCACTCAATTCTATCGACCTGCCCGCATTACTCTTACGCTTCAAAGCGAACAGCCGTTCGAGTATGAGATGTTGGCGACCGTTCGCTGGTTATACTCCTTCCGCATGTTTATAACCCCCCAGAAGAAATTCTGTCCAGCCATGGCCGCCGCCCTCCCCGACCCCCGTGGATTGGACTTAAAACCACGCGGGGGTGGGCGTAGCGTAACCGAAGGAGGCCGAAGGGAGCAGCCAAGTCTCGTCCCCCTGCAACCCCGCGAAAGAAAATCTCCAGCCATGGCCGCCTCCCTCCCCGACTGGATGATGCTCGAGCGCTTCGTGTTCTGCAGGGAGTCCTTCCCGGACAGCGAGGGCGCGCCCTTCATCAAGGCTGACGGCACCAGCTCCCACGGCGGCAGCTTTTCCGTCGCCTTCCTCGTCCTCCAGCCCCCGGGTATCTCCCGCCTCTACCTGCAGTGGCCGGGCGGCCCAAAGGAAGGCTCTCAGTGCGTTCTCGCAGCGGCACACCGCAATCTCGTCATGTTCAGGCTCACCCCAGAACCTCTAATCACCCGCGAGGCCCCCTTCGTGGATTTCCGACAGGACCACTTCATCTGCGGAGCCCAATCCTCGCCGTCCCAGCGGTCGCTGCTGCTCCGAAAGATCCCCAAGTGCGACACATAGTTTTCACTTTCAATGAGATTTCGATGAAATTCACTGAATTTCACTAATTTCAGCAGACACTGAAATATTATGTTTCGGCCAAAATATTTCGGTAATTTCAGTAGTACACAGGAACTCAAATATTTTAAAAAATATTTTTTCAAAATTTTGAAATGTTAAGTTAAATTTAAGTGAATAATTCGGTCCTTTGACTGAAATGCAAACCGAAATCACTGAAATTCACTGAATTTCGGTGATTTCAGTTGGTGCTGAAATTTTTCTGAAACTGAAATTGAAAACCATGCTGCGACATACCTGGGCTCTTGGATTGGAGGGATGGGAAGAAGGTGACCACGCCGCGCTCGTTTGATCTTAACCCCGTTAGCATCCTGTGCCGCGGAGAAGAAGAATTCGCCTTGGCGCAGTTGAACTTCCGTAGATCCAACGACGAGTGGGGCAAGATTGAGGCTGGGCTGTGTGTCCTCCGCTCCAAAGTAAGCAGTCGTCGTCACGAATGGAAGAGCGAGAAGTGGCTGCCGATCCAGTGCGAAGGGCATGAAAGATCTGATTTGGAAAATTGGAGAACCGACAGAGTGGTTCCGTTCAACAAGTATTTGTGTTGGGTTAATTACGGCGGGGGAGGTATCATATTCTGTGAGGTGTTCAAACAAAAGCCTGACATTTTTTACCTCCGGCTACCTATACTCGAGCATTGCTTACATCAACCTCCATTGAGATTCCAGGAGGCCAGCCGCGTTGTGGGTGTAACCAAAGGCAGCATGGGTTGTGATGAGCTGAGGTTTGTTGATGTAGCCTGTAAGCATAGTAATATTATTTTTCCACTAGGCTCTGGTGACAAGGAGGGTTTCACTATCACCTGCTATGCTTTGAGGATAACACAGAGTGGTGGCATGGAGTGGGATATGCTTTTCTTCATCACATGCTATGAATTGTGGAGTATCAACCCTGAGCTCCCGCATGAACTTCTGAAGCATCCTGTTGTAAGTATGGAGGACCCAAATGTGGTACTATATTTTCTGATGTCGGAGCATCTGGAATATGTTGACAAGGTTTCCATAGTTACTCTTGATATAAGTACCAAAAAGCTGCTTTCAATTCATCCATATATTAATGGAAAGGAAGACCTCTTGGGCAAAGACGCTGACATGGCTCGGCGAAACGCCACTTTTCTCCAAACCTTTCTTCCCTCAGGACTTCCTAAGTTCTTAAAATCCCACCAGGTATTGGCATCTCAAATTAATATTTGTGCCCTGTGTATAAGCTGTTGCTTTGTTTGTTATTTTATGCGGGTGGTATTTATTCAGCTTAGTAGTGGTGATAATGGCGTTCTAATAGATTAGAAGAGTACAAGAAATTGCTTGACTGTTTTTGTGATGTCATAATTTGAATTAAAATGATATCTACCACATTTGTATAATAAAAAATAAAAATGACACATCTGTGCAGTTGATTTTGTGTCCACCTTGCACGCAAATTGCCAAGCTCTGCATTTAAATTTAAGTAGAGTCTCACCGCTGATGACAGAAAGAGATCACCGCTGTTCAGTAACTGTCGGTGCTAATAGCATAATCAATTTTGTCACAACGAAATACCTACTCATTTTATCACCTGCTGTGAGCAATTATTGCTTACTTATGGCACAACGAAATACCTACTCATTTTATCACCTGCTGTGAGCAATTATTGCTTACTTATGGGACGCGAATTTTTGAGACATAGTGCCACACGAGGTCTTAATCTAGGCCGGCCATTCGTGCTTTTAGATCCTCAGATTATATAGAGACTTTTGGATACTGATGCGCGATATTCCATACACGTATAAATACTGGGCTAGAATACGACGCTTCACTGGGCCAGGGGAGTTAAATGTGGGCGTATTTATACCTCGGCCAGGTCAATTATTAATGTTCCAAAACAGGTCAGGGATATCATTACTGGCGTACACCCAGGTACTACTAGCTGTTTGTCGGTGAACAACTTCATGGATTAATGTTGCATCTGCCCAAGGTTGTCATGTTCATGCACTTTCAAGAAAAGGCTGTCCTGTCCATCTTCTACTGTCGAGGTTGCACTGTAGCCCCGTCGTCAATATATCGCTAGAGTCCTGCATGCAAAACCCCGCAAAAAAAAGCCCTGCATGCAAAGGTCTGCTCCTATCATGAGAATAAACGGCAATCAGTATGTGCATGGAGTAGTAGTTTTGTACTTTCTCTGTTCCTAGATATAAAGTTGTTGGGGGAGTGTAAACTGAACTCCCCCAGTGACTTATATTTCAGAACAGAGGTAATAGATAACTGTAAATATAGGATAGGTAATGTCATCTGGAAACAACTTTGATTATCACGGGGATACTCCAAAAAGTATATCAAATCATCATTCTGAAAAAAATGCAGTCAATTATTTATTTTAGGTGGACATATTTTCCAAAATTAAAATCTTGGATTTCTGAAATTTTAATTTTTTACTGCAATTTAGGAACCTTAATCATGTGTATGCACATGTATAACTTAATATGGAGATAGACCTAACTGATCTTGCATAGTTAAAAGTTCACACTAATTAGCTTGATACACATTTCTGTTGCAGCCATAGAGGATGGTGCACTCGTAAATATGTAATGGGGCAGCACGTAGTAAGACAAGAGGGTAATGTGGTGCGTTAATCCTAGTAAATGAGTTGGTCAGGTGTGTTGCAGGACTCCTTCAATGAAACACTAACTTCAACCTCGTTTAGCTGTGGGGCATGCACACTTATTGACTGATAGATACATTGTATATACAACATCAATTCGTCCCACTGAATTCTATATACGTGAGATACGGCACGAATCCCAAAGAACTAGAGGGTGTGGATTACAGCCTCGCGTGGCACCATTTCTACTCATGAATTATCGTTACTTATGGCACAACGAAGAGAACTCGAAATTGAAAACTACGACCAAAACCCTATTGCAAGCACAGTTTTGGGAGGCTGTCACTTGAGGTCTTGCCCTTCTTTGTCTTCTCTTATTTTCCTGGACCATTTTCTCTGTTTTGTTCAGTTAGAGTTTGTGGTGCTCTGCCTGAATCCTTCAGGGTTCACCGGCAGTGTTCTATACTGTACTTCACGTTTGGTCCCTTTTCCTCCCCTTATATGAATTGGCAGTGCTCCTGCCATTGCCCGTAAAAAAAGTACAGTTTTTTCTGAGTGGATGTTGACATCAGTTTGCTTACCACACTTGCCGCGCGATGTA
This sequence comes from Triticum urartu, assembly GCF_003073215.2. Lineage (NCBI taxonomy): Eukaryota > Viridiplantae > Streptophyta > Magnoliopsida > Poales > Poaceae > Triticum > Triticum urartu. The sequence continues at coordinate 170,070,582 of NC_053023.1, forward strand.
TAACAAGTACAGTTTTTAGTTGAAAGTGGTCACAACTGTATTCATTGATACAAGTATCTATCATTCATGTGTTCAAAAATACTGAAATATGTATTAATTAGCAAGGCTGTGGGGAAAGTAGCAACTATTTTGTGTTCTTTTATTTGCTACAATGATTTCGTTACATGTCATTTTTTATGAGCTTTTTGTTTTAGATTCCATAGCTCAAGTGAAGGTGCGAAGAAGATGAAATCAGGCGACCAAGTCCCCTATGCTAAGACCAAGGACTGAAGCAAACAATTCTGTAATGGACTTGTAATGTCCTGCGATTATGACCTCTATGTATTTTGGGTACTGATATGTAGCAATTGCCGAGACCTCTATGGCCACACAATTCTGTGGCATCTCGACATGGCTGAGACCTAATGCTGATATGTAAGACTTCAGTAGTGGTATTACCGATTTATGAGCTGGTGCTTTCTTAATGGTCATGTTCATGGTACTTGTGATTTTACCAGACCCAACCGTGAAAATATTTGTTCTGTTCTGAAATTTGTATTCAGTAGTATAGCTACTTCGATCTGCATATAGTCATGGATTGACCAAATCTTCAGTACACGTGTCGAGGTTTTCATGTTTGGTATTCGCACTCAAATGGTTGACAAAGCTCATATCTTTTGTTCAGAAGAATGTTTTGTTGGGCTTGTAAGTTACACCGGTTTGGGCAGCAAAACTGAACTTCAAATGGGCCCTTAATTTCTTAGTGATCAGCAAGTTGGTGTGCCTGGGTGATCCAGTGAGAAATTTGATCAATGAAGCCTGCATATAAAAAATAGATGAGAAGTATCAACTTGCCTGACCACTATGCACTATGAATTCAAGTTTAAGTGTCAATGTTATGCTATTAATTTCAAAAGATCTTACTTCCTCCGTCCCAAAATAAGTGTCTCAACTTTATACTAACTTTATTACAACAAAGTTAGTATAAAGTTGAGACACTTATTTTGGGACGGAAGGAGTATGAATTAGACCCCACTGTCCCAAATTTTTCCTTGCTGATATTTGTTTAGACTCTTCACTCTTCATACCAGGTCACTATGTGCTCCATCATCTTCTGCTTGCACTTGATACTACGACCATAAATGAGATGCATGTTCAGCAAGGTGAGCAGCAGCCAGCAGGGCAGCGTTCCTAGTTGATGATTATTCATGTGTATCAACTCGCTGCTGCTGCTTTTCATAGCTGGTAGTTCAGCAGGGTAGGGTGTGGGGTGGGGGGGTGGGGGGGGGGGGAGGTTTCTCCTGGACAGTGAGGAGATGGTTGTCTGTGTTAAGGCTCTGAGATTTACATGCTAAAGATAAGTTTGAGCATGCTTGTTGCTCCTGATGCTTATTTTCTTGTACCTTTCAGTAGTCACCTGCGCATAGTAGCAGCTTTATGGCCCTTCTGACTTGGGCCATTGTTGAGCTTAAGCTGGTCAGGGTTACAACTTCTTCATGAAGGTTGTCAGGGTTAAAACTCGTATATAATTGTAGTCTTTTTTACAAAGCGGGGGAAACCCTTTTTCGTCAAACTCGTATATAATTATAGTCTTTTTTATGAAGGCGAACTGTAGTTGATCTTCAGGTATGATTTGGGGATCAGCAGCCATTTATTCAGATTACAGCTCTGGCCAGTGCTAATGATAGTAGTAATAGCAGCAGCAGCGGTAGCTTGATGCATGCATACATGTTTGGTAGTATATTATTGTTACTCCCTCCTATTCAAATTAATTGAAGCAGCCTCTATACAATGTCCTCTATAGATTGTATAGAGGTTGTGTCAATTAATCCAGATTGGAGGGACTAGTTGTTTTTCTATCTTGATCGCTCTGTTTTTCTATCTTGATCATTCCAACTTGTCAGTTTTATAGTGTTGTTAGTTTTGTCAAAGTTGATACTAGTCATACTATAGTCTGTGGTTTTGATTAGGTGCCTATCCCCCATTATTACTGTTGAAGATTTAAGTAACGTCTCTGGTTTCTGCAGGTGTTGGGAAAGCATCAAACACACTAACATTTGTCAAAGTAACCTGAGTAAGATCTTGAGCCCTTCAAGGTTTATGCTTCAAAATCAATTCATGAGTCCATTCAAAATCAAAACTGACAAGCCCTACAAGAGTAAATTAGTTTTCGAGAAGGTGACATACTCACATCCATAGACCACATTAGCACAATGCCAGCAAATAAGACGAGCATTTTTTTGGTAGCACTGCTTGGCGAACCGTAAATAGGCTACGTCAGGAATACTTTTTAAATTTTATGGACTAATGAGCAAATGTACACTATCAAGACCTTGGGGGTCACTTGAAGTGACAGGATCGAACTCAGATTTTGACTATGATTGGCCGAAAAGTGGTAGAACCTGGTGAACTGGTATACATGAATATATGCAGTACAATATGTAGAAAGTCCCTTATAGTATGAAAAAAATACAAAGGATGCACGACTAAATAAATATAACTCAAATACCCCCTCAAATTCATAATAGATCAACAACACTGAGTTTGGAGAGATAGAAGCCATGATGTGCATAGTCTGGGCCATCATAAAAAAAAAATCCATCAACGGTACCTCTTAAGGCCATACTAAAGAAGAATAATCTGATCATGCACACTCAACACATACAAAAGAAGTATCAACACCAGTATGCTTGGTGAGCTCATACTCCACAAGGTCGCGCGCAATACTAATAGGACATGTACTATTAGACAAGAGCAGTGTTTGATGTAGTGCACAAACACAAAACTCTTGAAGTAACTGTAGCTAGGTCATCTCTGTCGTCAAAAGAGCTATAGCTCGCAACACATATTCTACAGTCTAACGGAAAACTGTATTTTGTTTCTATGTCTTCCAAGCAATGAGAGAACCACCAAAAAACACAGCAAGCAGAAAATGAATGATGATTTGTGGATCACTAGTCCATGTAGCATCCGAATAGACCTGAAGCTGTAATTGAAAGGATTGGTATGGTTGACTAGAGGGGGGGGGGGTGAATAGGTGACTAACAATTTTAACATTGTTCCCAAATTTTAGGCTCAACAAAAGATAGGTTGTCTAGATATGCAACTAGATGGATAACCTATATGACAAGCACAATGAGCAACACAAGCTAACAAGAGTAAACACAAGGCGGAAGCTAGCACAGCGTAAAGGAATGAGATAACCACAAGTGGAGACGACAAAGACGAGGATGTGTTTCCGAAGGTCCCTCCTTTAGGGGACGTATGTCTCCGTTGGAGGGGTGTGGAGGCACAATGCTCCCCAAGTGTCCCAAGGACTTACCCTATTGTCCTCACGCTCTCACACTATGTAAGGTGTCGCGAATCCACTAGCGGTGCCTTTGAAGGCGGCAACCAGAACCTTTACAAACAAGGTTGGGGCTCTCTCCACAACTTAATTAGAAGCTCCCAACACCATCATGAAGATTCACCAATGGATTGTGGCTCCGAGGTGACCTCTTTCGTCTAGGGTGCCCCAACACCCAAGAGTAACAAGACCCACAAGAAATATATGGGGGAATCGAATTTCCTTTGGTGGAAGTGTAGATCTAGGTCTCCTCCCTCAATCCCTAGCAAATCAACAGGTTTGGTTGGCTAGAGAAGGAGACCAGGCAAGATAGAGCTTAGGTCATTAATGGAGGAGAGAGGGAGGCAAGAGGTGGGTGGGATGTGGAAGAACCACCTCCTTAAGTAGTTCCACCACTTTTCCAACCGTTATGCTGAAAACGCATGGGAGCGGTACAACCACCCCAAATCCCCCACGAGTCATCTGCCATGCCTATGCGGTACAACCACCCAGGTGTGTGGTACAACGACGCAAGGAAAGAGTATTGCCAGGAGGGTAAAGTGGTACAACCGCCCTCTTCACCGGTTGTACCTGTTATTAACGTCATAACTGGTGCAACCGTTCCGGCACCGCTTTGTACCACTTGATAAACCCCCTCGGGCGGTAGTTGCCCCAGTACAAGGGTCGGTAGTATCGCACTAGGGGAGGCAGCGGTACAACCGCCCAAGCCACTGGTATGACCGCCAGGCAGGCCTGCGTCTGCCCACTCCCACATAGGAGCGGTACAATCGCAAGCCCTAGTGGTACAACCGCTCGGGTGCATTTGCCTGAATAGATTAGAATTGTGGTTCTCTCCTCGAGGTGGAAGAAAGATATGGCGGGTGCGATATGAATGTGTACGTGATTTGATTCAACCCGCAACTTCCGATACAAACCCCCTCTTAATAGTAGGGATTTCCTACGACCAAAGAAAAACATGTCGGAAATGATGTCTTCACTCTTTTCCTTCCAGAGGGGTGCCCAACTGTCTTGTGTCATATAGATATGCTTATGTGTTTTAAACACACGGTTAGTCCACAAATTTGCGTTATCATTAACATCAAAATACTTAAGGCAAGAAATGCCATTTCAGTAATGAACTAGAGCATGGAAAGAGCAGAAGTGAGAGATCATGCCACGAAGATATCAAAGAACATGAAGGAGGTGACTATAGTGAAGGAAAGTGGGAACAATGGGAAATTGACTCAAAATATGGACAAAATAGGAGACATCTGAATAAATGATAGCTAGATAGACAAGACTTCCAACAAGATAATGATCGGATCAGACAAGGGGTGACCATTGGAAGCATGAAGGTGAACATTTAGATCCATGTGAGTCCCAATAGTGCGCTCATCAGCAAGAGCAGTAAGAGCAAGGAGATTCTGGATATACTTCTATTGAAAAAAGAAGTCATTAGAGGTAGAAGAAACTTCAATCCAAAAAAGGTAGAGAAGATGGCCAAGATCAGACATAAGAAACTGCTTAGTAAGACGTGCCTTGACAAAGGCAATGTACTCATGGTCGTTGTCAGTGATGATCTTGTCAACGAGCCACAAGACAAGATTTATAGCGCTCAAGAGAACTATAGGAGCGAGTCTTAACCTTGTAGACCCTCTTACAAGTGATGGAACAAACTCGGGGAGGAGGGGAGACAAGATCCCACATGTTGGTGTGCTCGAGAGCAGCAATATCCTCTGTGAAGGAAATATGCCCTAGAGGCAATAATATAGTTGTTATTTATATTTCCTTATATCATGATAAATGTTTATTATTCATGCTAGAATTGTACTAACCGGAAACTTAGTACATGTGTGAATATATAGAAAAACAAAGTATCACTAGTATGCCTCTACTTGACTAGCTCGTTAATCAAAGATGGTTAAGTTTCCTAGCCATGGACAAAGAGTTGTAATTTGATGAACGGGATCACATCATTAGAGAATGATGTGATTGACTTGACCCATCCGTTAGCTTAGCACGATGATCGTTTAGTTTACTGCTATTTCTTTCTCCATAACTTATACATGTTCCTATGACTATGAGATTATGCAACTCCCGAATACCGGAGGAACAGTTAGTGTGCTATCAAACGTCACAACGTAACTGGGTGACTATAAAGATGCTCTATAGCTGTCTCGGTGTTTGTTGAGTTGGCATAGATCGAGATTAGGATTTGTCACTCCATGTATCGGAGAGGTATCTCTGGGCCCTCTCGGTAATGCACATCACTATAAGCCTTGCAAGCAATGTGACTAATGAGTTAGTTACGGGATGTTGCATTACGGAACGAGTAAAGAGACTTGCCGATAACGAGATTTAACTAGGTATTGAGATACCAACGATCGAATCTCGGGCAAGTAACATACCGATGACAAAGGGAACAACGTATGTTGTTATGCGGTTTGACCGATAAAGATCTTCGTATAATATGTAGGAACCAATATGAGAATCCAGGTTCCGCTATTGGTTATTGACCAGAGATGAGTCTCGGTCATGTCTACATAGTTCTCGAACCCGTAGGCGCATGCTTAACGTTCGGTATTATGAGTTTATGTGTTTTGATGTACCAAAGGTTGTTCAGAGTCCCGGATGTGATCAAGGGCATGACGAGGAGTCTCGAAATGGTCGAGACATAAAGATCGATATATTGGAAGCCTATGTTTGGACATCGGAATGGTTCCAGGTGAGCTCGGGAATATACCGGAGTACCGGGAGGTTACCGGAACCCCCCAGGAAGTATATGGGCCTTATTGGGCCTTAGTGGGAGAGAGGAGAAGGGAGCCTAGGAGGCAGCGTTCCCCCAAGCCCAATCCGAATTGGGGGGGGGGGGGGCGGCCCCCTTTCCTTCATCCTTCCTCCCCCTCCTTTCTCTCCTAGTCCAACTAGGGAAGGGGGGGGGGGAATCCTACTCCCGGTGGGAGTAGGACTCCTCCAGGGCGCGCCATAGAGGGTCAGCCCTCCCCCCTCCTCCACTCCTTTATATACGGGGGAGGGGGGCACCCCATAGACACACAAGTTGACAGTTTTCTTAGCCGTGTGCGGTGCCCCCTCCACCATAATCCACCTCGGTCATATCGTTGCAGTGCTTAGGCAAAGCCCTGCTCCGGTAGCTTCATCATCACCGTCATCATGCCGTCGTGCTGACGAAGCTCTCCCTCGACACTCAGCTGGATCAAGAGTTCATGGGACGTCACCGAGCCGAACGTGTGCAGATCGCGGAGGTGCCGTACTTTCAGTGCTAGGATCGGTCGGATCGTAAAGACGTTTGACTACATCAACCGCGTTGTCATAATGCTTTCGCTTACGGTCTACGAGGGTACGTGGACAACACTCTTCCCCTCTCGTTTCTATGCATCACCATGATAGATCTTGCGTGTGCGTAGGAATTTTTTTGAAATTACTGCGTTCCCCATCACTCTGCCATCGCAAGCTGCCATTCAGGATGAACAACGACATCATGACAAGAGGTCGGCTCAAGAACAACAGTGCTAGAAAAACCATACTGGTCAACAGGGGGAAGCAGGCGATGGTGTAGACCATAAGTAGGATGAGACGAGGATGATGGCACATCAGAAGTAGATGGTTCATCAATAGACTCGTCCGCAACACGCGGAGGACGAGTATAATAGGAGGGAAAAGAGAGAAGAATATGAGGAGGAATCACTGAGATAGACTGAGGTGATACGGGGAAGTCACCGGAGATGAAGGTGCAACATTTTGTGATAAGAGAGGTGAGGAAACCATAGGCGATGGCATCGTCGGATCTGCAACAGTCCGATAAGCAGGAGAAATGGGATGGGTGGATTATTTGGCGAGCGCCTGAAGGTCTTATGTCGTAGCCGGAGGGGCGGATCTCTCCATGGTAAGGCATCCTTTGGCTCCCATCCTCGGGCCAATCTCGGTGTTGGCGGCGAAGCTAGTGAGGTGGAGAGTGACCTACAAATACGTTGGAGCGACAATCCCTTCGTCGGGAGCAGCAACATTGTGTGCCTCTTCAAGGCCAACCTCCTCGACCACCATGCCGAGGGTTTGAGCGGTGTAGACGCCAGTTGGTCCTTCTTGGGTGTGGGCTAGGGCTTTGAGCTCGGCCTCCGTTGTGGCGTCCTTATTTGACCCTATCATTGAAGATTTATCCTTGGATGCCTTGGCTTCTCCCAAGGCTCACTTTGGGTCCATATAGCTACGATGGCTGAGTTGACTCCTCATGCATGGTGAGGATTCCACACAGTCAACACGAAACTTGATGTTCGAGGATCAACTATCGACTAGGGGTATCCATAGTAGCATGGTCAGAAATTACGAGAGCGTTAGCGACAGCCTTATATCGAAGGTTACCGTACAATCAACAAAGTGGCACGATGATGTTTTTTAAAATAGATTCAGTCGTCTCGTGGGAGCACGACCTACGTCTTATGGGAGGGTCATCGAGAATAGTGCCTGGGGCACGGGGAACTTAAAGTGCGACTGTCGGTGTCAAAACCGGCGGATCTTGGGTAGGGGGTCCCGAACTATGCGTCTAGGCCGGATGGTAACAGGAGACAAGGGGCACAATGTTTTACCCAGGTTCGGGCCCTCTTGATGGAGGTAAAACCCTACGTCCTGCTTGATTAATATTGATGATATGGGTAGTACAAGAGTAGATCTACCACGAGATCAAGGAGGCTAAACCCTAAAAGCTAGCCTATGGTATGATTGTTGTATGATGAAGTTGTCCTATGGACTAAAACCCTCCGGTTTATATAGACACCGGAGAGGGTTAGGGTTACACAAACTCGGTTACAATGGTAGGAGATCTTGAATATCCGCATCGCCAAGCTTGCCTTCCACGCCAAGGAAAGTCTGTTGGGGAACGTAGCAGAAATTCAAAATTTTCTACGCATCACCAAGATCAATCTATGGAGTCATCTAGCAACGAGGGAGGAGTGGATCTACATACCCTTGTAGATCGCGCGTGGAAGCATTCAAGAGAACGGGGTTGATGGAGTCGTACTCGTCGTGATCCAAATCATCGATGATCCTAGCGCCGAACGGACGGCACCTCCGCGTTCAACACACGTACGGAGCAGCGACGTCTCCTCCTTCTTGATCCAGCAAGGGGGGAGGAGAGGTTGATGGAGATCCAGCAGCACGACGGCGTGGTGGTGGAAGTAGCGGGATTCCAACAGGGCTTCGCCAAGCGCTGTGGGAGGAGGGAGATGTGTCATGGGAGGGAGAGGGAGGCGCCAGGGCTTAGGTATAGTTGCCCTCCCTTCCCCCCACTATATATAGGGCCAAGGGAGAGGGGGAGGGCGCAGCCTTGCCCCTTCCTCCAAGGAAGGGTGCGGCCAAGGGGGGGAGGAGTCCATCCTCCCCAAGGCACCTCGGAGGTGCCTTCCCCCTTTAGGACTCTCCCCTCCTCTTGTCCCTTTGGCGCATGGGCCTCTAGGGGCTGGTGCCCTTGGCCCATGTAGGCCAAGGCGCACCCCCTACAGCCCATGTGGCCCCCCGGGGCAGGTGGCCCCACCCGGTGGACCCCCGGGACCCTTCCGGTGGTCCCTGTACAATACCGGTGACCCCGAAACTTGTCCCGATGGCCGAAATAGCACTTCCTATATATAAATCTTTACCTCCGGACCATTCCGGAACTCCTCGTGACGTCCAGGATCTCATCCGGGACTCTGAACAACATTCGGGTTACCGCATACTAATATCTCTATAACCCTAGCGTCACCGAACCTTAAGTGTGTAGACCCTACGGGTTCGGGAGACACATAGATGCAGACATGACCGAGATGACTCTCCGGTCAATAACCAACAGCGGGATCTGGATACCCATGTTGGCTCCCACATGTTCCACGATGATCTCATCGGATGAACCACGATGTCAAGGATTAATCAATCCCGTATACAATTCCCTTTGTCTAGCGGTACGATACTTGCCCGAGATTCGATCGTCGGTATCCCGATACCTTGTTCAATCTCGTTACCGGCAAGTCTCTTTACTCGTTCCGTAACACATCATCCCGTGATCAACTCCTTGATCACATTGTGCACATTATGATGATGTCCTACCGAGTGGGCCCAGAGATACCTCTCCGTCACACGGAGTGACAAATCCCAGTCTCGATTCGTGCCAACCCAACAGACACTTTCGGAGATACCCGTAGTGTACCTTTATAGCCACCCAGTTACGTTGTGACGTTTGGCACACCCAAAGCACTTCTACGGTATCCGGGAGTTGCACAATCTCATGGTCTAAGAAAATGGTACTTGACATTAGAAAAGCTTTAGCATACGAACTACACGATCTAGTGCTATGCTTAGGATTGGGTCTTGTCCATCACATCATTCTCCTAATGATGTGATCCCGTTATCAATGACATCCAATGTCCATGGTTAGGAAACCGTAACCATCTATTGATCAACGAGCTAGTCAACTAGAGGCTTACTAGGGACATGGTGTTGTCTATGTATCCACACATGTATCTGAGTTTCCTATCAATACAATTGTAGCATGGATAATAAACGATTATCATGAACAAGGAAATATAATAATAATCAATTTATTATTGCCTCTAGGGCATATTTCCAACAGTCTCCCACTTGCACTAGAGTCAATAATCTAGTTCACATCGATATGTGATTAACACTCAAGGTCACATCCCCATGTGACTAACACCCAAAGAGTTTACCTGAGTCAATAATCTAGTTCACATTTACCATGTGATTAACACTCGATGAGTTTTGGGTTTGATCATGTTATGCTTGTGAGAGAGGTTATAGTCAACGGGTCTGAACCTTTCAGATCCGTGTGTGCTTTACAAATCTCTATGTTTTCTCCTAGATGCAGCTACCACGTTCTATTTGGAGCTATTCCAAATAACTGTTCTACTTGGAGCTATTCTAAATAGTTGCTCCATTATACGTATCCGGTATCTCTACTCAGAGCTATCCGGATAGGTGTTAAGCTTGCATCGACGTAACCCTTTACGACGAACTCTTTTACCACCTCCATAATCGAGAAAATTCCTTAGTCCACTAGTTACTAAGGATAACCTTGACCGCTGTCCTGTGATCCATTCATGGATCACTCTTGTACCCCTTGACTGAGTCATGGCAAGGCACATTTCAGGTGCGGTACACAGCATAGCATACTGTAGAGCCTACGTCTTAAGCATAGGGGACGACCTTCGTCCTTTCTCTCTATTCTACCGTGGTCGAGCTTTAAGTCTTAACTTCATACAACTCAGGCAAGAACTCCTTCTTTGACTGATCCATCTTGAACACCTTCAAGATCATGTCAAGGTATGTGCTCATTTGAAAGTACTATTAAGCGTTTTGATCTATCCTTATAGATCTTGATGCTCAATGTTCAAGTAGCTTAATCCAGGCTTTCCATTGAAAAACACCTTTCCAAATAACCCTATATGCTTTCCAGAAATTCTACATCATTTCTGATCTACAATATGTCAACAACATATACTCATCAGAAATTCTATAGTGCTCCCACTCACTTCTTTGGAAATACAAGTTTCTCATAAACTTTGTATACACCCAAAATCTTTGATCATCTCATCAAAGCATACATTCCAACTCCGAGATGCTTACTCCAGTCCTTAGAAGGATTGCTGGAGCTTTGCATACTTATCAGCATCTTTCAGGATTGACAAAACCTTCCGGTTGTATCACATACAACCTTTCCTCAAGAAAATCGTCGAGGAAACAATGTTTTGACATCCTATCTGCAAGATTTCATAAATAATGCAGTAATCGCTAATATAATTCCAACAGACTCTTAGCATCGCTACGAGTGAGAAAGTCTCATCATAGTCAACTCCTTGAACTTGTCGAAAAACATCTTAACGACAAGTCGAGCTTTCTTAATGGTGACATTTACCATCATTGTCCGTCTTCCTTTTAAAATCCATATGTACTCAACAGCCTCACGTCCATCGAGCTGTTCTGTCAAATTCTACACTTTGTTTCCATACATGGATCCTCTCTCGGATTTTATGGCCTCGAGCCATTTATCGGAATCCGGGCCCACCATCGCTTCTCCATAGCTCGTAGGTTCATTGTTGTCTAGCAACATGACTTCCAAGACAGGATTACGTACCACTCTGAATTAGTATGCATCCTTGTCATCCCACGAGGTTTGGGAGTGACTTGATCTGAAGTTTCATGATCACTATCATAAGCTTCCACTTCAATTGGTGTAGGTGCCACAGGAACAACTTCCTGTGCCCTGCCACACGCTAGTTGAAGAGACGGTTCAATAACCTCATCAAGTCTCCACCATCCTCCCACTCAATTCTTTCGAGAGAAACTTTTCCTCGAGAAAGGACCCGATTCTAGAAACAATCCCTTATTGCTTTCGAATCTGAGACAGGAGGTATACCCAACTGTTTTGGGTGTCCTATTAAGATGCATTTATCCGCTTTGGGTTCGAGCTTATCAGCCTGAAACTTTTTCACATAAGCGTCGCAGCCCCAAACTTTTAAGAAATGACAGCTTAGGTTTCTCTAAACCATAGTTCATATGGTGTCATATCATCGGAATTACGTGGTGCCCTATTTAAAGTGAATGTGGTTGTCTCTAATGCCTAACCCATAAACTATCGTGGTAATTCGATAAGAAACATCATGGTATGCATCATATCCAATAGGGTGCAGTTATGATGTTCGGACACACCATCACACTATGGTGTTCCAGGCTGTATCAGTTGTGAAACAATTTCCACAATGTCTTAATTCTGTGCCAAACTCGTAATTCAGATATTCATCTCTATGATCATATCATAGATACTTCATCCTCTTGTCACGACGATCTTTCAACTTCACCATGAAATTACTTGAACCTTTCAATAATTCAGACTCGTGATTCATCAAGTAAATATACTCAACATCTACTCAAATCATCTGTGAAGTAAGAACATAACGATATCCACTACACGCCTCAGCACTCATTGGACTGCACACATCAAAATGTATTACTTCCAACAAGTTGCTTTCCAGTTCCATTTTACTGAAACCGAGGCTTTCAGTCATCTTGCCCATGTGGTATGATTTGCATGTCTCAAGTGATTCAAAAAATCAAGTGAGTCCAAACGGTCCATTTGCATGGAGTTTCTTCATGCATAAACACCAATAGACATGGTTCGCATGTCTCAAACTTTTCAAAAAACGAGTGAGCCCAAAGATCCATCAACATGGAGCTTCTTCATGCGTTTTATACCGATATGACTTAAGTGGCAGTGCCACAAGTAGGTGGTACTATCATTACTATCTTATATCTTTTGGCATGAACATGTGTATCACTACGATCGAGATTCAATAAACCATTCATTTCAGGTGCAAGACCATTGAAGGTATTATTCAAATAAACAGAGTAACTATTATTCTCTTTAAATGAATAACCGCATTGCGATAGACATAATCCAATCATGTCTATGCTCAACGTAAACACCAAATAACAATTATTTAGGTTTAACACCAATCTCGATGGTAGAGGGAGCGTGCGATGCTTTGATCATATCAACATTGGAAACACTTCCAACACATATCGTCAGCTCACCTTTAGCTAGTCTTCGTTTATTCCGTAGCCTTTTGTTTCGAGTTACTAACACTTAGCAACCGCACCGGTATCTAATACCCTGGTGCTACTAGGAGTACTAGCAAAGTACACATCAACACAATGTATATCCAATATACTTCTATCGACCTTGCCAGCCTTCTCATCTACCAAGTATCTAGGGTAATTCTGCTCCAGTGGCTGTTCCCCTTATTACAGAAGCACTTAGTCCCGGGTTTGGGTTCAACCTTGGGTTTCTTCACTAGAGCAGCAGCTGAATTGCCGTTTCATGAAGTATCCCTTCTTGCCCTTGCCCTTCTTGAAACTAGTGGTTTCGCCAACCATCAACAATTGATGCTCCTTCTTGATTTCTACTTTTGTGGTGTCAAACATCGCGAATATCTCAAGGATCATCATATATGTCCCTGATATATTATAGTTCATCACGAAGCTCTAGCAGCTTGGTGGCAATGATTTTGGAGAAACATCACTGTCTCATCTGGAAGATCAACTCCCACTCGATTCAAATGATTGTTGTACTCAGACAATCTGAGCACAAGCTCAACAATTGAGCTTTTCTCCCTTAGTTTGCAGGTTAAGAAAATCGTCGGAGGTCTTATACCTCTTGACGTGGGCACAAGCCTGAAATCCCAATTTCAGCCCTCAAAACATCTCATATGTTTCGCGATGTTTCAAAATGTTTTCGGTGCCTCAACTCTAAACCGTTCAACTGAACTATCACGTAGTTATCAAAACGTGTATGTCAGATGTTCGCAACATCCACAGACGATGTTCGAGGTTCAGCACACTGAGCGGTGCATTAAGGACATAAGCCTTCTAAGAAGCAATGAGGACAATCCTCAGTTTACGGACCTAGTCCGCATAATTGCTACTATCAACTTTCAACTAAATTTTCTCTAGGAACATATCTAAACAGTAGAACTAAAACGCGAGCTATGACATAATTTGCAAAATCCTTTTTGACTATGTTCAGGATAATCAAGTTCATCTTATGAACTCCCACTCAGATAGACATCCCTCTAGTCATCTAAGTGATTACATGATCCGAGTCAACTAGGCCGTGTCCGATCATCACGTGAGACGGACTAGTCAACATCGGTGAACATCTTCATGTTGATCGTATCTACCATACGACTCATGCTCGACCTTTCGGTATTCTGTGTTCCGAGGCCATGTCTGTACACATGCTAGGCTCGTCAAGTCAACCTAAGTGTTTTGCGTGTGTAAATCTGTCTTACACCCGTTGTATGTGAACGTCTGAATCAAACACCCGATCATCACGTGGTGCTTTGAAACAACAAATTGTTGCAACGGTGCACAGTTAGGGGGAACACTTTCTTGAAATTTTAATGAGGGATCATCTTATTTACTACCGTCGTTCTAAGTAAACAAGATGCAAAAACATGATAAACATCACATGCAATCAAATAGTGACATGATGTGGCCAATATCATATAGCTCATTTGATCTCCATCTTGGGGCTCCATGATCATCTTGTCACCGGCATGACACCATGATCTCCATCATCATGATCTCCATCATCGTGTCTTCATGAAGTTGTCTCGCCAACTATTACTTCTACTACTACAGCTAACGGTTAGCAATAAAGTAAAGTAATTACATGACGTTTATGTTGACACGCAGGTCATAAATAAATAAAGACAACTCCTATGGCTCCTGCCGGTTGTCATACTCATCGACATGCAAGTCGTGATTCCTATTATAAGAACATGATCAATCTCATACATCACATATATCATTCATCACATCCTTTTGGCCATATCACATCACATAGCATACCCTGCAAAAACAAGTTAGACGTCCTCTAATTGTTGTTTGCATGTTTTACGTGGCTGCTATGGGTTTCTAGCAAGAACGTTTCTTACCTACGCAAAAACCACAACGTGATATGCCAATTGCTATTTACCCTTCATAAGGACCCTTTTCATCGAATCCGATCCGACTAAAGTGGGAGAGACAGACACCCGCTAGCCACCTTATGCAACTAGTGCATGTCAGTCGGTGGAACCAGTCTCACGTAAGAGTACGTGTAAGGTCGGTCCGGGCCGCTTCATCCCACGATGCCGTCGAAAACAAGATTGGACTAGTAACGGTAAGCATATTGAACAATATAAACGCCCGCAACTACTTTGTGTTCTACTCGTGCATAGAAACTACGCATAGACCTAGCTCATGATGCCACTGTTGGGGAACGTAGCAGAAATTCAAAATTTTCTACGCATCACCAAGATCAATCTATGGAGTCATCTAGCAACAAGGGAGGAGTGGATCTACATACCCTTGTAGATCGCGCGCGGAAGCATTCAAGAGAACGGGGTTGATGGAGTCGTACTCGTCGTGATCCAAATCACCGATGATCCTAGCGCCGAACGGACGGCACCTCCGCGTTCAACACACGTACGGAGCAGCGACGTCTCCTCCTTCTTGATCCAGCAAGGGGGGAAGAGTGGTTGATGGAGATCCAGCAGCACGACAGCGTGGTGGTGGAAGTAGCGGGATTCCAACAGGGCTTCGCCAAGCGCTGCGGGAGGAGGGAGATGTGTCATGGGAGGGAGAGGGAGGCGCCAGGGCTTAGGCATAGTTGCCCTCCCTTCCCCCCACTATATATAGGGCCAAGGGAGAGGGGGAGGGCGCAGACTTGCCCCTTCCTCCAAGGAAGGGTGCGGCCAAGGGGGGGAGGAGTCCATCCTCCCCAAGGCACCTCGGAGGTGCCTTCCCCCTTTAGGACTCTCCCCTCCTCTTGTCCCTTTGGCGCATGGGCCTCTAGGGGCTGGTGCCCTTGGCCCATGTAGGCCAAGGCGCACCCCCTACAGCCCATGTGGCCCCCCGAGGCAGGCGGCCCCACCCGGTGGACCCCCGGGACCCTTCCGGTGGTCCCTGTACAATACCGGTGACCCCGAAACTTGTCCCGATGGCCGAAATAGCACTTCCTATATATAATTCTTTACCTCCGGACCATTCCGGAACTCCTCGTGACGTCCGGGATCTCATCCGGGACTCCAAACAACTTTTGGGTTACCGCATACTAATATCTCTATAACCCTAGCATCACCGAACCTTAAGTGTGTAGACCCTACGGGTTCGGGAGACATGCAGACATGACCGAGATGACTCTCCGGTCAATAACCAACAGCGGGATCTGGATACCCATGTTGGCTCCCACATGTTCCACGATGATCTCATCGGATGAACCACGATGTCAAGGACTTAATCAATCCCGTATACAATTCCCTTTGTCTAGCGGTACGATACTTGCCCGAGATTCGATCGTCGGTATCCCGATACCTTGTTCAATCTCGTTACCGGCAAGTCTCTTTACTCGTTTCGTAACACATCATCCCGTGATCAACTCCTTGATCACATTGTGCACATTAGGATGATGTCCTACCGAGTGGGCCCAGAGATACCTCTCCGTCACACGGAGTGACAAATCCTAGTCTCGATTCGTGCCAACCCAACAGACACTTTCGGAGATACCCGTAGTGTACCTTTATAGCCACCCAGTTACGTTGTGACGTTTGGCACACCCAAAGCACTTCTACGGTATCCGGGAGTTGCACAATCCCATGGTCTAAGGAAATGGTACTTGACATTAGAAAAGCTTTAGCATACGAACTACACGATCTAGTGCTATGCTTAGGATTGGGTCTTGTCCATCACATCATTCTCCTAATGATGTGATCCCGTTATCAATGACATCCAATGTCCATGGTTAGGAAACTGTAACCATCTATTGATCAACGAGCTAGTCAACTAGAGGCTTACTAGGGACATGGTGTTGTCTATGTATCCACACATGTATCTGAGTTTCCTATCAATACAATTGTAGCATGAATAATAAACGATTATCATGAACAAGGAAATATAATAATAATCAATTTATTATTGCGTCTAGGGCATATTTCCAACAAAGTCCCATCCGGACACGGGACAAAGTCTTCAATCTTGTATCTTGATAGTCCTGGAGTTCGACTGAAGGTATAGTCCGGCTACCCGAACACCCCCTAATCCAGGACTCCCTCAGTAGCCCCTGAACCAGGCTTCAATGACGACGAGTCCGGTGCGCAGATTGTCTTCGGCATTGCAAGGCGGGTTCCTCCTCCAAATTCTTCATAAAAGTTTGTAAACACCAAGAGTAGTGTCCGGCTCTGCAAAATAAGCTTCCACGTATTGCCATAGAGAGAATAATATTAACACAAATCTAATCTGCTGACGTATTCTGCAGCGTGACATCACACTACGGCCAAGCCTTTATTCGAATCGTTTTCACTTCTCCACCTCAGCGTGTTTTGCGAGGCGGTTTCCTTGGCACGTCTTGTCAAAGCAGAGATCGTGTCCTCTTTGTTTACGGGATTCTCGTTAATACAGACGTGGGTAACCCAACGCGCCACTTATCACGGCGCTTGGGAGGCAAGCGAGTTTTACTAGGCTGGTGGGGACACATAGTCGCATCCGCCCATATAAGAGGATAAGGATCCACTTTTTTACCTATGCCTTCCTCCTCCTTTGCCTATCCATCTTCTGCGCACCCGAGCTCTAGCGCCCAAGCCCGCACTTCCTACCTCAACCCTCTCCAACAATGTCCGGAGCGGGAGGCAAGTGGATGGTCTCCTCCGTCACGGAGGGCCATGTCAAAAGGTTAAGGAAGGCCGGATACTTGTCCAAAGACATCACGCACCGGCTTCCTGAGGAGGGGCAGCTTCTCCCCACCCCAAGGCCCCATGAGAGGGGAGTATTTCTTCCCCACTTCCTCCGCGGACTGGTTTTTCCTCTCCACCCATTTGTCCGCGGGCTCATGTTCTACTATGGCCTAGATTTCCACGATCTGGCCCTGAACTTCATCCTCAATATCTCGGCGTTTATCGTCGTGTGCGAGGCTTTCCTTTGCGTTCGCCCCCATTTCGGCCTCTGGCTCAAGACCTTCAACGTCAAGCCAAAGGTGGTGCGCGGCAACTAGGCGGAGTGCGGAGGTGCCATGGCGGGCAAAATTGCCAACGTCCTATGGCTCGAGGGCTCCTTTGTGGAGACCTTGAAGGGGTGGCAGTCAGGGTGGTTCTACATCACCGAGCCACGCGATCCGAAGTGGATCGCAGCCTCTGAATTCCGATCCGGACCCCCTATGCGGCTCACGTCCTGGAAGGAGACGAGCTTGTCGTGGGGCGATGAAGAAGAGTTGACCGGACTGCAAAAATGCATCCAGTCCCTGGCAAACAAGCAGCTCAAGCTTGTCAACATAATCCAGGTCATGCTCGTCCGCCGGATCCTTCCGTGTCAAGAACGAGACTTCAATTTGTGGGAGTTCAACCCGGCGCAGCACCGAACTCTGAGCAAGCTCTTCGACACGACGTACGAAGATGTCTGGAGGGGGCTAACCAAAGGCGCCGAGGCTCCCACATCCGCCTCCGAAGACCGCGGATTCAGCTCGCAGCGTCCTGCTGGCGAGGTAAGATATTTCCATCTTTTACAGGATGTTAAGTTTTTTCATAGTTTGACTCTATGCGGGATCTAAACTCCCTCACCTTTGACAGGATTGGCGGGAGAAGTCCGGACAGATTAACTGTCCGGCTCCCTTGCCCGAAAACCCAGCCCCTGGTCTCCTAGAGAAGCTGCTGGTTCCGGCACCTTATGTGGTGCCGGAGAAGAAGGCCAAGAAGAAGAAGGCCACGGGGACTCGAAAGAGTTCCCGACATATGGTGGTGTCGGACTCGTCGGCCGACGAGTCCGAGACGCACTCCTCCCATGAAGACGAGGAGGAGGAAGAAGAAACCTCTCCCCCTCCAGCGGGGGGAGGAAAGAAGAGGAAGGCCGCCCCAGTAGGGGAGGCCGAGGGGTCCAAGAAGAGGAAAACCCCTCTGCCGGACTACGTCCCCGATGCTGACGAGGACGAAGAGGAGTGGCCGGACAGGGCCAAGCGTCCGGCGAGATCGTAAGTGTTCGGATACCAGAGTAACTCGTGATATTCCTTTTGTTGCATAGCTTTCCCTAATGTCGGATATAATCATGCAGTCCGCCCAAGGACGGGCTCAACGATTCGTCGAGCGGCTCCCTAGATTCATCGGACGTGAATTCAATTCTGCCCGCTGCTTCCCCCTATGCCGCGGATGACACCGAAGTGGCGTCGCGACAAGCTCCGGGGCGAGAGGAGGTGGTCCAGGAGGAGCCGCGAGGTGACCTCCCGGACTCCAGGAGTGAAGGGGACAAGACCCCCCTGGGCTCCAAGTCCGGCTTTAAGCCGGACCCTGCGCCGGGTTCCGGACCGCAGTAGGCGAACTCCTGCCAAGAGGAGCAAGCCTACTGAGCCGGCGTCCTCCGTCCAACCGGAGGCGCCGGACAATCTGCTGGAGGAGCTTAAGGGCGCCTCCATCGACGAGGAGCACCGTGCCATCATGAGTACGGTGGTCTAGAAGGTTCGGTCCGCCAAAAGCGGACTGACTGAAGCTTGTGCTAGCCTTCTAACAGGCTTCGAGGTAAGTAAAAATATGTAAAAATATTACCGTATAGACAGTAGCCCCTGATGCTCTGTTTGGCGTTCGGAAAGAAAAGCCGAATAGAGGATCTATTAAATATCGCAGGAGTCTAACTAAAAAGGAGTCAATATACGTATGCAGGCTTCGCTGCTGGCCACCGCCGCACTGACTGCGGAGGTGGGTGCCCTGAAGCAGGGCCTCGAGCGGACCGAGCAAGAGCTTGGCCTTGCCAAACGGCAGCTCGAGGAGAAAGAAGGTAAGAGATACCTTATAGAAAAAATGCCTATAGGAAGGCGCAATTGCAAAAAATGACAGGAGTATACTGCTTATTGTAGGGGCCACAACTGAGGTGGCGACCCTCAAGCAAGCGCTGTCCGAGGCCGAGAAGAAAGCGGCCACGGAGCGCGCCGAGTGGGAGAAATTTGAGGCGCAGGTCGGCGAGGTGCGGCAAGAGCTTCAGGTTCTCATGCAAAAACATGAGAGTTTGGAGCTCGACTCGAAGACGCGAGCGTCCGAGCTTGCTGCGGCCCTTAAAACTGCCAAATCTGCCAAGGCCGAAGCCCAGAAGGCCCTCCAGGAATTGGATGTGGTGAAAAAGATAGCGGCGGGTAAGGCATTCTATATGCAAAGCAGACATATAAAAGTAAACTACTTGTTACTTACCCGAATCCGGAGCTCTCCAGGGGCATTCGCAGATCTTCCCCGCAGCGTATCCGATGCCGCTGCATTCTACCGAGCCGAGGAAGGCAGCTCAACGGAGAAGGTGTTCTGGTCTCAGTATGTTGAGGCCGGACACCCTGTGCCCTTGAGCGACTAGCTAAAGCAGCTGGTCGAGCTCCACAAGGCGGCCGAACAGGCCCTGAAGGGCTTCATAGTTCGGCTGTGGCCTGGAGAGGCCCTGCCTGGGAGCTACTTCGGACTGGTGCGGCGGCTGGTGGAGGCTTGTCCAAGGCTCGAGGTGCACTGGGGTAAGCTGGACGGTGAGAAGCTTGTGAAGGACGGGCCGCCGCCGGGGAAGGAGCATCGCAAGCCCGAGAACTATTACAAGGATGTTCTTGCTAGTGCCCGCCTTGTGGCGGATGAATGTACCAAGGATGTAATTTTTGAATGAACTCGCTCGTGTTATCCTGTGCGCTGAAAACTTGTTCATATGCGCTAAGCAATGCTTGAATTTAAAATATTACTTTCTGTGCGGCCGTTTATGAAAAAATTGAGAGATGGCCAATCGTCGGCTTCTGCCCCCATGCCACTAGTGCTGGGGTGTTCGGGATAAACCTGAGCGCTCTTTTTCCCATGATTGGGTCCGTCGAGGGAGGCGGTCAGCACAACGAACAAGGCAATCGGACTATAATGCTTGAACACTCTCACTTAGCCATAGAACTCTATAATTTTAAATTTCGGTGAAGCCCCTAGTATTCGGAAGACCGAGTTCGGGGCGCTATCCACGCCTTGGCCGGACAAAGCCGGTTCCTCGCTCGAAGCGGCATAAGCCTTTAAGGACTCAAAAAACCTCTCGAACAGCGACCGGTCTCTTGCCTCATCATGACAGTCAGTTTTAGCTTTCTCCACTGAGGTGCTCGGCCCAGCTCAACTGGGGCACAATCGCAGTGGTTCTCCTAGTGCTACCTTAGCTGATATAGCGGAACATAAGGCACCAAAACATAGGAGGCGGGCAAACCCAAGCGCTCTTTTTCCCATGATTGGGTCCGTCGAGGGAGGCGGTCAGCACAACGAACAAGGCAATCGGACTATAATGCTTGAACACTCTCACTTAGCCATAGAACTCTATAATTTTAAATTTCGGTGAAGCCCCTAGTATTCGGAAGACCGAGTTCGGGGCGCTATCCACGCCTTGGCCGGACAAAGCCGGTTCCTCGCTCGAAGCGGCATAAGCCTTTAAGGACTCAAAAAACCTCTCGAACAGCGACCGGTCTCTTGCCTCATCATGACAGTCAGTTTTAGCTTTCTCCACTGAGGTGCTCGGCCCAGCTCAACTGGGGCACAATCGCAGTGGTTCTCCTAGTGCTACCTTAGCTGATATAGCGGAACATAAGGCACCAAAACATAGGAGGCGGGCAAACCCAACTATTGACCCAAATCATGATTCGGAGCCGATGCATATAGTGCTATAAGTTCGGGGTGCCGCACTTGTGAAAGTGGACGGACTTCTCACGCCATATTGATGGGTAGTGAAGCCCCTAGCGTATTTTGCCGTACCACAGTGTACGGATGCAGCATGTTATTAATAAACATATATATAAAAAGAGGGTAATGCAAAAAATAGACAAAAAGCTATGCATTGTTTATAGAAAGGCTGCTATGAAAGCGGAACGATACAAATAGTGCGATAAGCAAAATAAATTGGACTATTTAACATGTCCTGGCCAGGGGCAGGCCGCGGAATTGTATTAAAAAACAGGTATACTGCTCGCAATAGAGACCACCTGGGAGTTCCATAATGCGGCGTGGCTTGTCTGCTTCCCTGGATCTTGCATCGTTTGTGCGGCAGTTGAATTGCCGAACGGGTCGTCCGAAGTATGGAGTCCTGAGAGTAAGAGAAAAAAAAGAAGGAATCCGGCAGCCCCTGGTGCGGTTTAAGCCGTATTTCGGGCGTGCCATGATAGTGCCCCTTCCCCTGTGCCCATGGTATTTCAAGAGCGTAGTTATGTACGCGAAGCGCTGGTTTAGCTATATCGCGAGGGCTAGGGTTGGGGCCGCATTGCTACGCTAGCTCGGAACGTGCCAGGCGGTCTTGTTGTAGGGTACTCCGGGCGCGCTTGACAGTGTCCGGCTTTTTGAAGGCCGAACTGGAGAACTGCCTAGAGAGGCTGCTTTGTACTTCTGCTGCGAGCGCTGCCGTGTGCTCCTCCGTTCGGAGGGAGCGTTCAGTGTTCCCATTGACCGTGATTACTCCTCTAGGGCCTGGCATCTTGAGCTTGAGGTATGCATAGTGCGGTACCACGTTGAATTTTGCGAATGCGGTTCGCCCGAGCAGTGCGTGATAGCCACTACGGAACGGGACTATGTCGAAGATTAACTCCTCGCTTCGGAAGTTATCCGGAGATCCGAAGACCACTTCCAGTGTAACTGAGCCTATACAGTTGGCTTCTACACCTGGTATAATGCCTTTAAAGGTCGTTTTGGTGGGCTTGATCCTCGAGGGATCTATGCCCATCTTTCACACTGTATCCTGATAGAGCAGGTTCAGGCTGCTGCCGCCGTCCATGAGGACTCTTGTGAGATGAAATCCGTCAATGATTGGGTCTAGAACCAATGCGGTGAAGCTGCCGTGACGGATGCTAGTGGGGTGGTCCCTTCGATCAAAGGTGATCAGGCAGGAGGACCATGGGTTGAACTTTGGGGCGACCGGCTCCATCGCATATACGTCTCGTAACGCACGCTTCTGCTCCCTCTTGGGGATGTGGGTTGCGTATATCATGTTCACCGTCCGCACTTGCGGGGGAAATCCCTTCTGTCCACTGTTGTTCGGCAGCCTGGGCTCCTCCTCGTCGTCGCTATGCAGCCCCTTGTCTTTGTTTTTGGCTCTTAACTTGCCTGCCTGCTTGAACACCCAACAATCCCTGTTGGTGTGATTGGCTGGCTTTTCGGGGGTGCCATGTATCTGGCACAAGCGGTCGAGTATTCGGTCCAAACTGGACGGGCCCTGAGTTTTTCTTTTGAATGGCTGTTTCCGTTGACCGGATTTGTAGCCTCGAAATCCAGCATTAACTGTTGTATCCTCGTTGCTGTCGCTGTTAACGCGGCGCTTTTGTTTGTTCTGACGCGACCTGTCACTTTTGTCCTTGGTATTCGAATTACCAGTGTTCTTGGTTAAGTTGTTACTGCGAGCTAGCCAGCTGTCTTCTCCCGCACAAAAGCAGGTCATGAGTGTCGTGAGGGCTGCCATAGATTTCGGCTTTTCCCGTCCCAGGTGCCGGGCCAGCCACTCGTCATGGATATTATGCTTGAAGGCCGCTAAGGCCTCTGCGTCCGGACAATCGACTATCTAGTTTATCTTTGTTAGGAACCGTGTCCAGAATTGCCTGGCCGATTCTTCTGGCTGCTGAATTATGTGGCTTAGGTCATCTGCGTCCGGTGGTCGCACATAAGTGCCCTGGAAGTTTTCAAGGAATGCGGCTTCCAGGTCCTCCCAAGAACCGATTGAGTTTGCTGGCAAGCTGTTAAGCCAATGCCGGGCCGGTCCCTTAAGTTTGAGTGGGAGGTATTTGATGGCGTGTAGATCATCGCCGCGGGCCATGTGGATATGAAGGAGATAATCCTCGATCCATACCGCAGGATCTGTTGTGCCATCGTGCGATTCGATGTTTACGAGTTTGAAGCCCTCAGGGATTTTATGATCCATTACTTCATCTGTGAAGCATAGTGGGTGTGTGGCGCCTCTGTATTGGGCTATATCACGACGCAGCTCGAAGGAGCTTTGTCTGTTGAGTTCGGCCCGGCCGGATTCATTGCGTCCGGAGTGACGATCACCGTCACGTGCCGTGGGGCACCTGCGCGATCCGTAGATCGATCTTGTTTGCCTTGCCTTGTCCTCCAGGATGTCGCGCAGGTCGGGCACGTTTTCTCGTGCCTTAGTATGCTTGACGCGGTGCCGGGGCATGGCTTGAGTGGAGGGCCAAGAGGCCTCTCTGTCGCGGCCACGAGGTGGCCGGTCGGCCATGTCATGCGCTGGTGATGTAGGTGCTTCCTCCTCTAGTCGGGGTAGGAGCCTGCGCTTTGGGTAACTCTTGGAGGGGCGTTCGAGTTCATACTCTTTGGCCGCAAGGACTTCAGTCCATCTGTCAGCTAGCAAATCCTGATCAGCTCTAAGCTGTTGCTGCTTTTTCTTGAGGCTGCTTGCCGTGGCCATGAGCCTGCGTTTAAAACGCTCTTGTTCGGCAAGATCCTCTGGCATGACGAACTCGTCGTCGTCGAGGCTTGCCTCGTCTTCGGAGGGAGGCGCATAATTATCGTCCTCAACCTCTTGGTCCGCCGCCCTCTCGTGAGGGCTGGCTTCTCTGTCCTCCTGTGCCGAATTTTGCTGGAGGGGGTGTTCTTCGGCGCTATCTGGAGTAGTATTATCTCTCGTGCCGGAATCACTATTTTTTCTTAGGCGGGATTTAGAGCGGCACCGCTGACGCCGGCGCTTGGGCTATTTCTTAGAGGTATCGTCCACCGCTGTTCCATCGCCATCTCCATCCTTTGGAGTGTCCACCATATATATGTCATATGATGAGGTGGCCTTCCAACGCCCTACAGGTGCTGGTTCTTGTTCGTCTCCTGCATCGTCGTCCATGCCGTCGATGTCTTCAGAGTCGAAGTCAAGCATGTCGGTTAAGTCGTCGACAGTGGCTACGAAGTGGGTGGTGGGTGGGTTTTGAATTTCTTCGTCGTCCGTATCCCAACCTTGCTGACCGTAGTTCGGCCAGGGCTCTCCTGATAAAGATAGAGACTTTAGAGAATTCAGGATGTCGCCGAAGGGCGAGTGCTGAAAGATGTCCGTGGCGGTGAACTCCATTATCGGCGCCCAATCGGATTCGATCGGCGGGGGCGCGGGGGGCTCGGAGTTCGGAGAAGAATCCGGCTCCTCGGAGTCACGGGCCATGCGGAGTGCGGGGCTAGAGTTCGGCTCGATCACCTCTGAGATTGCAGCCCCTGAGGAAGCATCCAACCGCTGATCCTCGATTGGCGCAGTGGGCTCCGAATCAATGGTCGGAACCGATGCGTGTGCGGCCTCCAAGGCACTGTTCGGTGGCAGAGCTATATCATGCCCGTCGAGACAGTGCAACACGCTTGGCTGTGGCTCGAATCCGTCGAAGATCAAGTCCCCGCGGATGTCAGCCGTGTAGTTTAGGCTTCCAAACTTGACCTGATGGCCATGGGCGTAACTTTCGATCTGCTCAAGGTGACCAAGCGAGTTGGCCCGCAGTGCGAAGCCGCCGAAGACGAAGATCTGTCCGGGGAGAAAAGTCTCACCCTGGACTGCATCGTGGTTGATGATCGAAGAAGCCATCGGGCCTGAAAGCGACGACACAGAGGAACTCTCAATGAAAGCACCAATGTCGGTGTCAAAACCGGCGGATCTCGGGTAGGGGGTCCCGAACTGTGCGTCTAGGACGGATGGTAACAGGAGACAAGGGGCACAATGTTTTACCCAGGTTTGGGCCCTCTTGATGGAGGTAAAACCCTACGTCCTGCTTGATTAATATTGATGATATGGGTAGTACAAGAGTAGATCTACCACGAGATCAAGGAGGCTAAACCCTAAAAGCTAGCCTATGGTATGATTGTTGTATGATGAAGTTGTCCTACGGACTAAAACCCTCCGGTTTATATAGACACCGGAGAGGGTTAGGGTTACACAAAGTCGGTTGCAATGGTAGGAGATCTTGAATATCCGCATCGCCAAGCTTGCCTTCCACGCCAAGGAAAGTCCCATCCGGACACGGGACGAAGTCTTCAATCTTGTATCTTCATAGTCCTGGAGTTCGGCTGAAGGTATAGTCCGGCTACCCGAACACCCCCTAATCCAGGACTCCCCCAGCGACCGTTTTCGATGTCCCACGACTCCCGACTAGTCCAAGCCTTAAAAGGTCCCTCAAACTCTAAGCTCTCAGCCTTCGTTTGCCCTCCTAAAGGGGCATGTAAGGGGAGAGTGACCCTCCACTTTAGTGTATTCAAGTGAGAGTGAGTGAGTCACATCCCATGAGAAGCTTTATATAGTCTAGGGGTCGTTGACAAATGACCAAGGCTAGCCTTGAAGTAAGGAGGTGGGAGAGTAGAACTAGGTAAGTTTCTATCCTTTAGCCAATGTGCTCCTTATTGGGCTAGGAGGTGGATTGTGGCCCATTAGGGGGGAAATCCCTACACTAGGATAGTCCTTGTCTGGGCTTGGGCCTCTTTGCTCTCTTGCCTTTTCCTTTGACTTATTCTTTTATGTGGTCTTTATCCTTTGACTTGTTGACCATGAAGTCTTGCTTGTTTTTTTATTAGGGTAGCTTGGACTATTGTTGATTGCCTTGACTTGTGTTGACCACTTGGGTGGCATTCCATGTAGGATAGGGGTGGGACCTCAAGTAGGGTTAAAATCCACCACTACAACACCGTCGAAGAAGACGAAGGCCGCCATAGCGTAGAGCCATATCACGACTAAAGTAGCTGCTCCAGTGGTTCCCTCCCCCTCTCCCCCTTCTGTCCCACCGCCGAGCATGGAGGAGCCGGTCTCGCCCGTTTCCACAACCTCCGGCGTCCACAACATGTTTGATGATGTGCCCAAAAGGTATACGAATTTATTTTCTTTGGTTTTTCAATCTTTGTCATGCATTATACTATTTTAATACAATTGTCATGTGATGTGTGTCTATATTCTTTAATTTTGGTGTATGTAGTGTCCATGATGAAACTTTTTTGCAACACACGAATGTTGCATCTCAAGATTTTTTCTCTCTCGAGAACATGAAGCACAATATGATGAGCCTTGTATTGACATGGAGGATGAGTTTTTTTATGCAAGTCCAAAGGGAAGAACAACAAACTACCATGCTGATGAATACAAGTTGCTATGTTTAGCATGGAAGAAAATTAGCCATGATCCGGTCATCTGTGCGGAGAAACCAATGAACACTTATTGGAAGTGTATCAATGAGTTCTCCGATGCACGTAACACTAGTGGTAACGAAAGACTGCAAGCTTCACTCTACCATCGATGGTCACCAATTTTCAAAAGTGGTCGACTTGCTTGTCACAAGTTAAACGTGTGAACCCAAGTGGTACAAATGATGGCATAAGGTGATTGTTTGCTCAAACTCAACAATTATTTTCTGTATCTCTTATATATATTGGTGGCTAACTTATTTTCTGAATTGTGTATGTAGACCAACATTGTTCAAGATTCATACTCCCTTCATTTTTATATACAAGGCCACAAAATTAAATTATAGGTACCAAGGTAAAATTTAATACATGTTTTGCAAGCCAAATTTTCTTTCCGTTTACTGGGATCATCAATACATCGCGTGCATGCAAGAAAACTGAGTGGAGAAAGTAGTTGAGTATCATTATAACTGCATGCATGCAAGTATTAAATAAGTTGCTAGTACGAGGAAACATCATTTATTTTCCCAAATGATAACGCCCACACGTGTGGCATATTTACACATCGCTCACACGCCTTGATCCACGTTGATTCTGTTTTGCACGAATCCTAAAGGAATCTATTAGAATCTGAGTGCCACATGGGCATCATCGTGTGTGTGGGCATTGGAGAGTTTGCCCACACGCCCCGCAGCACGCAGTTTGCCAGCTGCGTTGTGTGGGTGAACTAGCTAGTTTCTGCCCACACAGCCACAACCTAGTCCACGCGTGTGTGGGTGAACTGCTTTTCGCCCACACGACACTCGTACATTGTTGGATGGCAACTGCAGTTGCACGTACGTGTCAATTAGGTAAACACACATGGCAACTATGATTCGTTGCTAGACGACAACTGCAGTTGCGTGTACGTGGCAACCAGATAAACACACATGGCAACTGTGATTAACCATACATGGCAACTATGGTTGGACTGAAGGAAATATGCCCTAGAGGCAATAATAAAGCTGTTATTTGTATTTCCTTATATCATGATAAATGTTTATTATTCATGCTAGAATTGTATTAACCAGAAACTTGATACATGTGTGAATACATAGACAAAACACAGTGTCCCTAGTATGCCTCTACTAGACTAGCTCGTTAATCAAAGGTGGTTAAGTTTCCTAACCAGAGACATGTGTTGTCATTTGATGAACGGGGTCACATCATTAGGAGAATGATGTGATGGACAAGACCCATCCATCAACTTAGCATAATGATCGTTAAGTTTTATTGCTATTGCTTTCTTCATGACTTATACATATTCCTTTGACTATGAGATTATGCAACTCCTGAATACCGGAGGAATACCTTGTGTGCTATCAAACGTCAAAACGTATCTGGGTGATTATAAAGATGCTCTATAGGTATCTCCGAAGGTGTTTGTTGGGTTGACATAGATCGTGATTAGGATTTGTCACTCCGATATCGAAGAGGTATCTCTGGGCCCTCTCGGTAATGCACATCATAATAAGCCTTGCAAGCAATGTGACTAATGAGTTAGTTGCGGGATGATGCATTACAGAATGAGTAAAGAGACTTGCTGATAACGAGATTGAACTAGGTATGAAGATACCGACGATCGAATCTCGGGCAAGTAATATACCGATGACAAAGGGAATGACGTATGTTGTCATTACGGTTTGACTGATAAAGATCTCCGTAGAATATGTAGGAACCAATATGAGCATCCAGGTTCTGCTATTGGTTATTGACCGGAGAAGTGTCTCGGTCATGTCTACATAGTTCTCGAACCCGTAGGGTCCGCACGCTTAAGGTTCAATGTGAAGGAAATATGCCCTAGAGGCAATAATAAAGTTATTATTTATTTCCTTATATCATGATAAATGTTTATTATTCATGCTAGAATTGTATTAACCGGAAACGTAATACTTGTGTGAATACATAGACAAACAAAGTGTCACTAGTATGCCTCTACTTGACTAGCTCGTTCATCGAAGATGGTTATGTTTCCTAACCATAGACATGAGTTGTCATTTGATTAACAGGATCACACCATTAGGAGAATGATGTGATTGACATGACCCATTCCATTAGCTTAGCACCCGATCGTTTAGTATGTTGCTATTGCTTTCTTCATGACTTATACATGTTCCTATGACTATGAGATTATGCAACTCCCGTTTACCGGAGGAACACTTTGTGTGCTACCAAACATCACAACGTAACTGGGTGATTATAAAGGTGCTCTACAGGTGTCTCCAAAGGTACATGTTGGGTTGGCGTATTTCGAGATTAGGATTTGTCGCTCCGATTGTCGGAGAGGTATCTCTGGGCCCTCTCGGTAATGCACATCACTTAAGCCTTGCAAGCAATGCAACTAATAAGTTAGTTACAAGATGATGTATTACAGAACGAGTAAAGAGACTTTCCGGTAACAAGATTGAACTAGGTATTGAGGTACCGACGATCGAATCTCGGGCAAGTAACATACCGATGACAAAGGGAACAACGTATGTTGTTATGCGGTCTGACCGATAAAGATCTTCGTAGAATATGTAGGAGCCAATATGAGCATCCAGGTTCTGCTATTGGTTATTGACCGGAGACGTGTCTCGGTCATGTCTACATTGTTCTCGAACCCGTAGGGTCCGCATGCTTAATGTTACATTGATAGTTTCATTATGAGTTTATATATTTTGATGTACTCAAGGTTGTTCGGAGTCCCGAATGTGATCACGGACTTGACGAGGAGTCTCGAAATGGTCGAGACATAAAGATCGATATATTAGACGACTATATTTGGACACCGGAAAGGTTCCGGGTGAGACTGGGACAATACCGGATCACCGGGAGGTTATCGGACCCCCCCAGGAGGTATATGGGCCTTATTGGGCCTTAGTGGAAAGGAGGGGAAAGGAGCAAGGGAGGGGGCGCCCCCCCAAGCCCAATCCGAATTGGGAGGGGGGCTGGCCCCCCTTTCCTTCCTCCCTCCTTCCTCTTCCTTCCCTCTCCTACTCCTAATAGGAAAAAGGGGAGTCCTACTCCCGGTGGGAGTTGGACTCCCCCCCTTGGGTGCGCCACCCTCCTTGGCCGGCCCTCTCCTCCACTCCTTTATATACGGGGGCAGGGGGCACCCCATAGACACAACAATTGATCATTGATCTCTTAGCCGTGTGCGGTGCCCCCCTCCACCATAATCCTCGATAATATTGTAGCGGTGCTTAGGCGAAGCCCTGCGCCGGTAGAACATCAAGATCGTCACCATGCTGTCATGCTGACGGAACTCATCCCTGACACTTTGCTGGATCGGAGTCCGGGGATCGTCATTGAGCTGAACGTGTGCTAGAACTCGGAGGTGCCGTAGTTTCGGTGCTTGATCGGTCGGGCCGTGAAGACGTACGACTACATCAACCGCATTGTGCTAATGCTTCCGCTTCCGGTCTACGAGGGTACGTAGACAACACTCTCCCCTCTCGTTGCTATGCATCACCATGATCTTGCGTGTGCGTAGAATTTTTTTTGAAATTACTACGTTCCCCAGCAGTGGCATCCGAGCCTAGGTTTTATGTGTTGATGTTATATGCATGAGTAGAACACAAGTGAGTTGTGGGCGATATAAGTCATACTGCTTACCAGCATGTCATACTTTGGTTCGGTGGTATTGTTGGATGAAGCGGCCCGGACCGACATTACGCGTACCCTTACGCGAGACTGGTTCTACCGACGTGCTTTGCACACAGGTGGCTGCCGGGTGTCAGTTTCTCCAACTTTAGTTGAACCGAGTGTGTCTACGCCCGGTCCTTGCGAAGGTTAAAACAACACCAACTTGACAAACTATCGTTGTGGTTTTGATGCGTAGGTAAGAATGGTTCTTGCTAAGCTCGTAGCAGCCACGTAAAACTTGCAACAACAAAGTAGAGGACGTCTAACTTGTTTTTGCAGGGCATGTTGTGATGTGATATGGTCAAGACATGATGCTAAATTTTATTGTATGAGATGATCATGTTTTGTAACCGAGTTATCAGCAACTGGCAGGAGCCATATGGTTGTCGCTTTATTGTATGCAATGCAATTGCGCTGTAATGCTTTACTTTATCACTAAGCGGTACGATAGTCGTGGAAGCATAAGATTGGCGAGACGACAACGATGCTACGATGGAGATCAAGGTGTCGCGCCGGTGACGATGGTGATCATGACGATGCTTCGGAGATGGAGATCACAAGCACAAGATGATGATGGCCATATCGTATCACTTATATTAATTGCATGTGATGTTTATCTTTTATGCATCTTATCTTGCTTTGATTGACGGTAGCATTATAAGATGATCTCTCACTAAATTTCAAGATAAAAGTGTTCTCCCTGAGTATGCACCATTGCCAAAGTTCGTCGTGCCCAGACACCACGTGATGATCGGGTGTGATAAGCTCTACGTCCATCTACAACGGGTGCAAGCCAGTTTTGCACACGCAGAATACTCAGGTTAAACTTGACGAGCCTAGCATATGCAGATATGGCCTCGGAACACTGAGACCGAAAGGTCGAGCGTGAATCATATAGTAGATATGATCAACATAGTGATATTCACCATTGAAAACTACTCCATTTCACGTGATGATCGGTTATGGTTTAGTTGATTTGGATCACGTGATCACTTAGAAGATTAGAGGGATGTCTTTCTAAGTGGGAGTTCTTAAGTAATATGATTAATTGAACTTAAATTTATCATGAACTTAGTACCTGATAGTGTCTTGCTTGTTTATGTTTGATTGTAGATAGATGGCCCGTGCTGTTGTTCCATTGAATTTTAATGCGTTCCTTGAGAAAGCAAAGTTGAAAGATGATGGTAGCAATTATACGGACTGGGTCCGTAACTTGAGGATTATCCTCATTGCTGCACAGAAGAATTACGTCCTGGAAGCACCGCTGGGTGCCAGGCCTGCTGCTGATGCAACTGACAACGTTAAGAACGTCTGGCAGAGCAAAGCTGATGACTACTCGATAGTTCAATGTGCCATGCTTTACGGCTTAGAACCGGGTCTTCAACGACGTTTTGAACGTCATGGAGCTTATGAGATGTTCCAGGAGTTGAAGCTAATATTTCAAGCAAATGCTCGGATTGAGAGATACGAAGTCTCCAATAAGTTCTATAGCTGCAAGATGGAGGAGAACAGTTCTGTCAGTGAGCATATACTCAAAATGTCTGGGTATAATAATCACTTGATTCAACTGGGAGTTAATCTTCCGGATTATTGCGTCATTGATAGAATTCTCCAATCACTTCCACCTAGCTATAAGAGCTTCGTGATGAACTATAATATGCAAGGGATGGATAAGACAATTCCCGAGCTCTTCGCAATGCTAAAAGCTGCGGAGGTAGAAATCAAGAAGGAGCATCAAGTGTTGATGGTCAACAAGACCACTAGTTTCAAGAAAAAGGGCAAGGGGAAGAAGAAGGGGAACTTCAAGAAGAACAGCAAGCAAGTTGCTGCTCAGGAGAAGAAACCCAAGTCTGGACCTAAGCCTGAAACTGAGTGCTTCTACTGCAAGCAGACTGGTCACTAGAAGCGGAACTGCCCCAAGTATTTGGCGGATAAGAAGGATGGCAAGGTGAACAAAGGTATATGTGATATACATGTTATTGATGTGTACCTTACTAGAGCTCGCAGTAGCACCTGGGTATTTGATACTGGTTCTGTTGCTATTATTTGCAACTCGAAACAGGGACTACGGATTAAGCGAACACTGGCGAAGGACGAGGTGACGATGCGCGTGGGAAATGGTTCCAAAGTCGATGTGATCGCGGTCGGCACGCTACCTCTACATCTACCATCGGGGTTAGTATTAGACCTAAATAATTGTTATTTGGTGCCAGCGTTAAGCATGAACATTATATCTGGATCTTGTTTGATGCGAGACGGTTATTCATTTAAATCAGAGAATAATGGTTGTTCTATTTATACGAGTAATATCTATTATGGTCATGCACCCTTGAAGAGTGGTCTATTTTTGATGAATCTCGATAGTAGTGATACACATATTCATAATGTTGAAGCCAAAAGATGCAGAGTTGATAATGATAGTGCAACTTATTTGTGGCACTGCCGTTTAGGTCATATCGGTGTAAAGCGCATGAAGAAACTCCATACTGATGGACTTTTGGAACCACTTGATTATGAATCACTTGGTACTTGCGAACCGTGCCTCATGGGCAAGATGACTAAAACGCCGTTCTCCGGTACTATGGAGAGAGCAACAGATTTGTTGGAAATCATACATACAGATGTATGTGGTCCAATAAATGTTGAAGCTCGTGGAGGATATCGTTGTTTTTTCACCTTCACAGATGATTTAAGAAGATATGGATATATCTACTTAATGAAACATAAGTCTGAAACATTTGAAAAGTTCAACGAATTTCAGAGTGAAGTTGAAAATCATCGTAACAAGAAAATAAAGTTTCTACGATCTGATCATGGAGGAGAATATTTGAGTTACGAGTTTGGTTCACATTTGAAACAATGCGGAATAGTTTCGCAACTCACGCCACCCAGAACACCACAGCGTAATGGTGTGTCCGAACGTCATAATCATACTTTACTTGATATGGTGCGATCTATGATGTCTCTTACAGATTTACCGCTATCGTTTTGTGGTTATGCTTTAGAGACGGCCACATTCACGTTAAAAAATCCGTTGAGATGACACCTTATGAATTGTGGTTTGGCAAGAAACCAAAGTTGTCGTTTCTGAAAGTTTGGGGATGCGATGCTTATGTGAAAAAGCTTCAACCTGATAAGCTCAAACCCAAATCGGAGAAATGTGTCTTCATAGGATACCCGAAGGAGACTGTTGGGTACACCTTCTATCACAAATCCGAAGGCAAGACATTTGTTGCTAAGAATGGATCCTTTCTAGAGAAGGAGTTTCTCTCGAAAGAAGTGAGTGGGAGGAAAGTAGAACTTGATGAGGTAGCTCCCTTATTGGAAAGTAGTACATCACAGAAACCAGTTTCTGTGACACCTACACCAATTAGTGAGGAAGCTAATGATGATGATCATGAAACTTCAGAACAAGTTACTACTGAACCTCGTAGATCAACCAGAGTAAGATACGCACCAGAGTGGTATGGTAATCCTGTTCTGGAAGTCATGCTACTAGATCACGATGAACCTACAAACTATGAAGAAGCAATGGTGAGCCCAGATTCCGCAAAATGGCTTGAAGCCATGAAATCTGAGATGGGATCCATGTATGAGAACAAAGTGTGGACTTTGGTTGACTTGCCCAATGATCGGCAAGCAATTGAAAATAAATGGATATTCAAGAAGAAGACTGACGCTGACGGTAATATTACTGTCTACAAAGCTCGACTTGTCGCAAAAGGTTTTCGACAAGTTCAAGGGATTGACTACGATGAGACCTTCTCACCCGTAGCACTGCTTAAGTCTGTCCGAATCATGTGAGCAATTGCCGCATTTTATGATTATGAAATTTGGCAGATGGATGTCAAAACTGCATTCCTGAATGGATTTCTGGAAGAAGAGCTGTATATGATGCAGCCGGAAGGTTTTGTCAATCCAAAGGGAGCTAACAAAGTGCGCAAGCTCCAGTGATCCATTTATGGACTGGTGCAAGCATCTCGGAGTTGGAATAAACGCTTTGATAGTGTGATCAAAGCATTTGGTTTTGTACAGACTTTTGGAGAAGCCTGTATTTACAAGAAAGTGAGTGGGAGCTCTGTAGCATTTCTGATATTATATGTGGATGACATATTGCTAATCGGAAATGATATAGAATTTCTGGATAGCATAAAGGGATACTTGAATAAGAGTTTTTCAATGAAAGACCTCGGTGAAGCTGCTTACATATTGGGCATTAAGATCTATAGAGCTTAATTGGACTTTCACAAAGCACATACCTTGACAAAGTTTTGAAGAAGTTCAAAATGGATCAAGCAAAGAAAGGATTCTTGCCTGTGTTACAAGGTGTGAAGTTGAGTAAGACTCAATGCCCGACCACTTCAGAAGATAGAGAGAAATTGAAAGATGTTCCCTATGCTTCAGCCATAGGCTCTATCATGTATGCAATGCTGTGTACCAGACCTGATGTGTGCCTTGCTATAAGTCTAGCAGGGAGGTATCAAAGTAATCCAGGAGTGGATCACTGGACATCGGTCAAGAATATCCTGAAATACCTGAAAAGGACTAAGGATATGTTTCTCGTATATGGAGGTGACAAAGAGCTCATCGTAAATGGTTACGTTGATGCAAGCTTTGACACTGATCCGGACGATTCTAAATCACAAACCGGATACGTATTTACATTAAATGGTGGAGCTGTCAGTTGGTGCAGTTCTAAACAAAGCGTCGTGGCGGGATCTACATGTGAAGCGGAGTACATAGTTGCTTCGGAAGCAGCAAACGAAGGAGTCTGGATGAAGGACTTCATATCCAATCTAGGTGTCATACCTAGTGCATCGGGTCCAATGAAAATCTTTTGTGACAATACTGGTACAATTGCCTTGGCAAAGGAATCCAGATTTCACAAGAGAACCAAGCACATCAAGAGACGCTTCAATTCCATCCGGGATCTAGTCCAGGTGGGAGACATAGAGATTTGCAAGAAACATACGGATCTGAATGTAGCAGACCCATTGACTAAGCCTCTTCCACGAGCAAAACATGATCAACACCAAGGCTCCATGGGTGTTATAATCATTACTGTGTAATCTAGATTATTGACTCTAGTGCAAGTGGGAGACTGAAGGAAATATGCCCTAGAGGCAATAATAAAGTTATTATTTATTTCCTTATATCATGATAAATGTTTATTATTCATGCTAGAATCATATTAACCGGAAATGTAATACTTGTGTGAATACATAGACAAACAAAGTGTCACTAGTATGCCTCTACTTGACTAGCTCGTTCATCGAAGATGGTTATGTTTCCTAACCATAGACATGAGTTGTCATTTGATTAACGGGATCACATCATTAGGAGAATGATGTGATTGACATGACCCATTCCATTAGCTTAGCACCCGATCGTTTAGTATGTTGCTATTGCTTTCTTCATGACTTATACATGTTCCTATGACTACGAGATTATGCAACTCCCGTTTACCGGAGGAACCCTTTGTCTGCTACCAAACGTCACAACATAACTTGGTGATTATAAAGGTGCTCTACAGGTGTCTCCAAAGGTACATGTTGGGTTGGCGTATTTCGAGATTAGGATTTGTCGCTCCGATTGTCGGAGAGGTATCTCTGGGCCCTCTCAGTAATGCACATCACTTAAGCCTTGCAAGCAATGCAACTAATAAGTTAGTTACAAGATGATGTATTACGGAATGAGTAAAGAGACTTGCCGGTAACGAGATTGAACTAGGTATTGAGATACCGACGATCGAATCTCGGGCAAGTAACATACCGATGACAAAGGGAACAACGTATGTTGTTATGCGGTCTGACCGATAAAGATCTTCTTAGAATATGTAGGAGCCAATATGAGCATCCAGGTTCCGCTATTGGTTATTGACCGGAGACGTGTCTCGGTCATGTCTACATTGTTCTCGAACCCGTAGGGTCCGCACGCTTAACGTTACGATGACAGTTTCATTATGAGTTTATATATTTTGATGTACCGAAGGTTGTTTGGAGTCCCGGATGTGATCACGGACTTGACGAGGAGTCTCGAAATGGTCGAGACATAAAGATCGATATATTGGACGACTATATTTGGACACCGGAAAGGTTCCGGGTGAGATTGGGACAATACCGGATCACCGGGAGGTTATCGGAACCCCCTGGGAGGTATATGGGCCTTATTGGGCCTTAGTGGAAAGGAGGGGAAAGGAGCAAGGGAGGGGGCGCCCCCCCCCAAGCCCAATCCGAATTGGGAGGGGCGCCGGCCCCCCCTTTCCTTCCTCCCTCCTTCCTCTTCCTTCCCTCTCCTATTCCTAATAGGAAAAAGGGGAGTCCTACTCCCGGTGGGAGTTGGACTCCCCCCCTTGGGCGTGCCACCCTCCTTGGCCGGCCCTCTCATCCACTCCTTTATATACGGGGGCAGGGGGGCACCCCATAGACACAACAATTGATCATTGATCACTTAGCCGTGTGCGGTGCCCCCCTCCACCATAATCCTCGATAATATTGTAGCGGTGCTTAGGCGAAGCCCTGCGACGGTAGAACATCAAGATCGTCACCACGCCGTCGTGCTGACGGTCCAGGGATCGTCATCGAGCTGAACGTGTGCTAGAACTCGGAGGTGTCGTAGTTTCGGTGCTTGATCGGTCGGGCAATGAAGACGTACGACTACATCGACCGCATTGTGCTAACGCTTCCGCTTCCGGTCTACGAGGGTACATAGACAACACTCCCCCCTCTCATTGCTATGCATCACCATGATCTTGCGTGTGCGTAGGAATTTTTTTGAAATTACTACGTTCCCCAACACAATGACGATTTGTACTATGAGTTTTGTGATTTGGTGACCGAAGAGTGTTTGGAGTCCCGGATGAGATCACGGACATGATGAGGAGTATCGAAATGGTCGAGAGGTAAAGATTGATATATTGGATGATAGTATTCGGACACCGGAAGTGTTTCGGAAAGTATCGGGTACGTATCGGAGTACCGGGGGGGGGGGGGGGGATATCGGAACCCCCCGGGGGAAGATATGGGCCATAGAAGGGAGGAAGGCCAGCCCACAAGGGATGGCTCCTGCCACCCCAAGGGAGGAGTCGGAATTGGACTAGGGGACGGGGCGGGCGCCCCCCTTTGCTTCTCCTTCTTACTCTCCTTCCCCCTTTCCCCCTCCGATAAAAGGAAGGGGGCCGAATTAGACTAGGAGCCCAAGTGTGACTCCTCCCACTCTGGGCGCCCCTAGGCTGGCCTCCTCCCCTCTCCCTCCTTTATATACGGGGGTGGGGGTGCCTCTAACACACATCAATTGTTCCAAGCCGTGTGCGAGGCCCCCCTCCACCGTCTTCTCCTCCGGTCATATTGTCGTAGTTCTTAGGCAAAGCCCTGCGTGGATCACTTCACCATCACCGTCACCATGCTGTCATGCTGACGAAACTCTCCCTCGACACTTTGCTAGATCAAGAGTTCGAATGACGTCATCGAGCTGAACGTGTGCAGAACTCGGAGGTGCCGTACGTTCGGTACTTGATCAGTTGAATCGAGAAGACGTTCGACTACATCAACCGCGTTAAGTAAACGCTTCCGCTTTCGGTCTATGAGGGTACGTGGACACACTCTCCCCCTCTCATTGCTATGCATCTCCTAGATAGATCTTGCGTGATCGTAGGAATTTTTTTGAAATTGCATGCTATGTTCCCCAATAGTGGCATCCGAGCCAGGTCTATGCATAGATGATATGCACGAGTAGAACACAAAGAGTTGTGGGCGATGATAGTCATACTGCTTACCACCAATGTCTTATTTTGATTCGGCGGTATTGTTGGATGAAGCGGCCCGGACCAACCTTACATGACCACTTTCATGAGACCGGTTCCACCGAAAGACATGCAACTTGTTTTGCACAAAGGTGGCTGGCGGGTGTCTGTTTCTCCAACTTTAGTTGAATTGAATTTGACTGCGACCGGTCCTTGTTGAAGGTTAAAACAGCAAACTTGACAAAATATCATTGTGGTTTTGATGCGTAGGTAAGAAAGGTTCTTGCTCAGCCCGTAGCAGCCACGTAAAACCTGCAACAACAAAGTAGAGGATGTCTAACTTGTTTTTTGCAGGTCATGTTGTGATGTGATATGGTTAAGACGTGATGTGATATACGTTATTGTATGAGATGATCATGTTTTGTAGAAGTTATCAGCAACTGGCAGGAGCCTTATGGTTGTCGCTTTATTGTATGAAATGTAATCGCCATGTAATTGCTTTGCTTTATCACTATGCATTAGCGATAGTTGTAGAAGAAATTGTTGGTGAGACGACAATGATGCTACAATGGAGATCAAGGTGTCAAGCCGGTGACGATGGAAATCATGACGATGCTTTGTAGATGGAGATCAAAGGCACAAGATGATGATGGCCATATCATGTCACATATTTTGATTGCATATGATGTTTATCTTTTATGCATCTTATTTTGCTTAGTACGGCGGTAGCATTATAAGATGATCCCTCACTAAAATTTCAAGGTATAAGTGTTCTCCCTCAGTATGCACCGTTGTGACAGTTCGTCGTGCCGAGACACCACGTGGTAATCGGGTGTGATAAGCTATGCACCATTGCAACAGTTCGTCGTGCCAAGACACCACGTGATGATCGGGTGTGATAAGCTCTACGTTAACAAACAACGGGTGCAAGACAGTTTTGCACGTGCGGAATACTCGGGTTAAACTTGATGAGCCTAGCATGTATAGACATGGCCTCGAAACACTTGAGACCGAAAGGTCGAATGTGAATCATATAGTAGATATGATCAACATAGAGATGTTCACCATTGAAAACTACTCCATCTCACGTCATGATCGGACATGGTTTAGTTGAGATGGATCACATGCTCATTTAGATGAATCAAGGGGTGTCTATCTAAGTGGGAGTTCTTAAGTAATATGATTAATTTAACTTAATTTATCATGAACTTAGTCCTGATAGTTTTTGCATATCTATGTTGTAGATCAATGGTCCGTGCTTCCGTCCCTTGAATTTTAATGCGTTCCTAGAGAAAGCTAAGTTGAAAGATGATGGTAGCAACTACACGGAATGGGTCCATAACTTGAGGATTATCCTCATTGCTGCACAGAAGAATTATGTCCTTGATGCACCACTAGGTGAAAATCCCCCTCCCGCTAATGTAGACGCTTTGAACGTCTGGCAAGCACGGTCTGATGACTACTCTATAGTTCAGTATGCCATGCTCTATGGCTTAGAATCGGGACTTCAAAGACGTTTTGAACGTCATGGACCATATGAGATGTTCCAGGAGTTGAAGTTAATATTTCAAGCAAATACCCGAGTTGAGAGATATGAAGTCTCCAACAAGTTCTATAGTTGCAAGATGGAGGAGAATAGTTCTTTCAGTGAACACGTACTCAGAATGTCTGGGTACCATAACCACTTGACTCAGCTGGGAGTTAATCTTCCGCATGATAGTGTTATTGACAGAGTTCTTCAATCACTGCCACCAAGCTACAAAGGCTTCATGATGAACTATAATATATAAGGGATGGATAAGACAATTCCCGAGCTCTTCGCTATGCTCAAAGATGCGGACGTAGAAATCAAGAAAGAGCATCCAGTGTTGATGGTTAACAAGACCACTAGTTTCAAGAAAAAAGGCAAGGGAAAGAAGGGGAACTTCAAAAAGAATGGCCAGCAAGTTGTCACTCCCGGGAAGAAGCCCAAGTCTGGACCCAAGCCTGAAACAGAATGCTTCTACTACAAAGGGACTGGTCACTGGAAGCGGAACTGCCCCAAGTATTTGGCGGATAAGAAGGATGGCAAAGTGAACAAAGGTATATTTGATATACATGTTATTGATGTGTACCTTACTAATGCTCGTAGTAGCGCATGGGTATTTCATACCGGTTCTGTTGCTCATATTTGCAACTCGAAACAGGGGCTACGGATTAAATGAATATTGGCTAAGGACGAGGTGACGATGCGCGTCGGGAATGGTTCCAAGGTCGATGTGACCGCTGTCGGCACTCTACCTCTACATCTGCCTTCAGGATTAGTTTTGGACCTAAATAATTGTTATTTGGTGCCAACATTGAGCATGGACATTATATCTGGATCTTGTTTGATGCGAGACGGTTATTCATTTAAATCAGAGAATAATGGTTGTTCTATTTATATGAGTAATATATTTTATGGTCATGCACCCTTAAAGAGTGGTCTATTTTTGTTGAATCTCGATTGTGGTGATACACATATTCATAATATTAATGCCAAAGTATGCAAAGTTGATAATGATAGTGCAACATATTTGTGGCACCGCCATTTAGGTCATATTGGTGTAAAGCGCATGAAGAAACTCCATGCGGATAGACTTTTGGAATCACTTGATTATGAATCATTTGATGCTTGCGAACCATGACTCATGGGCAAGATGACTAAGACTCCGTTCTCCAAAACAATGGAGCGAGCCACTGACTTATTGGAAATAATACATACCGATGTATGCGGTCCGATGAGTGTTGAGGCTCGCGGCGGGTATCGTTATTTTCTAACCTTCACAGATGATTTGAGCCGATATGGGTGTACCTACTTAATGAAACACAAGTTTGAAACATTTGAAAAGTTCAAAGAATTTCAGAGTGAAGTGTAAAATCATCGTAACAAGAAAATAAAGTTTCTACGATCTGATCGCAGAGGCGAATATTTGAGTTACGAGTTTGGTCTTCATTTAAAACAATGTGGAATAGTTTCACAACTCACGCCACCTGGAACACCACAGCGTAATGGTGTGTCTGAACGTCGTAACCGTACTTTATTAGATATGGTGCGATCTATGATGTCTCTTACTGATTTACCACGATCATTTTGGGGTTATGCATTAGAGACAGCTGCATTCACGTTAAATAGGGCACCATCTAAATCCGCATGAACTGTGGTTTGGCAAGAAACCTAAGCTGTCATTTCTTGAAGTTTGGGGTTGCGATGCTTATGTGTAAAAGCTTCAGCCTGATAAGCTCAAACCCAAATCGGAGAAGTGTGTCTTCATAGGATACCCAAAAGAAACTGTTTGGTACACCTTCTATCACACATCCAAAGGCAAGATATTTGTTGCTAAGAATGGATCCGTTCTAGAGAAGGAGTTTCTCTCAAAACAAGTGAGTGGGAGGAAAGTAGAACTTGATGAGGTAATTGTACCTCCTCTCGAATTGGAAAGTAGCTCATCACAGAAACCATTCCCATGATGCCTACACCAACTAGTGAGGAAGTTAATGATGATGATCATGAAACTTTAGATCAAGTTACTATCGAATCTCGTAGGTCAACCAGAGTAAGTTCCGCACCAGAGTGGTATGGTAATCCTGTTCTGGAAGTCATGTTACTAGACCATGACGAACCTACGAACTATGAGGAAGCGATGATGAACCCAGATTCCGCGAAATGGCTTGAGGCCATGAAATCTGAGATGGGATCCATGTATGAGAACAAAGTATGGACTTTGGTTGACTTGCCCGATGATCGGCAAGCCATAGAGAATAAATGGATCTTCAAGAAGAAGACTGACGCTGATGGTAATGTTACTGTCTACAATGCTCGACTTGTTGCAAAAGGTTTTCGACAAG
Source organism: Triticum urartu (assembly GCF_003073215.2). NCBI lineage: Eukaryota > Viridiplantae > Streptophyta > Magnoliopsida > Poales > Poaceae > Triticum > Triticum urartu. The sequence goes on from NC_053023.1 coordinate 170,112,853, forward strand.
TTCAAGGAGTTAACTACGATGAGACCTTTGAAGGAAATATGTCGTAGAGGCAATAATAAAGTTGTTATTTATATTTCCTTATATCATGATAAATGTTTATTATTAATGCTAGAATTGTATTAACCGGAAACTTAGTACATGTGTGAATACATAGACAAACAAAGTGTCCCTAGTATGCCTCTACTAGACTAGCTCGTTAATCAAAGATGGTTAAGTTTCCTAGCCATTGACATGTGTTGTCATTTGATGAACGGGATCACATCATTAGAGAATGATGTGATGGACTAGACCCATCCGTTAGCTTAGCACTATGATCGTTTAGTTTATTGCTATTGCTTTCCCCATAACTTATACATGTTCCTATGACTATGAGATTATACAACTACCGAATACCGGAGGAACACTTAGTGTGCTATCAAACGTCACAACATAACTGGGTGATTATAAAGATGCTCTACAGGTGTCTCCGATGGTGTTTGTTTAGTTGGCATAGATCGATATTAGGATTTGTTACTCTGATTGTCGAAGAGGTATCTCTGGCCCCTCTTGGTAATGCACATCACTATAAGCCTTGCAAGCAATGTAACTAATGAGTTAGTTGCGGGATGATGCATTACGAAACAGTAAAGAGACTTGCCGGTAACGAGATTGAACTAGGTCTTGAGATACCGACGATCGAATCTCGGGCAAGTAACATACCGATGACAAAGGGAACAACGTATGTTGTTATGCGGTTTGACCGATAAAGATCTTCGTAGAATATGTAGGAACTAATATGAGCATCCAGGTTCCGCTATTGGTTATTGACCGGAGATGAGTCTCGGTCATGTCTACATGGTTCTCGAACCCGTAGGGTCCGCACGCTTAACGTTTGATGACGATCGGTATTATGAGTTTATGTGTTTTGATGTACCGAGGGAAGTTCGGAGTCCCAGATGTGATCACGGACATGACGAGGAGTCTCAAAATGGCCGAGACATAAATATCTATATATTGGAAGGCTATGTTTGGACATCGGAATGGTTCCGGATGAGTTCATGCATTTTCTGGAGTACCGGGAGGTTACCGGAACCCCCAGGGAGTCAATGGGCTTTATTGGGCCTTAGTGGGAGAGAGGAGGAGGCGGCCAAGGTGGGGGAGCCCCCCCAAGCCAAATCCGAATTGGGAGGGGGCCGACCCCCCTTTCCTTCTCTCCTTCTCCATCTTCCTTCTTCTCCTACTCCAACTAGGGAAAGGGGGGAAACCTACTCCAACTAGTTGTAGGAACCCCCCTTGGGTGCACCATAGAGAGGGCCGGCCCGCCCCTCCTCCACTCCTTTATATACGGGGAGGGGGGCACCCCATAGACACACAAGTAGATTCTTTAGCCATGTGCGGTGCCCCCCTCCACAGAATTCCACCTCAGTCATATCGTTGTAGTGCTTAGGCGAAGCCCTGCATCGGTAACTTCATCATCACTGTCATCACGCCGTCGTGCTGACGAAACTCTCCCTCAGCATCAACTAGATTAAGAGTACGAGGGACGTCACCAAGCTGAACGTGTGCAGATCACGGAGGTGCCGTGCGTTCGGTACTTGGATCGATTGGATCGCGAAGACGTTCGACTACATCAACCGTTACTAAACGCTTCCACTTTCGGTCTACGAGGGTACGTAGACATACTCTCCCCTTCTCGTTTCTATGCATCTCCTAGATAGATCTTGCGATTTTTTTTGAAATACTGCGTTCCCCAATAGTGGCACCCGAGCTAGGTCTATGCGTAGATGTTATATGCATGAGTAGAACACAAAGGAGTTATGGGCGTGGGTATATACATATTGCTTGCCGTCACTAGTTGATTCTTGATTCATCGGTATTGTTTGATGAAGCGGCTTAGACCGACATTACGCGTACGCTTACGCGAGAGTGGTTCTACCGACGTGCTTCACACACAGGTGGCTAGTGGGTGTATGTTTCTCCAACTTTAGTTGAATCGGTTTCAATGAACAAGGTTCTTTTTGAAGATCAAAAGGCAATCACTATACTACATTGTGGTTTTGATGCGTAGGTAAGAACGGTTCTTGCTAGAAGCCCGTAGCAGCCACGTAAAACTTGCAAGAACAACGTAGAGGACGTCTAACTTGTTTTTGCAGGGCATGTTGTGATGTGATATGGTCAAGACATGATGACATATAAATTGTTGTATGAGATGATCATGTTTTGTAAAAGTTATCAACAACTGACAGGAGCCTTATGGTTGTCGCTTTATTGTATGAAATGCAATCGCCATGTAATTGCTTTACTTTATCACTAAGCGGTAGCGATAGTCGTAGAAGCAATAGTTGGTGAGACGACAACGATGCTTCGATGGAGATCAAGGTGTCAAGCCAGTGACGATGGTGATCATGACAGTGCTTTGGAGATGGAGATCAAAGGCACAAGATGATGATGGCCACATCATATCACTTATATTGATTGCATGTGATGTTTATCCTTTATGAATCTTATTTTTCTTAGTACGACGGTAGCATTATAAGATGACCTCTCACTAAATTTCAAGGTATACGTGTTCTCCCTGAGTATGCAACATTGCTACTGTTCGTCGTGCCGAGATACCACGTGATGTTCGGGTGTGATAAGCTCTATGTTCACATACAACAGGTGCAAGCCAGTTTTGCACACGCAGAATACTCGGGTTAAACTTCACGAGCCTAGCATATGCAGATATGGCCTCGGAACACTGAGACCGAAAGGTCGAGCATGAATCATATAGTAGATATGATCAACATAGTGATGTTCACCATTGAAAACTACATCTCACCTGATGATCGGACATGCTTTAGTTGATATGGATCACGTGATCACTTAGATGATTAGAGGGATGTCTATCTAAGTGGGAGTTCTTAAGTAATATGATGAATTGAACTTTAATTTATCATGAACTTAGTCCTGATAGTTTTTGCATATCTATGTTGTAGATCAATAGCTCGCGTATATCTCCCCTGTTTTATTTTTGATATATTCCTAGATATAACTATGTTGAAAGATGTTAGTAGCAATGATGCGGACTGGCTCCGTGATCTGGGGATTATCCTCATTGCTGCACAGAAGAATTATGTCCTTGATGCACTTCTAGGTGACGGACCTATTCCAGGAGCAGATGCAGATGTTATGAACGTTTTGCAAAGCTCGGTATGATGACTACTTGATAGTTTAGTGCGCCATGCTTTACGGCTTAGAATCGGAACTTCAAAAACGTTTTGAACGCCACGGAGCATATAAGATGTTCCAAGAGCTGAAATTGGTATTTCAGACTCATGCCCGAGTCGAGAGGTATGAGACCTCTGACAAGTACTTTGCCTACAAGATGGAAGAGAATAGCTCAGCTAGTGAGCATGTGCTCAGAATGTCTGAGTACTACAATCACTTGAATCAAGTGGGAGTTAATCTTCCAGATAATATAGTGATTGACAGAGTTCTCTAGTCATTATCACCAAGTTACTAGAATTTCGTGATGAACTGTAATATGCAAGGGATAACGAAAACGATTCCCAAGCTCTTCGCGATGCTTAAATTGGTGAAGGTAGAAATCAAGAAAAAGCATCAAGTGTTGATGGTTGACAAGACCACTAGTTTCAAGTAAAAGGACAAGGGAAAGAAAGGGAACTTCAAGAAGAATGGCAAGCAAGTTGCCACTCCCGTGAAGAAGCCCAAAGCTAGACCTAAGCCTGAAACTGAGTGCTTCTACTGCAAAGGAAATGGTCACTGAAAGTGGAACTACCCCAAATACTTGGCGGATAAGAAGGATGACAAAGTGAACAAAAGTATATTTGATATACATGTTATTGATGTGTACTTTACTAGTGTTCATAGTAACCCCAGGGTATTTGATACCAGTTCAGTTGCTATGATTAGTAACTCGAAACAAGAGTTACAAAATGAACATAGACTAGTTAAGGGCAAGGTGACGATGTGTGTTGCAAATGATTCCATGGTTGATAAGATCACCATCGCACACTCCTTTTACCTTCGGGAATAGTGTTGAACCTAAAATAAATGTTATTTGGTGTTTGCGTTGAGCATGAATATGATTGGATCATGTTTATTGCAATACGGTTATTCATTTAAGTCAAAGAATAATTGTTGTTATGTTTACATGAATAAAACCTTCTATGGTCATACACTTAATATAAATGGTTTATTGAATCTCGATCATAGTGATACACATATTCATAATATTGATGCCAAAAGATGCAAAGTTGATAATGATAGTGCAACATACTTGTGGCACTGCCGTTTAGGTCATATTGGTGTAAAGCGCATGAAGAAACTCCATGCAGATGGACTTTTTGAATCACTTGATTATGAATCATTTGATGCTTGCGAACCATGCCTCATGGGCAAGATGACTAAGACTCCGTTCTCCGGAAAAATGGAGCGAGCCACTGATACGTCTCCAACGTATCTATAATTTTTGATTACTCCATGCCATTATATTATCTATTTTGGATGTTAATGGGCTTTATTTTACACTTTTATATCATTTTTGGGACTAACCTACTAATCGGAGGCCCAACCCAAATTGCTGTTTTTTTTGCCTATTTTAGGGTTTCGAAGAAAAGGAATATCAAACGGAGTCCAAACAGAATGAAACCTTCGGGAACGTGATTTTCTCAACAAACGTGATCCAAGAGACTTGGAGTGGCCGTCAAGAAACAAGGGAGGAAGGCACGAGGCAGGGGGGCGTGCCTACCCCCCTGGGCGCACCCTCCACCCTCGTGGGCCCTCTGTTGCTCCACCGACGTACTTCTTCCTCCTATATATATATCCACATACCACCCAAACATCCTGGAGCACCACGAAAACCTAATTCCACCGCCGCAACCTTCTATACTTGAGAGATCCCATCTTGGGGCCTTTTCCGGAGCTCCACCGGAGGGGGCATTGATCACGGAGGGCCTCTACATCAACTCCATGGCTTCTCCGATGATGTGTGAGTAGTTTACTTCAGACCTACGGGTCCATAGTTATTAGCTAGATGGCTTCTTGTCTCTCTTTGGATCTCAATACAAAGTTCTCCTCGATTTTCTTGGAGATCTATTCGATGTAATCTTCTTTTGCGATGTGTTTGTCGAGATACGATGAATTTTGGGTTTATGATCCAGATTATCTATGAACAATATTTGATTCTCCTCTGAATTCTTTTATGTATGATTGGTTTATCTTTGCAAGTCTCTTCGAATTATCAGTTTGGTTTGGCCTACTAGATTGATCTTTCTTGCAATGGGAGAAGTGCTTAGCTTTGGGTTCAATCTTGCGGTGTTCGATCCCAGTGACAGAAAGGGAACTGATACGTATTGTATTGTTGCCATCGAGGATAAAAAGATGGGGTTTATGTCATATTGCATGAGTTTATCCCTCTACATCATGTCTCCTTAAAGCATTACTCTGTTCTCTTGAACTTAATACTCTAGATGCATGCTGGATAGCGGTCGATGTGTGGAGTAATAGTAGTAGTGCAGGCAGGAGACGGTCTACTTGTCTCGGACGTGATGCCTATATACATGATCATACCTAGATATTCTCATAACTATGCTCAATTCTATCAATTGCTCGACGGTAATTCGTTTACCCATCGTAATACTTATGCTCTTGAGAGAAGCAACTAGTGAAACCTATGGCCCCCGGGTCTATCTTTCATCATATTAATCTTCCAACACTTAGTTATTTCCTTTGCCATTTATTTTACTTTTCATCTTTATTATAAAAATACCAAAAATATTATCTTATCATATCTATCAGATCTCACTCTCGTAAGTGACCGAGAAGGGCTTGAAAACCCTTTTATCGCGTCGGTTGCGAGGTTCTTATTTGTTTGTGTAGGTGCGTGGGACTTGAGCATGAACTCCTACTGGATTGATATCTTGGTTCTCAAAAACTGAGGGAAATACTTACGCTACTTTGCTGCATCACCCTTTCCTCTTCAAGAGGTAGCAAGAAGGATTTCTGGTGCCGTTGTCGAGGTGATTCGCGCCAAGTCACGTCAAGATTTGACTCCCACAATGAGTCATTTCTGGCGCCATTACCAAGTCAAAATATACCAAGTACCCATCACAAACTCTTATCCCTTGCATTGCATTATTTGCCATTTGCCTCTTGTTTTCCTCTCCCCCACTTCACCCTTGCCGTTTTATTCGCCCTCTCTTCCTCTCTCCTTCTCTTTTCGTTCCCCTTCTCTTTTTCTATTTTCCTCTTTTGCCCGTTTCTTGTTTGCTTGTGTGTTGGATTGCTTGCTTGTCATGATGGCTCAAGATAATACTAAATTATGTGACTTTGCCAATACCAACAATAATGATTTTATTAGCACTCCGATTGCTCCTCTTACCGATGCTGAATCTTGTGAAATTAATAGTGCTTTGCTGAATCTTGTCATGAAAGATCCGTTTTCTGGCCTTCCTAGTGAAGATGCCACTACCCATCTAAACAACTTTGTTGATTTGTGTGATATGCAAAAGAAGAAAGATGTGGATAATGATATTGTTAAATTGAAGCTATTTCCATTTTCGCTTAGAGATAGTGCTAAAGCTTGGTTTTTGTCTTTGCCTAAAAATAGTATTGATTCATGGAATAAGTGCAAAGATGCTTTTAGCTCTAAGTATTTTCCTCCCGCTAAGATCATCTCTCTTAGAAATGATATTATAAATTTTAAGCAACTTGATCATGAACATGTTGCACAATCTTGGGAGAGGATGAAATCAATGATACATAATTGCCCATCACATGGTTTGAATCTTTCGATGATTATACAAAACTTTTATGCCGGATTGAATTTTGCTTCTAGAAATCTTTTAGATTCGGCCACGGGAGGCACTTTTATGGAAATCACTTTAGGAGAAGCTACCAAACTCCTACATAATATTATGGTTAATTATTCTCAATGGCACACCGAAAGATCTACTAATAAAAAAGTGCATGCAATTGAAGAGATTAATGTTTTGAGTGGAAAGATTGATGAACTTGAAATTGTTTGCTAATAAGAGTGCTCCTACTGTTCCTAATGATATGCCTTTGTCTACCTTGATTGAGAATAATAATGAATCTATGGATGTGAATTTTGCTGGTAGGAACAATTTTGGTAATAACGCGTATAGAGGTAATTTTAATTCTAGGCCATTTCCTAGTAATTCCTATAATAATTATGGTAATTCCTAAAACAATTCCTATGGAAATTATAATAAGATGCCCTCTGATTTTGAATCTAATATTAAAGAATTTATTACTTCGCAAAAGAGTTTCAATGCTTTGATTGAAGAAAAATTGCTTAAGATTGATGAGTTGGCTAGGAACGTTGATAGAATTTCTCTTGATGTTGATTCTTTGAAACTTAGATCTATTCCTCCTAAGCATGATATCAATGAGTCTCTCAAAGCCATGAGTGAGGGAGTCCTGGATTAGGGGGTGTCCGGATAGCCGGACTATACCTTCGGCCGGACTCCTAGACTATGAAGATACAGGATTGAAGACTTCGTCCCGTGTCCGGAAGGGACTTTCCTTGGCGTGGAAGGCAAGCTTGGCGATACGGATATGTAGATCTCCTACCATTGTAACCGACTCTGTGTAACCCTAGCCCTCTCCGGTGTCTATATAAACCGGAGGGTCTTAGTCCGTAGGACGAACAACAATCATACCATAGGCTAGCTTCTAGGGTTTAGCCTCTCTGATCTCGTGGTAGATATACTCTTGTACTACCCATATCATCAATATCAATCAAGCAGGACGTAGGGTTTTACCTCCATCAAGAGGGCCCGAACCTGGGTAAAACATCGTGTCCCCTGCCTCATGTTACCATCCGGCCTAGACGCACAGTTCGGGACCCCCTACCCGAGATCCGCCGGTTTTGACACCGACATTGGTGCTTTCATTGAGAGTTCCTCTGTGTCGTCACTTTTAGGCCCGATGGCTTCTCCGATCATCAACAGCGATACGATCCAGGGTGAGACTTTTCTCCCCGGACAGATCTTCGTATTCGGCGGCTTTGCACCGCGGGCCAATTCGCTTGGTCATCTGGAGCAGATCGAAAGCTACGCCCCTGGCCATCAAGTCAGATTTGGAAGTTTGAACTACACGGCCGACATTCGCGGAGACTTGATCTTCGAAGGATTCGAGCCACAGCCGAGCGCGCCGCACTGTCATGATGGGCATGATTTAGCTCTGCTGCCGAACAGTGCCCTGGAGGCCGCACCTGTGTCCGCTCCGACCCCTAGCTCGGAGTCGATCACACCAATCAAGGATGGGTGGTTAGTCACCGCCTCGGGGGCTGCAATCTCTATGGCGATCGAGCCGAACACCAGCCCTATTCTCTGCGAAGCCCGTGACTCCAAGGAGCCGGACTCCTCTCCAGACTCCGAGCCCTCCGCGCCCCAACCGATCGAACCCGATTGGGTGATGATCATGGAGTTCACCACCGCGGACATCTTTCTGCACTCGCCCTTCGGCGATATTCTGAATTCACTAAAGTCTCTCTCTTTGTCAGGAGAGCCCTGGCCGGACTATGGTCAGCAAGGTTGGGATGCATATGATGAAGAAATTCAAAGCCCACCCACCACCCACTTCGTAGCCACTGTCGATGATTTAACCGACATGCTTGACTTCGACTCCGAAGACATTGACGGTATGGACGCCGATGCAGGAGACGATCAAGAACCAGCGCCTATAGGGCACTGGAAAGCCACCTCATCGTATGATATATACATGGTGGACACCCCAAAAGAAGGCAATGGCGATGGAACAGCGGAGGATGACCCCTCCAAGAAGCAGCCTAAGCGCCGGCGTCAGCGGCGCCGCTCTAAATCCCGCCAAAACAAAAACGGTGATTCCGGCATGGGAGATAATAACACCCTGGACAGTGCCGAAGACAACCACCTCCAGCAAGATTCAGCACAGGAGGATAGAGAAGCCAGCCCTCATGAGAGAGCGGTAGACAGAGAGGTCGAGGACGATAATTATATGCCTCCCTCCGAAGACGAGGCAAGCCTCGATGACGATGAATTTGTCGTGCCGGAGGATCCCGTCGAACAAGAGCGTTTCAAACGCAGGCTTATGGCCACGGCGAGCAGCCTCAAGAAAAAACAGCAACAGCTTAGAGCTGATCAAGATTTGCTAGCCGACAGATGGACTAAAGTCCTTGCGGCCGAAGAGTATGAACTCGAACGCCCCTCCAAGAGCTACCCAAAGCACAGGTTGCTACCCCAATTAGAGGAGGAAGCACCTAAACCTACATCACCAGCGCATGATGCGGCCGACCGGCCACCCCGTGGCCGCGACAGAGAGGCCTCTCGGCCCTCCACTCAAGCTTCACCCCGGCGCCGCTCAAAAAATACCAAGGCATGGGAAAATGCGCCAGACCTGCGAGATATATTGAGGACAAGGCAAGGCAAACAAGATCGATCTACGGATCACGTGGGTGCCCCATGGCACAAGACGGTACTCATCACGCCGGATACAGTAAATCCGGTCGGGCCGAACACAGTAGACAAAGCTTGTTTGAGCTGCGTTGTGATGTAGCCCAATACAGAGGCGCTGCACACCCACTATGCTTCACAGATGAAGTAATGGATCATCAAATCCCCGAGGGTTTCAAACTCGTGAACATCGAATCATATGATAGCACAATAGATCCTGCGGTATGGATCGAGGACTATCTCCTTCATATCCACATGGCCCACGGTGATGACCTACACGCCATCAAATACCTCCCACTCAAGCTTAAAGGACCAGCTCGGCATTGTCTTAACAGCTTGCCATCAGAATCAATTGGTTGTTGGGAGGACCTGGAAGCCGCATTCCTCGACAATTTCCAGGGCACTTATGTGCGACCACCAGACGCTGATGACCTAAGCCACATAATTCAGCAGCCAGAGGAATCAGCCAGACAATTCTGGACACGGTTCCTAACCAAGAAAAATCAAATTGTCGACTGTCCGGACGCAGAGGCCCTAGCAGCCTTCAAGCATAACATCCGCGACGAGTGGCTTGCACGGCACCTAGGACAGGAAAAACCGAAATCTATGGCAGCCCTCACGACACTTATGACCCGCTTTTGCGCGGGAGAAGACAGCTGGCTAGCTCGCAGCAATAACATGACCAAGAGCCCTGGTAATTCGGATACCAAGGACAACAGTGGCAGGTCGCGTCGCAACAAGCAAAAGCGCCGCATTAACTGTGACAACGCTGAGGATACGGCAATTAATGCCAGATTCAGAGGCTCTAAACGCGGTCAGCGGAAAAAGCAATTCAAAAGAAATACTCCGGGCCCGTCCAGTTTGGACCGAATACTCGACCGCTCATGCCAGATACATGGCACCCCCGAAAAACCAGCCAATCACACCAACAGGGATTTTTGGGTGTTCAAGTAGGCATGCAAGTTAAATGCCGAAAGCAGAGACAAGGGGCTGCATAGCGATGACGAAGAGGAGCCCCGGCCGCCGAACAACAGTGGACAGAAAGGTTTTCCCCCACAAGTGCGGATGGTGAACATGATATACGCAAACCACGTCCCAAGAGGGAGCGGAAGCGTGTGCTAAGGGACGTATACATGATGGAGCCAGTCGCCCCAAAGTTCAACCCATGGTCTTCCTGCCCGATCACTTTTGATCAAAGGGACCACCCCACTAGCATCCGTCATGGCGGATTCGCCGCATTGGTTCTAGACCCAATTATTGACGGATTTCACCTCACTAGAGTCCTTATGGACGGCGGCAGCAGCCTGAACCTGCTTTACCAGGATACAGTGCACAAAATGGGCATCGATCCCTCGAGGATTAAACCCACTAGAACGACCTTTAAAGGAGTCATACTGGGTGTAGAGGCCAACTGTACAGGCTCAGTTACACTTGAAGTGGTCTTTGGATCTCCGGATAATTTCCGAAGCGAGGAGTTAATCTTCGACATAGTCCCGTTCCGCAGTGGCTATCACGCACTGCTCGGGCGAACCGCATTTGCCAAGTTCAATGCGGTGCCTCACTACGCATACCTCAAGCTCAAGATGCCAGGACCTCGAGGAGTCATCACGGTCAATGGAAACACCGAACGCTCTCTCCGAACGGAGGAGCATACGGCGGCTATCGCAGCAAAAGTACAAAGCAGCCTCTCAAGGCAATTCTCCAGTCCGGCCATTAAACGTCTGGACACCGTCAAGCGCGCCCAGAGTAACCTACAACAAGACCGCCTGGCACGTTCCGAGCAAGCGTAGCAATGCGGCTCCAACCCCAGCCCTCGCAAACTTGCGAAATCAGTGTTGCGCGTACATAACTACGCTCTGGAAATACCATGGGCAAAAGGGGAGGGGCACAATCACGGCACGCCCGAAACACGGCTTAAACCGCACTAGGGGCTGCCGACTTTTTCATTTTCTCTTACTTTCAGGACTCCACTCTTCGGAAGGCCTGTCCGGCAGCACAATTTCCGCACAAACGATACAACAACCAGGGGAACAGAAAGCTACGCCGCACTACGGAACTCTAAGGTGGTCTCTATAACGAGCAGTATACCTATTTCGCATTACATTCCGCAGCTCGCCCCTGGAAAGGGCATATTTGATAGTCCCATTTTTTGCTTATCGCACTATTTGTATCGTCCTGCTTTGATCGCAGCCTTTTTTAAATAAACAATGCATAGCTTCCGTCTATTATTGCATTACTCTTTTTTACGAATATATGTTCATTAATGACATATTGCACCCGTACACTTTGGTACGGCCAATACGCCAGGGGCTTAAGTACCCCACAATACGGTGTGAGAAGTCCAAACACTTTCACAAGTGCGGCACCCCGAACTTATAGCATTATATGCATCGGCTCTGAATCATGTCTTGGGTCAATAGTTGGGTTTGCCCGGCTCCTATGTTTTGGTACCTTACGTTCCATTATATCGGCTAGGGTAGCACTAGGAGAACTACTGCGATTGTGCCCCAGTTGAGCTGGGCTAAGCACCTCAGTAGAGAAAGCTAAAACTGACCGTCATGATGAGGCGAGAGCTGGTCGCTGTTCGAGAGGTTTTCGAGTCCCTAAAGACTTATGCCGCTTAGAGCGAGGAGTCGGATTTGTCCGGCCTAGGCGTGGATAGTGCCCTGAACTCGGTCTTCCGAACACTAGGGGTTTTGCCAAAATTTAAAATTATAGAATTCTATGGCTAAGTGAGAGTGTTCAAGCATTATAGTCCGATTGCCTTGTTCGTTGTGTTGAGCGCCTCCCTCGAAGGACCCAAGAATGGGAAAAAGAGCGCTCATGTTTATCCCGAACACCCCAGCACTCGTGCCATGGGGGCAGAAGCTGACGACTCGCCATCTCTCAAATTTGATAAACAGCTGCACAGAAGGTAATATTTTAAATTCAAAAAGCATTGCTTAGCGCACATGAACAAGTTTTCAGCGCACAGGACAAAACGAGCGAGTTTACTGAAAAATTACATCCATGGAACATTCATGCGCCACAAGGCGGGCACCCTTCAGAACGCCCTCATAATACATCTCGGGATTGCGATGCTCCTTGCCCGGCGGTGGCCCGTACTTCACAAGCTTCTCAGCATCCAGCTTGCCCCAGTGCACCTTCGCACGGGCAAGCGCCCCTCGGGCACCCTCGATGCATACAGAGCGCTTGATGACTTCGAGCCTTGGACAGGCGTCCACCATCCGCCTCACCAGCCCGAAGTAGCTCCCAGGCATGGCCTCTCCAGGCCATAGCCGGACTATGAGGCCCTTCATGGCCTGTTCGGCCACCTTATGGAGCTCGACCAGCTGTTTCAGCTGGTCGCTTAAGGGCACCGGATGTTCAGCCTCAGCATACTGAGACCAGAACACCTTCTCCATCGAGCTTCCCTCCTCGGCTCGGTAGAAGGTGGCGGCATCCGACACGCTACGGGGCAAGTCTGCGAATGCTCCTGGAGAGCTCCGGATTCTGGTAAGTAACAAGTAATTCACTTTTACGTGCTTGCTTTGCATAAAGAATGCCTTCCCCGCCGCTATCTTTTTTATTGCCTCAACCTCCTGGAGGGCCTTCTGGGCTTCGGCCTTGGCAGACTTGGCATCTTCAATGGCCGCTGCGAGCTCAGACTCTCACGTCTTCGAGTCAAGCTCCAAACTCTCATGTTTTTTCATGAGAGCCTAGAGCTCTTGCCGCACCTCACCAACATGCGTCTCATGCTTCTCTCGCTCGGTGCGCTCCGTGGCCGCCCTCTTTTCGGCCTCGAACAGCGCTTGCTTAAGGGTCACCCCCTCAGTTGTGGCCCCTACAATAGCCGTGTTAATCCTGTCACTTTTTGCAATTGCACCTTTCACATATTTCAATAAGGTATTTCTTACCTTCCTTCTCCTCGAGCTGCTGCTTGGCTAGGCCGAGCTCTTGCTCGGACCGCTCGAGGTTCTGCTTCAGCGTATCCACCTCCGCAGTCAGTGCGGCGGAGGCCAGCAGCGAAGCCTGCATACGCATATTGACTTGATTATGTTAGACTCCTACGAATGTTATTAGATCCTCTATTCGGCTTTTCTTTCCGAACACCAAACAGATCATCAGGGGCTACTGTCTATGCGGTAATATTTTTACATATTCTTTACTTACCTCAAAGCCTATTAGAAGGCTGGCACAGGCTTCAGTCAGTCCGCTCTTGGCGGACTGAACCTTCTGGATCACCGCACTCATAATAGTGCGGTGCTCCTCGTCGATGGAGGCGCCGTTAAGCATCTCAAGGAAATTGTCCGGTGCCTCCGGTTGGACGGAGGTCACCGACTCAGTAGGCTTGCTCCTCTTGGAAGGAGGCTGCGTGCCGGAGTCCGGAACCGTTGAAGGTTCCGGCACGGTGTCCGGCTCAAGGCCGGACTTGGAGCCCTTGGGGGTTCTATCCCCTTTACGCCTGGAGCCCGGGAGGTTGCCTTGCGGCGCCTCCAAGACCACCTCCTCCTGGCTTGGAACCTGTTGGGACGCCACCTCGGCGCCGTCCGTAGGGTGGGGGGAGGAAGCCGTCGGAAGCGAATTCACATCCGACGAATCCAGGGAGCCGCTCGACGACTTGTCGAGCCCGGCCTTGGGCGGACTGCACAATCATGTTCGACGTAAGGAAAAGCTGTGCAATGGGGGAATACTATGAATCACTCTGGTATCCGGATACTTACGATCTCGCTAGGGGCTTGGCCCTATGCGGCCACTCCTCTTCGCCATCGTCGGTGTTGGTGGAGTAGTCCGGAGGAGGGGTCTTCCCCCTCTTGGACCCTTCGGCCTCCCCAGTTGGGGCGGCCTTCCTTTTCTTCCCTCCCCCCGCTGGAAGGGGAGAGGTCTCTTCTTCCTCCTCCTCGTCTTCATGGGAGGAGTGCGCCTTGGAGTCGTCGGATGATGAATCCGACACCTCCTGGCGCCGGGCACTCTTTCGAGTCCCCGTGGCCTTCTTCTTGGCCTTCTTCTCCGGCACCATGTAGGCGGCCGGAACCAGCAGCTTCGCCAAGCGAGCGTCCGCTGGGCCTTCGGGTAAAGGAGCCGGAAAATTGATCTGTCCGGACGTCTCCTGCCAATCCTGTCAAAGGTAAGGGAGCTTAGATCCCGCATGGAGTCAAACTATGAAAAACTAATACCCTGTAAAAGGTAAAAACAGCTTACCGCACGAGCGCGACGCTGCGTGCTGAATCCGCGATCCTCGGTAGCGGATGCGGGGGCCTCGGCGCCCTTGAAAAGCACCTTCCAGGCATCTTCGTACGTCGTGTCGAAGAGCCTGCTCAGAGTTCGGTGCTGCGCCGGGTCGAACTCCCACAGGTTGAAAGCCCGTTGTTGACACGGGAGGATCCGGCGGATGAGCATAACCTGGACTACATTGACAAGTTTGAGCTTCTTGTCCACCAGGGTTTGGATGCATGTTTGGAGTCCAGTCAGCTCTCCTTCTTTACCCCATGACAGGCCCATCTCTTTCCAGGAGGTGAGCCGCGTAGGGGGTCCGGATCGGAACTCGAGGGTTGTGACCCATTCAGGGTTGCGCGGCTCGGTGATGTAAAACCACCCCGATTGCCACCCCTTTAGGGACTCCACGAAGGAGCCCTCGGGCCATAGGACGTTGGGCATCTTGCCCACCATGGCGCCTCCGCACTCCGCCTGGGTGCCGTGCACCACCTTCGGCTTGACGTTGAAAGTCTTGAGCCATAGGCCGAAATGGGGGCGGATGCAGAAGAAAGCCTCGCACATGACGATAAACGCCGAGATATTGAGGGCAAAGTTCGGGGCCAGATCATGGAAATCCAGGCCATAATAGAACATGAGCCCCCAGACAAATGGGTGGAGAGGGAAGCCCAGTCTGCGGAGGAAATGGGGGAGGAACACCACCCTCTCATGGGGCCTAGGGGTGGGGATGAGCTGCCCCTCTTCGGGAAGCCGGTGCGCAATGTCGTTAGACAAGTATCCGACCTTCCTCAGTTTTTTGATGTGTCCCTCCGTGACGGAGGAGACCATCCACTTGCCTCCCGCTCCAGACATGGCTGGAGAAGGTCGAGGTGGGGTGTGCGGACTTGGGCACTGGAGCTCGAGTGCGCGGAAATGGATAGGCAAAGGAGGAATAAGGCGTGGATGAAAAGGTGGATCCTTATCCCCTTATATGGGCGGACGCGACTATGCGCCCCCACCAGCCTAGTAAAACTCGCTTATCTCCCAAGCGCCATAGTCAATGGCGCGGTTGGGTTACCCACGCCCGTATTGATGAGAATCCCGGAATAAGGGGACACGACCTCTACTTTAACAAGACGTGCCAAGGAAACCGCCTCGCTAAACGCGCTGAGGTGGGACAGTAAAACGATTCGAATAAAGACCTGGCCGTGGTGTGATGTCACGCTACGGAATACGTCAGCAGATTAGATTTGTGTAAATATTATTCTCTCTATGGCAATATGTGTAAACTTATTTTGCAGAGCCGGACACTACCTTTGTGTTCAAAATATTCTATGAAGTACTTGGAGGAGGAACCCGCCTTGCAATGCCGAAGACAATCTGCGCGCCGGACTCGTCGTCATTGAAGCCTGGTTTAGGGGCTACTGAGGGAGTCCTGGATTAGGGGTTGTCCGGATAGCCGGACTATACCTTCGGCCGGACTCCTGGACTATGAAGATACAAGATTGAAGACTTCGTCCTGTGTCCGGAAGGGACTTTCCTTGGCGTGGAAGGCAAGCTCGGCGATACGGATATGTAGATCTCCTACCATTGTAACCGACTCTGTGTAACCCTAGCCCTCTCCGGTGTCTATATAAACCGGAGGGTCTTAGTCTGTAGGACGAACAACAATCATACCATAGGCTAGCTTCTAGGGTTTAGCCTCTCTGATCTCGTGGTAGATCTACTCTTGTACTACCCATATCATCAATATCAATCAAGCAGGACGTAGGGTTTTACCTCCATCAAGAGGGCCCGAACCTGGGTAAAACATCGTGTCCCCTGCCTCCTGTTACCATCCGGCCTAGACGCACAGTTCGGGACCCCCTACCAGAGATCCGCTGGTTTTGACACCGACAATGAGAATTTCCATTGATGAGTGCAAAGAAAGAACCGCCAGGATGCGTGCTAAGGAAGATTGCTTTGTGAAAGCGTGCTCTTCTAGTTTTCATGATAATAAGGATGAAGACCTAAAATTTATTGATGTGTCTCCTATTAAATCTTTGTTTTGCAATATGAATCTTGATTATGATGAGATTGAAGATGAGCCACCTTTACCTAGAAGGCGTTCTAAAAATTCGGAGTTTGTAGATCTTGAAGTGAAAACTGTTAAAAGTGGGATTGAAGAGGTCAAAACCTTAAATATCAATGAACCCACTATTTTGGATTTCAAGGAATTTAATTATGATAATTGCTCTTTGATAGATTGTATTTCCTTGTTGCAATCTGTGCTAAATTCTCCTCATGCTTATAGTCAAAATAAAGCCTTTACTAAGCATATCGTTGATGCTTTGATGCAATCTTATGAAGAAAAACTTGAGTTGGAAGTTTCTATCCCTAGAAAACTTTATGATGAGTGGGAACCTACAATAAAAATTAAAATTAAAGATCATGAGTGTTATGCTTTGTGTGATTTGGGTGCTAGTGTTTCCACAATTCCGAAAACTTTATGTGATTTGCTAGGATTCTCTGATTTTGATGATTGTTCTTTAAACTTGCACCTTGCGGATTCCACTATTAAGAAACCTATGGGAAGAATTAATGATGTTCTTATTGTTGCAAATAGGAACTATGTGCCCGTAGATTTCATTGTTCTTGATATAGATTGCAATCCTTCATGTCCTATTATTCTTGGTAGACCTTTCCTTAGAACGATTGGTGCAATTATTGATATGAAGGAAGGGAATATTAGTGTAACACCCCGAGATCGATGAGCCAGGTGTCTTCTAGTTATTCGCTGTTGTTGCCTTGTCATTCATTTGCGTGTTGCATCTTTGCCATGTCATCATGTGCATTGCATCATCATGTTTTCAAAACTTGCATCCGTTTGGGTTCCCCCAGTTCCGTCTGTTGTCCGTTCTGAGCCCAGACACACTTGCACGCGCCCGCGTCACGTCCAAAATATTATTTTATAAGTGGTCGGAAAATGTTCTCGGAATGGGTTGAAAGTTGGCATGCGGTGTCGTTATGTTGTCAGTAGGCCGTATGCCAAATGTCATCGCATTCGGAGTCCGTTTGACTCCCCAACGATTAACTATAGCGGCATTATAGCCGGTCTTATCGTCGGACGTTTTTGGTCTCCGAAAACTGTTGCCGGGCTGCCCTCTCTTCCCTCCTCTCAGCCCACACCCTCCTACACAGCTCACCTAGTTTTCTCTTCATGTCCGAAGCCGTCTGATTGTGATCGGAGGACCCCGAAACCCCACTTTCCTCCGTGTCCTTTTGTCAGACCCCCTCTCTCGGCACAATTCTCAGACCCCTCTCGCGCGTCCGAAACTCCCCCGAACCCAACCCAGACAGTCGGCACCGTTGGGTCCGGATCATCCCCAAACATCTATAAAACATCTTCGTTTTATTTATTGGACTCCCTAGCCTATTTTTCTCGACCACCCGATTTAGATCGGAGGGTTCAACCTCAATCCTATTTTTATATATATAGACCAACCCCTACCAAATCAAGCCAGCCCTAATTTCTAGGAGGTTTGTCCCATCGCCGCCGCCATATGACCAAATCCTCTCTTGGGATCTCCCCTGCCCGATCCACCAAACCAGCCTCCTCCTCCCCTCGATCTACGAGATCCACAGCTCCTCTGTCTGCGGCCCCGTGTTCCCCCTCCACGAGCACAACCCCGAGCCACTCCCGTGCCCGATGGCCTCCGCCCGCGCCGGAGCTTGCTGCCGGCGATAGTAGCAGCAACACCGACCTCCCCTTCTCCTTCTTCTTCCTTTTTCCTCCTTGGTCTCCCTCTCTCTCATGCCGGTCCTTCTTCCTCTCTCTCAGGTACGCTGGAACCGCCATGGACGCATGAGGTCCTCCGCTCCGACCAGCACCCGTGCGCCAACCTCCAGGGAGCCGCCCGCCTCGACATCCCGCTGGACCGGCCGCCCCAGGTCGAGCGCCATGCCCCGCCGCATCTCCATCACCCTTGCCTCCAGGCGACTGCATCACCCCATCTCCAGCGTCACCGGCGAGCGCCACTGCCGGAGCTGCGCCTGAGCTCCTCCTCCTTGCCTCGTTCACGCTGGAGGCGGCCTCCCATGCTCCAGCAGGACCTCATGGCCCCTCTGCCCTATCATCGAGCCGGCCGCAAGCAGTGCCGCCAACAGGAGACCGCCATCATGGACGCTCGACCTCGCTGCCGTCCTTGGAACTCTGCCTCGCCCTTGCTGACTTCGCTGCCTGGCCGTCGTTTTGCTGTAGGAGCCGAGGCCGTTGCCTCCTTAGTACGTCGCCGACCACCTCCAGATCCGGCCACTGAGACACGAGCCACGCCGGATCCTCGTCGTGGCTGCCGCCAGCCCTCCTCATTGCCTTGTTCATCCGTTGCTGTCCCTGCGATGTCCCCGGCGTCGTTAGCCACCGCCTCCTCCTCTGCTTCGAGCAGGAGGGCGAGATGCGCCCGATCCGCCTTGTTCTCTCGTCAACGCCCGCTCGTCCCAGCCGCGTTGACCGCGTCCTGTCTCTCCCGTGCCAAGGCCCAGCGCGCCAGCCTCCCTGCCGGATTCGCCGTCTCCACCCACTGGGCCGTGGCCCATGGTGAGCAGCGCTCCCATACCCCCTCCTTCTCTGTTGGGCCAGCTAGATACGGCCGAAGGTGTTTTTTCCCCTGCTGCGAATTTGTCTAATTTCTAGAGAAAGACAGTTTTGTAGTATAGCCCCTAAACTTCATGCATATAATAACTCATTAACCGAGCATCGTATTAAAATGTTCTATATATGTAACTTGCTTAGAATTTTGCCTAGTTTCATAATTTGTCACTTTCATCTATGTTTAAAATGTTTAAAATACTGTTTGATTAAATTTGCTTAAATGCCATGCTAAAATGCTTTAATTCATAACAAATTAACCGTAGCTCCAAACTTAACAAACTTTATATGTAAATGGGGTATAAAAATGCCTAGTTTATCATGGTGGCTTTACTTTGCATGTTAAACAATTCTAAAATATGCTTTAGGACAGAACAGTACCAAACCTAAAAATTTGCACATGAGGTTTTTCCAGACTTGTTGCTTGTTGATCCGGCCTCATTTAAACTTGCCTAGATAGGTAGTTTTATTATGCTTCACCTCTTGCCATGTTTAACAACATTTAATATTGTTGGGTACATAAATGAGAGAGAACTAAATAATGGATGTGGTGTTCGTCAACATGCAACTTGTTACATGTTGAGCTCCACTTAACTTGTAGTTTTGTTTGTGCACTTTGCCATGCCATGCCTCATTAAACCGGACATGCATCATACTTGGTTGTGCATCATGCCATGTTTATGTGGTGGTTGTTTACTATGTTGTTTGCTTCTTTCTGGTGTTGCTTCTTCGGGTTAGTTCCGATAACGTCGCGTTTGTGAGGATTCATTCGACTACGTCCGTTTTTTCTTCTTCATGGACTCGTTCTTCTTCCTAGCAGGATCTCAGGCAAGATGACTATACCCTCGAAATCACTTCTATCTTTGCTTGCTAGTTGTTCGTTCTATCTCTATGTCACGCTACCTACCACTTGTTATATCATGCCTCCCATGTTGCCATGTCAAGCCTCTAACCCACCTTCCTAGCAAACCGTTGTTTGGCTATGTTACCGCTTTTGCTCAGCCCCTCTTATAGCGTTGTTAGTTGCAGGTGAAGCTAAAGTTTGTTCCATGTTGGAACATGGTTATGTTGGGCTATCACAATATATATTATTTAATTAATGCATCTATATACTTGGTAAAGGGTGGAAGGCTCGGCCTTATGCCTGATGTTTTGTTCCACTCTTGCCGCCCTAGTTTCCGTCATACCGGTGTTATGTTCCTTGATTTTGCGTTCATTACGCGGTTGGGTGTTATGGGAACCCCTTGATAGTTCGCTCTGAATAAAACTACTCCAGCAAGGCCCAACCTTGGTTTTACCATTTGCCTCACCACCACCTATACTTTTCCCTTGGGAGTCGCGCTCCCTAGGGTCATCTTTATTTTAACCCCCTCGGGCCAGTGCTTCTCTAATTGTTGGTTTGAACTAGAGTCCTTTGCAGCACCACCTCGGGGAAACTTGAGGGCTGGTTTTAGTTGTACGGAGTTCTCATCCGGTGTTGCCCTGAGAATGAGATATGTGCAGCTCCTATCGGAATTGTCGGCACATCGGGTGGTCTTGCTGGTCTTGTTTTTCCATTATCTAAATGTCTTGTAACCGGGATTCCAAGACTGATCGGGTCTTCCTGGGAGAAGGAATATCCTTCGTTGACCGTGAGAGCTTGTGATGGGCTAAGTTGGGACACCCCTACAGGGTTTCGAACTTTCGAAAGCCGTGCCCGCGGTTATGTGGCAGATGAGAATTTGTTAATGTCCGGTTGTAGAGAACTTGACACTTGACGTAATTAAAATGCATCAACCATGTGTGTAGCCGTGATGGTCTCTTCTCGGCGGAGTCCGGGAAGTGAACACGGTTTTTGGTGTTATGCTTGAACGTAAGTAGTTTCAGGATCACTTCTTGATCATTTATAGCTTCTCAACCATGCTTTGCTTCTCTTCTCGCTCTCTTTTGCGTATGTTAGCCACCATATATGCTAGTGCTTTCTGCAGCTCCACCTCACTACCTTTTTCCTACCCATAAGCTTAAATAGTCTTGATCGCGAGAGTGTGTGATCGCTGAGTCCTCGTGACTCACAGATACTTCCAAACTGTTGCAGGGGCCGATGATACCAGTGCAGATGACGCAACCAAGCTCAAGTGGGAGCTCGATGAAGATATTGATCGTTTTTATGTCTCGTTTCCTGTTGATCAGTAGTGGAGCCCAGTTGGGACGATCGGGGATCTAGCATTTGGGGTTGTCTTCTTTTATTTTGGTTCCGTAGTCAGACCTTGTTTGTAATTTGGATGATGTATGCTTAACTTGTATTTGTGTGAAGTGGTGATTGTAAGCCAACTCTTTATCCCTTTCTTATTCAGTATATGGGATTGTGTGAAGATTACCCCTCTTGCGACAAACCTACCATGCGGCTATGCCTCTAAGTCGTGCCCCGACACGTGGGAGATATAGCCGCATTGTGGGTGTTACAATTAGATTCCAATTTCCGTTAAGGAAAGCCATGGAACACTTCCCTAGAAATAAAATTAAATTACCTTATGAATCTATTATGAGAGCCACTTATGGATTGCCTACCAAAGATGGCAATACCTAGATCTATATTCGCTTTTATGCCTAGCTAGGGGCGTTAAGCGATAGCGCTTGTTGGGAGGCAACCCAATTTTATTTTTATTAATTGATTTTTGCTC
Organism: Triticum urartu; assembly: GCF_003073215.2. NCBI lineage: Eukaryota > Viridiplantae > Streptophyta > Magnoliopsida > Poales > Poaceae > Triticum > Triticum urartu. The sequence continues at coordinate 170,134,752 of NC_053023.1, forward strand.
CTGTTTAGTAATAAATAATTTATCTAGCCTATTTTGTTTGTGTTTTTATGTTTAATTAGTGTTTGTGCCAAGTAGAACCGTTGGGAAGACTTGGGGAAAGTCTTTTTGATCTTGCTGTAGAAAACAGAAACTTTAGCGCTCACGAGAACTGCTGCCATTTTTATTTGGAAGGCGCTATTTAGTTAATTCTTTTTGAAGATGATTAATAGATAAATTCCTCACGTGCAGAAATTTATTTTAGAATTTTTGGGGTTCCAGAACTTGCGTTAGCTACAGATTATTACAGACTGTTTTGTTTTTGACAGATTCTGTTTTTCTTGTGTTGCTTGCTTATTTAGATGAATCTATGGCTAGTAAAAGAGTTTATAAACCATAGAGAAGTTGGAATACAGTAGGTTTAACACCAATATAAATAAATAATGAGTTCATTACAGTACCTTGAAGTGGTGTTTTGTTTTCTTTTGTTAACGGAGCTCACGAGATTTTCTATTTTGAGTTTTGTGTTGTGAAGTTTTCAAGTTTTGGGTAAAGATTTGATGGATTATGGAACAAAGAGTGGAAAGAGACTAAGCTTGGGGATGCCCATGGCACCCCAAGGTAAAATTAAAGGACACCAAAAAGCCTAAGTTTGGTGATGCCCCGGAAGGCATCCCCTCTTTCGTCTTCGTCTATCGGTAACTTTACTTGGAGATATATTTTTATTCACCACATGATATGTGTTTTGCTTGGAGCATCCTGTATGATTTGAGTCTTTGCTTTTTAGTTTACCACAATCATCCTTGCTGTACACACCTTTTGAGAGAGACTCACACAATTTGAAATTTATTAGAGTACTCTATGTGCTTCACTTATATCTTTTGAGCTATATAGTTTTTGCTCTAGTGCTTCACTTAAATCTTTTAGAGCACGGTGCTGGATTTGTTTTATAGAAACTATTGTTCTCTCATGCTTCACTTATATGATTTTGAGAGTCCTTTAGAACAACATGGCAATAAAAAAACTTGCATATAAGTGCATTGAATACTATGAGAAGTTTGATACTTGATAATTGTTTTGAGATATGGAGATGGTGATATTAGAGTCATGCTAGTTGAGTAGTTGTGAATTTGAGAAATACTTGTGTTGAAGTTTGTGATTCCCATAGCATGCACGTATGGTGAACCGTTATGTGATGAAGTCGGAGCATGATTTATTTATTGATTGTCTTCCTTATGAGTGGCGGTCGGGGACGAGCGATGGTCTTTTCCTACCAATCTATCCCCCTAGGAGCATGCACGTAATACTTTGCTTTGATAACTTGTGGAGTTTTGCAATAAGTATGTGAGTTCTTTATGACTAATGTTGAGTCCATGGATTATACACACTCTCACCCTTCCACCATTGCTAGCTTCTCTAGTATCGCGCAACTTTCGCCGGTACCATAAACCCACCATATACCTTCCTCAAAACAGCCACCATACCTATCTATTATGGCATTTCCATAGCCATTCCGAGATATATTGCCATGCAAAGTTCCATCGTTCCGTTATTATGACACACTTCATCATTGTCATATTGCTTGCATGATCATGTAGTTGACATCATATTTGTGGCAAAGCCACCGTTCATAATTCTTCATACATGTCACTCATGCATCATTGCACATCCCGGTACACCGCCAGAGGCATTCACATAGAGTCATATTTTGTTCTAAGTATTGAGTTGTAATTCTTGAGTCATAAGTAAATAAAGTGTGATGATCATCATTTTTAGAGCATTGTCCCAAGTGAGGAAAGGATGATGGAGACAATGATTCCCCCACAAGTCGGGATGAGACTCCGGACGAAAAAAAAGAGGCCAAAAAAAGGAGGCCCAAATAAAAAAATGAGAGAAAAAGAGAGAAGGGACAATGTTACTATCCTTTTTCCACACTTGTGCTTCAAAGTAGCACCATGTTCTTCATATAGAGAGTCTCCTATGATATCATTTTCATATACTAGTGGGAATTTTTCATTATAGAACTTGGCTTGTATATTCCAATGATGGGCTTCCTCAAATTTCCCTAGGTCTTCGTGAGCAAGCAAGTTGGATGCACACCCACATAGTTTCTTTTGTTGAGCTTTCATACACTTATAGCTCTAGTGCATCTGTTGCATGGCAATCCCTACTCACTCACATTGATATCTATTGATGGGAATCTCCATAGCCCGTTGATACGCCTAGTTGATGTGAGACTATCTTCCCCTTTTTGTCTTCTCCACAACCACCATTCTATTCCACCATAGTGCTATATCCATGGCTCACGCTCATATATTGCGTGAAGATTGAAAAAGTTTGAGAACATCAAAAGTATGGAACAATTGCTTGGCTTGTCATCGAGGTTGTGCATGATTTAAATATTTTGTGTGGTGAAGATAGAGCATACCCAGACTATATGATTTTGTAGGGATAACTTTCTTTGGCCATGTTATTTTGAGAAGACATTATTGCTTAGTTGTATGCTTGAAGTATTATTATTTTTATGTCAATATTAAACTTTTATCTTGAATCTTTCGGATCAGAACATTCATGCCACAATAAAGAAAAATTACATTAAGAAATATGTTAGAAAGCATTCCACATCAAAAATTCTTCATTTATCATTTACCTACTCGAGGACGAGCATGAATTAAGCTTGGGGATGCTTGATACGTCTCCAAGGTATCTATAATTTTTGATTGCTCCATGCCATTATATTATCTATTTTGGATGTTAATGGGCTTTATTTTACACTTTTATACCATTTTTGGGACTAACCTACTAATTGGAGGCCCAACCCAAATTGTTTTTTTTGCCTATTTTAGGGTTTCGAAGAAAAGGAATATCAAACGGAGTCCAAACAGAATGAAACCTTCGGGAACGTGATTTTATCAACAGACGTAATCCAGGAGACTTGGAGTGGCCGTCAAGAAACAAGGGAGGAAGGCACGAGGCAGGGGGGCGCCTACCCCCTGGGCGCGCCCTCCACCCTCGTGGGCCCTCCGTTGCTCCACCGACATACTTCTTCCTCCTATATATATATCCACGTACCCCCCAAACATCTAGGAGCACCACGAAAACCTAATTCCACCACCGCAACCTTCTGTACCCGAGAGATCCCATCTTGGGACATTTTTTGGAGCACCGCCGGAGGGGGCATTGATCACGGAGGGCCTCTACATCAATTCCATGGCCTCTCCGGTGATGTGTGAGTAGTTTACTTCAGACCTACTGGTCCATAGTTATTAGCTAGATGGCTTCTTCTCTCTCTTTGGATCTCAATACAAAGTTCTCCTCGTTTCTCTTGGCGATCTATTCGATGTAATCTTCTTTTGCGGTGTGTTTGTCGAGATCCGATGAATTGTGGGTTTATGATAAAGTTTATCTATGAACAATATTTGAATCTCCTCTGAATTCTTTTATGTATGATTGGTTTATCTTTGCAAGTCTCTTCGAATTATCAGTTTGGTTTGGCCTACTAGATTGATCTTTCTTGCAATGGGATAAGTGCTTAGCTTTGGGTTCAATCTTGCGGTGTTCGATCCCAGTGACAGAAAGGGAACCAATACGTATTGTATTGTTGCCATCGAGGATAAAAAGATGGGTTTTATAGCATATTGCATGAGTTTATCCCTCTACATCATGTCATCTTCCTTAAAGCATTACTCTGTTCTCTTGAACTTAATACTATAGATGCATGCTGGATAGCGGTCGATGTGTGGAGTAATAGTAGTAGATGTAGGAAGGAGTCGGTCTACTTGTCTCGAACGTGATGCCTATATACATGATCATACCTAGATATTCTCATAAATATGCTCAATTCTATCAATTGCTCGACAATAATTCGTTTACCCACCGTAATACTTATGCTCTTGAGATAAGTCACTAGTGAAACCTATGGCCCCCGGGTCTATCTTTCATCATATTAACCTTCCAACACCTAGTTATTTCCTTTCCATTTATTTTACTTTGCATCTTTATTATAAAAATACCAAAAATATTATCTTATCATATCTATTAGATCTCACTCTCGTAAGTGACCGAGAAGGGCTTGACGACCCCTTTATCACGTTGGTTGCGAGGTTCTTATTTGTTTGTGCAGGTGTGTGGGACTTGAGCATGATCTCCTACTGGATTGATACCTTGGTTCTCAAAAACTGAGGGAAATACTTACGCTACTTTGCTGCATCACCCTTTCCTCTTCAAGGGAAAACCAACGCAGTGCTCAAGAGGTAGAAGCCACTGACTTATTGGAAATAATACATACCGCTAATACATACCGATGTATGCGGTCCGATGAGTGTTGAGGCTCGCGGCGGGTATCGTTATTTTCTGACCTTCACAGATGATTTGAGCAAATATGAGTATATCTACTTGATGAAACAAAAGTCTGAAATGTTTGAAAAGTTCAAAGAATTCTAGAATGAAGTGGAGAATCATCGTAACAACAAAATAAAGTTTCTATGATTTGATCACGAAGACGAAATATTTGAGTTATGAGTTTGGCCTTCAGTTGAAACAATGTCGAATAGTTTCGGAACTCACGCCACATGGAACACCATAGCGTTATGGTGTGTCCGAACGTAATAATCGTACTTTATTAGATATGGTGCGATCTATGATGTCTCTTACCGATTTACCACTATCGTTTTGGGGTTATGCATTAGAGACAACTGTATTCACGTTAAATAGGGAACCGTCTAAAAATCCGTTGAGATGACATCGTATGAACTGTGGTTTAGCAAGAAACCTAAGTTGGTATTTCTTAAAGTTTGGGGTTGTGATACTTATGTGAAAAAGTTACATTGTGACGTTTGATAGCACACTATGTGTTCCACTAGTATTCTGGAGTTGCATAATCTCATAGTCAAAGGAATATGTATAAGTTATGGAGAAAGCAATAGCAACAAATTAAACGATCATCGTGCTAAGCTAACGGATGGGTCAAGTCAATCACATCATTCTATAATGATGTGATCTCGTTAATCAAATGACAACTCATGTCTATGGTTAGGAAACATAACCATCATTGATTCAACGAGCTAGTCTAGTAGAGGCATACTAGTGACATTTTGTTTGTCTATGTATTCACACATGTACTAAGTTTCCGGTTAATACAATTCTAGCATGAATAATAAACAATTATCATGATATAAGGAAATATAAATAACAACTTTATTATTGCCTCTAGGGCATATTTCCTTCAGTCTCCCACTTGCACTAGAGTCAATAATCTAGTTCAGATCGTCTTGTGATTTAACACCAATAGTTCACATCTTTATGTGATCAGTTCACATCTCCATGTGACTAATACCCAAAGGGTTTACTAGAATCAATAATCTAGTTCACATCGCTATGTGATTAACACCCAAAGAGTGATCATGTTTTGCTTGTGAGAGAAATTTAGTCAACGGGTCTGCCACATTCACAGTCGTATGTATTTTGCAAATTTTTCTATGTCTACAATGCTCTGCACGGAGCTACTCTAGCTAATTGCTCCCATTTTCAATATGTATCCAGATTGAGACTCAGAGTCATCTAGATCGGTGTCAAAACTTGCATTGACCTAACTCTTTACGACGAACTTTTTGTCACCTCCATATCTGATAAACATATCCTTATTCCACTAAGGATAATTTTGACCGATGTCCAGTGATCCACTCCTGGATCACTATTGTACCCTCTTGCCAAACTCTTGGTGAGGTACACAATAGATCTGGTACAAAGCATGTCATACTTTATAAAACCTATGGCTGAGGCATAGGGAATGACTTTTCATTCTCTTTCTATTTTCTGCTGTGGTCGGGTTTTGAGTTTTACTCAACTTCACACCTTGCAACACAGGCAAGAACTCCTTCTTTGATTGTTCCATTTTGAATTACTTCAAAATCTTGTGAAGGTATGTATTCATTGAAAAATATATCAAGTGTCTTGATCTATCTCTATAGATCTTGATGCTCAATATGTAAGTAGCTTCACCGAGGTCTTTCTTTGAAAAACTCCTTTCAAACACTCCTTTATGCTTTCTAGAAAATCCTACATCATTTCCGATCAACAATATGTCACTCACATATACTTATCAGAAAGGTTGTAGTGCTCCCACTCACTTTCTTGTAAATACAGGCTTCACCGCAAGTCTGTATAAAACCATATGCTTTGATCACTTTATCAAAGCATATATTCCAACTCCGAGATGCTTGCACCAGTCCATAGATGGATCACTGGAGCTCGCACACTTTGTTATCACCTTTAGGATTGACAAAACCTTCTTGTTGCATCATATACAACTCTTCTTTAAGAACTCCATTAAGAATGCATTTTGGACATCCATTTGCCAGATTTCATAAAATGCGGCAATTGCTAACATGATTCGGACAGACTTAAGCATTGCTACGAGTGAGAAAATCTCATCGTAGTCAACATCTTGAACTTGTCGAAAACCTTTTGTGACAATTCGAGCTTTGTAGATAATAACACTACTATCAGCGTCCGTCTTCCTATTGAAACACTTTGTTCTAATACATGGATCCCATCTCAGATTTCATGGCTTCAAGCCATTTCACGGAACCTGGGCTCATCATCGCTTCCTCATAGTTCGTAGGTTTAGCAAGCATCAACTAATTCATAATCAAGTGATTCCAAAAGCCCATCAGCATGGAGTTTCTTCATGCGCTTTACACTAATATGACCTAAACGACAGTGCCATATATAAGTTGCACTATCATTATTAACTTTGCATCTTTTGGCTTCAATGTTATGAATATGTGTATCACTACGATCGAGATTCAATAAACCATTCACCTTGGGTGTATAACCCCAAAAGGTTTTATTCAAGTAAATAGAATAACAATTATTCTTTGTCTTAAATGAATAACCGTATTGCAATAAACATGATCCAATCATATTATGCTCAACGCAAACACCAAATAACAATTATTTTAGGATCAACACTAATCCCGAAGGTAAAGGGAGTGTGCGATGGTGATCTTATCTTGGAATCACTTCCAACTCACATCATCACCTCGCCCTTAATTAGTCTGTGTTTATTTTGCAACTCCCGTTTCGAGTTACTACTCTTAGCAACTGAACCAGTATCAAATACTGGGGGGTTGCTATAAACACTAGTAAAGTACACATCAACAACATGTATATCAAATATACTTTTGTTCACTTTTCCATCCTTCTTATCCGCCAAGTATCTAGGGCAGTTCCACTTCCAGTGACCATTTCCTTTGCAGCAGAAGCACTCAGTTCCAGGCTTGGGTCTATCTTTGGGCTTCTTCATGGGAGCAGCAACTTGCTTGCTATTCTTCTTTGAAGTTCCTATTTCTTTCCCTTTGCCCTTTTCTTGAAACTAGTGGTCTTGTTAACCATCAACACTTGATGCTATTTCTTGATTTCTACCTTCACCGATTTCAGCATCGCGAAGAGCTTGGGAATTATTTTCGTCATCCCTTGCATATTATAGTTCATCACTAAGTTCTAGTAACTTGGTGATATTGACCAGAGAACTTTGTCAATTACTATCTTATCTGGAAGATTAACTCCCACTTGATTCGAGCAATTGCATTACCCAGACAATCTGAGCACATGCTCACTGGTTGAGCTATTCTCCTCCATCTTGTAGGCAAAGTACTGTCAGAGGTCTCCTACCTCTTGACACGGGCATGAGTATGAAATACCAATTTCAACTCTTACAACATCTTATATGCTCTGTGGCGTTCAAAAACATTTTTGAAGTCCCGGTTCTAAGCCGTAAAGCATGGTGCACTAAACTATTAAGTAGTCATCATACCGAGCTTTGCCAAACGTTCATAACGTCTGCATCTACTCCTGCAATAGGTCCGTCACCGAGCAGTGCATCAAGGACATAATACTTCTATGCAGCAATGAGGATAATCCTCAGATTATGGAGCTAGTACGCATCATTGCTACTAACATCTTTCAACACAGTTTTCTCTAGGAACATATCATAAATAAAACGGGGAAGCTATACGTGAGCAATTGATCTACAACATAGATATGCAAATACTATTAGGACTAAGTTCATGATAAATTTAATTTCAATTAATCACATTCCTAAAGAACTCCCACTTAGATAGACATGCCTCTAATCATCTAAGTGATCACGTGATCCATGTCAACTAAACCATGTCCGATCATCACGTGAGATGGTGTAGTTTTCAATGGTCAACATCACTATGTTGATCATATCTACTATATGATTCACACTCGACCTTTCGGTCTCAGTGTTCCGATGCCATATCTACATATGCTAGGCTTGTCAAGTTTAACCCGAGTATTATGCGTGTGCAAAACTAGCTTGCACCCGTTGTATGTGAACGTAGAGCTTATCACACCCAATCATCACGTGGTGTCTCAGCACGACGAATTGTAGCAACGGTGCATACTCAGGGAGAACACTTATACCTTGAAATTTAGTGAGACGTCATCTTATAATGCTACCATCAAACTAAGAAAAATAAGACGCATAAAGGATAAACATCACATGCAATCAATATAAGTGATATGATATGGCCATCATCATCTTGTGCCTTTGATCTCCATTTCCAAAGCACCGTCAAGATCACCATCATCACCGGCTTGACACCTTGATCTCCATCGAAGCATCATTGTCGTCTCGCCAACTATTGCTTCTACGACTATCGCTACCGCTTAGTGATAAAGTAAAGCAATTACATGGTGATTGCATTCAGCGACAACCATATGGCTCCTGCCAGTTGGCGACAACTGTGTTACAAAACATGATCATCTCATACAATAAAATTTAGCATCATGTCTTGACCATATCACATCACAACATGCCATGCAAAAACAAGTTAGGCATCCTCTACTTTGTTGTTGCAGGTTTTACGTGGCTGCTACGGGCTGAGCAAGAACCGTTCTTACCTACGCATCAAAAACCACAACACGGTATAGTGATTGCTTTTTGATCTTCAGAAAGAATCATGTTTATTGAATCCGATTCAACTAAAGTTGGAGAAACTGACACCCACCAGCCACCTGTGTGTGAAGCACGTCGGTAGAACCAATCTCGCGTAAGCGTACGCGTAATGTCGGTCTGGGCCGCTTCATCCAACAATACCGCCGAATCAAGAATCAACTAGTGACGGCAAGCAATATGTATATACCCACGCCCACAACTCCTTTGTGTTCTACTCATGCATATAACATCTACGCATAGACCTGGCTCAGATGCCACTGTTGGGGAACGCAGTAATTTCAAAAAAATTCCTACGCACACGCAAGATCTATCATGATGATGCATAGCAACGGGAAGGGAAGAGTGTTGTCCACGTCCCTCGTAGACCGTAAGTGGAAGTGTTATGACAACGCGGTTGATGTAGTCGTACGTCTTCACGATCCGACCGATCCTAGTACCGAAAATACGGCACCTCCACGATCTGTACACGTTCGGCTCGATGACATCCCATGAACTCTTGATCCAGTTGAGTGTCGAGGGAGAGCATCGTCAGCACGATGGCGTGATGATGGTGATGATGAAGCTACCGGCGCAGGGCTTCGCCTAAGCACTACGACGATATGACCGAGGTGCATTATGGTGGAGGGGGGCACCGCACACGGCTAAGAGATCAATGATCAACTTGTGTCTCTAGGGTGCCCCCTGCCCCCGTATATAAAGGAGCAAGGGGGAGGTCAGCCGGCCATTGGGGCGCGTCAAGGAGGGGAGGAGTCCTCCTCCTAGTAGGAGTAGGACTCCCCCTTTCCTAGTCCAACTAGGAGGAGGAGGGGGAAAGGAAAGAGAAGGGAGAAGGGAGAAGGAAAGGGGGCGCCCCCCTTCCCTAGTCCAATCCGGACTAGAGGGGGAGGGGCGCGCAGCTCTGCTTTGGCCGGCCCTTCTCTCTCTCCACTAAGGCCCATGTGGCCAATAGTTCCCCTGGGGGTTCCAATAAGCCCCCGACACTCCAATAATTATCCGGTGACCCCCGAAACTCATCCGGTGTCTGAATATAGTCATCCAATATATTAATCTTTATGTCTCGATCATTTAGAGACTCCTCATCATGTACGTGATCATATCCGGGACTCCAAACTACCTTCGGTACATCAAAACACATAAACTCATAATACCAATCGTCACCGAACGTTAAGAGTGCGGACCCTACGGGTTCGAGAACTATGTAGACATGACCGAGACGCGTCTCCGGTCAATAACCAATAGCGGAACCTAGATGTTCATATTGGCTCCCACATATTCTTCGAAGATCTTTATCGGTCAAACCGCATAAGGATATACGTTGTTCCCTTTGTCATCGGTATGTTACTTGCCTGAGATTCGATCGTCGGTATCTCAATACCTAGTTCAATCTCATTACCAGAAAGTCTCTTTACTCGTTCCGTAATGCAACATCACGTAACTAACTCATTAGTCACATTTCTTGCAAGGCTTATAGTGATGTGCATTACCGAGAGGGCCTAGAGATACCTCTCCAATAATCGGAGTGACAAATCCTAATCTCGATCTATGCCAACTCAACAAACACCATGGAGACACCTGTAGAGCATCTTTATAATCACTCAGTTATGTTATGACATTTGATAGCACACTAAGTGTTCCTCCGGTATTCTGGAGTTGCATGATCTCAGTCATAGGAACATGTATAAGTTATGGAGAAAGCAATAGAACGGATGGGTCAAGTCAATCACATCATTCTCTAATGATGTGACCCCGTTAATAAAATGACAACTCATGTCTATGGTTAGGAAACATAGCCATCATTGATTCAATGAGCTAGTCTAGTAGAGGCATACTAGCGACATTCTGTTTGTCTATGTATTCACACACGAACTAAGTTTCCGGTTAATACAATTCTAGCATGAATAATAAACATTTATCATGATATAAAGAAATATAAATAACAACTTTATTATTGCCTATAGGGCATATTTCCTTCAATTGGGCCTTAGTGGGACAGAGGAGGAGGCGGCCAAGGTGGGGGCGCCCCCCCAAGCCCAATCCGAATTGGGAGGGGGGCCGACCCCCCTTTCCTTCTCTCCTTCTCCATCCTCCTTCTTCTCCTACTCCAACTAGGGAAAGGGGGAAACCTACTCCTACTAGGAGTAAGAATCCCCCTTGGGCGCGCCATAGAGAGGGTCGGCCCTCACCTCCTCCACTCCTTTATATACGGGGAGGGGGCACCCCATAGACACACAAGTTGATTGTTTAGCCGTGTGCGGTGCCCCCTCCACAAAATTCCACCTCGGTCATATCGTGGTAGTGCTTAGGCGAAGCCCTGCGTCGGTAACTTCATCATCACTGTCATCACGCCATCGTGCTGACGAAACTCTCCCTCGGCCTCAACTGGATCAAGAGTAGGAGGGACGTCACCGAGCTGAATGTGTGCAGATCGCGGAGGTGTCATGCCTTGGTACTTGGATCGGTTGGATCACGAAGACGTTCGACTACATCAACTGCTACTAAACGCTTCCGCTTTCGGTATACGAGGGTATGTAGACATACTCTCCCCTTCTCGTTGCTATGCATCTCCTAGATAGATCTTGCGTGATCGTAGGAATTTTTTTGAAATACTGCGTTCCCCAACAACCTTCTCACCCGTAGTGATGCTTAAGTCTGTCCGAATCATGTTAGGAATTGCCGCATTTTATTATTATGAAATCTGGCAAATGGACGTCAAAACTGCATTCCTTAATGGATTTCTTAGATAAGAGTTGTATATGATTCAACCAGAAGGTTTTGTCAATCCTAAAGGTGCTAACAAAGTGTGTAAGCTCCAGCGATCCATTTATGGACTGGTGCAAGCATCTTAGAGTTGGAATATACGCTTTGATGAAGTGATCAAAGCATATGGTTTTATACAGACTTTTGGAGAAGTCTGTATTTACAAGAAAGTGAGTGGGAGTTCTGAAGCATTTCTAATATTATATGTGGATGACATATTGTTGATTGGAAATGATATAAAATTTCTGGATAGCGTAAAAGGGTACTTGAATAAGAGTTTTTCAATGAAAGACCTCGGTGAGGCTCCTTATATATTGGGCATCAAGACCTATAGAGATAGATCAAGACGCTTAATTGGACTTTCACAAAGCACATACCTTGATAAAGTTTTGAACACGTTCAAAATGGATTAGTCAAAGAAAGGGTTCTTGCCTATGTTATAAGGTGTGAAGTTCAGTCAGACTCAATGCCCGGCCACTGCAGAAGACAGAGAGAAAATGAAAGTCATACCCTATGCCTCAACCATAGGTTCTATCATGTATGCAATATTGTGTACCAGACCTGATGTGTGCCTTACTATAAGTCTAGTAGGGAGGTACCATACTAATCCAGGAGTGGATCACTGGACAACGGTCAAGATCATCCTGAAATACTTGAAAAGGACAAATGATATGTTTCTCATTTATGGAGGTGACAAAGAGCTCATCGTAAATGGTTACGTCGATGCTAGCTTTGACACTGATCCGGATGACTCTATGTCACAAACCGGATACATATTTATATTGAATGGTGGAGCTGTCAGTTGGTGCAGTTCCAAGCAAAGCGTCGTGGCGGGATCTATGTGTGAAGCGGAGTGCATAGCTGCTTCAGAAGCATCGAATGAAGGAGTTCATATCCGATCTAGGTGTAATACCTGCTGCATAAGGTCCAATGAAAATCTTTTGTGACAATACTGGAGCAATTGCCTTGGCGAAGGAATCCAGATTTCACAAGAGAACCAAACACATCAAGAGACGCTTCAAATCCATCTGTGATCAAGTCAAGGAGGGAGACACAGAGATTTGCAAAATACATACGGATCTGAATGTGGCAGACCCGTTGACTAAACCTCTTCCACGAGCAAAACATGATTAGCACCAAGACTCCACGGGTGTTAGAATCATTACAATGTAATCTAGATTATTGACTCTAGTGCAAGTGGGAGACTGAAGGAAATATGCCCTAGAGGCAATAATAAAGTTGTTATTTATATTTCCTTATATCATGATAAATGTTTGTTATTCATGCTAGAATTGTATTAACTGAAAACTTGATACATGTGCGAATACATAGACAAAACACAGTGTCCCTAGTATGCCTCTACTAGACTAGCTCGTTAATCAAAGATGGTTAAGTTTCCTAACCATAGACATGTGTTGTCATTTGATGAACAGGATCACATCATTAGGAGAATGATGTGCTGGACAAGACCCATCCGTTAGCTTAGCATAATGATCATTAAGTTTTATTGCTATTGCTTTATTAATGACTTATACATATTCCTTTGACTATGAGATTATGCAACTCCAGAATAACGGTGGAATACCTTGTGTGCTATCAAACGTCACAACATAGCTGGGTGATTATAAAGATGATCCATAGGTATCTCTGAAGGTGTTTGTTGGGTTGGCATAGATCGAGATTAGGATTTGTCATTCCGAGTATCGGAGAGGTATCTCTAGGCCCTCTCGGTAATGCACATCATAATAAGCCTTGCAAGCAATGTGACTAATGAGTTAGTTGCAGGATGATGCATTACGGAACGAGTAAAGAGACTTTCCGGTGACGAGATTGAACTAGGTATGAAGATACCGATGATCGAATCTCGGGCAAGTAACATACCGATGACAAAGGGAATGACGTATGTTGTCATTATGGTTTGACTGATAAAGAGCTTTGTAGAATATGTAGGAACCAATATGAACATCTAGGTTCTGCTATTGGTTATTGACTGGAGAGGTGTCTCGGTCATGTCTACATAGTTCTCGAACCCGTAGGGTCTGCACACTTAATGTTCAATGACGATTTGTATTATGAGTTATGTGATTTGGTGACCGAAGATTGTTCGGAGTCCCGAATGAGATCACGGACATGATGAGGAGTATCGAAATGGTCGAGAGGTAAATATTGATATATTGGATGATAGTATTCGGACACCGGAAGTGTTTCGGAAAGTATCGGAGTACCGGGGGGGGGGGGTTACCAAAACCCCCCGGGGGAAGATAAGGGCTATATGGGCCATAGGAGGGAGGCATGCCAGCCCACAAGGGGTGGCGCCCCCCCAAAGGAAGGAATCCGAATTGGACTAGGGGAGGGGGCGGCGCCCCCTTTCCTTCTCCTTCTCCTTCTCCTTCTCCTTCCCCCTTCCTCCTCTGATAAAAGGAAGGGGGGCTGTCGTGGAATTGTCACGACATATGTCCTAGTGTGAGGACTTAGTCGTGGAGCGATCGCATTGAGGTTAGCTTAAAGGGTGTCGGGGATATACCCCGCGGTGTAAACCGGCCGGAAGTATAACCCGGCCGGACTTGGCGGTTTACTTGAGGCCCGGCTGAGACTTGACGATTCACTGGTGACCCGTTTGGAACTGGCGGTTTATGATTCATTGGTAATCCGGCAGGTGGGTCAGAGGAGCGACAAGACCCGGTGGCCCAACGGGAGGTTCATGAAGGCCGGTTCATACTATGGTGGGCCGGTTTAAGAGAAAAGGCATGAGGAATATTTGTCTTACAAGGAGTAAGACCTGGACTTATATCCGGTTTGTATTAGAGATAGACTAGTCCTAATTCTAATAGGACTCCACATGTAAACCGTCCCTTCAACATATATAAGGAGGGGCAGGGCTCCCCAAAGAGGGACAAGCAAGAATAAAGAATCTATAGGCCTAGACACAACTAGAGGAGAGCCGGTTTACGGCGACTCCCTCGTGATGATAATGAGAGCTAGCCTCAAACAGCATGTAGGGTTGTTACCGGATGATGTTCCCCGGGGCCCGAAGCTGTCTAAACCCTTGTCTTGTGTTGCGTCTCTCGATTCCTCTCAACCCCTCTCAAGCTACCACATAGATGCGTTGGCCTCGTGACTAAGTCCTGACACTAAGGACATCTGCCGTAACAATTCCACAACAGTTGGTGCCCACCGTGGGGCCCGTGCACGGTGGTGTTGAGTTCTTAGAGAGATTCTTCCCCAGGGTTTCCGAAAGTTCGTGGTTTTTAGATGAAGCAAAGCCGGATTGCGTCTATGTGCATCGTGACATGCCACCAGGCGATTCGTCATGGCCGGATCACTTTCCGTTGCACCGTTGTGAGAAGCCAAAGGCAGAAGGGATTCTATCAGACTACAGCACAGGTGATTTACCTATGGCGTTGCGTAATCGAGAAAAAAAGTTTGGAGCCGATCGATCGGCTGGCCGCTGCCTTCGTGTCCTGTATGCAGTACTGGAGGTTGATCCGAGACTACCGCTTAATCCGTCGAATTTCCACTGCTGCTCCACGTCCACAAGTTCCAGGCCGTGGAAATCAACTGTCTGTTGCTACCTTTTTTTTCCCGAGGTCAGATGACTACATCCGTCCAAATCAGAAGATTCCAAGAAGAGCTGCCGGATCAATGATCAAGGTAATTGAAAAAAAAATATAGAGGAGCGGCCACGACCCGGAGGAGGATTGAGTCGAGGGTAGGTCCTTGCATCGCCCGCTCCCGAGCCATGGTCGGTTTGACTTCGCTCACGCAGATATGCCCTGCTCAAACCGCCTCCCGCCTCCGCTTTACGCCGTTGTTGCAAGTCACCGAGTTGACTCCGCCATGGCCGCGCCTGACCTTTACCTCTGCTACAAGCTGCCACAGCCGGATCGACTTCCTCGGCCTCGGCCTCCTCAAACAGCCATCAAGCCTCTGCAGCCTCGTCGAGCCGTTTCACCTCGCCGGCGACACCTACAAACCGCCGCTGCGTGGCCACAGCCGCGCCTCAAACCGGCTCCGCCTCGACTTGCTAGGGACCGTCTTGTGCCCGCTGCGCCACACGCCACTCCGAGCCGCTGCTACTCTGACTCGCCGTTTGCCGCTCTTCATTGTTGTCGGCACCAACCCGACGTCCGCATCAGGCCGACCCTGGGCCGCCATTCTGTGCCTTTGCTGCACCTGAGCCGCCGCGGACGACCACCCTTCTGCTCGCGCGCAACTGTGCCTCTCCCTGCCGACTTCACTGACGCCATGGCCCCGTCGCTGATGTGCTCTGAGCCACCGTGCTCTACTTCATGCGCTACCTTGAGTCGCTGCGGCCGTTTAAATCGCCGGGTCGCCTTCACATACGGCCGGCACCGGCGCCGCCCGGCGGACACGACCACTACCTCGTTTTAGCTCTGAGCCACCGACCGCACCTCGGGTTTCCTCCCCCTCGCGCACTCGGCCTTGCCAGATTGACCGCGATCCCGACTTCATCAAACCGCCCCCCCGGGCCTGCCGCTGCCATGACTTTGCATTAAACCGCCGCAAACCACAGCCGCATGCAGGGCCGCCGGGCTTGCACCCGTGAACCACCAGCTTGAGCTGCTGCTTCTGTCAGCCCAGCCCCAAGTCACCTCTGTTGACCCGCTCTCAATCCGAGTCACCGTCGAGCCACCAAGTATCAAAGGATCATCTCTGCCCACGTTGGGGTTCTGCCTGTGCCGCCCCTGGTTTTTTGAGCCGCCTTGGGCTCGTCCTGCCACTGCCAGGCTCTCTGAAGCCTAAGCAGAAAAGCACATAGCATCAATCCAGCAAGTAGTACCTGAAGGTAAAGGAGCAGGCCGTGGGAGTTGAACCGGTGACTTGAGGATCAAATCCTGGTGCTAACAGTCACCGGGCCATGTGTTCTGGCCGGTTTACTATGGAGCAGTCGGTACGTGCAGACAAAAAGCATGCTACTACTCGTTGGTAGCACAGCCAATTAAATTTTCAGGTGCTATCTTTTTCATCCGTTTCTTTTTTATACATATTGTTTTTCCAAGAACGATTACTCTGGCCTATATCTTTCTATACAGGACAAGTGTTCACTATAAAAATGATGCCCTACTATGGACGACGCGCGATAGTTGTTCTGCGCCGGCATTTGTGCATATCACACTGGTGAACCGGAACACAGACCGCCGCCCCCGCAGCCCGGACTATATCAGCAATGCCGCGGCCGACTCTTTTGTCCGTACTGGCGTATAACTCCGCGATGGATATCAACTGGACTCACATATCAGGTGAAATCCACTCAATATATTTTTATATTATATATTGCTTTCTTTGAAAGATCAATTACTCCGGCTTGCAAAGTTATCTAAATGCAGGACCCTAAACCGCCATATTGGTGCAAATTTTAAAGGCCGTCAGAAAATTTCCGGCTGAAAATGAAGATTCTGGTTTAAAATCCGGTTCAAGGGAAAGATGTCTCCCACAAAGCTTTGAAGCTCTCAATATCCGGTTTAACATCTGGTTCAAGAAGGATTTATCTCTTGCAAAAAGTTAAAAGGTGCCAAAGAGGACCTGCTGCCATGATGCGCGGTTCAAACATGGGTATCATGCCTTATTGGCTTACCATATTATTGATCACTTGGGGACTTATGGTCACGTCTGAACCATAGTCACGCCTCTTGATCGGCCTAGTGCCACAACATCACTTGGGGGCCTGGTCATGTCTGAACCAATGCAACACCTTTTGATAGGCGAAAGCCGCCAGATCACTTGGGGACTTGGTCACGTCTGAACCAGTCACGCCTCTTGATCGGCCTAAGGCCACAGAATCACTTGGGGGCTTTGATCGAACCCAAACCATCGCTACGCCTCTTGATCGGCATAATGCCACTGCATCATTTGGGGACCTGGCTGACTTGAACCATAGCTACGCCTATTGGGGGCTTGGTCGTGTCCGACCATGGTAATGCCATTTGATGACCTCAATTGCTTCTTTTTTGCCAATTGTTTTATCATTGCCTTTGAAATTTTGTTTCATTTAGACATATATTTCTTTTGTTGCGTTTTGAAAACCGACAAATTCTTAAACCGTTTCGACTGTCAATTACAAATTGACGGAACATGGTCAAATCTTAATCCGGAGACTATCTGCCCGGTTTGATTTTCTGTTACCATCCTATTATGGAATAAACCGGTGTTTATCAACCCGGCTCAACTTTCAACTACAAGTTGTCAGTACACGATCAAATTATAATCCGGAGACTATCAGCCCGGTCTGGTTTGACTACGAGTCGCCAGTATTATATATGGTTAAACCGGTGTTTATCACAACCCGGTACGGTTTTATCATAAACCGGCACAATATGAAAGGAGTTATCATTACTCAAGATTGGGGTTATCACTCTTACTACAAAAAGTTGGTAAACCAACGATGTGATTCAATGTCACAGGTTGAATAAAGTATGACGATAAATTATCCGGTGTTTATTAACCCGGCCTGGCTTTCGACTATAAGTCGCCAGTATGATGATAAATTATCCAGTATTTATTAAACCGGTCTGGCTTTGGACTATAAGTCGCCAGTATATATATATATTTGGATTGCGCCATTGGAATCATGCGCTTATAAATCATTGAGTATATTATTCAAATCTTTAAATAGCCAACATGGCTGGATTTTTTTATTATGGTTATCAATAGATGAGGTATTCAAAGTCGCTTTGGCGCAACGGCTATTACTTTATCAATGGATATAATTTATTCTACAATGGAAGGAATAGTCCCGAGTTGCTGCAGGCTTACGACCCGGCACTTGGGGGCTATATTATTCAAGTTGAGATTACATCAAATATGCAAATCCCATGGCACTGCCAGCATGCACCATGGCACTTGGGGGCTAATGCAAAGACAATTTTACTGGCCTTATTGAAGACCCGACTCATCACATCATAATGAGCCGGCCCTTGGGGCTACCAATTGCGCCTGTCAACAATTCAAGGTACATAAGTTTTATTCCATTATATTGAAGGGTCCACTACTCAGTTGGTAAAGTACAAAGCTCTTAACCTTGTGGACGTGGGTTCAAGCCCCATGATGGGGGTTACATCATATGATGTTCTTTTCAAAAGAAGTATATATAAAGTCCTAGATCAATATTATCTTACTGAGCCGGCCCTTGGGGGCTACACATCAGTGCTAAAATCTACATGATTATATTTACAATGTCCCTGCTCATTATTGCATAATGACCCGGCCCTTGGGGGCTACACTGATTGAAGTTTTTATAAGCAATTACAAGTCCCAGGTTGCTGCAAGCATGACAACCCGGCACTTGGGGGCTACATACATGGAGTATTCAGTTTATATGATTGAGATGAACAAACCGGATTTCTTCAAGGTTGAAACACTTATTGGAGCAAGTCTTAAGTTATCACTATGTTCTCCTCTTAAGACTTGGGGGCTACATGTATTATGCATATAAAGGAGGAACATCTTCATTTTATCAGTTTTGAGCAAATTAGGAAGATCAATTACATGACCCGGTGCCATCAATATTTATAAACTGCCATTTTGGTAATATTAAACCGGCAAGTTTTTACATCTTCAAACCGGCTGAATATCAGATGAATATTTCAAGACCAATATTTCTAAAACTGGCGCTTTGGAAGCCGGCTCAAGTGGATTATTCTTCACAATATTTTTCTATGAGAAACCAACGTCAGCAATTTGAGTATGAAGCGGGTTATTGACCCGGATTTGCTAGAAGGAGGAAATGACAAGGATTTAAGGATGATCAGGTGCCGGTCTACAAGAATTCTTAATCCGGAGCACAACCTTTCAAATTGGTTCTTGTGTTTATTTTGGAGCATAAGTTTACCATGGATAAATCCAAGCTAAACTTGGGGGCTAATGTCGGGGATATACCCCGCGGTGTAAACCGGCCGGAAGTATAACCCGGCCGGACTTTGGCGGTTTGCTTGAGGCCCGGCTGAGACTTGACGATTCACTGGTGACCCGTTTGGACCTGGCGGTTTATGATTCATTGGTAATCCGGCAGGCGGGTCAGAGGAGCTACAAGACCCGGTGGCCCAACGGGCAGTTCATGAAGGCCGGTTCATACAATGGTGGGCCGGTTTAAGAGGAAAGGCATGAGGAATATTTGTCTTACAAGGAGTAAGACCTGGACTTATATCTGGTTTGTATTAGAGATAGACTAGTCCTAATCCTAATAGGACTCCACATGTAAACCGCCCCTTCAACATATATAAGGAGGGGCAGGGCTCCCCAAAGAGGGACAAGCAAGAAGAAAGAATCTATGGGCCTAGACACAACTAGAGGAGAGCCGGTTTACGGCGACTCCCTCGTGATGATAATGATATCTAGCCTCAAACAGCATGTAGGGTTGTTACCGGATGATGTTCCCCGGGGCCCGAAGCTGTCTAAACCCTTGTCTTGTGTTGCGAATCTCGATTCCGCTCAACCCCTCTCAAGCTACCACGTAGATGCATTGGCCTCGCGACTAAGTCCTGACACTAAGGACATCTGCCGTGACAATTCCACGACAAAGGGTTTAATCAGGACAAAGGACACGAGGAGTTTATACTGGTTCGGCCCCTTACGATGAAGGTAAAAGCCTAGTCCAGTTTGAGGTTGGTATTGCTAGGGTTTCGATGAGCAGGGAGCGAATACGCTTGACCTGGCTCTCGATCTGTCGTTTCTTGCCCTAAGCTGCCGCTAGGTCGTCCCCTTATATACACGGGTTGACGACATGCGGCCCTCAGAGTCCCGGCCGGTTTATACAACATATCCGGCTCCGTGACCTTTCTTACATACCTTACAATACAAGTTTTACATACATGGCAGTTTACATCTATGGGCCTTAAGCCACCTTCGGGTCTGGGCCCTCTATGAACCGCCATACGATCTTGGGTTTCCTGTCTCCTTATAAATAAGACCCGAAAGCCATCTCCCATTCTTCTCCTTTCTTCCTCCTCGTAACGCGATGTCCTGCACAAACCTCGCCGCTGTCGACCTCCATCTTCGACCTCAACTCCGGCCGCTGCATTGCCTTGAGTGGACCAGAGAACCGCAACACCACTTCGTTGTCTGAACAGCATCAGTAAGCTTTCCGTTCCTCGTCACAGATCCATCATTAGGGTTTGTTGGTGTTCTTCGGTTAGATCCATAGGTTAGATCCAAAGCTATAGGAATCTTGCACGGTAGTAGTTCCAGTACTTGTTTTAATACTAGAACATACCCCCACCGCGACAGATCTTCTCTAGGGCTCCTATGCCCTTCCTCTATCACTTTTGTTAGATGAATTTATCCCCCTTTTTGGAACAGCAGTAGATCCAAATTTATAACCTCAATTTGCGGAATCTATTTGTCCCAATACTTAGCAAATTTTGTTTTTGATAACTCTTGAATATTTTAGTCATGGCGGCTTACTCCGCCGGCTTATCTTTACTTCATATACCATTAGCCCTTACCTAAGCCGCCATTATAAACATGCACTGTATTTGTTGACTTACAATCCCATCAACTGATTTGAGTCGGCCAATTATTTCCTTTTAGATTGTCCTTTCACCATGCCGCTGAAGACGATGACAACTTGCAATTGGGTTCCTTCCACAGTCATCGAGAGTACTCTGAAGGATTTTGTCATCGTGGGATTCTTACCAGAAAAAAGTGTCATACATTATCGTGCTCCTGACCCGGTTGAAGAGAGACCTCGGCCGAAGGACGGTGAAATTATCGTCTTCACTGATCATATGAACCAGGGCTTCTCGCCGCCCAGCTCAAAATTCTTTAGAGATGTTCTGCATTTTTTCAAACTCCATTCACAAGATATCAGACCCAATTCCGTATCAAACATCTATAACTTCCAAGTTTTCTGTGAAGTGTACCTTCAAGAAGAACCTACTGTTGAACTCTTCAGGGAATACTTCTACCTGAACCGCCAGAACGAGTACACCAATGGTCCCATCTTAGAACTTGGCGGGATTTCAATTCAACACAGACGAGATGCCATCTTTCCTCTAGTAGTCCTGCCAAGCCATCCCAAGGACTGGAATCAAACATGGTTCTACTGCTAAGATATGTCGCGGTCTGATGAAAACCGGATGCCAGGTTATCATGCTGATCGTCTTGACGCAAAGCACCCGCTTCCTGGTAAACTCACCCCCGCTGAACGCAAGAAGCTCATCCCCAAAATCAGAAAAGTTCAAGCCTTGTTAGGAAATGGCCTAACCGGAGTTGACTTGATCCGCTGCTCGGTCGCATGGCGGATCATACCTTTAAGCCGCCGATCCGACTTGATGTGTTCATACACCGGGGAACTGATGATTCTTTACGTTATAGCTCTGTGCGTTTGACTGAAGAGGCCATCATTGAGATGGCAACCACACTTGTCAATAGCAAATATGAAGACTGCAACCTCGTGGGTTTGAACCCTTTCTGCAAGCTTAACCCGGCTCCAGAGGTAAATCCTTTGACTCTTTTTTCTTCTTCAGTAATTTAGACATCGCATGGACTTCAATGTATTACCCTTCCACCGGCCAAATCTGACTTATGGAAACCCAAGTATGACCATGAGGCGGCTAAAAAAGCTAGAGCTACTGCGAGAGCCGCCAAGAAAACCGCCAGAAAATCTAAGAAGAAGCCAACTGCCTCTGATTTACTCAAGCTGGATGACACCTCTGAGTCGGAGGTAGCCCTTGACTCTCTTGGCCTGTTTTTTAACCACCTTATTGACACTAACTATTGCCAGGATGACACGGGGGCCAGCCAGAGGTAAATATTATTTCCTCCGACTCAGAACCTTTACCAAGGCAGAAAACTCGGTGGGTAACCCGTAAAGTAAGGTTTTCGCACCCCTCGGCTTATTTTGATCCTCATTTTCTTTTGAAACGACAGCAACATGAGAGCCGCCGCCAGATCCGAACCGGTGGAGATGACGACTTACCCTTCGGCTTACCGAACACTCCTCGAAAATGCCAGAATGAGGTTTTTTTAACCTTTAACCCTTGTATTTATTCAGCAAATTACCTTCATCACTCAATTTTGATTCCATCTTTGCAGGAGATTTCCCGTTCCTCCTTTGGCGATTCATCACAAACTCAATTGCCGGCCTTCAAGAACGCCACGGGTAAAGATAACTACCCTTCTTATTTACCTTTATATACGCATCATTATACTGACTTGTCTAAATCCTTTTTAGCGGTCAAGCAAAGCCCAAGAAAACAAGGGTGACAAAGCCGGCTGAGGATCCAAAAACCACTGAACCAAAGCAGCCAACCCTTGTACTGGAACATCCTGAAGAACCGGAGCAGTCAACCTTTGTGCCAGAACACGTTGAACAGCCAGAAGACCCCGCTTTCAACGTTCAAACGGATTTACCTGAGCCGCCTGCGGATGAAACTGCTATTGACCCATCAAGTATTGAGCCGTCAATATCAGCTAACCCGCCGGAGAGGCACGGTGATGATGTTTTAATCACTGGTACTAGATTTGTTGAACCAGGGAACCCAACTGTGCTGGCAAGACACTCCGCAAAACAAGAAGTCATGGAGAGGCAGAAAGTGAGGTTTGACGTCTCCCACTATGCTCATCTGAGTATTAGTGAAGTGCTATCTGGTTATCTCAGTCAAGTGCACTCCAGTCGTGATTCAAAAATTGAGATGGTCAAATAGATGCACCAAAAATATGAGGTACGTTCTCCGGCTTATATAAGTTATATACCTTGCCAGCCTCCAAGTCTTCTCATTATGATAAAATTGAATGATCTCTAGACTTAAAATACTTAGAAGCCTCTGTCTTAGACTCCCTCCAAGTCTGGTTTGCAACTAAACTGGATGCTGATAGTATTTTAATTTGCATGTGTAGCCCCCAAGGGCCGGTTTAATCAGTATGAATGAGCTGGTCCTACTAGTCATTGCATAGAATTGAACCGTATAGCCCTCATGAGCCGGCTGAGACTGTTGACAGCTTATCTGACTCATTTGTAGAAAAAAGTCAAGCAATATGCATTAGCCCCCAAGTGCCAAGTGTTATTGCCTGCAAAACACTTGGGACTTTAGAAAGAACCGTTTCCTTTGGAAAATTTGCGCTGACAGACATTAGCCCCCAAGTGCCAAGGTTTATTGCTCGCAAAGCACTTGGGACTTGTTTTTTATAATCTTCCATGAAACTGAAACAACTTTATGCTGTATGCAGGCTGCGACCGCAAAACTGGAATCGCAATTGTCTGAGGCCAAGACCCGGCTGACGACTCAAGAGACTGAGACAAAGAAAGCTGAATCCAAATTCCAATTGAGTGTGTCTGAGGCAAAAAAACTGAAGACCAGCTTCACTGCGGAGAAAGAGGCTTGGGCCAATGAGAAGACTGCCTTGACGCAGCATGCAGAGAAGGCTGAGGCGACTCTGGAAAATTTTACCGCTGAACTCACCGGTTTAAAGAACCGTGTGTCTCAGATGGTTTCTGCAATCTTCGGTAAGTCACCTTGTTACGTACTCAAAGTGAGTATTTTCCATTATAAGCCGCCACTTAACCCATTGTGTAAACTTTACAGGTCCCAGGAGCAGCAATCTAAGCCGAGATACCGTGGTAAAGCTTAAGGCGGTTTACACACTGGTTGAACAATTGTACACCGGAGCTCAACGGACTCTTGCCACTATCTCCCCCGTGAATCAAGGCCCGACTCTATTAAGTGACATCTTGAAGAAGCTGTCCATCTTGCTTGCTCGGTTCCAAGAAATCAAGCGATCGTGTGCTAGAGCCAGAGTTGTAACAGCTTTAAGGCGTGCCAAGGCCTGGGTACCAGAATTAGACCCGGCGGGCATAGCCAATGGATATCCCAGCCTCAAAGAAGATGGAACGCCTTTCGACCAAGAGGATTTTGCTGCTTGTGTCAAGGAAATTCGCCCTCATGCTACCATCATTGGTGAAGAAACCAACCTCACCAAGTATCAGCTGGGTTTTGATGTAGATAATAAGAAGATGGCGACTCCTTCATATAAAGTGATGGGCTTAATCCCGCCGATTCGTAAGCACACTTTCGCCCCTGAAATTGACCCGTCTGGTCTGATTGATAATGAGGCTGAAATCATCACCCTTCATGGCTTTGACTGGTCCAAACCCAACTTCCAGACGGTGGAGGAGGACGAACCGGCAAGGGATGAGGCGCAACCATCAAGTCAGCTAGGCCAAGACTCATGAATCGGCTCCGGTTTATCATCTGCTGTATGGGAGACTAAAAAACAGTATCATTTTGGGCTCCAAGCGCCTTGTAATAGGCTAGCTTTAAACTTGTTGCTCTGCTATGCCATCGTGCATAGTGTGCTGCTTATAACACTTATTTATCCATTATGTAAAGATATGCTATATATCCCTTATGATATTAACAATTTTGAATCTGTTCCTTCATACAACAGATAAAAAGTGTCCTGGCGGTTTACCGCTGGACGGGTTATAACGCCCCAACATGAACTTATCATGATTTATAACCAAGGCTGGTCAAAATAATAATCATATATGAAAAAAATGTAGCATACCTATTATATTTGATCGCACTTGTTGATTTTACCAAGCCAGTGTAGTAAGGGTGATAACCCAAGACTTTGGATGCTGGTAGTTATCAGAGATTGACGGCTTAAAAACCGGACCGGGTTAATAAACACCGGATACGTAGCTTTATTTTATATTGGTGACTTATAGTCGAAGACCAGGCTGGGTTAATAAACACCGGTTAATGTCATATATGACTCATAAGGCATTATAAGCCTTATTGTTTTTCAACCATGTATTACTATGTCACAAAAGAAAAAATCTCAAAAAGACATTCAAATCAAAACAACAGAAAAAATCCGAGGCTTTCATAGACCGCCAAGCCAAAATATTTTCTTCAATGAAACTAGCATTAGCCACTGGAAGGTACGCGCTTTCCGTTAGCCGGCCCTCATTGACCCAATCTACATTTTAACCCGGATAAGTTCAGTTCTTATTTAAAGATAGACTTATCAAGAGTACGCGGGGTTAGAGAAGCATTGTGCATCACAGGCCGATTTATCCAAGTTCCAAGGAAGGCGGCTTTTCAGCCTGAGCTTCTCCTTGCTATCCGTAAAACCGTGCCCTCTCATGAAAAACCGGCGTTTTAACCTTAACGATTTTAGGGTCTTGTTTAAAAGATTGACTGTTAAGAGTTTGGCGGGTCAATCGGGATTACATGATGGAGAAGCATCTGGCATATAGGCAGGATAACCCGGGGTTTTAGGTGAATACACCTGGCTTCCAAGCCTGGCTTTTATAGCCTATCACAAGGTTATGAACTCTTTGTTCTTTAGAACAAAAGAGCCCCCAAGTGATATCTTGAGTTGTGCTCAATGGGTACCTATGTTTGAGTTGTGCTTTTGCAACACTCTCTTTGGTCCCTTTAAACTGGGTAGTAATGCTATGTTCTCTTTGGTGAATACACCTATGTTTGAACAGGAAGCCCCCAAGTTTTTATGTGTGGCCTATAAGCCGGATCAAAGGGTAATAATAACCTTTGTTGTATAAAGCAGAAGCCCCCATGTGATCAAAGAACTCATTATTTAAAGAGAAACAATGACAGAGACCCTGCTTTAATAGGGATGTCGGCTTTATTATATTGATCATAATATATACATTGTCAAAATATGTACATGGAAAGAGCCGGTGGCTCAGGTGTAGTATGGCCTAAGCTGGGCAATATTCCAGGGCCGGCGGGTCTCCTCCTCTGACGTGCATGAGTCCTCGTGGTCTCGAACATCGATAAGTTAATCTGACCCATTATTTAGATTCTTCCTGACCACAAAGGGTCCTTCCCAAGGTGGGGATAACTTGTGCATATCCGTATGATCCTGGATAAGCCGGAGCACCAGGTCGCCTTCTTGAAAAGTTCTGGTTTTAACCCGGCGGCTGTGATAACGGCGCAGATCTTGCTGGTAAATCACCGAACGAGCTGCTGCTATGTCACGCTCCTCATCCAACAGATCAAGTACTTCTTGACGTGCTCTTTCATTGTCCGCTTCAACATAAGCCGCCACACGAGACGAGTCATGACGGATGTCCCTAGGGAGAACTGCCTCTGCTCCGTAAACCATGAAAAAAGGCATGTATCCCGTAGATATGTTAGGGGTGGTCTTGATGCTCCATAGCACGGAAGGTAACTCTTCCACCCAACAACCCGACGTCCTCTATAGGGGAACCATAAGCCGGGGTTTGATGCTGTTCAAAATCTCTTGGTTTGCTCTTTTAGCTTGACCATTGGATTGGGGGTGAGCCACTGATGATACATCGCGCCGGATATGCTCATGTTGACAAAATTCTTCCATTGCACCTTTCGAGAGATTAGTGCCATTGTCTATTATAATGTTGTGTGGAAAGCCAAAATGGAAGATCGCCTTCTTCATGAATTGAACCGTCGTTGCTGCATCACACTTATTGACTGGCTCTGCCTCTACCCACTTAGTGAACTTATGAACTGCCACCAAAAGGTGAGTCTTCTTATCCTTGGATCTATTGAAAGGCCCAACCATATCGAGCCCCTAAACTGCGAATGGCCAAGTAATTGGGATCATCCTCAATTCTTGAGCTGGCACATGGGCTCGACGTGCAAATTTCTGGCATCCATCACACCTACTGACGAGGTCCTCTGCATCAACATGAGCTGTTAGTCAGTAAAACCCATGACGGAAAGCTTTAGCCACAAGGGACTTTGAACTGGCATGATGACCACAATCTCCTTCATGAATTTCTCGTAAGATCTCACAACCCTATTTTGGAGAAACACAACGTTGAAACGCCCCTGTGACACTGCGATGATGTAACTCTCCATTAACAATCGTCGTTGACTTAGACCGCCGGGTTATCTGCCTAGCTAAGGTTTCATCCTCAGGTAACTCGCCCCAGGACATATAGGCCAAGTAAGGGATTGTCCAATCTGGGATTACATGAAGAGCAGCCACCAACTGAGCCTCCGGGTAAGGAATAGCCAAATCCTCCTCTGTAGGAATCTTAACCGACGGGTTATGCAAGACGTCAAGAAAAACATTAGGCGGCACCGGCTTACGTTGAGAGCCTAGCCGGCTTAAAGCGTCTGCCGCTTCGTTTTTCCTCCGATCAACGTGCTCAACTTGATAACCTTTGAAATGACCAGCAATGACATCCACCTCCCACCGATAGGCCGCCATGAGCGGATCCTTATAATCCCAAGTACCAGAGACTTGCTGAGCCACCAAATCTGAGTCACCGAAGCATCTAACCTGGCTTAAGTTCATTTCCTTAGCCATCTGAAGACCATGGAGTAAGGCCTCATACTCAGCTGCATTGTTAGTACAAGGAAACATCAAACAAAGAACATAGCAAAATTTATCACCTCGAGGGGAAGCAAGAATAACTCCAGCCCCCAAGCCCTCCAATTGCCTGGACCCATCAAAGTGAACAGTCCAATACGTGTTATCCGTCTTTTCCTCAGGCATCTGCAGCTCTATCCAATCATTGATGAAATCCACCAGCGCTTGAGACTTTATGGCCGTGCGAGGCACATATTTTAACCCGTGAGGTCCAAGCTCAATAGCCCACTTAGCAACCCGGCTAGTTGCCTTACTGTTTTGGATGATATCTCCCAAAGGAGCAGAGCTAACCACAGTGATGGGATGACCCAGAAAATAGTGTTTAAACTTCCAGCTGGCCAAGAACACCCCATACACAAGCTTCTGCCAGTGTGGATACCTCTGCTTGGACTCAATAAGCACCTCACTGATATAGTAAACCGGCCTTTTAACCGGATATTCCTTGCCTGCTTCCTTTCTTTCTACCACAATAGCAACACTGACAGCCTGGCTATTGGCAGCCACATATAGCAACAAAGGCTCCTTATCAACAGGGGCTGCAAGCACGGGTGGCTCAGCCAGCTGCTTCTTCAAATCCTCAAACGCTGTATTAGCAGCATCACTCTAGATGAAGTTATTTGTCTTTTTCATCATCTGATATAGAGGAATAGCCTTCTCTCCCAACCGGCTTATGAACCGGCTCCACGCCACTATACGACCCGCCAGGCGTTGCACATCATTGATACGCGCCGGCTTAGCCAACGAAGTGATGGCTTTAATCTTCTCCGGGTTAGCTTTAATACCTCTATTAGACACCAAAAACCCCAAGAGTTTGCCTGCCGGCACACAGAAGACACACTTGGCCGGGTTAAGCATCATCTTGTAAGCCTGGAGATTATCAAAGGTTTCCTTCAAATCATCTATCAATGTTTCCTTCTCTCTGGATTTCACCACAA
This sequence comes from Triticum urartu, assembly GCF_003073215.2. Classification (NCBI taxonomy): domain Eukaryota; kingdom Viridiplantae; phylum Streptophyta; class Magnoliopsida; order Poales; family Poaceae; genus Triticum; species Triticum urartu. The sequence continues at coordinate 170,163,750 of NC_053023.1, forward strand.
TATCATCCACATAAGCATGGACATTGCATCCAATTTGGTTATGAAGGCAATTTTGCACACATCTCTGATAAGTTGCCTGGGCACTCTTGAGCCCAAAAGGCATAGACACATAGCAGAAGGCTCCAAAGGGAGTTATAAAAGTTGTCTTCTCCTGGTCCTTAACTGCGATCTTGATCTGATGATAACCAGAATAAGCATCCAAAAAACTCAAACGCTCACAACCCGCCGTAGCATCAATAATCTGATCAATACGAGGGTGAGCAAAAGGATCAGCCGGACAAGCCTTGTTTAAATCCTTGTAGTCCACACACATACGCCAAGTGCCTTTTTTAAGCACCAGCACCGGGTTAGCCAACCACTCAGGATGGAAAACTTCAATGATAAACCCAGCTGCCAAGAGCTGGGCCACTTCTTCTCCTATGGCCTTTCGTCTCTCCTCATTAAAATGGCGAAGAAAATGTTTGACCGGCTTAAACTTTGGATCAATATTAAGAGTGTGCTCAGCGAGTTCTCTCGGTACACCCGAAATGTCTGAAGGCTTCCATGCAAAGATGTCCCGTTTCTCACGGATGAACTCGATGAGTGCGCTTTCCTATTTCGGATCCAGATTAGCACTGATGTTGAACTGCTTGGATGAGTCACCAGGAATAAAATCAACCATCTTGGTATCATATGCCGATTTAAACTTTAAAACCGGATCATGCTCTGTGGTTGGCTTTTTCAAAGACGTCATATGTGCCGGGTCAACATTGTCCTTGTAAAATTTCAACTCCTCCATTGCACAAACTGACTCAGCATAAGCCGCACCCCCTCTTCACACTCCAGAGCTATCTTACGGCTCCCATGCACTGTAATGGTTCCTTTGTGACCCGACATCTTGAGCTGCAGATACACGTAACACGGCCGCACCATGAACTTGGCATAAGCTGGCCATCCAAACAGAGTGCGATATGGGCTGTGGATCTTAACCACTTCAAAGGTCAATGTCTCCGACCTGGAGTCATGATCATCTCCAAAAACAACTTCTAGAGCTATCTTACCGACTGGATATGCTGATTTACCAGGCACCACGCCATGAAAAACAATGTTTGATGGCTTAAGATTTTTATCAATCAACCCCATGCGACGAAAAGTTTCATAATAAAGAATATTGATGATGCTCCCTCCGTCCATGAGTACTTTGGTAAACTTATACCCTCTGACCTGTGGTGCAACCACCAAAGCCAAATGACCAGGATTATCAACCCGGGGCGGGTGATCCTCTGACTCCATACGATGGGCTACTCAGACCAACGCAGATAACGAGGAACTGCCGGCTCAACAGCATTGACTAATCTCTTATGAAGCTTCTCGTCACGCTTACACAAGCTAGTGCTAAACACATGATATTTCCCACTAGTCAACTGCTTCGGGTTGCTCTGGTAACCAGACTGTTGTTGTTGCTGACCCCCTTGATTACTCTGCTGGTTGTAACTGATACATCCATTTTGCATCATGCTTTTATATCGATATTTATTGCATTATGGCTATTATTACACATTATGTTTCAATACTTATGCCTATTCTCTCTTATTTTACAAGGTTTACATAAAGAGGGAGAATGCTGGCAGCTGGGATTCTGGGCTGGAAAAGGAGCAAATATTAGAGATCTATTCTGCACAGCTCCAAAAGTCCTGAAACTTCACGGAAGATGTTTTTAGAATATATAAAAAATACTCAGCGGAAGAAGTTCACCAGGGGGGCCACACCCTGCCCACGAGGGTGGGGGGCGCGCCCTACCCCTGGGCGCGCCCCCTACCTCGTGGGCCCCCCGGTGGCCCTCCGGTGGTCATCTTCTGCTATATCAAGTCTTTTGATGGAAAAAAAATCATAAGACATCTTCTCGGACGAAACTCCGCCGCCACGAGGCGGAACCAATCTAGGGCTCCATCAGAGCTGTTCTGCCGAGGAAACTTCCCTTCGGGAGGGGGAAATCATCGCCATCGTCATCACCAACGCTCCTCTCATCGGGAGAGGGCAATCTCCATCAACATCTTCATCAGCACCATCTCCTCTCAAAACCCTAGTTCATCTCTTGTATCCAATTCTTGTCTCCAAGCCCGGGATTGGTGCTACTAGGTTGCTAGTAGTGTTAATTACTCCTTGTAGTTGATGCTAGTTGGTTTATTTGGTGGAATATCATATGTTCAGATCCTATATGCATACTAATACCCCTCTGATTATGAACATGTTTATGCTTTGTGAGTAGTTACATTTGTTCCTGAAGACATGGGAGAAGTCTTGCTATTAGTAGTCATGTGAATTTGGTATTCGTTCGATATTTTGATGAGATGTATGTTGTCTAACCTCTAGTGGTGTTATGTGAACGTCGACTACATGACACTTCACCATTATTTGGGCCTATAGGAAGGCATTGGGAAGTAATAAGTAGATGATGGGTTTCTAGAGTGACAGAAGCTTAAACCCTAGTTTATGCGTTGCTTCGTAAGGGGCTGATTTGGATCCATATGTTTCATGCTATGGTTAGGTTTACCTTAATACTTTTGTTGTAGTTGCGGATGCTTGCAATAGAGGTTAATCATAAGTGGGATGCTTGTCCAAGTAAGTACAATACCCAAGCATTGGTCCACCCACATACCAAATTATCAAAGTACCGAACGCGAATCATATGAGCGTGATGAAAACTAGCTTGACGATATTCCCATGTGTCCTCGGGAGCGCTTTTCTCTATATAAGAGTTTGTCAAGGCTTGTCCTTTGCTACAAAAAGGATTGGGCCACCTTGCTGCACTTTATTTACTTTTGTTACTTGTTGCTCGCTACAAATTATCCTATCACAAAACTATCTGTTACCACTTATTTCAGTACTTGCAGAGAATACCTTGCTGGAAACCGCTTATCATTTCCTTTTGCTCCTCATTGGGTTCGACACTCTTACTTATCGAAAGGACTACGATAGATCCCCTATACTTCCAGGCCATCAAAATTCTTTTCTGGCGCCGTTGCTGGGGTGTGAAGCTCCTTTGGTAGGTGGAATTTGGTAAGGAAAAATTTATATAGTGTGCTGAAATTTACTGTCACTTGTTACTATGGAAAGTAATCCTCTGAGGGGCTTGTTCGGGGTATCTTCACCCCGACCAGTAGAGCAAAGAGTTGCTCCTCAACCTACTGAACCTACTGAAAATGAAAATGAAAATGTCTGCTTTGAATTTCCTTCGGGTATGTTAGAAAAACTACTAGCTAATCCTTTTGTAGGAGATGGAACAAAGCATCATGATGAGCATCTAATATATGTGGATGAAGTTTTAGGATTATTTAAGCTTGTAGGTGTACCCGGAGATGTTGTTAAGAAGAAGGTCTTCCCTTTATCTTTGAAGGGGGATGCATCGACATGGTATAGGCTATGTGATGATATGGGGTCATGGAACTACAAACGATTGAAATTGGAATTTCATCAGAAGTTTTATCCTATGCATCTTGTTCATCGTGATCGCAATTATATATATAAGTTTTGGCCTCGTGAAGGAGAAAGCATCGCTCAAGCTTGGGGGAGGCTTAAATCAATGTTATATTCATGCCCCAATCATGAGCTCTCAAGAGAGATGATTATTCAAAATTTATATGCTCGGCTTTCTGATAACAATTGCACCATGCTCGATACTTCTTGTGCTGGCTCTTTTATGATGAAGACTATTGAATTCAAATGGGATTTATTGGAAAGAATTAAACACAACTCTGAAGATTGGGACCTCGACGAAGGTAAGGAGTCAGGTATGACACCTAAGTTTGATTGTGTTAAATCTTTTATGGATACCGATGTTTTCCGTAAATTTAGCACTAAATATGGACTTGACTCTGAGATAGTAGCTTCTTTCTGTGAATCTTTTGCTACTTATGTTGATCTCCCCAAGGAGAAGTGGTTTAAATATCATCCTCCCATAGAAGTAAAAGTAGCTGCACCTATTAAAGTTGAAGAAAAGATTGTCACTTATAATGATCCTATTGTTCCTACTTCTTATGTTGAGAAACAACCCTTCCCTGTTAGGATAAAGGATCATGCTAAAGCTTCAACTGTGGTTCGTAAAAGCAATATTAAAACTTATACACCTCCTGAGCAAATTAAAGTTGAACCTGATATTGCTATTGTCAAAGATCTCTTGTCTGATAATATTGATGGGCATGTTATTCATTTTCTTGATGAGACTGCTAGAATTGCTAAACCTTGTGCTAAAGATAAAAACAGACATGTGGTAGGCATGCCTGTTATTTCTGTTAAAATAGGAGATCATTGTTATCATGGCTTATGTGATATGGGTGCTAGTGCTAGTGCAATAGCTTATGCCTTATACAAAGAAATTATGCATGATATTGCACCTGCTAAGATAGAAGATATTGATGTCACAATTAAACTTGCCAATAGAGATACTATTTCACCAATGGGAATTGTTAGAGATGTTGAAGTCTTGTGTGGGAAAACTAAATATCCTGCTGATTTTCTTGTTCTTGGTTCCCCACAAGATAACTTTTGTCCCATTATATTTCGTAGACCATTGTTGAACACTGTTAATGCTACCATAGATTGCAAAAGGGATGTTGTTACTATCGGTTTAGATGATATGACTCATGAATTTAATTTCTCTAAATTTAGTAGACAACACCGTGAAGAAGAATTACCTAGTAAAGATGAAATTATTGGTCTTGCTTCTATTACCATACCTCCTAGTGATCCTTTAGAACAATATTTGCTAGACCATGAAAATGATATGTTTATGAATGAAAGAAGGGAAATAGATGAAGTATTCTTTAAACAGGAACCTATTCTAAAACACAATTTTCCTGTTGAAATCCTAGGGGATCCTCCTCCACCCAAGGGTGATCCCGTGTTTGAGCTTAAACCATTGCCTGCTACTCTTAAATATGCTTATCTTGATGAGAAAAAGATATATCATGTTATTATTAGTGCTGACCTTTCAGAGCATGAGGAAGAGAGATTATTGAAAACTCTGAAGAAGCACTGTGATGCTATTGGGTATACTCTTGATGATCTTAAGGGCATTAGTCCTACTCTATGTCAACATAAAATAAATTTGGAAGAAGATGCTAAACCAATTCGTGATCATCAACGAAGGCTGAATCCTAAAATGAAAGAAGTGGTAAGAAAGGAAATACTAAAGCTCCTTGAGGCAGGTATAATCTATCCCGTTGCTGATAGTCAGTGGGTAAGCCCTGTCCATTGTGTCCCTAAGAAGGGAGGTATTACTGTCGTTCCTAATGATAAAGATGAATTGATTCCTCAAAGAATTATTACATGTTATACGATGGTAATTGATTTCTGCAAATTAAATAAGGCCACTAAAAAGGATCATTACCCCTAACCTTTTATCGATCAAATGCTAGAAAGATTATCCAAACATACACATTTTTGCTTTCTAGATGATTATTCTGGTTTCTCTCAAATACCTGTGTCAGCCAAAGATCAATCAAAGACTACTTTTACTTGCCCTTTTGTTACTTTTGCTTATAGACGTATGCCTTTTGGTTTATGTAATGCACCTGCTACCTTTCAAAGATGTATGATGGCTATATTCTCTGACTTTTGTGAAAAGATTTGTGAGGTTTTCATGGACGATTTCTCCGTCTATGGATCCTCTTTTGATGATTGCTTGAGCAACCTTGATCAAGTTTTGCAGAGATGTGAAGAAACTAATGTTGTCTTGAATTGGGAAAAGTGCCACTTTATGGTTAATGAAGGTATTGTCTTGGGGCACAAAGTTTCTGAAAGAGGTATTGAGGTTGATAAATCCAAGGTTGATGCTATTGAGAAGATGCCATGTCCCAAGGACATCAAAGGTATAAGAAGTTTCCTTGGTCATGCCGAGTTTAATAGGAGGTTCATTAAGGACTTCTCCAAAATTTATCGACCTCTCACTAATTTATTACAAAAAGACATACCATTTGTTTTTTATGATGATTGCGTAGAAGCATTTGAAATACTTAAGAAAGCATTAATCTCTACACCTATTGTTCAACCACCTAATTGGAATTTACCTTTTGAAATTATGTGTAATGCTAGTGATTATGCTGTAGGGGCTGTTCTAGGGCAAAGAGTTGATAAGAAATTAAATGTTATTCAATATGCTAGCAAAACCCTAGACAATGCTCAAAGAAATTATGCTACTAATGAAAAAGAATTCTTAGCAGTTGTATTTGCTTGTGATAAGTTCAGACCTTACATTGTTGATTCTAAAGTAACTATACACACGGATCATGCTACTATTAAATATCTCATTGAAAAGAAAGATGCTAAACCTAGACTTATTAGATGAGTTCTCTTGCTACAAGAATTTGACTTACATATTGTTGATAGAAAGGGAGCTGAGAACCCCATTGCAGACAACTTGTCTAGGTTAGAAAATGTGCTTGATGACCCACTACCTATTGATAATAGCTTTCCTGATGAGCAATTAAATGTTATAAATGCTTCTCATACTGCTCCATGGTATGTTGATTATGCTAATTACATTGTTGCTAAATTCATACCACCTAGTTTCACATACCAGCAAAAGAAAAGGTTCTTCTATGATTTGAGGCGTTACTTTTGGGATGACCCACATCTTTATAAAGAAGGAGTAGATGGTGTTATTAGACGTTGTGTACCTGAGCATGAACAGGAATAGATCCTACGCAAGTGTCACTCCGAAGCTTATGGAGGACACCATGCTGGATATAGAACTGCACATAAGGTATTACAATCTGGGTTTTATTGGCCTACTCTCTTCAAGGATGCCCATAAGTTTGTCTTATCTTGTGATGAATGTCAAAGAATTGGTAATATTAGTAGACGTCAAGAAATGCTTATGAATTATTCACTCGTTATTGAACCATTTGATGTTTGGGGCTTTGACTATATGGGACCTTTTCCTTCCTCTAATGGATATACACATATTTTAGTTGCTGTTGATTACATTACTAAGTGGGTAGAAGCTATTCCAACTAGTAGTGTTGATCATAACACCTCTATTAAGATGCTTAAAGAAGTTATTTTTCCTAGATTTGGAGTCCCTCGATATTTAATGACTGATGGTGGTTCACATTTTATTCATGGTGCTTTCCGTAAAATGCTTGCTAAGTATGATGTTAATCATAGAATTGCATCCCCTTATCACCCACAGTCTAGTGGTCAAGTAGAATTGAGTAATAGAGAACTCAAATTAATTTTGCAAAAGACTGTTAATATATCTAGAAAGAATTGGTCCAAGAAACTTGACGATGCATTATGGGCCTATAGAACTGCATATAAAAATCCTATGGGTATGTCTCTGTATAAAATGGTTTATGGAAAAGCATGTCACTTACACTATAAAAAAAGTCACATCCGTGACATTTTGCGCCGAACGAAAAAAAAATTTGTCATACATATCACACTTCTATGACGATAATTGTGACAAAACCTGGTATCATCATAGATGTGGTGGGCTCCTACTTCCATGACAGAAAATGGGCTTTTCATTCTGGGCGGGCCGGAGACACAGCTGCATGACATTCTTTGGGCCGTCCATGACGGAAAAAACCATGGTAGGAGCGAGGGGGAGGAAAATTTCGGGGAGTTCCCTGTTACGGTGGGAGGTCGGGGGCCGAGCGATGCGCGTTTCTCTCGTACACGTATGCGCGTGTGTGCGAGGCGTTGGTTCTAACTGAACCCGAGCGAGGCGTTGGGCTCTAACTGAACCCGAGCGATTGCACTACAGGCTACGCGTTGCTGAACCCGAGCGATCGATCGATGGCTGTTAACTAAACCCGATCGAGCGATTCCTTCGCTACTGCTGCTAACTGAAGCCGATCGATTGGATGAGCAGTGAGCGTTGCGGGGGGTGGGGGGTTGGAGCAGTGAGCGGTGGCGTTGCCTCTGGATAAATAGGACCCCGTGGTGTGGAGGGCTGGATGAACAGTAGACGGTGGAGGGGTGCCCATGGAGGGGTGCCCGTGGAGGGGTGGTTGAACAGGACCCCGTGGTGTGGAGGGCTCGATGAACAATAGACGGTGGAGGGGTGCCCGTGGAGGGGTGGTTGAACAGTAGCCGGTGGAGTAGCGCGCGGTGGAGGCTGGATGAATAGTAGCCCGTGGAGGCTGGAGGAGGTCGACGGTGGAGATGAACAGTATCCCGTGGAGTCCCACTTTGCGGTACGCCACACCCCTCCCGATGAACAGGACCCCCGTTTCGACCGTAGGAGGTCCGTTTCGTCCGTTTTGCGGTACGCCACACCCCTCCCGATCAACAGGACCCCCATTTCGACCGTAGGAGGTCCGTTTCGTCCGTTTTGCGGTACACCACACCCCTCCCGATCAACAGGACCCCCGTTTCGACCGTAGGAGGTCCGTTTCCTCCGTTTTGCGGTACGCCACAACCCTCCCGATCAACAGGACCCTGTTCCGAACGTAGGAGGTCCGTTTCCTCCGTTTTGTGGTACGCCAGGCCTCGTTTCCATCGTCTGTTCCGTCCAAGCCCTCCCGATGAACACGACCACACATTCCGTTTCGACCCAGCCGGTCGGCTCCCACGCGTTCCGTTGCCTCCCGATGAACACGACGCATTCCGTTGCCTCCCCATGAACACGACGCATTCTGTTGCCTCCCCATGAACACGACGCATTCCGTTGCCTCCACATGAACACGACGACGACGCTGTTTCTTCGTTCCGACCCAGCCATGTACACGATCCCTGGCCGTACGTATGCGTGAGTAGGCGTTCGAGACCTCGCCCGTATGTGCACATACGTGGCCGTATTTTCGTTCTTGCACCCTAGCCACTGTACCTACGTGTACATGCTACGTGCGCGCCTCTACTACGACACGTGCGCGCCTCCACATCGACCAATATGTACATACACATTCGCGACCAGAATGACAACGCTACGTACGCTTCGACCAGGTGGGTCCCGACTGTCAGGCACTTCCTTGCCTGCGAAGATGTAGCTGGTGGGTCCCAGCAGTCAGGGGGGTGAATCGTTTGTTTTGCCTGGACGCACTTCCTTGCGTGCGAAGATGTAGCCGGTGGGTCCCAGCAGTTAGGGGGGCGAATCGTTTTTTTTCAGACGCACTTCCTTGCGTGCGAAGGTGTAGCTGGTGGGTCCCAGCAGTCAGGGGGGTGAATCATTTTTTTTGCCCGGACGCACTTCCTTGCGTGCGAAGATGAAGCTGGTGGGTCCCAGCAGTCAGGGGAAACGTTTTTTTCATGAAATACAGTGGCATGTTCGATGGGTCCCAGCTGTCAGGTGGAGGAATCATTATTTTCTGTGTAATAAGGAGGCACTTCCTTGCTACGGCCGTGGACCCAGCTGTCAGCCTCTCCACGTACAGTCCATGTCTGATGGAAGTCGTTCTTTGACCACGTTGACCAGGCCGCGCTGAGAGCACCACGATGGTGGACGACGGCGAGGCCTAGGAAGGGGACGACACGGAGCCGGGGAAGACGCGGCAGTGGAAGCCCGCGCGGAGAGGAGTACGAGGGTTCACTGGTTCGGCTGCGGTGTGAGGCTGCCGTCGCTGCAGGGCCTGGCCAGCGGTGGGAATAGTAGGGGGCGGTGAGGCCTCCGCGATAGCACAGCCGGCCACGGGAGGCAGGAGCATGCGGCACGACCGGTGCTGCTTTGGGAGGCTGGAGCAAGAAGACCAGAGGTTGAAGAAGCACTATGGCCGTTGGATGGACATCGTACGGTCACTGGAGCTAGAATCATTCATATTGACTAAGTTGACAAAGCCCTCCGTCCCCGTCAACTTAGTTGGCCCACAAGTCATCCTCCCACTATGGTGGGTCCCAGCTAGGAGGGGGGTATTCATTTTTTGTACGTAATAAGGAGGCACTTCCTTGCATGCGAAGATATAGCTGGTGGGTCCGACATGTCAGCAGGGGGAACATTTTTTCGCGAAATACAGAGGCCCTTCCGGTGGGTCCCAGCTGTCAGGTGGAGGAATCATTACTTTGCGCGTACAGTCCACGACCGATGGATGTCGTTCGTTGACCACGTTTGAAAGGACATGCGGTGCCCCCATGTGTGGTTTTGGTAATTGATGACAATCTCTATGGACTAACGGTTGCCTTGAGTTATATTTGAAGGATTTGTCCATAGGATTTTCTTGAAGGCCATGTGTTGGTTTCAAGGAGTTTATGAGATGGCCAAAGTGCTTTTCAAGGAATTATCCAAAGATTGGTCATGTGTGAGTTGAGCTTATTGCAAGCATGTCTTGAAGAAGAAGATTGTGTGATCATTCATGTTTACCTTCAAGACATCATCCAAATGAAGAGAGTTGGAAAGATTCAATGTTGATCAAGACTAAGTCAAGAGTGAATCAAGTTGATCAACTCACAAAGCGTAGAAGAAGTACCGAGAGGGATCAAGTGATCCCATGGTATAGTAAGCATTGTCCATTACGCTTTGTGTACTAACCCATGGTCTACGTGAGAGTTCTTTGTGGGGTTAGGTATGTTTCCATGGTCTTGCATCAAGAGGAAGATCTCATACAACCCATGGAGGATGACATCAAGTGGTGGTCGTCATCAAGTTTGCAGTGTGCAAGTTCAAGTGGAGTAACTCGAAGAGTGGCTCACCCATAATGGAGTATGGGGGAGCAATCAAGCTTGAAGCTTGCTGTCCATTGTGGTGTCAATGGAATTGTGAAGATGTGCCAAAGAGTGGCTCACCCATAGTGGAGTATGGGGGAGCAATCAACTAGTCTTCATTGAGCCAACACAATCAAGAAAGATGGTCCAACTTGAGGAAGTCAAGATTGGCATCATCTAGCTCAAGTGGACTATGTGCAAGGCAAAGGTTTGCCCTTGATAGGTTTTCTATTTTACCGGTCTCATAGTGGTAGTTGGGAGACCGGGTTGTAGGATCGATTGCCGTACTATCAAGGGGGGCTCTCTAGGGAGTAGCTTGATCGTATCATTAGTCGAGAGCTCAAACCATTGCATCATTGCATCATCTTTCTTGGTTCTTGTTTGGTTCCATTTGTGAGTCTTAGAGCTTATGGTCATCTTGATTACAAGCTTGAGTTCATCGAAAACGGAGTTCGCATGCATCTTCTATGATGTTTTCGGTGTTGGAGGTTTTACCGGTCTTTCCCGAGGATGGGTTCTCACCATTTTATTATGGTCCTTTTCTCATTTGCTTCTTATTGTTATTTCTCTCAATATTGTGTTAGCCCTTGTCGTTAGCTTTCCAACAAACTTGGTTTCGTTGAATTCGGAGCTCATATGCAAAAGTTGTGGCTGTTTTGATATTGCCTGTTTTACACAGAGAGGTTGTACCGCCCCATGGAGGGGTTGTACCGCTTGACCGGTACAACCGGTGTTTGGAGCGGTTGTACCGCTCCAGAATTGGTCCGGAGGTTGTACCGGTCATGTACCGCTCTACCACTGGACTGGTGTCTGTTGTGGTGCGGTTGTTGGGCGGTTGTGGGCCGGTTGTACCGCTTATTGCCTATTACCGGTTGTACCGGTGCTCATAGAGGTTGCACCGCTCCTATGTTATTCGGTACATAATGGGCAGATTCATGGGGACCTATTTAAGGGGGTCTTCTTCCCCAATGGTTCCCCATCTCTTGAGCTCGTTTTCCCCCCATTGTTGACCTTCTTTGAGCTTGCTAACTCTCAATCCCTCCATGGATTCTTGCTAGTTTTTGAGGGAAAAGAGAGAGGAGATCTAGATCCACATTTCCACCAGTCACTTTCTCCTCTATGTGAGGGGAACCCCTTGGATCTTGATCTTGGAGTTCTTGGTGTTCTCCTTCTTGTTCTTCCTCTCATTTTCCTCCCTAGCATTAGTTGCTCCGGTGTGATTTGAGAGAGAAGGACTTGGGCACTCCGTGTGCCCTTGCCATTGCTTTGGTGCATCGGTTTGAGTTCTCCACGGTGATACGTGGAAGTGAAGTTTGAGAAGCTTATTACTCTTGGGTGTTTGGGGACCCTAGAGCTTGTTCCTCTTGGGTGCCTTGGCGCCCTAGACGGTTGGTGTTGTTTGGAGCTCAATCATTGTGGTGTAAAGCTCCAGGCAAGCGTCGGGGTCTCCAATTAGGTTGTGGAGATCGCCCCGAGCAATTTGACGGGTTCCGGTGACCGCCCCCAAGGGTTGCCAAAGTGTACGGGTTCGGTGACCACCCCCAAGGGTTGCCATTTGTACGGGTTCGGTGACCGCCCTCAAGGGTCCCTTAGTGGAATCACGGCATCTTGCATTGTGCGAGGGCGTGAGGAGATTATGGTGGCCCTAGTGCCTTCTTGGGGAGCATTGTGCCTCCACACCACTCCACGGAGATTTGCATCTGCAAGGGTGTGAACTTCGGGATACATCGTCGTCTCTGCGTGCCTTGGTTATCTCTTACCCGAGCCCCTTTACTCATGCAGTTTACTTTGTGATAGCCATATTGTTTCTTGTCATATATCTTGCTATCACATAGTTGCTTATCTTTCTTAGCATAAGTTGTTGGTGCACATAGGTGAGCCTAGTTGTTTTAGGTTTTGTGCTTGACAAATTAACCACTAGGTTTATTCCGCATTTGTTCATTATTTTAAAACGCCTATTCACCCCCCCTCTAGGCGACATCCACAATCTTTCAATTGGTATCAGAGCCTCGTCTCTCTGTGTAAGGCTTAACCGCCTAGAGAGTAAAGATGTCGACTAGGGGATTAGGATTCTCTGACACTCTTAGTTTCGATGGCACAAATTTTGATGTTTGGGTAATTCGCATGCTTAATCTCTTCAGGGTCATGGACCCAAATTTAGAGCGAATTGTAGATATGGGGTTTTCTCCTCCAAAGGATCCCCAAAGATTATCTTTAGAGGATGAGAAAAACTCTTATCTCAATGCTCAAGCTTCTAATGTGCTTTTCGATGCTTTGAGCAATGTAGTTATATTTCAACTCATGCCGTTCCGGGATGCTCATGAGTTGTGGACAAAGCTTCAAGATAAATATGGTGTGTCCAAGATTTGTGGGGATGATTGTTCTCCCTCCACCTCTGTCCATGTTGCCTTCTCAACTTCTTCTACTTCACCTACATGTCGGTTGCCACAAGGTAATGACATGGTGAGTAGTGGTGTACATTGCAATGATGATAGTGGGCTTATTGTTAATAATCCTTCATCACTTTCTTATTGCAATGCTTCATCTTTGGACTTTAGCACTCCGAGCACTCCAAATGTTTCACATGCTTGTGTTGATAGTTCTTGCATATCATGTAGAAATTGCTTGACTAAATCTTATGATGATATGTTTACTATGTCTTGTTGCCATAATAAAAATGCATATATTTCCTCGAATTGTTATGCTAACAATGTAGAGGAAACACAACACTCCATGGAACAAGATGTGGTCTTGAATGGTGCTTCAAGGGATCCTACATCACCATCTATTGCATTCTGCCTTATGGCCAAGGCTTCAAAGGTATCTCCCACTTTGAATCCCAATATATCTTGTGATGATATTGATGATGGCAAGAGTGATGATGATGTTGATTATGATGAAGAGAATGATGATGTTGCCTCCTTAAAAATTAAGGGGGAAATGATTTTTAAAGCTCTTCTTAAGAATAAAATTGCTCGTTCCAACTTCATGGAAATCATGTCTATTGCAATTGAGGGCAAGAAATATATTGATGAGTTGGAATCTCGTCTTGAGGAGCATAGGGTCACCATTGATAAAATGGAAGGTCATGAGCGTGATTACGCTAATGAGATTGCGGACCTCTCTCAAGCTCTTGAACTTGAACAAACCACCAAGGAATCTCTTGAGGAGACTTTTGCTCTAGAATTATCTAGAGTGAAGGAATCTCGTGATAGAGCTCTTGAGGTGGCCAATGTTTTTGAAACTAAAAATGCTAAGCTTGAAGTTGCTCATGCTAGACTCCTTGAGGATTTTGAGCACCTTGAAAATGGCTCAAGGGTCATCAAGGGTGAGCTCATCAAACTCACCGAGTCTCATGATCAACTTGAAGCTTCTTATTTAAAAGAGCTTGCCAAGTTGTCCTCTCCTATTGTTGTTAATGATGATGCTTGTGCTACTAACTCTATTACTTGTGAAGCATCCATTTTGAAGGAGAACGTTGAGCTACGGGCTCAACTTGAGTTGCTATCTAGCAATTATGGGAAATTGGAATAAAGCCATGAAAAGCTCTCAAGCTCTCATGATGATCTTATAGTATCCCATAATGTGCTAAAGATAGCTCATGAGGCCATGCTTGCTAAGGTAACATCTAGTGAGCCTCATGTGGATACTAGCACTACTTCTAGTCAAAATGCTACATTGCCATGTGCTAGTCCTAGTAATTCATCTACTCACAATGTTGGTACATCTTGTGATGAATTTCTTTCCTTTCCTTGTTGCTCTAACGATGAAGCTTATACTTCCTCTAGTACTTGTGTTGAGACTAACCATGTAGAGGAAATCAAAGAGCTCAAGGCCCAAGTCACTTCTTTGAAGAAAGACTTGGAAAAGAGTCATGAAGGGAAATTCACACTCAACAATATCTTGAGTGTGCAAAAATCCCCCAATGACAAAGGTGGACTTGGATTCAACTCCAACAAGAAGAAGAAGTCCAAGGTGAACAAAAAGAAGGGCCAAGAACAAGTCAAGAATTCGGCCAAGATTGTTTGCTTCAAGTGCAAAGTAGAAGGGCATCATGTTAGATCTTGCCCATTGAAGAAGAAGCCCATTAGTGACAAGCAACAAGGGAAGCGGCCACAAGTTCACTCTCATTCTCAACCTCAAGTTGAAGAAAAGCCTGTTCCCAAGAAGACTCAAGCTTATGCTTCTCAAGTTGAGAAATCAAGTGAGAAGAAAGTGAAGAGTAGACGTTGCTACCTATGTCGTGAGAAAGGTCACCTCGCTTCTTCATGCACTAGTGGTAACTTATCCAACCCAATTATTATTGATGATGTCTATTCTCTTGGGAAGGATAAGGTTGGCAATGTGGTTTCCAAGTTTGTTGGTACTCAAAGTGGTTTGAAGCAAAGAACCATTTGGGTAGCCAAGCCTATTGTGACTAACCTCTTAGGACCCAACTTGGTTGGGGACCAACAAGCTCAAACTTGATCAATAGGTGATGTTGGAGGTCATTGGAGACTTGGCTACATTATGAAGAATTAAGGGGACTTCATCATTCTTATTGTCTCAAGCCAAGTCATTAAGATTATCAAGTTTCTATCTTATATCCAATGTTCCTCCTTGCGGTAACTCGTGCTTAAATTGTTTACATTGAAAGTTACTTGCACCTTTGCATGTTTGGCTTTGTTCCTTGCATGTGTTTGTATATGTTGTGCTTCCAACTTGATTATCTTGAGCAATCAAGTATGTGTGTGTTGGTTTGCACATCATGTATGTGTGTCATGCATTGAGCCTTTTGCATCTTGTTTATTTCTTAGTTGGCTCTTGCGAGAGATTAATGGAATATCCCATTATGGGGGAGTTATGTGCTTTGTGCACTTCATAATCCTATAAAGGTGGGTACATGGGGAATACCACTTAGAATTGATATTGCAAGCTTATCTAGTCGCTATGTGGTATGTCTTCTCATGACAAATTCAAATTCTAAATTGTCCATTAATTATCTCTTATTGGATCTTTTTTTGCCTCTTGTTTATCTTTTATTGGTATCACATTATGGGGGAGTAATATGCTATGTGTATATTACTAGCCTAGAAAATGTGTACATTTGAGATATTATCACCTAGAATTGATATTGTAAATTATCTTGTTCCTAGGTGGCATGTGAGCTCTACAAGTTGCAATTTGCTTTTTGTTTGGTGTGAAGATGATGTCGGATATCCTTGCTATCTACCACTGGGAATTATTTCCAAATACTTCTTGTCTTTTGACAATTGGTACTCACTTATGTGTGGTAGAAATTATTGATCATCTTTACATTGGCCTTTGCTTTTATTTGCTTTATCGCTTGCCTAGGATTGTGTCAACTCCCATTGTATTCCATGTGGATCTTGTTATTTACTTGAGCTTGTCTAGTGTTTGTATAGATATAGTGAAAGTGTTGATCCCATCTTGTGCTTTTTGTATTCAAATGCAAGTTCTCTATAATGCACAATGCTTGGGGGGGCTATCCTATTCTTCTTAGAATGCTCACCTTGTGATCCTTATCAAGTGTGTGTTGGTGGAATGCAAACCGTTTCTTTTTGGTACTTTCTGCCATCATGAAACTTTGTAGAGCACTTGGTTTGTTTGGAACCATCCTCTATTTTGGTAGTTTGACATATTTCTTTTTGAGTGTATCAATGGATATCTCATTCCTTGATGTATCTTTTTGGATATCCTCCAAGTGATGATTTATTCATTTGGTATCTTTTCTTCGCTTGGTATTTCTTTGTCTTTTGGTCTCGATTCTTGAAATTCTTGAGCATGCATATTTACTTCTTGTAGTTTCTTTGGCATGCTTTCTTTCTTTGACCCAATATATAGGGGGAACTCCACCAAGTCTCAAATTGGATGAGATGTGCATGAAATTCATTTTCATATCTATATGCACATATTTATGTGGAGTTTGTCCTATGTGTTGTTGGTTCTCTAACTCTTTGGTCCCAATGAGTTTGGGTACCATTTTGTTTGTGTTATTTTTCTAGGAACAAGTGGAGATGCATTGGATGCTTGGCTCACTCACAAGGAAGGTGGTGTCACCATGTGTTTATTGGAGTCAAGCTATGATGATTAATGAACTACTATCTACCTTTAATTGGTATCTACTACATGTTGGGGAACGTAGAAATAATTCAAAATTTTCCTACGTGTCACCAAGATCAATCTATGGAGTCATCTAGCAATGAGGGAGGAGTGGATCTACATACCCTTGTAGATCGCGCGCGGAAGCGTTCAAGAGAACGGGGTTGATGGAGTCGTACTCGTCGTGATCCATATCACCGATGATCCTAGCGCCGAACGGACGGCACCTCCGCGTTCAACACACGTACGGAGCAGCAACGTCTCCTCCTTCTTGATCCAGCAAGGGGGGAGGAGAGGTTAATGGAGATCCAGCAGCACGACGGCGTGGTGGAAGTAGCGGGATTCCAACAGGGCTTCGCTAAGCGCTGCGGGAGGAGGGAGATGTGTCACGGGAGGGAGAGGGAGGCGCCAGGCCTTAGATATGGTTGCTCCTCCTTTTCCCCACTATATATAGGGCCAAGGGAGAGGGGGGAGGCGCAGCCCTTGCCCCTTCCTCCAAGGAAGGGTGCGGCCAAGGGGGGAGGAGTCCATCCTCCCCAAGGCACCTCGGAGGTGCCTTCCCCTTTTAGGACTCTCCCCTTTTTCTCTTCTCTTGGCGCATGGGCCTCTTGGGGCTGGTTCCCTTGGCCCATATAGGCCAAGGTGCACCCCCTACAGCCCATGTGGCCCCCCGGGGCAGGTGGCCCCACCCGGTGGACCCCCGGGACCCTTCCGGTGGTCCCGGTACAATACCGATGACCCCGAAACTTGTCCCGATGGCCGAAATAGCACTTCCTATATATAATTCTTTACCTCCGGACCATTCCGGAACTCCTCGTGACGTCCGGGATCTCATCCGGGACTCCGAACAACATTCGGGTTACCGCATACTAATATCTCTATAACCCTAGCGTCACCGAACCTTAAGTGTGTAGACTCTACGGGTTCGGGAGACATGCAGACATGACCGAGACGTTCTCCGGTCAATAACCAACAGCGGGATCTGGATACCCATGTTGGCTCCCACATGTTCCACGATGATCTCATCGGATGAACCACGATGTCAAGGACTTAATCAATCCCGTATACAATTCCCTTTGTCTAGCGGTACGATACTTGCCCGAGATTCGATCGTCGGTATCCCGATACCTTGTTCAACCTCGTTACCGGCAAGTCTCTTTACTCGTTCCGTAACACATCATCCCGTGATCAACTCCTTTATCACATTGTGCACATTATGATGATGTCCTACCGAGTGGGCCCAGAGATACCTCTCCGTTTACACGGAGTGACAAATCCCAATCTCGATTTGTGCCAACCCAACAGACACTTTCGGAGATACCTGTAGTGTACCTTTATAGCCACCCAGTTACGTTGTGACGTTTGGCACACCCAAAGCATTCCTACGGTATCCGGGAGTTGCACAATCTCATGCTCTAAGGAAATGATACTTGACATTAGAAAAGCTTTAGCATATGAACTACACGATCTAGTGCTATGCTTAGGATTGGGTCTTGTCCATCACATCATTCTCCTAATGATGTGATCCCGTTATCAACGACATTCAATGTCCATGGTCAGGAAACCGTAACCATCTATTGATCAACGAGCTAGTCAACTAGAGGCTTACTAGGGACATGGTGTTGTCTATGTATCCACACATGTATCTGAGTTTCCTATCAATACAATTCTAGCATGGATAATAAACGATTATCATGAACAAGGAAATATAATAATAACCAATTTATTATTGCCTCTAGGGCATATTTCCAACACTACATCCATCCAATGGTATCTCGGTAACAAGTATCATAATATACTTCATGCACACATTTCTTGCATCAACCTTTCGTAGGTTGTATCATGGCATGTTATCCATTCTCTCTTGTGATACTTGTTTCCTTTCTCAAAGCATCCCAACATTGATGTCTTGTTGCTAGTTGTGATGTATTTGATGTTCGTGTGGTTGGAATTCATTTATATGCAATAAGACCATATCTAGCCTTGTGCTATGCTCTCAAGCAAATATCTTGTTGGTATATGTATGACTTCCTTTTGGATATCTTGTTCCTTCATGTTGTAACTATTTCGGGTGTACATCCTTCTTTGTAGATATATATCATCATGATTTCGTCTACCTAGAACCTTATACACTTGAGAGAAATTACATCTCTAGATGATATCCTTTCTTTCACGTCCACCTTGTCTCTCTTTTGTTATTTCTTTGGTGGCTCTGTGAAAGCTTTTGCCTTAAGTGTGTGTCGTATCTCGTTGCATCTTGATGCGCTCTTGTGTGGTGAATATTATTTTCCTCATTCTTATATTTACGAGGTTTTTGCCATCTTAATTGGCATCCCTCATCTTGATGCGCCTTTCATCTTCTATCTTCACCGCGGGTTGTCACAAGCATAGGTTCTCTATATGCTTATTAGTAAGCTTGTGAACCCATTTGCTAGTTGTGTGTGGGAATGATAGGCCTTGCACCGTGTGCCTCATTCTTTGAAGACTTTGTTGATGCTTAATGCTCTTCTGTACATTAGTCTTCTCAAGTGCATTGCTT
Organism: Triticum urartu; assembly: GCF_003073215.2. Taxonomy (NCBI): domain Eukaryota; kingdom Viridiplantae; phylum Streptophyta; class Magnoliopsida; order Poales; family Poaceae; genus Triticum; species Triticum urartu. The sequence goes on from NC_053023.1 coordinate 170,183,008, forward strand.
TGACTCACACACATCTTTTTGGTTGAGCCCACTCTTAAGTTGCCTCTCTTACTTGTTGCTCAACCATGTGTTTGTTGCAAGTACTAGGCTTAGTTTCCTATATGCTCTCTTGCACTTGTTGTAAGTTTCTATTGATTTTGGGGGAGCTATGATCCTATTTTGTGCACTTTGTATCCAAACACAAAAATTCTTGATGTGCACAAATCATGGGGAGCTTCTCTAGTTTCTTTAGAACACTGCTCCGCTCTTATCATAATATCCTTTATTCATGTGGCTCGTAGGATCATTGTCCTAGTTGGTTCAATTGGTATCTTTTGATTGCTTGTTTCTCTCTTTGATTATGTCTTTGTGGCATATCTTCCTTTTGCAATCTTTGGGCCTTAATATAGTTTGTCTTCCTCCAAGTATTTATCGTTGGACATGTGTGTTGCATTTCACTCACTTGTTGAGAAATACACAATTTATGGAGGACCACAATTTATATTGGCCTTCTAAGCTTTTCACCCATTTTGGCAATCGATGCCAATGGGGGAGAAGTTTCAAAGAGTTTTGTGGATAAGTTTAGATAGTTTTTTTTTCTTCTTGCTTTGGTTTTGTACCTAAGCATTTGCATCTCATACACATGCATTATTGGTTGTTGCATTGCATGGTGATAAATAATTCCTTATATAAACTCTCTTGAAAGTGATTGTCATCAATTACCAAAATGGGGGAGATTGAAAGGACATGCGGTGCCCCCATGTGTGGTTTTGGTAATTGATGACAATCTCTATGGACTAACGGTTGCCTTGAGTTATATTTGAAGGATTTGTCCATAGGATTGTCTTGAAGGCCATGTGTTGGTTTCAAGGAGTTTATGAGATGGCCAAAGTGCTTTTCAAGGAATTATCCAAAGATTGGTCATGTGTGAGTTGAGCTTATTGCAAGCATGTCTTGAAGAAGAAGATTGTGTGATCATTCATGTTTACCTTCAATACATCATCCACATGAAGAGAGTTGGAAAGATTCAATGTTGATCAAGACTAAGTCAAGAGTGAATCAAGTTGATCAACTCACAAAGCATAGAAGAAGTACCGAGAGGGATCAAGTGATCCCATGGTATGGTAAGCATTGTCCATTTACGCTTTGTGTACTAACCCATGGTCTACGTGAGAGTTCTTTGTGGGGTTAGGTATGTTTCCATGGTCTTGCGTCAAGAGGAAGATCTCATACAACCCATGGAGGATGACATCAAGTGGTGATCGTCATCAAGTTTGCAGTGTGCAAGTTCAAGTGGAGCAACTCGAAGAGTGGCTCACCCATAATGGAGTATGGGGGAGCAATCAAGCTTGAAGCTTGCTGTCCATTGTGGTGTCAATGGAATTGTGAAGATGTGCCAAATAGTGGCTCACCCATAGTGGAGTATGGGGGAGCAATCAACTAGTCTTCATCGAGCCAACACAATCAAGAAAGATGGTCCAACTTGAGGAAGTCAAGATTGTCATCATCTAGCTCAAGTGGACTATGTGCAAGGCAAAGGTTTGCCCTTGATAGGTTTTCTATTTTACCGGTCTCATAGTGGTAGTTGGGAGACCGGGTTGTAGGATCGATTGCCGTACTATCAAGGGGGGCTCTCTAGGGAGTAGCTTGATCGTATCATTAGTCGAGAGCTCAAACGATTGCATCATTGCATCATCTTTCTTGGTTCTTGTTTTGTTCCATTTGTGAGTCTTAGAGCTTATGGTCATCTTGATGACAAGCTTGAGTTCATCGAAAACGGAGTTCGCATGCATCTTCTATGATGTTTTCGGTGTTGGAGGTTTTACCGGTCTTTCCCGAGGATGGGTTCTCACCATTTTATTATGGTCCTTTTCTCATTTGCTTCTTATTGTTATTTCTCTCAATATTGTGTTAGCCCTTGTCGTTAGCTTTCCAACAAACTTGGTTTCGTTGAATTCGGAGCTCATATGCAAAAGTTGTGGCTGTTTTGATATTGCCTGTTTTACATAGAGAGGTTGTACCGCCCCATGGAGAGGTTGTATCGCTTGACCGGTACAACCGGTGTTTGGAGTGGTTGTACCGCTCCAGAATTGGTCCAGAGGTTGTACCGGTCATGTACCGCTCTACCACCGGACTGGTCTCTGTTGTGGTGCGGTTGTTGGGCGGTTGTGGGCCGGTTGTACCGCTTATTGCCTGTTACCGGTTGTACCGGTGCTCATAGAGGTTGTACCGCTCCTATGTTATTCTGTACATAACGGGCAGATTCGTGGGGACCTATTTAAGGGAGTCTTCTTGCCCAATGGTTCCCCATCTCTTGAGCTCGTTTTTTGCCCCCATTGTTGACCTTCTTTGAGCTTGCTAACTCTCAATCCCTCCATGGATTCTTACTAGTTTTTGAGGGAAAAGAGAGAGGAGATCTAGATCCACATTTCCACCAATCACTTTCTCCTCTATGTGAGGGGAACCCCTTGGATCTAGATCTTGGAGTTCTTGGTGTTCTCCTTCTTGTTCTTCCTCTCATTTTCCTCCCTAGCATTAGTTGCTCCGGTGGGATTTGAGAGAGAAGGACTTGGGAACTCCGTGTGCCCTTGCCATTGCTTTGGTGCGTCGGTTTGAGTTCTCCACGATGATACATGGAAGTGAAGTTTGAGAAGCTTATTACTCTTGGGTGTTTGGGCACCCTAGAGCTTGTTCCTCTTGGGTGCCTTGGCGCCCTAGACGGTTGGTGTTGTTTGGAGCTCAATCATTGTGGTGTAAAGCTCCGGGCAAGCGTCGGGGTCTCCAATTAGGTTGTGGAGATTGCCCCGAGCAATTTGACGGGTTCCGGTGACCGCCCCCAAGGGTTGCCAAAGTGTACGGGTTCGGTGACCACCCCCAAGGGTTGCCATTTGTACGGGTTCGGTGACCGCCCTCAAGGGTCCCTTAGTGGAATCACGACATCTTGCATTGTGCGAGGGCGTGAGGAGATTACGGTGGCCCTAGTGCCTTCTTGGGGAGCATTGTGCCTCCACACCACTCCAAACGGAGATTTGCATCTGCAAGGGTGTGAACTTCGGGATACATCGTCATCTCTGCGTGCCTTGGTTATCTCTTACCCGAGCCCCTTTACTCATGCAGTTTACTTTGTGATAGCCATATTGTTTCTTGTCATATATCTTGGTATCACATAGTTGCTTATCTTGCTTAGCATAAGTTGTTGGTGCACATAGGTGAGCCTAGTTGTTTTAGGTTTTGTGCTTGACAAATTAACCACTAGGTTTATTCCGCATTTGTTCATTATTTTAAAACGCCTATTCACCCCCCCTCTAGGCGACATCCACAATCTTTCAACGTTGACCAGGCTGTGCCGAGAGCACCATGGAGGTGGACGATGGCGAGGCCTAGGAAGGGAACGACACGGAGCCGAGGAAGACTCGGCAATGGTTGCCCACGCGGTGGGGAGTACGAGGGTTTACTGATTCGGCTGCCATCGCCGGAAAATAACAGGAGGTGTGGGTGAGTAGAGGAATGGCCTGGCCAGCAATGAAGTAGGGTGGGGCGGTGCGGCCTGTGCGGAAGCACAGCTAGCCATGGGAGGCGGGAGGAGGCAGTCCCACCGGAGCTAGTTTGGGCGGCTGGAGCAAGAAGATCAGATATTGAAGAAGCAGCACGGCCGTTGGATTAACATCCAATGGTCACTACTGCTAGAATCGTTTGTGGACTAAGTTGACAAAGCCAAAGTACACGTCAACCTAGTAGACCCACAAGTCAGCCTCCAAATCTGTCCCAAACAGCATACAGACCGAAATTTCTAGCTAGATTGAAATTAATTTTAAATCTAAATATACCTTAATTTAAATTCAATGAAATTTTACCCACATAAAAACAATGAAATTTAAAATATCAAAATCCGAAAGAAAATAATATTTTGGAACTAATTGCCTGTTTGCTGTATTTTTCCATTTTACAGCCCATTTATTATTACTTATAGCCCATTTCTTATTACTTAGAGCCGATTTTCTGGGCAAAATGGATCCCTCCTCGTCTTGAAAGATTTCCGGCCCAGCAGGGCGTAGAAAAGCAAGTAGGCCTATGTTGGTTATTCTGCAAAAAACAAAATAGCTGGCTAGCCATTTTTAGAAAGGAAAAAAACAAACTGGGCTGGTCATGTGCTAAGCATATGAAATAAAAGCCTGGGCTAGACGGGCCACGGGTCCCGCACAACCCAGTTGATACCCTTCTCCATCCCGAAAAAACAAAATTACTGCGCGCGCTGCTGGGTCCCTACTGTCATCCTCACCATGTACAGTCATCTCCCTATTCCTCTCGGTTGTTGACCATGTTGACAACACCGGAGGGCGGCGCCGCGGCGAGTGAACCAAGGCGGAGGATGATGGTGAGGCCTCGGACGGGAACGAACAGGAGCCGGGGAAGATCATAGCCAGCCGTGGGAGGCGGGAGCAGGTGGTCCCGCCGGCGCTGGTTTGGCTTTGGCGGCTCGAGGAAGAAGAGACTGAAGAAACGCGACAGACGTTGAATGTCAATCCAACGGTCAAGGTTGGCACAATCGTTTGTTGACTAAGCGGACACCAAGTAGCATACTTTTTTATATATAGGAAGAAAACTGCGAGGAAAATGCATTCGTCTGCCGTCCTCCTCACAGGGAACGTTCACCACATAAGTGACTAGCACCCTTGGTTTTCAACCGAGAGGTCTTGGGTTCAAGTCCCAGGAACTCTCAATTTTGTCCTCCTTCCTTCCTCGCAAAAAAGGGAAAGAAAATCAAAGACTTGGGAAGGCGTACAGAACAAGCTAGTGTACCAGTAAAGAGACGTTGCCGAGTTTTAGAAAAAATAAAGACGTGCTCCTGTAGCTAGTTCGAATCCAAACCTAGACTATGACTATATATGGTGCTATGCTACTTTGCAAGTAATGAAACTGACATATCCAACGTTCGCTTCTCCTCTTCTCTACTTACTCTGCCTAGCATCAGAAGCTCTGGCCGCAGCAACCATGTCCGCTGGCTGCTCGTCCACCTGCTCTTCAGCAGGCAACAACCAGATATGCACCAAGTCGCCACCCGTACCATCGCCTGTGGGTCTCATCACACCCCCGCCGGCGCGCGCACTACAGCCGATTGCTCATCGCAACCCGCTGCCGTTGGTGTGGTGCCACTGCTGCAAATCACGCAGAGTCATCCGTCGCATCTCAACCACAATCCGCAACCCTGGCCAAGTCTTCTACAAATGCCCGAATCATGGGGTAATAATATGTTTAAGTGTTGTTCTGCTGCTTTCAGTTGCTGATTTTTTAATAGTTTGGTTGATAATCTTCCAATTTGATTCGTGTAGAAAAGGGAAGATTCGTGGGATTTGTATTTCTAGGAAGTTGCTGATGTGGGGGAATGCAACTATGCTGATTATTTGGTTAGCCGAGGAATCCCAATACCAGCAGGTTGGGGTATTTCTAGGAAGAGGAAGATGCAGAGCAGAAGGTTAAAGATGCAGTTCCTCTGATCATGGCCAAGCAACAGCTGCTGAACGACCTTGACATCAATGAGGAGATGAAAGAGCTTGTGAACATAATGGGCAAAATCGATGTGCTCTGTAGGATGATTGTCTCTTTATTTGCAGTGTATGTAGCACTCGTGATGTATTCAGTGGCTACGACATGAGCACTTTGCTGAAACTAGTAATGAATGAAACTTGTGTAGCAAGATGGGCGTTGTGCTGTGAACATCTAATGATTTCTATTAATGGAAATCAGGGGGTATCCCCTTTTGCTCATATAAATAGATAAATAGTAGAGGCCCTATAGGGTCAGCTTTGTTCTCATTCGAAGACGTCGAGCAAATTGCAGTCCAACATCAAAATATGTCATCAAATTCAAGTTTCACAACCAAATATGAGTACAACTAAACAACAATGTCATCATGTTTTAGTTGTCATACAACCACCAAACACAAATCAGCATACATAGCAAGTGAGGTTCTCACAGCAAAATACTAAACAACATGTTCATCAGGTTTCAGTTGTCATAGCAAACACAATTTCACATAGTAGATAAAAAACGCCTTCTGACAGGCAAATACGACAAAAGCAATGTAATCATCATCCGCAGCAGCAGCGTCAAAATCTTCGCCAAGTGTATCAGTCTGAATCGTAATTCCCCACGGTGTCATCTTCTTCTTCGTCCTCAACGTCCTCGAATGCTCGCTTCTTCTTGATCAACTCTTGTATGTCCACAGCACGACAGGCAATCTTTTCGCCGGCGTCATTGACGTGATGGTTCTCAAAGATATTAGGAACATTTGTGTTATCTTGTACATCAGGAGCAGTGTAAGCATCATCTTGTTGTGCAACTTCATTAAACGAATTCCTCTGCTCAAACCTTTGCAATACTCTCCAGTCATCGCTACACTTGATTTGCCAAAATGTGTCTTCCAAGAAAATATCTCTGTTGCTTGATTTGCCAAAATAAAAGGCTCGTTGGTCTGGTACGCCGCCTTGACATTGATGGATTTGAAATAATCATCAGCTCTGGGTTTTGCGATCCTGGAAAACAGGTTATACCAACGACAACACAACAGAACCACACATTGATGATCCTCGAAACTAGAGATATACTGCAACTGAACAATGTCTGTTATGTTAGCATACATTTCAGTTGTCTCTTTGTCATACGTATCCGTGCTCATGATGGCACTGTTTTGTGTCTTCCTGCCTTCGTCTTGTGCAAGGGTGTTGTAGCGCACATCTCCAACAACGCAAGATTCATAATGTCTTACCCGAGTATCAGGACCCATTGCTAGTGAGTAAAGGGCATCATCAACTGCCTGCCCATCCTCCCGCATCTTCTTAACCTATGGTTAGAAAATAGACAAGCTGATCATCTTATGTACTCAATATATTAAAAAAACTAACAGTGCACTTCAAAAGCTTACATGGTTCTTGAACCATTTCGCAAATCCTGCCATAAACAGTTTGTCAATGTTTCTTGAATTTTGCGGTAGTAACTCCTCTTTGTAGATGCTGCACAACATAGTGATCGCGTCAAACATCTAAATATATAAGAATGTGCTGCAAGTTTAGTAGATTATGATGTATAAGCTGCAGTACTGCACTTACTTGATATAAGGTAGTATCTCAGGACAGTTATTCAACACATACCAAACCATTTTTTCCAAATCTTTAGGTTTGTCATCTTGTCGACTCTTCCCTGTAACTCGAACAGAATAATCAAAAACATTGAGCCCGGGATTGTCTTCACCTACCTCTTTGCTAAGCTGATCAGCTGTTTCAATGTATTTTGAGCAGAATGTCAACGCTTCTGTAGCAATGTAGGCCTCTGCAATGAAACCCTCGGGTCTAGCTCTGTTCCTAACATAGCCCTTGAAAGTGCCTAGCCGCCTTTCAATAGGGTACATCCAGCCATACTGTACTGGACCTCTAAGTAGTGCCTCATCAGGTAGATGAACAGCCAAATACACCATCACATCCAAGAAGGCTGGAGGATATATCTTCTCAAGGTCGCATATGATAGTTGGTATCTTGTCTCTAAGATGCTCCAAAGCATCTATCCTGATATTCCTACTGCAGAGTTCCCTGAAGAATTGTCCCAACTCTGCAAATGCTCTGTATAAGTCAGGGCGGCCCAATCCTCTAAGGATAACAGGTAAAACCCTTTGAAGTAGGACGTGGCAGTCATGAGTTTTCAACCCTTGTACCTTGTTTCCATCTTCACTGGCTCTCCTTTCAGGGTTGGAAGCAAATTCATGTGGGAATCTCACACGTGACAGGACCTCGCAGAATTCTTTTCTTTTTACCTTGTCCAAGACGTACACAGCTGGTGCCATATCCCGTGGTTTACCTTCATCTTGCACCTGCAAATCCTTTCTGATACCCAGGTGTGTCAAATCAATCCTAGATTTTAAGGTATCTTTCTTCTTGCCTTCAATATTAAGAAGTGTGCCAATAATGTTGTCACATATATTTTTCTCGATGTGCATCACATCAAGATTATGCCGCAGATCCAAATCTTTCCAATACTCCAAGTCCCACAAAGTGGACCTGCGGGTAAACAATAATCTCTCTTCTACCCTGCCACGCTTCCTTTTCCTGCTACCATTACCATGATGGTTTCCTGGTGTAATATGCCTGACCTTCTCTAATTCCACTTGCAACTCATCGGCGGTGAGCCTCTTTGGCGAATCACGGTTTTCATGCTTTGCATTGAACACATGTCTTTGGTATTTTCTAGGATGCGGCTTGTCCTTGGCAAGGAAACGGCGATGTCCAATGTAACAGATCTTGCTAAGTATTGCGTATGACAGCGGATTCCTGTCACAGCGAACACGTGCATTGTAACCATGTGTCGTTCGCCCTGACATAGTGCCCAAAGCCGGATAATCATGGATGCACCAAATTATAACAGCATGCAGAAAGAAATCAGCTGGTGGGCTGCTATATAGGTCTCGAGTGAGAACACCCTTCCATAGCTGTTGAAGTTCCTCCACAAGAGGCTCCATGAACAAATCAAAATCCTTTCCAGGACTTTTTGGACCTGGGATGAGCAAGGCCATCATGTAGTTTGATTCTTTGGTGCAGACATTTGGAGGCATGTTGTAAGGGATAACAAGCACTGGCCACATGCTATATGTGGCGCTCTGGTGGCCAAATGGGTTAAATCCATCTGAAGCTAAGCCAAGTCTAATGTTTCTCGGGTCAGCAGTAAACCCTTTGTGTTTATCATAGAAGCTTTTCCACTCACTACCATGAGATGGATGGCTCATTACATTCTGATCTCTGTAATCCTGGTTCCTAGAATGCCACAGTACATCCTCTCTTGTTTCAGCATCATGAAACAACCTCTGCAATCTTGGTGTAATTGGAAAATGTCTCAGAACATTATGAGGAATCCTCTTCATAGCATCGCCATCTTTCCATCTTGATGATTTGCATTTCGGGCATTCACTTAAGTTGGCATAATCCTTCCGGAACAGAACACAATTATTCTTACAAACATGGATCATATCATATCCAATTCCACTGCATGAAGGAAATTCATCGTTTTACTGTAGGTGTGTGGCAGCTCAGACGCATCTGGGAAAGATTTGCGGAAAGGAGCCAACATCGCATCGAATGATTTGTTGGTCATCCGCTCAGATGTCTTCACCTGAAGAAAGGTGACCATACTTGAGAATATTGATAGCTTATTTCCTAGGGTGACAGCAATGTTGCATTGTTCCAACATACAGGCCCACCATTTTTCTTTTGCAGGTGAAAGTTCACGGAATGCACGAGCATTTCGTAGCATTGTTTCAATGTTGGTCAAACTCACTGGCTCCGCCACCACCTCCTCCTCCTCCTCTTCCACCTGAGCATCAGGCAGATCGAGATGGTGATCTACTGCTTCCACGTAGTCAATAACATTAGCGTTCACGACTTCACCATGATGAACCCACCTAGTATATGTGACCGACATCCCATACAAGTGTAGATGATTTTGCACAGTTGACTGGGGTCTTGTAACTGAAATCATACAACTGCTACACGGGAAGAGCACATCTGATTTCGGACCACTGTACTCAGCTCTGATAAAGTTCATGAAGTTTTCAACCCCCTCGACATATGCAGCGGAGAATCTTCGAGCAGAAGTTATCCAAGTCATGTCCATCTGTTAGACATACAAATTAGTTCTTCTACTAGATATTACAGGAAAAACATATATGTTTTTTTATGAAGTCCAGAAAAAAATACCTAGGTCGATGTCTAAAGCTATGGCAAGATATTTGGACGAGCAAATCTAAGTAACGAAATATATGTAAAGCTAACTCAGCAAACATATTTGAGTGCCAAATTATGGTAGGCTATTTCAGCAGTCAATGAGGCCGAGCACACAGCCATCGAACTATTGAAGGCCATCGCAGCAACAAAGATCGAGTATAAAACGGTGTAGAGCTATTTCACCTAATAGATTGGCTACTAGACCATGGCAATCTACGCCACAATAAATATATGGCAGGATATTTTAGAAACTAATCGGCCTTGGCATGCCATCTCAGCTAAGCAGATTGAGTGCAGAACAAGGCAAGGAAGCTTCTTAAGCAGAGCATATTGACAGTAAACTACTTTGGCAAACAGTAAGATTAACAACGTCTATCAGCTAACATTCAGCGCTACACCGACATGACCGGGCCTCGGTCTAGAATGCGCGTACCATGGGAGAAGTTGACCGCCATGCGTCTCCACACAAACGTCGCCAGCGGTGGCGGCGCTGACCGCCATGCGCCTCCACAAGAACGTAGCCAGAGGTGGCGGCGCGGCTAGAGGACGACAGTCTACGAGAGCGTACTGTGGGAGCGAGAGGATCGCCGAACCGCGGCGCCGACGTATTGGCGCGGCAGGGAGGGCGGCCTTGGCGGAGGGAATGGAGTGGAGGGGGACAGGGGGAGGGGGTTTGGGGAATATTATTGGCTAGTTGGCCGAAGGGCGGTTGAATCGGATTTGGGGGGAATTTTTGGGTGTGTGGAGGGGGAGGATTTTCGCGCGGTGGGCGGGGGCAGTTTGACGCATGGTCGGTTTCTCCAAGTGCAGTCCCACGTGTCAGTGAAGAGGCAAGCCGAAGCGCGTTCCGTTTGCGTGAGCCGTGTGAAGGACCAAACGTGTGTGGGGTGCAATGCGACCGCGACAGGAGTGCTGTGAGTGTACCGCCTTTTTTCCTTTTAAACTAGGTGCTTCGCCACCTCAAAAAAAAATTTGTTGCTTCACGCGATCCATCAATACTACTACTAGTAATCCGGTAATCCCGACTAAAACGGCGCAGTCGGGTCTTTTCCCGCGTGATATGCTGGGAGGTTGGCTTAGTTGGGTTTTTTAGGACGAGTAATGATGCACCTACGTAATCCCAGTTACGTAATTAACGTAATGTGAAACGTGTGAGCTTTTGATTGTAGATTGGGGGAGGGAGGGGCCCACCACCATGAAAATTAGGGGAGGAGAGAGAGAGGCAATTTATGTTAACCCTTTCGTAGGTTCCGTAGATGTAGAAAGATGTGAAATGCGTGAATGTGTAGTGGACGTACTATTGGAGTGCCTAAGATAATTTGTGTATGTATAGACCCTATGTGTTTATTTTACGTTGCATGTTAGATTTGTCTCGGTTCAATAAAAAGCAGAGTTGGTGATGATGGTGTGCCTGTCATCCTGCAATATAGGCCGTCCGATCTATATCTAACGGATAGGAAGGAAACTATGACAAATTTACCCGCACTCCTCTCCACATTTGCAGATAAGGCTTTCCCTCGTTCATCCTTTTCTCCCACAAGATCTTGATCTTCCGTGCAATGCACGGGCATCTTGCTAGTACTCCTACAATATGTATATTATTGTGAAAGTTCGTATACACCAGCCGAGATTAATGCAAACACGGCAGATTTTCATTACATTTCGAACTTTTATAGGACAGAAAAATAAAAGAAACCTGACCCTAAACCTATTCTACGGCGGCGACCGACGTCCTCCATCTGCGATCTCTATGTACGGGGGCGGGGTTCAAGACCCGTGAAGTGAAGGTACGGTCTCCGGCGAGGAAGAGTAGACCACAGGATACGGATCGACTAGTTCGCACACCATGCCCTGCCGCCTCCCATGCCCTACTCATCCTCGGAGGAGTCCCCGACCTCGACGGTGCCGGACGTTGGACGGTGCCAAGTAGGACTCGTGGCTGATGTTGCTCCCATCGTCGGCCGCCAGCGTGGCCACCACTTGTGCGGTCACGTCCGCGTCCGGCTACGCCGCTATTGCGTCGCGAGAGGCGACTTGAGCGAGGGCGGCGACCTCGAGCTTCATCCCCAAAGACAAGATCTCCCGCAGAGCGTTCGCACTTGCGGTCATGGCGGATGTGGTGCCAGGTAGGAGGACGATGCACTATGGTGTGGAGGTTAGCTGGGTGTTGCCGCTTTAAGTAGCGCATTCTGGTGAGGCCAAGTGTCCGGGTGCCTCATTAAGTCGCCGGAGTTGGTTCCTCGGGCACCGAGCCTCTTAACGATGACATACGAACGGACGACATGAATGCGGGCAGCTGGCGCCGGCTGGGAACGCACCGCGCGACGGCGCGAGGGACGAGGGTTTTGGTGTGCCAGGGTAGTCAGCTGCGGTCGTGTCAACGTTGTAGATGCCCTTTGCTCACATGCGATCCCCGCATGTCATTGAAAAAGCAAGACGACCCGGCATGGTCTCAGGTCCAGAGGATGCAGTTGGCCGCGCTACACCACTCCGCGGACATGTCGCGGCGCCCCGTGCATCCTCAACGAGCCAGGTGTTTGGGTGTGTTTGGATTGTGGCCAAAGTGCACCTTACCAAAATTTTGGTCATGACCCAAAGTTTGATCTTTGTTTGGATGGTTGCCATTTTTTTGGCATGCCAATGAACTCTAGCCAACTCTAGTTCATTTTTCTTGCCAATGTCGGCCAAATCATGGGCAACCAATACCTCAACCAAATTTTTGGTCATGACCCAAAGATTGGTCTTTGTTTGGATGGTTGCCATTTCTTTGGCATGCCAATGAACTCTAGCCAACTCTAGTTCATTTTTATTGCCAATGTCGGCCAAATCATGGGCAACCAATACCTCAACCAAAATTTTGGCTACCCAATGCTTTGATGGGGCAACCTTGGGCACAAACCAAACATACTGTTGGTCGTGCCACAGCACTAACGCCACCCTCGGCACACTGAAACCGACCGTGTCTAGCAACGATATGAGCGTGTCGCTCACCGCAGTCGCCGTGTCCAGAGGCGGTGCTAGAGCTGCACCCTGTTGTTGGCCCCAACGACCCACATGAACAGTTGTCGGTGGCGAGGAGGTCATGGGCTAGCTCCTCCATTGGACTAGTCTGCGCTACGTCGTCCGACGAGTGTGCCCCACATGTCGGTTTCCCTGTTTTCCCGGGCATATTCGAGCGTCAGTGCTCCGCGTTGCGCGTTAGGCCTTTCACTATGTAAGCCAAGCGAGACAACTTATTGTTTATTTGAGCCATTCAAGTATAATCATGTGGCGTTTGCTTATTTCTCATTCCTCTCCAACTCTCTTCTCCATCGATCATGTCGCCCTCCAGTCGAGTCCATCCTCCCGCATGCCTCATTTGAACATTCCGCCGAGTATCATTCGCATGTACCCACCCTAGTCCTCTTTCAATAGATCTCCGGACCCCGAGATGAAATCGAGAGGGAACGAGTGGGGGCACGTGATACTAAGGCGGATTCAAAATTTTGAACCGGTGATCATAGCATCCGCAAATCATATATAAAGGGTATTCAATGCTCGTTTCGTTTTTGAACGTACAATATACTCCCTCATATCCTTTCTAGTTTACATATAAGTTTTATGTGTAGTCAAAGTATCTCTACTTTGATCAAAAAGGTATCAATATTCAACAACGCCCAATCAATATTGTTAGATTCATACGTACTCCTAGATTTGTACTCGAGATGGTTTCCAAATTGACTATTGACAAGATTAATAGTACATGAGATGTATAATGTGAAAATTTTATCATTGGAAACTCCTTTCACATACGAATTTGACCGTATGCTTTGTGTAAGTTGCATGTCATATATTATTACTCTAACATTTGGTCAAAGTTAGCCTCGAAAAACGCATTAGACCCTGTATGCTTTGTGTAAGTTGCATGTCATATATTATTACTCTAACATTTGGTCAAAGTAGTAGTAGTGGAAGTGGATCCTCTGACGTAGGTATCCCTGCCTTACCCTCCCTTTCGGTCACTTACTGGCGGACCCCATGCTTGCTAGGCCCCGCATGTCAGTTAATCAATGGTTCGGCCACATCAGGGGATCCTCATCCATAGTATACTCCCTCTGTTTTTATTTACTCCACATAAAACGGAGGGAGTGGTGGTATAATAAATGACGCGGGCGGGGGAGGGGGATGGACGTCGGTTTGCTCTCAACTGCGGTCCCACAAGCGAGCGAAAATGCAAGACGAAGCGTGTTTCATTTGGTGAGCGACGTGGAGGGTCCAGCGTGCCGGGCTGCAACGCAAACGCGACAAGAGCGATGTACAGTCAAAACCGATTGACCGGTCGTCACCGGAACCACTATTCACACCAGAACCTTCGCTGCTCGGCTTACGCCAGCCACTGCCCTAAAACCACACCAAATCTCCAGCCCATTCCCCCGCCTTTCGATCCCCTAGCCCGCATCAAGCGTCCCCTAGTTCGCCGGAAAGCCATGGTGCGCCGCAAGATCACTTACTACAAGATGCTGACGCCGGAGCACCGCGCAGAAATCGCGGCAGTGGTCGGCGCCACAGACCTCCGTTCCCGAGATCGCTTTGCGGCGGGCCAATCCCCGAGTTCTCTGGAGCCAAGCTATGAGGAGGAGGAAGCCGATCCAATGTTCATGGCGGAGGTCGCGGCACAGAAGGCCCCCTATGGGTATGAGACGATGGACGTCGACTTCGTGCCGGCGTCTGAGTCCCCCATGGTGCAGGCGGACCAGCGGTTCAACATGGCGATACTAAAGGAGGACCGGGAGGCAGAGGCTCAACTCGACGCGGAGCACGCGCATGCCGCTGCCATCGAGGCTCTCCTGCAGGTGGAACCAGATGTAGTGGATGTGAACCGGGCGGCGGAGGCTCAACTTGAGGCGGAGCGCGCGGATGCCGCTGCCATCGAGGCCCTCCTGCAGGCGGAACCGGATGTCCTAGACTTGAACCGGGCGGCAGAGGCTCGACTCGACGCAGAGCGCGCGGATGCCGCTCTCATCGATGCCCTCCTGCAGGCGGAACCAGACGTCCTGGACTTGAACCGGGCGGCGGAGGCTCGACTCGACGCAGAGCGCGCGGATGCCGCTGCCATCAAGGCCCTCCTACAGGCGGAACCGAACGTCCTCGACTTGAACCGGGCTGTGCTCTCATCCGTGCAGAGCTCCCGCACGCTCCGCTTGAACGAGTAGCTGGAGGCCGAGGACAACCACGGTGCGGAGACACACGTCGGCAGCGACGGCTGGTTTGCGCCGGCAGCCAAAGACGACGAGGTCGTCTCTTTCCGCGGGCAGTGATAGTTTTTCTTTATGTTGTTGTTTTTATGGATCTTCTGCTATGTAAAAACATATATTTGTTATGCAAGTCGCCTGTTTTGGGTCAGTCTACCATTTTAGGCGGTTGGATAAATATCCTACATCTCCTAACCCTTCTTTCCTTCTTCCTCACCTCTTCTTCTTCCCCAACTGACCACCGCACGGGCCGTACGGATACTCCCCAACAAGCGGTTGGATAAACATACTCTATGAACAAAAATTATGTGTCCGCGATAGGATGGATGATTTTGGTTTGTTCACATGCGACAACACGTGTCAGTGAGGGTGCGTTCCCTTGGTTGGGTTTGTGGCGTGCAGGAGCGACTGTGTGAGGGTGCGGTGCGACCGCGGCGTGCAGGAGCGACCGTGTGAGGGTGCGGTGCGACCGCGACAGCCGTGCGCAAGTGTACCTCCTTCTCATTTTGAAAACTTTAGGCAAGCTTGGCAAAAATGTGTGGCGAAGTTTGGCAATGCAAGGCCTAGACCCAAACAGGATAAGTACGTACGTACTAGGAGTACTTGTGTTAAAAAACAAAGGCGGGGTTTTCCTTCGCGGGATTTTATCGATACAAATCCCCGTTTCACGTGTCAATTAATGCGTATTTTTTTCTCCAAAGACCAAAGAGCTAACCAGCTCACTCCTCATCGCTTGATTAATGCAGCGCCATGCAAACCAACCTTCTCACTTCCGCATGCATGCAGGGGATATTAATGTCCTTGGTTGCTAACCCCATCAATTTTGCCTAGATTAGTGTTAGTGGCCCTTTGCAAATTGTAATTTTGATATACTGACCTTGTGTACAAAAAAATGGAGGTAGTAACTATATTTGACTTCCTTCCCCATTGCGGTGACGTCGATGATATCTTTTTTTGGTGGTTTGGCGAAGTGCGTTCGACGGAGAACACCATTGAGGGAGACCACGGTAAGTCGTTCGCAAGTGCCGCGTGCAAGCCGAGACAACCGCCTTATTTGCATCCAGGAAGTCCTTTACTAGTACTACTAGGAGTACTAGTGCGGTGAGATGGTTTCTCGAAGAAGACGATGGAGAAGCGGAGTCAGCGAAGAGTGAAATGATGGTTGCTTCATCCATGCTTTTGTGATTTGACGCCTCACTGCTTTGTGATTTGTGATAGAAGGGACAGGGGAGTAGACTATGTGCTCTATACTGTACTACATGCATCCAACCATGGGAGAAAGAGGAGAGACGTTGCATTTTTCTATTCCTTCAATCAATCAATCAGGGAGCTTCGGTTCCATCTTTTTGGCTTTGGCAACACCATCCACAATGGTTCCCACGATGCCAAAAGCTATTTTCACATTTGGCTACACATTGTGGATGCCCTTAACCGTACCACTTGGTTTTGCTCTTATGTGCTATCTATACAAATCTCAATTATATTGATCTAAAAAATTATAGAATCAAGATTAGTAAAAAGGAGGTGATTTTGCCGCGCGGATGGCGGGGGAGGTTTCTTATTTGAGCAATGCTACATCCACGTAATGGTTTACGTAAAGTTACGAACTGATGTGATGTGGGACTATTTGATTGGATTAAAGGAGAGGATTAGGCCCACCCCGCCTGAAAATCAGGGGGGCATATATAGATTAGATGGAAAGTATACATAGCAGCTACGTAGCCCTTTGTAAGTCTAGGATTAGGCTTCTTATTTTCGGAGGACGTTGTCCTGGCGGTTTGCTAACATGCGGTCCCACGTGTCAGTGCTTTACCAAGCCGATTCGCGTCCCACATGAGGCAGAACAACGGCAGAAGCAACACGTGGTTAAGTTGAAGAAGATGAGGGGGAAGCGGATTCAGCAACGAGTGAAATGATGGTTGCTTTGTCCCTCCAACTTAACTGCAGGAAAGGTGCAGCTTTGTGATTTGATGCCTCATTGCTCATTACTACGCCGGCGCCATGACTGGGGTGCTTCACCCCGGTTGCTCTGCATTGTATTCCGGTATGGCACGTGGACCCGGTAGCTTGATGTCCTACATGTCGGCGAAAGGGACTAGAAGATTTATGAAAGCGAGCACTCCACTCTTACGACGGAGGAGTAGACGACACGACGGCCCAGTGAACTGTCACTTGTACTGTATAGTACTATAGTTTTGTTGCTTCGCACGATCCATCGATACAAACCCGATTAAACAGGAAAGGGCGGGATTTTTCCCGCACGGTAGATGATACTGGCCATATATTTCAAAGGCAATTTTAATGTATGCAAACTGAATAATTATAAGTAACAATATGATATCTAGTAAAACTAAAACCACATATGGTTTATTGTGTTAGAGTGTAGTAGTAGTGTTGTATTGCATAGTTGTTAGATGTAATATGCGAGAACGTGTCGAGATGTAGTTTTGGAGGGCCTACAGAGAGAAAAGCATAACACGGTCACCGAACTTCAGAATAAGCTGATTACGGTCACTATATACGTTTTGCGGTGATTATACGGTCACTTTCTCACAGTTCAGCATCGGATTGCACTCTGTTGACCGGCCAAATAGTCTGCGTGGCGCCATGTTGACTAGTTAAATTGACCACATTCCTTGTGGGTCCCACCTGTCAGTTCGCATAGGCAAAAGGTTAGATAAACACAAATTTACGTAGGTGCGACAAGGCTCCAACCCATGCGCGGGAATCACCTGGTTGTGTATGGGGCGTTTGGTTCGTGGGCAAGGTTAGCTGGCTAAGGATATACCTAACAACGTGGTTGGGGATATCCTTATTCTCGTGGTTAAGGGTAGCCAATTTTATGTTTGGTAAGAAGGATGGAAGATGCATATCTTATAATTTGAGTTCTTTTTGTAAATAAACTAATTATACAAAACATATATATCATTTTTTGGGAGAGGTGAGAAAAGAAAGGAAAATGTTTCCCTGGCTTAGGAGGGCATCGCGCGTGGGTGGTTGCCACCATCCGCCATAATTTCGCGGCTCCCCTCAGCCAGCTTTTGATGGAATATTCCCAGGTATCTGGTTATCCTCAGCCATCTTCGCTCACAAACCAAACGAGTGGTATCCCCTCTAAAACTTGCTATCCCTATCCCCTGGGTGGTTATCCTTTGAACCAAACGCCACCTATGTGTCTGTCAGGGCCTGATGTGGGCGCATGCACGTGTAGGTTGAGCACTTGAGCGTGAGAGTGTGTGTTGGTCGTGTGGTGTACTGGTGTGTGCATGCATGCGTGCGTGTGTGCGTGTGAGTGTTGTGTGTGTGCGTGGCTGCGTGTGTACATGTGAGTGTTGCGTGCGTGCATGGGTGCATGTGTTTGTATGAGTGTTGCATGGATGCAGTTCGTGTGCATGCGTGCGTGTGTGTATAATAACCACACCAGCTCATGTGTGTTAAAACAGACGGCTCAGCATACCAATACAAGGCCACATTGTCCGATGTGCCCGCGGTCATGACTTCGAACCACCACCCAAATATTTTTTTGTCATTTGTTTTCATTCTTACTAGCAATATGCCCGTGCGTTGCATGTAACATCAAGATGCATTTGTATGACTTGTTTATCTTGTGATAGAAAAGGATGAACGAGGGAAGGCCTTATTTGCAAATGTGGAGAGGTGTGTGGGTACCCTTTTGCAAAATTGCCATAGTTTATTTCCTATCCATCAGATATAAATCGGACGGCCTATATTGCAGGATGGCAGGCACACCATCATCACCAACTCTGTCTTTTATAAGAGTGTATTTTATGTATTTTGTAAGAGTGTAGATGTAGAGTAGATACAAGTCGACAGGTGGGCACGATGGTAGTGAGATAATTTGATGCAACACTAGAGGTGCCACGTGGAGCGTTTAGCTGGTCAACTAGTCATGTCATGAGCAAATACAGAGTTGTACGGTGAGCCCGTGACTGTATAATAACCACTAAACGTAAATGGTGACCGTAATGAGTGGATTCTGAAGTCCAATGTACGTATCGTGCTTTCGCTTCAAATACAATGATCGTCATTGCATATATCGCGAGAGAAAGATGAAACATGCGTGAATTTTCTAGGGGATTACTTTTAGAGGACCTGGAGATAGTTTTGTGTGCATACGTGAAAGGGGCGTACAGGGGGGTATGCGATGGAGAGAGAGATGCTCTTCATTTCTCTTTATTATGACTAACTTTGTATATAGTATAAAAATATACAAATTCACAGTGCGGAATAAATATCATTGTGGGCACCATGCAATGCAAATTAGCGTCCGTACTCCTCCATATAACTTTGTAATGTTGTATATATGTAGAAACTCTAAAATAATTTTTTGGCCACACTTTATTCAAAAGGAATGTTGTATGCGAAATAAACATGAAGAGAGGGCTTTTAGATCAATGGGGTACATGATGTAACATGTGTGAATGTGTAGTTGATGCATTTGGCGGGGCCTAGAGAGGTATGTGTGTGTATTACGTATTTGAGAGAGGCATGGATAGAGGGGCCGACGGGGGGGCGTGGGATAGATAGCACGAGAAATGAGAGTGGTCTAGAGAGAGAGACGAATATGACGTCATGACAAGAGATTCCATTCCCTTGAGTGTGTATATGCAAGGGGGGAGGGAATAGAGGCACCAGGAGAAATTTTCTGTGTGTGTGGTGTTTGTGTTGGTATGCGTGGGTGTGAGAAGATAATGAGACGTGGGGGCAGAGGGTGTGTCACCGCGTGAGGTCCGGTGGGTCGAGGTGAGGCCCTTCGTTCGGTTCCGTCCTGCGCCACATTGGTTGGCCCATGACGCATTTAGGAAGACCCATGGATGACTAGTCGTACAAGACAAAGATAGCAGAATTGTGAAGGACTCTGTGTCCATTGACAAAGCCGGCTAGGATTTGTAACCCTAGGTTCTCGGACTAAGGTAACCCCTTTATCTCTGATATTACTATTCATCCAACCTAACTTTAAGGGGCATCCTACAGAATGCTCTGCTAGAATCATACTCGTCGATTAGGAAGAGAGGTGTGAGACAATGCGTGAGAGACAGGCGTAAAGATAATGTGTGTACATGAGACACGTAGGCAGGTCCATGTATATAGAAAGGGTCGATGAGGATTGTGGGTGTGTATGTTTGCGAGAGGAAGAGTGCTTGTGATAAAGGTTAGTGAAAACAGTTGTAAATGGTTACGAGAGGGAGGGAGGGTTATATCTAGAGCATGTGTGCGAGAAAGACACCTCGGGAGAGAGTGTGTGAGCATGTGTGAGAGACCACCGATGGAGAGTGAAACTACACGTAAAAGACTGCTCTACACATTGATTAAAGATATAAATTGTATCCAAATATTAGGATGGGATCATGATATTTGCAATTCGCGTAAGGAGCGGTCATTGATCCATCAGACATCTAGATTCTATCAAATTTGAGCATGTCTATGTTATTATTCGACACAATTGATCCACATAGTTAGTATTTTGAACTCCAGACAATGCATCGCTTTAGCAATCGAATATAAACGTGAGTATAGTTCATGTTGTGTGTGTAAAGCACATTATACATACGAAAGTTACACAATGGACATTATAAATAGCTACCTATGAACTAGCATACATTTGAATTCAACTTAAGGTGGTTTAAAAAAATCGAATTCAACATGAAGTCCATTCAATTATTGAATTTGATATCATGGCATTTGTAAACCATACCTAAATTATGGGGGCACCAATCTTTGCTCTGATTTTGTACATAATAGCATATGTAGTCGTGTACAAAATAGATTCAAATTTAGCTCCTCCATTCCAAAATAATCGTAGTTATAGGATTTTCAAGTGTCAAAATTTCAAAAAGAAGCGGATAATTTAATGAGGTTTTCAAACATACAAGGTCAAATATAATGTTGTCTATTTAGGTCAATCCTCATAGTTCAAGAGTACTCTAAACGTGAATGCTTGTGTTTCAAAATTTCGAACGAAGCGCCAAAAGAGCCTCTACTCGCCCGAAACCGCGTGAGACCAATGTTTGGTAGTACAAGGAAATTACTTTTCTAATAACTCCGACCCGTGAAACCTATCGGCCCGATGTCCAAAGGTCTAAACCGGGGTAAGTTTGTAGCTTCATCTAGATGCCACACAACCGCATCCGGAAAACATTCATACACAATGGCCGCCTAAGCACACATGCGCGCGGCCAAAATCGCTCCCGCCCACTATTTGGGACACGTGGGATTACCATCCTACCCCCGACCCGCAGTAAGTTCAAAATTTAAGAGGGGGGCAAAGTTTGTACTTTCCCCAAATTTCAAACAAGCGCGTCCCATCTTCCATTCAAAAAAGCCAAAAACAAGCGCGTCCCAGACCGAAACATGGTTCCCCCCACCCGTCCGATTCCCCATTCGTACTCCGTGGGCACCAAAACTACCTCTCCACTAGCCGCAAAACCCCGACGTCCTCCGTCTGCCACCCCATCCCACCCATCAACGCCGCCCTCCTCCATCACGCCGGAGCCGATACCCTGACGTCGTCGTCCACCGCAACCTCAACCGCAATGCCCTCCACGGCTAGTAGTTGAAGCCGAGGCCGAGCCGTTCGTACCCGAGCCAGTTCAACCACGCTGTCCTGCGCTTCACCGCTGCCGCTCCAACTTCGCCACCCTCCACCGCACTGGAGCTGTTCCTGCTACGCCGTCCTTCGCCACCTTGGATATGCTTCCCCTCCGCTGACATACGGCCACGGCAACACAGTCAACAATTTGGCCATGGGTTCGTCCAAGCCTGCACCCTCCAGAACATCGGTTTCCCCGGTAAAAAGAAGAAGATCGGCGCGACATGTGGAGTTGACCACACCAGTAACTGAAAAAGGCACTCCTCTTCCCTTAGTCGTGCAAATCTTATGTCTCTGCTTGCACGGTATTCATCCCACAGAAGACACTGGTTGACTGCTTCTTCTTGATACTAGATGTTCCTAGTAACTCGCGATGCACAATTTCAATTTCTGGCCAGTTGATTCCCAATTAACGGAAGCATTCCCCGGCGTAACAGGCGCTAGTACGCCTATTACACCGGGGAAGCAGCGCCTTGGTGTTTACCTTAGGGGCGTGTGCGGCCTAGAGCTGCTGGCACCCAATCTGGAGGTCGGCCGGGATTAAAGGGATGGCCTAGGGGCGCTGCCAAGCACGGCGGTGGTGTGAGGTCGATGGGAGGGTGGGGCGGCGGAGGCAGGGGTCTGGGCCGGTGGTTGCTGGCGGTTCGAGAAAGATTGTCAACAGTGACTGGCGGGAGGTAGACGAAGGCCATCTGCCCATTCCTTATAGATCGGACGGTTCATTAAAAAATCGACTTACCTATTTATTTTCAGTCGACTATTATCTTAGATATGACCACATGTGGTGGTGTGCTGGAGGAGTACCTACATTTCCTGTGCTCATATATTACAAAATCATACGGAGTAGAATCTAATTTTTTTTGCCATGCAATGTTGTAGAGCTATCATATGTCTCCTGTCATTTATTTTTCAGCCACCTGCTATCTGCTACTTTTACAGTGCACTAGTTCTGCACACACTTCACCCTTACTCTCACTATTGTGTTTTTATGCAAGGGTATTTCAGACTCTGCTGCCAAGAGAGAAGCCAAAAAGAAAAGAGAGAAGTTGCTCTAGCTTCGTATGCGGGTAGGCAAGACACGTTACAACGCTATAAAGGGTGCAGTGTCAGCAGATGGAGACGGTAAACGTAGCTCTGGAGTTGATGACCTCGCTCGCAATGAACCACCATCCCAGGTGCTTGCTTTAACTTCGCGGTGTCATATGTGGTTGCTTGTTCCATATGGTGTCTAGCTTGTATTCGAAAGGCCGAAGTCGGTAAGATAACGAAAGATATTTTTTTACATGAACCACCATCCCGTGAGCACCAGAAGACAAATAGCTAGTCAGGGCACTGGCCGACCAGTGACAAGTCCAGCAAAGATAGGCATCACCTGGAAGCCAACTAAAAAGTTGCGATGGTGGCGAAGCAGCCTGCCTCCCACCAGGCTCTCAGGTCCTAGATGATCATGCTCACCACTCCAGCCGGATGTCTAGCTTCTATTGCTTCCAATTTGGTTAAATTGCATCTACTTAGCTTACACATTATACCTTTGAATATGACATGCCTTTCTGTTTTTGGTACATACTAGTACATCTGTATATTAACCATGTTCTTACATCAAACTAATGTTCTTTTGTATCCCTCATCAATCACTTATGACGAGGCAGGCAGGCAAGGGGACTACTCCTCATTTAAAGAATGCAGCGTCAGCCTCCCGACATGATTCTCAAGAAACAGAAATGCTAGATGAAGATGGTGAACGTAGCTCTGTAGTTGATTACAGCATTTCCTCTACACTAGCATCGCAGGTGCTTGCTCTAACTTGGCAGCGTAATATGTGGTTGCATGTTCCATATGGTGTCTAGATTGTAATTCTTCCAATCTGGTTAAACTGCATGTGCTAGTCTGCTTAGCTTATACATTATACCTGTTAATGTGACATGCCTTCCTGTATTTAGTACATAGTGCATCTGTCTATTAAGCATGTCCTTACATAAACCTATTGTTTTTTTGTATCCCGCATCAATCAACATGATGAGACACCTTTAGTATATGAAGTGCGATATTAGTTGCATCTTTCATATGATTTATAGCATGCGCTGCTTCTAATTTGTTGAAATTCCATTTATGATGGGATGCTTTTAACTTGGCAGAGTCATATTGGTTGCATCTTTCATGTGGTGTCTAGCTTGAATTGCTTCTTATTTGCTGGAATGGTTTCTGCTTAGTTTACACAAACAGTTGTGAACATGCCATGCCGTCCCATTTTTCGTACATATTCCATCCTGGTATCATGTGTTTGCCTTACATCAAAGTAGTGATTGTCAGTATCATGCATGAATGAGTTCTGAAGAGAGAATTTTATTGCTTTTTCTTGTCGGTTTTACTTGACAATTCAAAATCAATAAAGTGGAAGGAAGTTAGCAAGGCAGCGGATAAAGGTGCTCCTTCCGAACGGAGGGCCTCTACAGTTTCTACTCCTCCACACCCCCAAGATGATTTCCAAGACAACACATGCATAGACACTCAACAAAGCTGTGTTTATGATGAGCACGTCTCCCCTAGTGCAGCATCACCGGTGCTCCCTCTAACTTGGCACTGTTATATGTGGTTGCATGTTATGTGTGATGTCTAGCTTGTATTGCTTCTAATTTTGTTGAATTCCATCTGCTTACTTTACACATTATACTTGAATAAGACACGTGTTCCTGTTTCTAGAACATATAATATCTGTCTATCACACCATGTTCTTACATCAAATTACTACTGTTGTGTAACCTGCAACAATCACTTATCATAAGACACGTTTGACTTGGGAGTGTGATATAGGTTACATCTCACATTCTTTTCTAGCTTGTACTACTAATTTGTTGAAATGGCACTTATGATGAGACAGTTTTAACTTGGTAGAGTGATATTCATTGCATCTTTCATATGGTGTCTAGCTTTCATTGCTTCTAATTTGTTGAAATGCCTTCTCCTTAGTTTACAAATCATAAGCTGTGAATATGAAATGTTGTGAATATGCAATGGCACTAATGACGAGAGACCTCTAACATGGTAGTGTGATGTTATTTGCATCTTGCATATGATTTATTTCTTGTATTGCTTCACATTTATTTAAACGCCATTTATGATGAGACACTGTTAACTTGGCAGAGTGATATTTGTAGCATCTTTCATATGGTGTCTACCTTCCATTGCATTGCTTCTAATTTGGTGAAATGTCTTCTTAGTTTACACATCATAGTTATGGTTATCTCTTTCGTCCTGTTTTTCATACATATTACATCCTCCTATCATGTGGTTGTCTAACATCAAAGTTCAGATCGTCTGCATCACGCATCAATTTGTTCTGAAGAACTAAATTGTTATTCGTTTTTCTTGTCGGCTTGACTTAACATGGCACAGAGAAAGAGGACGAAACACAGAATGGCAGGGAATGAGAAGCGGATGAATCCTGCAGATTCTGCTGGTACTGATGGTGCGATAGAAGGTCAAAGTCCAGCGGAAAATTCTACAAACACGGCATCCCATGCTACACGAGTTGCAAAAAAAGCCAAACAGAAACAAATAGCTGCCACCAAACAAGCAGAGACAGCCCTAGTTCTTGCAACACCTACCACAGTACTACCAGCTACACGACTTACTCGTGCGTCAACTGAGCTAGCAGCACGTTCCCAAGCTCCCTTGCCACCTGACACTACTTCCCAAGCACTCTTGACACAAGACGAGTTGGCAATATCAGATGAACCTTGTGAGCTTCAATAGCAAGAAGGTAGTTGCTGGATTCAAGTTATAGTTGCATGCTTCTTTATATGTAGTCTCACAGTTTGATGTACACTAACACTTCCTATGTTCGTTGTTGGACTAGCACCTAGGCGCAAGAGGAAACAAACATCAGGGATAATGCTCGATAGGTTAACTAAATCTAGAGGAGGAAGAATGGAGATCCATTTTGAGGCAGGTTTAAAAAGGCCACGTGATGCTACAGAGTCAGCCAAGTTAGTATCAGAGGCAGCGGTTGCCGTTAGGTGTCATGTACGTATCCTCCCAACATGGATTCAGTACAGGAATGACAAAGACTAAACCCAGTTCAACACCTTCCTCGACCATTTATCTGTAGGTATGGTTATGTATGGAAACTAGTAATATCGTCTTGCTCTGTCCCATACTTTCCAGGTTGCTGATAATGAGACTCCCATAATTTTCAACAGATGAGGATTCGAGCTCGGTACCCGGGGATCCTCTAGAGTCGACCTGCAGGCATGCAAGCTTGCACCCATGTTTTCAAGTCTGCTCTGCGACAGTATCGGTATAACTTGAGGAAAACTCACTTTGAAGGCAAGGCTAATAGTGAACTTTCCCAAACATCTCCAGTGGAAAATATATCGGATGAAGACTGGAGGGGCCTTGTTAAACACTGGTCTGATCCGAAGTATCAGGTACATTATATATATGTGATCAGATCACATGTTGAAGTCCTATTTACGCATGTGCCACACAAATCTATCTTCTTGTAGGTGAACTGTTCAAAGAACAAGGCCAACCGTACGGAAGTGAAATTCCAACAGACGACAGGATCTCGTAGCTATATTGCACACTGCGAGGCTCTTGTAATTAGCTGTTGTTTCACTCTTTTCGCTGTACCATATTATCAGATCTATATTGACTTGTTCGAAATGCAGAGGAAAGCTCGCAATGACCAAAAAGTACCTGAACCAAATGCTATGGAAATCTTCAAGGACTGTCACACCAGCAAGAAGAAGGGCATGACTACACCAGTCAAAGTCGTTGTTGTAAGTCCTTAATCCTCATGCCTTTTAACTACTACTTACTCTGACTTGTGCCTTGAACTGCATGGTTTGCAGCCAATGTCTATTACTCTTTTCAATTTTATACACAATTGTCTTAGTGTATCATTGCACCTTACAAGGTTTAAAAGAGAGGAGTGATGTTCCTTTGATCTTGACCCGTAATCTAGTTCCGTGCTGGACTTGCCCACACAACATTACAATTGCCTGTTTGTCTGTTCTCAATTGTTTTGTGATATGAATGATGTCATACTATGCTTACCGTATTATAAACTTCGTCTCTTTATCCTTAGCCCTCAATACAATGTGAAGAAATAGACAATACATTAGCGATGGTGCATGGTCATATGTTTGGAACCTGGATTTATTATGTACTTTGCAATAAAATACAACTAATATTTTACATGGGTTCATCAGAATAAGTTATGTATATAGACCAAAGCTATTTTGTTTGGTTTTGCTGCCTCCTTAATATCTTCTATTCTGGTACTACTAATGTAAAACCTCAACTTTTCAGCGAGCTATGGAAAAAATGGTGGAACCACCACCTTCTGAAGGTGGCGAGGCAACTATAACCGCAATGTCAGCTCTTACTGCAGTGGGTTAGTACCTGTCCACTAACAGTGCCAAAAGCACGTTCCTGCGTAATACTGGGTTGGTTGTTAAGCCAATATCATCCAAACTGCCTCATGATCAAGATATGCAAGCTCAAAGCAATGTTGTATCTGCGCTCCAGACACAAGTCCATTCCCTAACAGAGACCCTTTATGAAACAAGGAGAAACATTGCTCCATGTTGTCAAGATATGCATGGTTTTGAAACCAGACTATCAGACATTTGCTATGTTGTTCAGGAGCCTAGGGGAAATGAAGGCGAGGGTTTTGGTGCTCCATCGGACAATACAACATGAAAACGTAACAGTCAGGTCAAATGAACTGAGCTTCTAAACTTTTGGTGGTGCATTTATCTTCTAGACTGTTAAGTTTTATGCTAACCTTCCTTTTGTTATATAGTTGTAATTTGTTTTGGTGCGATACAAAATTTATTCTTAACGTGCAGCCACCGGCTGAAGAAAACAACAAGCCATTTTTGTATAGTGTAGGCTGTTCCCTATATTTGCACTGGTGGCGATCTTTGATGCCGAGTGGATATAATCTGTGCAATCGCCTTAATAGCCTAGCGTTAGTTTCGGCCTTATTTATTTCCTAGTCTTCTTTTTCCCTGGTTTGCTAGTGGCCGCAACTACCATGGGCCATATACGGGCTGTAGGATCCATGGGTCTCCTACGGGCCGTCGATAAATGGGCCTGTAATCGGTGGGCCTCGGGCCGTCGGATAAATGGGTCTACATGGGCCGTAATCGGGCGTAATTGGTATCGGCCCAGCATGGTAACAGGACGTTAACAGGACATAGGACAGCAAAGGCTTAATTCTGTCACAGGCATAACGGGTCGTTAATGGGCTAGAATATAGGACGGGCTGGAAATGGCACAACAGGTTAACAGGCCAGAAACGGGCCGACTCTTGCCATGGGCCGAATTTGGCCCATTAGGGTAATAGGCCAGTAACGGGCCGACTCTTGCCATGGGCCGAATTTGGCCCATTAGGGGAACAGACCAGTAACGGGCCGACTCTTGCCACGGGCCGAATTTGGCCCATTAGGGGAACAGGCCAGTAACGAGCCGGAAGTAATCGAGGGCCGAAAAGCAGCCCAAGAACGTATGGGCCGTCAATAGGCCGAAAGCTAACACGGGCTTGAAACGGCCCATGTAAATCACGGGCCGTTAACGGGTATAAAGAAAATTATTGTTCATTATGGGCTAGAGTCATCGTGGGCCTGTAAAGGGCCGAAAGATACGAAGGCCTCATATGGGTCGAAAGACGTCGTGGGCCATACATGGGCCAAAAGTGAAATGGGTTGGTGATACGTCTCCAATGATCTATAATTTTTGATTGCTCCATGCTATATTATCTACAGTTTTGGACTATATTGGGCTTTATTTTTCACTTTTATATTATTTTTGGGACTAACCTATTAATCGGAGGCCCAACACAGAATTGTTGTTTTTTGCCTATTTCAGTGTTTCAGATAAACGGAATATCAAACGGAGTCCAAACAGAATAAAATCTTCGGGAACGTGATTTTCTCACCGAACGTGATCCAGGAGACTTGGACCCTGCTCCAAGGAACAAAAGAGGCGGTCACAAGGGTGGCACCCCCTAGGGCGCGCCCCCCTGCCTCGTGGGCCCCTCGTTGCTCCTCCGGCGTACTTCTTCCTCCTATATATACACACGTACCCCCAAACGATCAGAACAGGAGCCAAAAACCTAATTCCACCACCGCGACTTTCTGTATCCACGAGATCCC
Organism: Triticum urartu; assembly: GCF_003073215.2. NCBI lineage: Eukaryota > Viridiplantae > Streptophyta > Magnoliopsida > Poales > Poaceae > Triticum > Triticum urartu. The sequence goes on from NC_053023.1 coordinate 170,211,755, forward strand.
ATCTTGGGGCCTGTTCCGGAGCTCCGCCGGAAGAGGGCCGTCATCACGGAGGGCTTCTACATCATCATAGCCTCTCCGATGAAGTGTGAGTAGTTTACCTCAGACCTTCAGGTCCATAGTTAGTAGCTAGATGGCTTCTTCTGTCTCTTTGAATCTCAATACAAAGTTCTCCCCCTCTCTTGTGGAGATCTATTCGATGTAATCTTCTTTTTGCGGTGTGTTTGTTGAGACCGATGAACTGTGGGTTTATGATCAAGTCTATCTATGAATAATATTTGAATCTTCTCTGAATTCTTTTATGTATGATTGGTTATCTTTGCAAGTCTCTTCGAATTATCCGTTTGGTTTGGCCAACTAGATTGGTAGTTCTTGCCATGGGAGAAGTGCTTAGCTTTGGGTTCGATCTTGCGGTGTCCTTACCCAGTGACAGAAGGGGCAGCAAGGCACGTATTGTATCGTTGCCATCGAGGATAACAAGATGGGGTTTATTTCATATTGCATGAATTTATCTCTCTTCATCATGTCATCTTGCTTAAGGCGTTACTCTGTTTTTAACTTAATACTCTAGATGCATGCTGGATAGCGGTCGATGAGTGGAGTAATATTAGTAGATGCAGAATCGTTTCGACCTACTTGTCACGGACGTGATGCCTATATACATGATCATACCTAGATATTCTCATAACTATGCTCAATTCTTTCAATTGCTCAACAGTAATTTGTTCACCCACCGTAGAATACTTATGCTCTTGAGAGAAGCCACTAGTGAAACCTATGGCCCCCGGGTCTATTCTCATCATATCAATCTCCATTACTTTAATCTTGCTTTGCTTTTTACTTTGCCTTTACTTTTTTACTTTGCATCTTTATACCAAAAATATTATATCTATCAGATCTCACTCTCGTAAGCCACCGTGAAGGGCTTAACAACCCCTAATCGCGTTGGTTGCAAGTAGCTATCGCTTTTTGCAGGTACGAGGGACTTGAGCGTGGGCTCCTACTGGATTGATACCTTGGTTCTCAAAAACTGAGGGAAATACTTACGCTACTCTGCTGCATCATCCCTTCCTCTTCGGGGAAAACCAACGCAAGCTCAAGACGTAGCAAGAAGGATTTCTGGCGCCGTTGCCGTGGAGTCTACGCAAAAAGTCAACATACCAAGTACCCATCACAATCCCTATCTCTCGCATTACATTATTTGCCATTTGCCTCTCGTTTTCCTCTCCCCCCAATTCACCCTTGCCATTTTATTTGCCCTCTCTCTCCCTATCCTCCCTCTCTATTTGCCTCTTTTCCCTCGCCATGTCAGAACCAAAAAGATTTGGGGGTTCTCTACCAAGTTTTAGTGATTTAGACAATCTTGCTATCTTATCTAAACTCATAAATCGGAATGCTATAGAACAACTTGCCGGAGTTATCAATGAGAACCTTAGTAATTTTGATGAAGATGATTCTAGAATTTTTCGTTATTTACTCGATGAATCTTTGAAAGATGCTTGGGATAGGCTGTTAAGGATCCGGTCTAGCTATGTACCCCAATATCAAATTGAGGTTTACTTGAAAAGCTTTTATGTTGGGCTACCCGCTTCGTTCAAACAAGTCTTAGATTCTATTTTCGAGGGGGTTTCCTTGAAGGGGACCCCATATATACCTATGAGAGGATGAAAACTATATTTGGGCATCCCATTAATGAGAAAACTGAAATTACATCTCTCTTGCTTTCTTACCAAAACGAATCTATTAAAGAGATAAAAGCTAGCCTAGATGCCAATTTCCACAACATTCTTAATCTTTCTTCTACCATTAATGGACATGTGCTCTGTCAAAATAGGAATATTAATTCCATAGATAACAAGTTTGCTCTCTTTTTCCCCAAAACCAAAGATGGCAATACCTAGATCTATCCTCGCTTTTATGCCTAGCTAGGGGCGTTAAACGATAGCGCTTGTTGGGAGGCAACCCAATTTTATTTTTATTCCTTGCCTTTTGCTCCTATTTAGTAATAAATAAATTATTTCGCCTCTGTTTTTGTTGTGTTTTTTTGTGTTCAATTAGTGTTTGTGCCAAGTAGAATCGTTGGGAAGACTTGGGGAAAGTCTTGTTGAACTTGCTGTAAAAAACAGAAACTTTAGCGCTCACGAGAACTGCTGTAATTTTTATTTGAAGAGTGATATTTAGTTAATTCTTGTTGCATATGATTAATAGATAAATTCCTCACGTACAGCAATTTATTTTAGAATTTTTGGGGTTCTAGATCTTGCGCTAGCTACAGATTACTACAGACTGTTCTGTTTTTGACAAATTCTGTTTTTCGTGTGTTGTTTGCTTATTGTGATGAATCTATGGCTAGTAAAATAGTTTATAATCCATAGAGAAGTTGGAATACATTAGGTTTAACACCAATATAAATAAAGAATGAGTTCATTACAGTACCTTGAAGTGGTCTTTTGTTTTCTTTCGCTAACGGAGCTCACGAGTTTTCTATTTTGAGTTTTGTGTTGTGAAGTTTTCAAGTTTTGGGTGAATTATTTTGATGGATCATGGAACAAGGAGTGGAAAGAGCCTAATCTTGGGGATGCCCATGGAACCCCCAAGATAATCCAAGGACACCAAGAAGTCAAAGCTTGGAGATGCCCCGGAAGGCATCCCCTCTTTCGTCCACTTCCATCGGTAATTTACTTGGAGCTATATTTTTATTCACCAACATGATATGTGTTTTGCTTGGAGCGTCTTGTATTATTTGTGTCTTTGTGTCTTAGTATGCCACAATCATCATTAATGTACACACCTTTTGAGAGAGCCATACATGAATTAAAATTTGATAGAATACTCTATGTGCTTCACTTATATCTTTTGAGCTAAGTAGTTTTGCTCTATGTGCTTCACTTATATCTTTTGAGCGTTATAATTTTGCTCTATGTGCTTCACTTAGATCTTTTAGAGCACGGTGGTGGATTCGTTTTAAAGAAAATATTGATCTCTCATGCTTCACTTAAATTATTTTGAGAGTCTCTTAATAGCATGGTAATTTGCTTAATAATAATATGCTTGGTATTCAAGATTTGTGAAACTTTCTTTTGAGTGTGTTGAATACTAAGAAAAGATTGAAGCATGATAATTGTTTTGAGATATGGAGGTGATAATATTAAAGTCATGCTAATTGAGTAGTTGTGAATTTAAAGAATACTTGTGTTAAAGTTTGTGATTCCCGTAGCATGCACGTATGGTGAACCGTTATGTGATGAAGTCAGAGCATGATTTATTTATTGATTGTCTTCCTTATGAGTGGTGGTCGGGGACGAGCGATGGTCTTATCCTACCAATCTATCCCCCAAGGGGCATGCGCGTAGTACTTCGCTTTGATAACTTCTAGATTTTTGCAATAAGTATATGAGTTCTTTATGACTAATGTTGTGTGCATGGATTATACGCACTCTCACCCTTCCACCTTTGCTAGCCTCTCTAATACCATGCACCTTTCGCCGGTATCATACACCTACCATATACCTTCCTCAAAACGGCCACCATACCTACCTATTATGGCATTTCCATAGCCATTCCGAGATATATTGCCATGCAACTTTCCACCGTTCCGTTCATGACACACTCCATCATTGTCATATTGCATATCCCGGTACACCGCCGGATGCATTCACATAGAGTCATATTTTGTTCTAAGTATCGAGTGGTAATTGTTGAGTTATAAGAAAAATAAAAGTGTGATGATCATAATTATTAGAGCATTGTCCCAGTGAGGAAAGAATGATGGAGACTATGATTCCCCCATAAGTCGGGATGAGACTCCAGACGAAAAATAAAATAAAAGAGGCCAAAGAAGCCCAAATAAAAAGAGGCCATAAAAAATAGAAAAGGCCCAAACAAAAAAATGAGAGAAAAAGAGAGAAGGGACAATGTTACTATCCTTTTACCACACTTGTGCTTCAAAGTAGCACCATGATCTTCATAGTAGAGAGTCTCTCATGTTATCACTTTCATATAGTAGTGGGAATTTTACATTATAGAACTTGTCTTGTATATTCCAATGATGGGCTTCCTCAAAAATTGCCCTAGGTCTTCATGAGAAAGAAAGTTGGATGCACACCCACTTAGTTTCTTTTTGAGCTTTCATATACTTATAGCTCTAGTGCATCCGTTGCATGGCAATCCCTACTCACTCACATTGATATCTATTGACGGGCATCTCCATAGCCTGTTGATACGCCTAGTTGATGTGAGACCATCTTCTCCTTTTTGTCTTCTCCACAACCACCATTCTATTCCACCTATAGTGCTATATCCATGGCTCACGCTCATGTATTGCATGAAGATTGAAAAAGTTTTGAAAAAGTTAGAGTATGAAACAATTTCTTGGCTTGTCATCGGGGTTGTGCATGATTTAAATACTTTGTGTGGTGAAGATGGAGCATAGCCAGACTATATGATTTTGTAGGGATAACTTTCTTTGGCCATGTTATTTTGAGAAGACATAATTGCTTTATTAGTATGCTTGAAGTATTATTATTTTTTATGTCAATATAAACTTTTGTCTTGAATCTTTCTAATCTGAATATTCATACCACAATTAAGAAGATTTACATTGAAATTATGCCAAGTAGCACTCCACATCAAAAATTCTCTTTTTATCATTTACCTACTCGAGGACGAGCAGGAATTAAGCTTGGGGATGCCTGATACGTCTCCAACGTATCTATAATTTTTGATTGCTCCATGCTATATTATCTACTGTTTTGGACTATATTGGGCTTTATTTTCCACTTTTATATTATTTTTGGGACTAACCTATTAACCGGAGGCCCAGCCCAGAATTGCTGTTTTTTTGCCTATTTCAGTGTATCAAATAAACGGAATATCAAACGCAGTCCAAACGGAATAAAATCTTCGGGAACATGATTTTCTCATCGAACGTGATCCAGGAGACTTGGACCCTGCTCCAAGGAACAAAAGAGGCGGTCACGAGGGTGGGGGGCGCCCCCCTAGGGCGTGCCCCCTTGCCTCGTGGGCCCCTCGTTGCTCCTCCGGCGTACTTATTCCTCCTATATATACACACGTACCCCAAACGATCAGAACAGGAGCCAAAAACCTAATTCCACCGCCACGACTTTCTGTATCCACGAGATCCCATCTTGGGGCCTGTTCCGGAGCTCTGCTAGAAGAGGGCCGTCATCACGGAGGGCTTCTACATCATCATAGCCTCTCCGATGAAGTGTGAGTAGTTTACCTCAGACCTTCGGGTCCATAGTTAGTAGCTAGATGGCTTCTTCTCTCTCTTTGAATCTCAATACAAAGTTCTCCCCCTCTCTTGTGGAGATCTATTCGATGTAATCTTCTTTTTGCGGTGTGTTTGTTGAGACCGATGAATTGTGGGTTTATGATCAAGTCTATCTATGAATAATATTTGAATATTCTCTGAATTCTTTTATGTATGATTGGTTATCTTTGCAAGTCTCTTCGAATTATCCGTTTGGTTTGGCCAACTAGATTGGTAGTTCTTGCCATGGGAGAAGTGCTTAGCTTTGGGTTCGATCTTGCGGTGTCCTTACCCAGTGACAGAAGGGGCAGCAAGGCACATATTGTATCGTTGACATCGAGGATAACAAGATGGGGTTTATTTCATATTGCATGAATTTATCTCTCTTCATCATGTCATCTTGCTTAAGGCGTTACTCTGTTTTTAACTTAATACTCTAGATGCATGCTGGATAGCGGTCGATGAGTGGAGTAATATTAGTAGATGCAGAATCGTTTCGACCTACTTGTCACGGACGTGATGCCTATATACATGATCATGCCTAGATATTCTCATAACTATGCTCAATTCTTTCAATTGCTCAACAGTAATTTGTTCACCCACCGTAGAATACTTATGCTCTTGAGAGAAGCCACTAGTGAAACCTATGGCCCCCGGGTCTATTCTCATCATATCAATCTCCATTACTTTAATCTTGCTTTGCTTTTTTACTTTGCCTTTACTTTTTACTTTGCATCTTTATACCAAAAATATTATATCTATCAGATCTCACTCTTGTAAGTGACCGTGAAGGGCTTGACAACCCCTAATCGCGTTGGTTGCGAGTAGCTATCGCTTTGTGCAGGTACGAGGGACTTGAGCGTGGGCTCCTACTGGATTGATACCTTGGTTCTCAAAAACTGAGGGAAATACTTACGCTACTCTGCTGCATCATCCCTTCCTCTTCGGGGAAAACCAGCTGGTGTTATATTCGACGGCCCACATGATGTTGTTGGGCCGGTTTCCTTTAGGGCCTAACGGGCCGTGAGTTAACGGGCCGTAAAATGGGCTATTTGCGAAGAGACCGTTAACAGGCTTTTCATGGGCCAGCCCGTTAACTTTTGACCAAGTCAAACGGGCCGGCTTTGTAAGCTAAATGGGCTAGTGGTGGGCCATGGCACGTGTCGACATATCATAGGTGCCTATCTGACCCACTGACGAGCTGACACGTGTTTTGTCCTGTCAATAAGAATTTTACACGTGGAAATTTCCCATTGGTCGGGGCTGTTAACGGGTTATCGGATCCAAAACCCGACCTGATAGCTTAACGGCGTTCCGTTACGGTGGATGCCATGTGTCGGTCACCCTTGACGAAAGCACTTCTGTGACGCGCAATTTATCGTCATGGAAGTGGACACTTCTGTGATGATAATTTTGGTAATGTCATGGAACACTTCTACGACAACACAGGTATGACTATCTTGATTCTGTCATAAAATCGTCATGGATGTACATGCATGACAAAAAATGCGACCTACTGTGACAAACACGTATCATCACGGAAGTGTATTTTTTTGTAGTGTTACCTCTTGAACTAGAACACAAGGCATATTGGGCTATTAAAGAGCTCAATTATGATTTTAAACTTGCCGGTGAGAAGAGGTTATTTGATATTAGCTCACTCGATGAATGGAGAACCCAAGCCTATGAAAATGCCAAGTTTTTTAAAGAAAAAGTTAAAAGATGGCATGATAAAAGGATACAAAAGCGTGAGTTTAATGTAGGTGATTATGTATTGCTATACAACTCTCATTTAATATTTTTTGCATGAAAACTTCTCTCTAAATGGGAAGGTCCTTACGTTATGGAGGAGGTCTATCGTTCCGGTGCCATAAAAATCAACAACTTCGAAGGCACAAATCCGAAGGTGGTGAACGGTCAAAGAATCAAACATTATATCTCAGGTAATCCCATAAATGTTGAAACCAATGTTATTGAAACCGTAACCCCGGAGGAATATATAAGGGACACTTTCCGGAATGTTTCAGACTCTGAAAAGGAATAGGTATGTGGTACGGTAAGTAAACCGACTCCAAAACAGTTTTTAAGGCAATATTTCTCCGTTTTGGAATATTTAGAAAAATAGAAAAATAAGTAGCAGTCCGGGAAGGACACGAGGCCTCCACGAGGGTGGAGGGCGCGCCCTACCCTACTGGGCGCGCCCCCTACCTCGTGGGCACCTCGTACGCTCTCCGGACTCCATTTTCGTACACAACACGTATTTTGGTCGGTAAAAATTCATTATATAATCTCCCGGAGGTTTTGACTCCCGTATCACGCAAAAAACTCCTGTCTTTGTTTCGAGCTATTTTCTGTCAGGGTTGTAAAGGCCAGGCACTATGTCATCTCCCTCCTCCTCCAACCATGAGGGCAACGATGCTTGGCTAATGAAGATAGAGCTGAAGAGAGAAGAACCCATGGAGATCAACAAGGATGAAGGGATCAAGAAGGCCATGGAGGACCAAGTTCCGGCAACAGAAGACACCCTTCAACCTGATCACAATTTTCTTACCCCAACAGAGATCGAAGCTTTCAAGATGATTGAATTAGCTCGTATACAAAATAAGTATCTCACACTTGAAAATATTTTGTTGAAGGAGCATATCATTGCACTCAAGGGCATTATCCGCAAGTTAGAAGACCTCCTGCGCTTGATGTGCGACTATCCATCATCAACAACTCCACCTTCTTCACCAACAAAGGAGACATAATCACATGGGTATGGGCACTCCCCTTGGCAACTGCCAAGCTTGGGGGAGTGCCCCGGTATCGTATCACCATCACTTTTATCTTTACCGTTTTTCTTAGTTCAATCCTTTTGGTAATATCTTGATCTAGTAGAATAAAAGTTCTTAGTATAATCTAGTTGTGAGTTTTGCTTTATAATTCCTCTATGTAATCGAGTCCGTGAGCTATATAATAAAGATAAGTGCTGAGTCAAGGGCTTGATTATTTTGCCATGATCCTAAGGGAATAAAAGAAAAGAGAAAGAAATAAAAATAAACAAAGAGATCATGTGGATCTTATAGAGAGTAATGAGCTCACGTAGAAAAAGTGTGATGAATAAAAGTTGTTGAGAGTTGACAAGCATAGTTTTGGTCATCGTTGCAATTAATAGGAAGTAATAAAGAAAGAGAGGTCTTCACATATAAATATACTATCTTGGACATCTTTTATGATTGTGAGCACTCATTAAAATATGACATGCTAAAGAGTTGACGTTGGACAAGGAAGACAACGTAATGGGTTATGTTTTCTTACATCTGAGATAAATTATATTGTCAAGGATCATCCAACATGGTTGAGCTTGCCTTTCCCTCTCATGCTAGCCAAATTCATCGCACCAAGTAGAGATACTACTTGTGCTTCCAAATACCCTTAAAACCAGTTTTACCATGAGAGTCCACCATACCTACCTATGGATTGAATAAGATCCTTCAAGTAAGTTGTCATCGGTGAAAGCAATAAAAATTGCTCTATAAATATGTATGACTTATTAGTGTGGGAGAAAATAATCTTTATACGATTGTGTGATACGGAAGAAATAAAAGCGACAGACTGCATAATAAAGGTCCATATCACAAGTGGCAATATAAAGTGATGTTCTTTCGCATTAAGATTTTGTGCATCCAACCATAAAAGTGCATGACAACCTCTGCTTCCCTCTACGAAGGGCCTATCTTTTACTTTTGTCCCCTACCCTGCATAAGGGTCATGGTGATCACCACCCTTCCTTTTTACGTTTTATCCTTTGGCAAGCACAGTATGTTGGAAAGATCCTGGTATATATGGCTAATTGGATGTGAGTTTTCATGAACTATTATTGTTGACATTACCCTTGAGGTAAAACGTTGGGATGCAAAACTATAAGCCCCTATCTTTCTCTGTGTCCGATTAAAACTTCATACCCATAAGTATTGCGTGAGTGTCAGCAATTGTGAAATAGTATGATAGTTGAGTATGTGGACTTGCTGAAAAGCTCTTATATATTGACTCTTTCCTATGTTATGATAAATTGCAATTGCTCCAATGACTGAGATTATAGTTTGTTAGTTTTCGATGAAGTTTACGATTCATACTTGAAATTGTGATTGAATTATTACTCTAGCATAAGAAATCATATGACAAGAATTATATAAGTTTCTGTTCTAAGAATGATCATGATGCCCTCATGTCCATATTTTATTTTTATCGACACCTCTATCTCTAAACATGTGGACATATTTTTCGATTTCGGCTTTCGCTTGAGGACAAGCGAGGTCTAAGCTTGGGGGAGTTGATACGTCCATTTTGCATCATGCTTTTATATTGATATTTATTGCATTATTGGTTGTTATTACACATTATGTCTCAATACTTATGCCTATTCTCTCTTATTTTACAAGCTTTACATAAAGAGGGAGAATGCCGGCAGCTGGGATTCTAGGCTGGAAAAGGAGCAAATATTAGAGACCTATTCTGCACAGCTCCAAAATTCCTGAAACTTCATGGAAGACACTTTTAGAATATATAAAAAATACTCAGCGGAAGAAGTTCAGCAGGGGGGCCACACCCTGCCCGCGAGGGTGGGGCGCGCTCTACCCCCTGCGCGTGCCCCCTACCTTGTGGGGCCCCTGGTGGACCTTCATTGGTCATCTTCTGCTATATCAATTCTTTTGATGGGAAAAAATCATAAGCCATCTTCTCGGACGAAACTCCGCTGCCACGAGGCGGAACCTTGGCAGAACCAATCTAGGGCTCCGGCAGAGCTGTTTTGTCGGGGAAACTTCCCTCCGGGAGGGGGAAATCATCGCCATCGTCATCACCAATGCTCCTCTCATCGGGAGAGGGCAATCTCCATCAACATCTTCATCAGCACAATCTCCTCTCAAAACCCTAGTTCATCTCTTGTATCCAATTCTTGTCTCCAAGTCCGGGATCGGTGCTAGTAGGTTGCTAGTAGTGTTAATTACTCCTTGTAGTTGATGCTAGTTGGTTTATTTGGTGGAAGATCATATGTTCAGATCCTATATGCATATTAATACCCCTCTGATTATGAACATGTTTATGCTTTGTGAGTAGTTATGTTTGTTCCTGAGGACATGGGAGAAGTCTTGCTATTAGTAGTCATGTGAATTTGGTATTCATTTGATATTTTGATGAGATGTATGTTGTCTATCCTCTAGTGGTGTTATTTGAACGTCGACTACATGACACTTCACCATTATTTGGGCCTGGAGGAAGGCATTGGGAAGTAATAAATAGATGATGGGTTGCTAGAGTGACAGAAGCTTAAACCCTAGTTTATGCGTTGTTTCGTAAGGGGCTGATTTGGATCCATATGTTTCATGCTATGGTTAGGTTTACCTTAATACTTTTGTTGTAGTTGCGGATGCTTGCAATAGAGGTTAATCATAAGCGGGATTCTTGTCCAAGTAAGGACAATACCCAAGCACCGGTCCACCCACATACCAAATTTTCAAAGTACCGAACTCGAATCATATGAGCGTGATGAAAACTAGCTTGATGATATTCCCATGTCTCCTCGGGAGCGCTTTCCTCTATATAAGAGTTTGTCCAGGCTTGTCCTTTGCTACAAAAAGGATTGGGCCACCTTGCTGCACTTTATTTACTTTTGTTACTTGTTGCTCGTTACAAATTATCCTATCACAAAACTATCTGTTACCACTTATTTCAGTACTTGCAGAGAATACCTTGCTGGAAACCGCTTATCATTTCCTTCTACTCCTCGTTGGGTTCGACACTCTTACTTATCAAAAGGACTACGATAGATCCCCTATACTTGTGGGTCATCAGTAACCACCCTGGTTGTTGTGATTACCTTGATTTCCTTGAAAACCAGAGTTAGAACCGCCACTGCCATAACCCGGACTGTGAGAGCCGGGCCCAGAACCGCCACCTGGCCCATGGCTGTCATGGAAAAGATTTGAATTTTTGTACTCCTTCATGATGTGACAATCCTTCCATAGATGCCCGGATGGTCTTTATTTCGTACTATGTCCTGGGTAAGGCTGATTCAACATACGCTCAAGATTGATACTGGATCCGCCGGCTTGTGGGGGCGGTTTACCCATACGATGCTGACCATTATTCTGTGCATTGGTGTTAGCCACAAAGTCAAAACTATTATCAGCTTTGCGCTTACCGTTGCCTCCCGGGTTATACTGCTGCCCTTTAGCGTTGATGCTCCTCTTTCCCTTCCCCGCTTTATCATCATCAGACTCAGGGTCTTTGGTACTATCAGAGTCAGCATATTTAACCAGAGCCACCATGAGTGTCCCCATGTCATTGCAGTGGCATTTGAGCCGCCCTAGTTTTTGCTTCAAGGGTGTGAAGCGGCAATTGTTCTCTAACATCAACAAAGCTGAGTCGGCATTGATGCGATCTGACGAGTGCAAGATCGTTGAGACCCGGCGCACCCAATGGTTTGTTGATTCACCTTCTTCTTGAACACAGGCGGCCAGATCCACAGTCAACATGGGCTGTTTACACGTATCTTTGAAGTTCTGGATAAACCGGGTTTTTAACTCGGCCCATGACCCGATGGAATTGGCAGGGAGCCCCTTCAACCAGGTGCGGGCCGTTCCTTCTAGCATCAGGGGAAAATATTTAGCACATGCAGCCTCGCTGACATCCAGCAACTCCATGGCCATCTCATAACTCTCAATCCATGCCTCAGGACTTAAATCAGCTGTATAGTTTGGCACCTTGCAAGGTCCTTTGAAATCTTTGGGCAGACACTCATTACATAGATCCGGTACCAAGCATGGTACACACAAGTTTCTAAAGGTTACACCTGGCTCCACAGAGGTGGTCGGATGAACCGGAGTTGGTTGATGAGCCACGTACTGAGCCGCCAGCTCGGCCTCTCAACGAGCTCTACCTTGATCCACCACATCTTGAGCGTTTGCACCACCGCCCGCCGGGTCATGCCCATGGGGTGGGTTATGGTTCCGCCCACTGCTTGATACAGCCGGCTCATCGAGATGCCTGCTGTAACTCCGGCTCGGACGAGGGGTAGAATGAACTCGATCACGGCTGTAAGAATAAGCCTACTATTGAACCAACGCTATCTGAAGAAGATCTCTAGCCCTCTGTGTCTCGACTGCCGCTGGCGATTCAGCTTCAACCGGGATAGCTGACAATCGAGATGCCGCATCGATCATGTTATCCAAAGGGTTGGAGTAATGACCCGGTGGCGTCGGCATGTGCTGTGGCGGGTTGTTGTTCTGACGAGGTGGATCCATCATGCGTGGTTGAACCAGCGTACCCGTCCCAGGTGCTTCGACTCGGTTTACCCCTGCTGAGCTACTGGTTCCTGCTCCTGGCGTGTTAAAAAGATTTCTTGCTTCGTAGAACGACGGCAGACGGGTCTGATGCCTCCTCCTCATGACATCGTTTGAAGCATTTTTATCCAACATGAGCCGGTAAGACTCCGCCTGAATCCGTTGTGACTGGGCGTCCAAAGCAGCCCGTTCTTCAGCCATCTTAGTGCTTTCTGCATTTAGCTCCTCCTTAGCATGTGCTATCTCATCGCGCAATCTTGTGATCGCTGCGTTATGTTGATCTTGATCTGTCGGGTTAACGACCGTTGTCAACAACGTCATCAATTTATCCAGCAAATCAGTTAAAGTCTGAGCCGATGGGCACTCAGGGCCTCCTGCCCCGGCAGCCGCTGCCGCCCCAGACCCGGAAACCAGCTCCGCCGCAATTGATGAGTGCTTCACGGCCTGTGTATCGTCCATGAAAATTGCAACTCGATTCGGCGGCTCACAGGGGTCCGGAATACTGTCGCCATTAAAACAGCCCCCAAGCCGGCCCTCTTACAATTGATACAGTGACTCGGTCTCACCGTGGATGACTCGTCATTAGAGTAGACGATGATCTCATCACCAGATGCTGGTCTGTCCTCAGATTCCACTCCATGGATAAATCCCATAAAGGTACGATTCATGGCAGGCCGAACCCGGGCGGGTCTCGCACGCTGAGCCGTCTCGACGATGTCGGTGCAGATGTCCGGCTCAGGGCCCGGTTTGCTGATCTTGCCGATGAAGACGTGGATTCCACCGAAGGGTACCCGGTACCCATACTCAATTGAGTCGGCCTCGGGGCCCCAGCCTGCGTCGTCGATGTAGAGCTTGCCGCGGCGACTCTTGGTCATCCATCCCACGGCGTGTCCCTTGATCCCTTCGAAGATGCCCTTTAAGAACTCGAAACCATCGTGCGATAGCCCCACAGTGGGCGCCGACTGTCGTGGAATTGTCACGGCAGATGTCCTAGTGTGAGGACTTAGTCGTGGAGCCATCGCGTTGAGGTTAGCTTAAAGGGGTTAATCAGGACAAAGGACACGAGGAGTTTATACTGGTTCGGCCCCTTACGATGAAGGTAAAAGCCTAGTCCAGTTTGAGGTTGGTATTGCTAGGGTTTTGATGAGCAGGGAGTGAATACGCTTGACCCGGCAGCCGCTCTATTGTTTCTTGCCCTACGCCGCCGCTAGGTCATCCCCTTATATACACGGGTTGATGCCCTGTGTCCCTCAGAGTCCCAACCAGTTTACACAACATATCCGGCTCGGTGACCTTTCTTACATACCTTACAATACAAGTTTTACATACATGCGGTTTACATCTATGGGCCTTAAGCCTCCTTCGGGTCTGGGCCCTCTATGAACCGCCATACGATCTTGGGCTTCATCGTGATGAGTCGTCATAGGAATGACCCAGCCCCTCCTGGGCGGGTCATACCTAATAGTTATATCCCCAATAGGGGCCGAATTGGACTAGGAGCCCAAGTGGGACTCCTCCCACTTGGGGCGCCCCTAGGCCGGCCTCCTCCCCTCTCCCTATAGGGGAATGTAGTAATTCAAAAAATTCCTATGATGACGCAAGATCTAACTAGGAGGTGCATAGAAACGAGAGGGGAGAGTGTGTCCACATACCCTCATAGACCGAAAGCGGAAGCGTTAGGTTAACGCGGTTGATGTAGTCGAACGTCTACACGATCCAACCGATCTAGTATCAAAAGCACGGCACCTCCGAGTTCAGCACACGTTCAGCACAATGACATCCATCGAGCTCTTGGTCCAGTTGAGGACAAGGGAGAGTTACGTTGGCACGACAGCGTGACGATGGTGACGATGAAGTTACTAGCGCAGGGCTTCGCCTAAGCACTATGACGATATGACTGAGGTGTTAAACTATGGAGGGCACCGCACACGGCTAAGAGATTGTTTGTTGTGTCTTTGGGGTGCCCCCTCCCCTGCCTCCGTATATAAAGGGGGGAGGAGGAGGTGGCTGGCCAAAGGGGGGGCGCCATGGGGGGAGTCCTACTAGGACTTCGTTCCTAGTAGGATTCGGCCCCCTTTCCTTCCAACAGAGAGGGGGGCAGGGAATGGAGAGAGAGGGAGTAGGAAAGAGGGGGGTCGCGCCCCCTTCCCTTGTCCAAATCAGATTGGGGAAAGGGGGGCGCGCCCCACCTCCTGTGGCATGTCTCCGCTCCTCCATTATGGCCCATTAGGCCCAATAACTTGCCGGTAAAGAGATTCGATCGTCAGTATCATCATACCTAGTTCAATATCGTTACCGGCAAGTCTCTTTACTCGTTCCGTAATGCATCATCCTGCAACTAACGCATTAGTTACATTGCTTGCAAGGCTTATAGTGATGTGCATTACCGAGAGGGCCCAGAGATACCTCTCCGATACACTGAGTGACAAATCCTAATCTCGATCTATGCCAACTCAACAAACACCTTTGGAAACACCTGTAGAGCATCTTTATAATCACCCAGTTACGTTGTGACGTTTGATAGCACACAAGGTGTTCCTCCGGTATTCGGGAGTTGCATAATCTCATAGTCAGAGGAATATGTATAAGTCATGAAGAAAGCAATAGCAATAAAACTAAACGATCATAATGCTAAGCTTACGGATGGGTCTGTGATACGTCTCCGTCGTATCTATAATTTCTTATTGTTCCATGCCAATATTATACAACTTTCATATACTTTTGGCAACTTTTTATACTATTTTTGGGACTAACATATTGATCCAGTGCCCACTGCCAGTTCCTGTTTGTTGCATGTTTTTTATTTCGCAGTAAATCCATATCAAACGGAGTCCAAACAGGATAAAAATTGATGGATATTTTTTGGAATATATGTGATTTTTGGGAACAAAAACCCACGCAAGATGATGCCCGAGGGGGCCGTGAGGCAGGGGGCACGCCCCAGGGGGGCAGGCGTGCCCCTAACCCTCGTGGCCACCCCGTAAGGC
The DNA here is from genome assembly GCF_003073215.2 of Triticum urartu. Lineage (NCBI taxonomy): Eukaryota > Viridiplantae > Streptophyta > Magnoliopsida > Poales > Poaceae > Triticum > Triticum urartu. The sequence goes on from NC_053023.1 coordinate 170,227,336, forward strand.
GGTTGATGCCCTTCTTTCGCCTCACGAAAGCTAATATCTGGATAGAGATCGTGTTAAAATTTCAGCCCAATCGGAGTTACGGATCTCCGGGAATATAAGAAATGGTGAAAGGGCAGAATCTGAGAACGCAGAAACAGAGAGAGACAGAGAGACCGATCCAATCTCGGAGGGACTCTCGCCCCTCCCATGCCATGGAGACCAAGGACCAGAGGGGAAACCCTTCTCCCACCTAGGGAGGAGGTCAAGAAATAAGAAGAAGGAGGGGGGCTCTCTCTACCTCGCTTTCGGTGGCACCGAAGTGCCACCAGGGGCCATCTTCATCACCTCAATATTCACCAACAACTTCACCGCCATCATCACCAACTCTATAACACCCCGGATGTAACTTTCCCTATTTGTACTCCAACTCTTGTCATTTCCGGCGTTAAGTTATATTTATTTCTCGGATTCGGGTCTTTGTCTCCGTGTGTTGTTTTCGTTTTCATGCATCTCATATCATGTCATCATGTGCATTGCATTTGCATACGTGTTCATCTCATGCATGAGAGCATTTTCCCCGTTGTCCGTTTTGCATTACGGCGCTTCGTTCTCCTCCGGTGGCCATTTCTAGCTTTCTTTCATGTGTGGGGATTAAACATTTCCGGATTGGACCAAGACTTGCCAAGCGGCCTTGGTTTACTACCGGTAGACCGCCTGTCAAGTTTCGTATCATTTGGACTTCGTTTGATACTCCAACGGTTAACCGAGGGACCGAAAAGGCCTCGTGTGTGTTGCAGCCCAACACCCCTCAAATTTGGCCCAAAACCCACCAAACTCTGCTCCATGTCCTGGAGCGTTCGATCATGATCGCGTGGCCGAAAACCGCACCTCATTTGGACTCTCCTAGCTCTACTTATGCCTATATATACAACCCCCCTCGTAAATCCCGGGTCTCTACCACCCCTAACCCTAGATCCATCTCTCCCGCCGCCGCCGGACGAAACCGCGCGAGGCGGACATGTCCGGATAGCCCGCCGCCGCCACATGTCACATCGTGATTCGCCGCCGCCGCCGAGACCACTTCGCCGCCTCCCGCCGCGTTAGGCCCGCGGGGCCCGCGTCTGGCCCGCGGGGCCCAACTCCCTCCGCCGCCTCCTCTCCCGCAAGCCGCCCGCGCCCGCCGTCTTCGTCCTTGCGGCCGGCCGCCGCAGGAGCCCAGAGCCGCCGCGCGCGCCCGCTGCCGGCGCCGCCTCGCCGCCCGCGCCGGGTCGCCGCCTCCGCCGCCCGGTGCCCGCCGCCGACCACCGACGCCACCTTGGCTTCCACGCCGCCCGGCCCCTCTTCTCTCCACTCCGGCGGCAAGTCCGGCGAGCTCCAAGGCCGGCCATCCTCGGAATTCGCGCTCGGATGAACAGTACCAGCTACAGTGTCACCCAGATCTAGATCCAAAAAACCTAGCCGGTTGACTTTTCCCTCTCCCCCCTAAGTTTTTTATGCCTACTTTGATCGCTCGTAACTTTGCATCCGGAGCTCCGATTTGGGCATATAATATATGAAAATCTTCTTCTCGATGAGTACATCACTTCATTCCATTGCATCATTTTCATTTGAGTTCATCTTGATGCCCAAAATGCTTCTAGAAGGAGGCTTCATGAGTTAATTGTCAGATCTGCTAGTTCATCTTAGACTTTTGTCATTTTTGCCATGATTAATGTGTGCATGCTATGCCTGTGAGTCCTTCATATGTTTTGTTAAGAATTTTTTCTTCTTTCCAGAGGTGCAACCCATGCATTTTTAGGATGTGTGTGGGGACTTGTGCAAGCTCGCAAAGAGAGGCACCCGGGAAATCTGTTTTCAGAGACTTGGATATTTTAGTTCATGATGCCATATGTTCAGCTTGTTTCCTAGTGATCCGTGCCTCTTTTGAGGATGATCAGTAAAGGAGTTTTGTTAATCATGTTATGATCTATCCATCCATGTCTTTGTTTGAAATTATGGAGCACCATAGCTTGAGTAAATCGAGCTCTACTTTTGCTTCATGGTGAATCTGGGCAGATCGTCAACTCGTTTGCGATTTTACCGGCGTTGTTATAGTTGATCCGTGCATGCTATGCCATTGTTCTTGCCATGTCTAGATTGTATTTTGTGCCTTCTTAATGGGTGTATGCCTGCCTTGCCATGACTTGCAACGTGGTGAGTGCATCGAGCTCGTTTACATGCCTTCGTGAGTTATATTTCAGCATGTCTCAGTTTTCACCAAGTCTGAAAACTGATTGTGTTTTAGCTATGTTCGTGTGCCCGTTAATATATTTTGTGAACCCTTTTGGCCCCAGGTCACTTTGGATCTTTTGTTAAGCTTGTTGAGTAGCTCCATACCATGTTCTTACATGTCATGTTCAGGTCATGTATCATGTTGTTTTGCTGCTCCGAAGAGAGCATCGTGATCTGAAATTTCAGACAAATGTTAATTTCACCAAGTCTGGAATCTGTTTTGCATTTGCGTTTTTGCCATGCTTGTTTGAACCTCATAATGGATGAATTGGCCGTGGCTCAATGCTAGTCTTTTGTTAAGCATCTTGTGTGCATCCCTGCCATGTATTTTGTTGTCATGTTTGGTGGCTGTAGCATGTTCGTTGCATTGCGTTTAGATGCCTACTTGCTGTAAATTGCAGACCGGTGTCATATCTTAAAACGCTTGCCATTTCCAAACCGTAACTCCGATCCCAATGATCTTTATATCGTTTTCAAGCGATTTCATCCCCACTATCCAGTGGCACCCTTGGAATTCCAAGTTGAGGCCAGGTTCATGCATTTCCTGTCATATCTTGCATTTTGCATCCCGCATCGCATTCCATATAGCATATCATCATTTCATCATATTGCTTGGTCTTGCACGTGGTTGATTGTATCCTTGTTGCTTGTTGGTCTTTTTGGGTAGAGCCGGGAGACGAGTTCGCTACCGAGGAGCCCGTTGAGTTTGCTTGTGAGGATCCAGTCAACTCTGACAACTGTGCAGGCAAGATGATCATACCCTCGAAATCACTACTATCGTTGCCATGCTAGTTTGCTCGCTCTTGCTATGCCAATGCTACGATGCCTACCTTTTGCTTGTCAGCCTCCCAATTGCCATGTTGAAACTCTAACCCACCTTGTCCTAGCAAACCGTTGATTGGCTATGTTACCGCTTTGCTCAGCCCCTCTTATAGCGTTGCTAGTTGCAGGTGAAGATTGGAGGCCGTTCCTTGTTGGAACATTTATTTACTTGTTGGGATATCATTATACTGCTATGTTATCTTAAGGCATCTATATACTTGGTAAAGGGTGGAAGGCTCGGCCTCTCGCCTAGTGTTTTGTTCCACTCTTGCCGCCTTAGTTTCCGTCATATCGGTGTTATGTTCCCGGATTTTGCGTTCCTTACGCGGTTGGGTTATAATGGGAACCCCTTGATATTTCGCCTTGATTAAAGCTTTTCCAGCAATGCCCAACCTTGGTTGTACCATTAGCCACCTAGCCTTTTCTTTCCCTTGGGTTCTGCAGACTCAAGGGTCATCTTATTTTAACCCCCCCCCCCCCGGGCCAGTGCTCCTCTGAGTGTTGGTCCGACCGAGTAGACTGCGGGGCCACCTCGGGGCAACTTGAGGGTTGGTTTTACTCGTAGGATGTCTCATCTGAGTGTGCCCTGAGAAAGAGATATGTGTAGCTCCTATCGGGATTTGTCGGCACATTCGGGCGGTGTTGCTGGTCTTGTTTTAACCTGTCGAATTGTCTTGTTGTACCGGGTTACCGAGTCTGATCGGTGTGTCTCGGGTGGAGGTCTATTCCTTCGTTGACCGTGAGAGCTTGTCATGGGCTAAGTTGGGACCCCCTGCAGGGATTGAACTTTCGAAAGCTGTGCCCGCGGTTATGGGCAGATGGGAATTTGTTAATGTCCGGTTGTAGATAACTTAAACCTTAATTAATTAAAATGAATCAACCGAGTGTGTTACCGTGATGGCCTCTTCTCGGCGGAGTCCGGGAAGTGGACACGGTGTTGGAGTTATGCTTGTGCAGGTTGTTCCTTTAGATTCCCGCTCGTGCTTTGCCTCCTCTTCTCGCTCTCTTTTGCGTATAAGATAGCCACCATATATGCTAGTCGCTTGCTGCAGCTCCACATATATTTGCCTCATCCATTCCTATAAGCTTAAATAGTTTTGATCGCGAGGGTGCGAGATTGCTGAGTCCCCGTGGCTCACAGATACTATAACTCCAGATGCAGGTCCAGGTGATTCCGCTCCAGGTGACGAGTACGAGCTCAAGTGGGAGTTCGACGAGGACTCTCAGCGTTATTATGTTTCCTTTCCCGATGATCAGTAGTGGTGCCTAGTTGGGGTTTGATTCAGGGCCTTGTCGCATGTTGGGTTCTTTTCTATTTTGGCGCCGTAGTCGGGCCATGAGTGTTTGTCTGATGGATGTTATTTATGTACTCTGATGTGACGTGGTGAGTGTAAGCCAACTATGTATCTCCCCCTTTTATTATGTATTACATGGGATGTTGTAATGATTGCCTGACTTGCGACATTGCTTTCAATGCGGTTATGTCTCTAAGTCGTGCCTCGATACGTGGGAGCTATAGCCGCATCGAGGGCGTTACAAACTCTTCCCCCCTCTATGCAGCGGTGTAACCTCTCTCTTACCCGTTGTAATCTCTACTTAAACATGGTGCTCAACACTATATATTATTTCCCAATGATGAATGGTTATCCTATGATGTTTGAGTAGATCTGTTTTATCCTATGGGTTATTTGATGATCAAGATTGGTTTGAGTTGCATGTTTTATTATTGGTGCTATCCTATGGTGCTCTCCATGTCGCGCAAGCGTGAGGGATTCCCCCTGTAGGGTTTGCAATATGTTCATGATTTGCTTACGGTGGGTGGCGTGAGTAATAGAAACACATACCCGAGTAAGTAGGTTGTTTGCGTATGGGATAAAGAGGACTTGATACTTTAATGCTATGGTTGGGTTTTACCTTAATGATCTTTAGTAGTTGCGGATGCTTCCTAGAGTTCCAAACATAAGTGCATATGATCCAAGTAGAGAAAGTATGTTAGCTTATGCCTCTCCCTCAAATAAAATTTCAACAATGATTACCGGTCTAGTTATCGATTGCCTAGGGACAAATAACTTTCTCGTGACAACAAGCTCTCTACTAAAACTAACTTAGTTGTGTCTTTATCTAAATAGACCCTACTTTTTATTTACGCGCTCTTTATTATCTTGCAAACCTATCCAAAAACACCTACAAAGTACTTCTAGTTTCATACTTGTTCTAGGTAAAGCGAACGTCAAGCGTGCGTAGAGTTATATCGGTGGTCGATAGAACTTGAGGGGATATTTGTTCTACCTTTAGCTCCTCATTGGGTTCGACACTATTACTTATCGAAAGAGGCTACAATTTATCCCCTATACTTGTGGGTTATCAAGACCTTTTTCAAGCGCCGTTGCCGGGGAGCAATAGTATGGGGTGAACATTCTCGTGTGTGCTTGTTTGCTTTATCACTAAGTAGTTTTTATTTTGTGCTCTTGTTTTGTATCTTTAGTTATGGGTAGGAAACACAAAATACCAAAAAAAATTAGTTGTACCTACTGAACCAATGGTTGAAGAACCGCTCAAAATCTATCACACTCCTGAAGCTTAATACTTGGATCATCTTCGATCCCTATGTGCTCGTGCTGAAACCCCAACTAGCTTAGTTGAGGGCAAATCTTTATATGAGCAAGCTTGTTATGTGTGACACCGCATATCTGAAAAGGGGAAATGTTTACTGGATCAAATTCATCGTTTGCAATGCTATGCTTGGAATTTATGCGAAATATATGATTATACTTGTTGTTCTGAAGACCCTAAGAAACACCTTCCCTACCAATGTTTGTTTAGTGATAATGGAATCGTATCTTATTATGCTAAGGGTGTTTATAATTACTATGATGTTCAACAAATTGAAGAATTTGTTGCTTTTAAGGGTGCTTATGAAATTGCTTCTTTGATTGAAAAGTATGATGCTACTCTTTACAAGTCTGAAAATATTGCCATACTTGAATATTGTTATGAGAATTATGCTTCTAATGCCTATGTTAAACCATATATTGAGGACTCCTCCGCTGTCCAAGAAGAGACTAATATTTTGCATGAGTCTATGGAAGAAGAAATTGATGAAACTGTGAGCTCATTGGATGAAAAAGATGATGAGGAGAGCGAAGAACAAAAGGAGGAAGAGTGGATTAGCTACCCGTGCCCACCTTCTAATGAGAGTAACTCTTCAACCCATACATTGTTTAATTTCCCTTCGTGCTTAACGAAGGATGATTGCTATGATGACTGTTATGATCCCGTTGATTCTCTTGAAATATCCCTTTTTGATGATGCTTGTTATGCTTGTGGCCAAGATGCCAATATGAATTATGCTTATGGAGATGAACTTGCTATAGTTCCTTATGTTAAACATGAAATTGTTGCTATTGCACCCACAAATGATAGTCCTATTATCTTTTTGAATTCTCCCAACTACACTATATCGGGGAAGTTTACCCTTATTAAGGATTATATTGATGGGCTGCATTTTACTATTACATATTATGATTTTGATAGATATAATATGCATGTGCTTGCTGCTCCTACTTGCAATTATTATGAGAGAGGAACTACATCTCCGCCTCTTTATGTTTCCCACATGGTAAAATTGCAAGAAACTGTTTATACTATGCATTGGCCTTTACTATGTGTGCATGAATTGTTTTTTATGACATGCTGATGCATAGGAAGAGAGTTAGACTTCGTTGTTGCATGATATATGTTAACTTGTGCTCACTACTAAATTACAAATCATTGTTAATTAAAATTGGCTTTGATATACCTTGGGATCCGGGTGGATCCATTACTTGAGCACTATATGCCTAGCTTAATGGCTTTAAAGAAAGCGCTGCCAGGGAGACAACCCGGAAGTTTTAGAGAGTCATTTATTTCTGTTGTGTGCTTTTATAAAGTTTAAAAATAAAAATAATGTGCCAAGATTTGCCTTTAGGATTGTTTACTTTGCTTGTTGGTTTGTACGGTGCAGGATAGAAAACTTTGGCTGTAGTGCGTGATTTTACATATTTTACTAGAACGTCAAATGGTTCTGATTCTTTTTACACTGTCTTTCTATATAAATTTTTTATTTTTCCTAATTTTGGCAGAATTTTTAAAGTATAAGAAGTATGGTGAATGTTCAGATTATTGCAGACTGTTCTGTTTTAGACAGATTCTGTTTTTGATGCATAGTTTGCTTGTTTCAATGAAACTATCAATTTATATCAGTGGATTAAGCCATGGAAAAGTTATATTACAGTAGCTACATTGCAAAAACAAAATATGAATTGGTTCGCAACAGTACTTAAAGTAGTGATTTGCTTTATTATACTAACGGATCTTACCGAGTTTCCTGTTGAAGTTTTGTGTGGATGAAGTGTTCGATGATCGAGAAGGTCTCAATATGAGAAGAAGGAAGAGAGGCAAGAGCTCAAGCTTGGGGATGCCCGAGGCACCCCAAGTAAATATTCAAGGAGACTCAAGCGTATAAGCTTGGGGATGCCCCGGAAGGCATCCCCTCTTTCTTCAACAAGTATCGGTATGTTTTCGGATTGGTTTCGTTCATGCGATATGTGCAATCTTGGAGCGTCTTTTGAATTTTGTTTTCATTTTTATTTTATGCACCATGCTGGTATGAAATAGTCCTTGGTTGATTTATAGAATGCTCTTTGCACTTCACTTATATCTTTTGAGTATGGCTTTATAGAATGCTTCATGTGCTTCACTTATATCATTTGAAGTTTGGATTGCATGTTTCTCTTTACATAGAAAACCGCCATTTGTAGAATGATATTTTGCTTCACTTGTATTTGTTAGAGCGTGGGCATATCTTTTGTAGAAAGAATAAACTCTCTTTCTTCACTTATATCTATTTAGAGAGATGACATGAACTGGTCATTCACATGGTTAGTCATAAAATCCTACATAAAACTTGTAGATCACTGAATATGATATGTGTCGGTGTCAAAACCGGCGGATCTCGGGTAGGGGGTCCCGAACTGTGCGTCTAAGGTGGATGGTAACAGGAGGCAGGGGACACGATGTTTTGCCTAGGTTCGGGCCCTCTTGATGGAGGTAAAACCCTACGTCCTGCTTGATTATTCTTGATAATATGAGTAGTACAAGATTTGATCTACCACAAGATCAGGGAGGCTAAACCCTAGAATCTAGCCTATGGTATGATTGTATGTTGTCCAAAGGACTAAAACCCTCCGGTTTATATAGACACCGAAGGGGGCTAGGGTTACACAGAGTCGGTTACAAGGAAGGAGATCTACATATCCGTATTGCCAAGCTTGCCTCCCACGCCAAGGAGAGTCTCATCCGGACACGGGACGAAGTCTTCAATCTTGTATCTTCATAGTCCAACAGTCTGGCCAAAGGATATAATCCGGCTGTCCGGATACCCACTAATACAGGACTCCCTCAGTAGCAACTGAACCAGGCTTCAATGACGATGAGTCCGGCGTGCAGATTGTTTTCGGCATTGCAAGGCGGGTTCCTCCTCCGAGTAATTCATAGAAGATTTTGAACACGAGGATCATGTCCGGCTCTGCAAAATAAGTTCCACATACCACCATAGAGGGAATAATATTTACACAAATCTAATCTGCTGACGTACCCCGTAGTGTGACATCACACCACAGCCAGGTCTTTATTCGAATCGTTTTTCATAGCTTATCTCAGCGTGTTTCGCGAGGCAGTTTCCTTGGCACGTCTTGTCGAAGCAGAGATCGTGTCCCCTTATTATGGGATTCCCATTAATACGGATGTGGGTAACCCAACCGCGCCTATTAGTAGGACTCCTAAATCTTAGGCAAGTCCCAAACGGCCACGAGGAGGACGCATGATATTCACCCTCTTTATAAAGGGGACAAGGCCTTTTCCTCTCGATCTTAATCGAATCCGCCTCTCGCATCGAGTTCCAACACCCAAATCTCAGGTTTAGGCACTTCGGACCTTCAACTATGTCCGGATCCAACCTTCAAGGTCGGTGGATGCCTTCCTCCGTCACAGAGGAGGACATCAAGAAGTTGAGAGAGGCCAGATATCTGACCGTCGAAATTTCGCATCGGCTGCCCGCCCGAGGGCAGGTCGTCCCTACTCCCGAACCCAACGAGAGCATCGTGTTCGTCTCCCACTTCCTCCGAGGACTAGGCCTCGCTCTGGATACCTTTGTTAGGGGTCTTATGTTCTATTACGGGCTAGATTTTCATGATCTGGCCCCGGATTCCCTTCTTCACATCTCGACATTTATTGTCGTATGTGAGGCCTTCCTCCGCATTACCCCTCACTTCGGCATGTGGCTCAAGACCTTCAATGTGAAGCCGAAGATGATCGAGGGGCAGCACGCAGCGTGCGGAGGCGCTTCAATAAGAAAAATTGCTGACGCTCCATCGCTTGAGGGTTACTTCCCAGAGGTGTCCGGATTGTGGCAGCGGGAGTGGTTCTACATCACGGCTCCCCGAAGTGCCAAGTGGGTAGCTGCCCCCGCCTTCCGCTCAGGCCCCCCACCACAACTGATGTCATGGATCAGCAGGGGGCTGAGCTGGGGTCCAGCCAAGGACGTGCCAATACTGCAAAGCCGCATCCGAGATCTCTTTGAGAGAGATATCAGTCTGGTTATGGTAGTGCAAGTTATGCTAGTCCGTCAAGTCCAGCCTTGCAAACGCCGGCCCCTTCGCATGTGGTAATTCAACCCGGAAGGACCGCGAGCTATCCAACATTTCCTCGGCATGACGCACAAGGAGATGTACAAATTGTTCTTCGGACCACAAATAATGTGTCCGAACATCACTGAGGATGCAGGTCTGAGCTGCAATCACCCAGATACCCAAGTAAGTAGCCCCGTATCCGAACACACCGTCCATTTTATTTATAGCAATGTTGCCCTAAAAAACCGCTCTTGGTCCAGGATTGGATAGCGAAGGCAAAGTTGATCAGGTGTCCGGCCCCCCTCCCTGAGACCTCACCAAATCCCGTGCTAACCAGGATGCTGGAGATCGCGCCTTATCAAGCACCCTCGGGAGAGGAAAAAGGGAGAACAAGGAGTCTAGCGCCTCCACGAAGGAGATTAGCCGGGGAGGAGGAACTGAAACTTCCTCTCCCCAGGGAAGGAAGAGAACCGCCTCCGAGGACCCGGAGACAATGGTCTCCAAACGGGGGAAGAAATCTCCACCGAAGGGTCCTGCCCTGGGGGATACCCTGGCCGTACTATGCCCTCAAGGGGACTAGCCCTCCACCGAGCTGTAAGTAAAAGGGGTACTTAATAACAAAAATATCTTGCTCTACTTCTGAGGAAAATAATCGAAGCATTTATCTTGCAATTCGGATCTTAGCCCTTCTCAGCAGAGCTCGTCTTCGGGGGATCTTCTTCCGGAGATGATGGAGAGCGAAACGCCTCCCCCTGCCACACCGCCTCACGAAGTGGGCGACCCCGAGCTGTCGTCGCGGAGGGTTTCTCCGGATCCGGCAAGGCCAGAAGGTAATCATTTGGCCACCCAAAGTCCTCAGCATCCGGCTCTCGAAGAGAGCAATCAAAAGAGTCCGGCACCATTTGGTGTGCGGTCGGATGTACTGAGGGATCTGCTAGAGCAAGCGGCTATCTCAGAAGAGCACCGCGCGTTGATGGGTACGGTGATTGAGAGGATTCCGTCCGCCGAAAGCGGGTTGCATGAAGCCTTTATGAGTCTACTGACGGGTATTGAGGTACGTTAAATGATGTACATTTTTTACAGTACCGCACATTTTTAGATGTGCCTGTGTAGATAGTAGCCCCTGAGACTCTGGTTGTCGTCGAAAACGGCGGCAAACAGAGGATCATAGTCCCAGGTAATAACCAGACTGCCTTTATGTGCAGGTGGTGGAAGCTCCGGTGGCTAGCCGGGCTGATGGGTTTGCCGAACTAAAGAGGCAGCTGGATGCGGCAGATGCCGACATCGTGCTTGTCAACAAGCGGCTTGACGAGGCACAGGGTCAGTGATTTTTCGGGTGATTGTCACATAGTAAGAGCAGCATGATGCCGGTATCTTTAATATGTTGTGACTGCAGATGGAGTTGCCACCGTGGAGACCCTTCGGGCGGAACTTGCCCGAGCCAAGGAGCACGCAAGGAGCAGCAATGTGGCCGCTTTAAAGGCGGCCGAGGGTTTAAGGGCCGAACAGGCTGCACATTGCGAGAGCAAAGAGAAAATTGCCAAGATGGCCATGGAGTTAAAAGATGCTGCTGACCGATACCGGCTTCTTGAAGAAGAAAACCGGGCGAAGGCGACGGACCTGGAGAAGGCCTGGGTGGCTGCCAAGGAAGCCCGCTCCAAAATTAGAGCGACGAAGGAGGAGCTGAATCAAGCTGCGGATATCGTTTCTAGGAAGCCCTTCTTGTTATGGACAAAGTTCGGAGATCCAAAATATGCTCCTCTAGACTGGCTATGGAGTTCTGCGGACGAGTACATGGATTTGGTTGCAAGTGCTGCTGATGCGGCCAAGTACTGCAAGGATCAGAAAGGTCCTGAAGTGGAGAAGCTGTTCTGGTCACAGTTTCACGCTCCAGTCCGTCCGCTGTTGCTGAATGAGCCCTTGACCGGTTGGGCCGAGCTCCATAGATTATCCGGACTTGCCATGAGGTCCGTTGTGGATCATCTGTGGCCAGGAGGGCCAAGGCCGAATAGCTACATTAGCTTAGTGCAACAATTCCTTGGTGCTGTGCCACGCATCGATGCTGTAAAGAGGTCGGCGTGCATAGAGGGCTCGCGGATGGCCCTTGCCCGTGTCAAAACATACTGGGCGGAGATGGATGCCACCACTATTGCGGCACAGGGTTCGGCCATAGGCCGAGTGGCCGCCGAGCACTACTTTGAAGAAGTTCTTGAAGGCGCTTGTTTGATAGAGGCTCAGTGCTCGAAGAGTATTATGTTTAAGTGACATGTATTCCCATTGTAATAACAATGTTTTATTGAATTTATCAAGGCTGTATTTATACTTTTGCCCAAAAGTGCTATGATGCCTCCTGTGCGGCCGTTTATGTATATATCTATATAACCTGAAAGATGGCAGTCGTCGGCTTCAGCCCCCACGCATATAATGCGGGGGTGTTCGCAGAAGATGCATGTTCACACTTGATCCAACGTCTTGGTCCATTAAGGAGGTGATAGCGCAGCGAACTAGGCAATCGGACTATAATGCGTTAACACTTTCACTTAGCCAGAGGAGTTTAACAGTGGGGCTACTATATAGCCCCTGGTGGCTCCACGCTCATCCAGATTCGGGGCGCATACATGCCTGACCGAGAAAGAGCCCTTCATTAAGGCGGAGGAATCCCAAAGATTCCGCTAGGTCATCGAGTGGTTGACCAGTCTCACACTATATCATGACAGTCAGTTTTCGGCTTTCTCTACTGAGGTGCTCGTCCGGATGAACCAGGGCACAATCGCAGTAGTTCTTCTGGTGCCGCCTTAGCCGATAAAGCGGAACGTAAGGTAGCAAAACACAGGAATCGGGCAAACCCAACATTTGACCAAAGACATGATTCGGAGCTGATGCATATAAGGCCAAACTCACGATGCCGAACACTCCCTAAGATATTCGGTCTTTATGATGTAAACCGGGCCTAAACAGTGCCCTTTGTAATAAGCCCCTGGTGTCCAGGTACATGTAGTATTCTGACGTGGCCACATGCCAATACGTCAGCATGCTTCTCAATTGTACTGAGAATCCGAGGGATGTGTATCAATAAGAGAATGTAAAAAAGGTTTACGCAGGGTCTTAATCTAAAAAGAATCCTTGGAACGGGTCCCTGCTGCACGTCTGCACCTGTGTCTCCGTTGTGTCGTATTCTGGACGGGCGTAGCACGATGGTCATCTGAAAAAGAAAGGAACTTAATTGAAAAGTTATCGTGCAAAAGGTAGGTTATACTAAATAAACCATGTACAGTTCAAAAAATGAGTAAAGTTGAGCCTAATTGCCACTTGTTTGCGCGCTTGAGCCCCTTGTATTGTAATAGGGGTATAGCCATCAAACCTGCATCAATTACATATAGCTGCACCGGACTCGTCCAACCGCGTCCGTGGTCTTAACGACTTGGCAGATGCTTTAGTTGGTGAGGCTATTTAGTGTGCGGCTACCAAGGCAGCCGCACGATCTTCCGCGCGCAAGGAGCGCTCAATATTTCCATGTACAGTAATGATGCCACGTGGACCGAGCATCTTAAGCATGAGAGAAGCGTAATGTAGTATTGCGTTAAAGCGAGCGAAAGCTTCGCGCCCGAGTAGTGCTTGATAACCACTTTGGAACGGAGCGATGTGGAACGTTAAATTTTCGCTGCGAAAGTTATCGGGAAATCCGAATATAACCTCTATTAGCAGGGAGCCCGTGCAATGGGCCTCTGGGCCTGGCGTTACTCCTTTAAAGGTAGTATTGCTGTGGCTAATTTTTGTTGGGTCTATCCCCATTTTGCAGACTGTGTCCTGATATATCAGGTTTAAACTATTATGGCTGTCCATCAGGACTCGTGTGAAGTGGTATCCGTCAATTATTGGGTCTAATACCAAGGCAGCCCATCCTGCACACCGGATACTTGCTGAGTAATCCCGATGGTCAAAGGTGATCGGTTGGGACGACCAGTGGCAGAACCTCGCGGTGATAGGCCCTGGGGCATGTGTCTCTAGGAGTGCTGCTTTGTTTCTCCCCTTTTTCACGTGTAACACGTTTACTGTTTTGACTTCTGGTGGGAATTTCGTTTGTTCCCTAGTGCTTTGCTTGCGAGGCTTGTCCTCGTCTTCGCTTGGTGTATCCTGCCCATTATGTTCGGCGTTGAGCTTGCCGGACTGCTTGAAGACCCAACATTCTCTATGGGTATGGTTTGCAGGTTTATCGGGGGTGCTGTGGATCTGACATATTTTATCCAGAATCTTGTTTAGGCTGGACAGTTTGTCTCTGTTGCCTTTGGAAGGCACCTTTTGCTGACCTGGCCGAGAACTTCTGAATCCGGCATTTACCGCCGTGCTCTTCGGGCTGTCTTCTTTATTCCAGCGCTTGTTTTTGCTGCGTCGTGGTTTCCCGTTTCTGTCCCTGACTTCTGATGTACTTGGGTTGTAACGCCCTTGATGCGGCTATATCTCCCACGTGTCGAAGCACGACTTAGAGGCATAACCGCATTGAAAGCAATGTCGCAAGTGAGGTAATCTTCGCAAACAACCCATGTACATAAATAAAGGGGGAAAGGTACATAGTTGGCTTACACTCGCCACGTCACACAAATACATAAATAAGTCCTTACATTCATCCAATTACACTCAAGGTCTGACTATGGAACCAAAATGAAGAACAACCCCCAAATACGACAAAGTCCCCGATCGCCCCAACTGGGCACCTCTACTGATCATCTGGGAAAGACACGTAGTAATGACGAGAGTCTTCATAAACTCCCACTTGAGCTCGGTCATATCATCAGGAGCGGTATCATCGGTCCCTGCATCTGGTTTTGGAAATAATCTATGAGTCACGGGGACTCAGCAATCTCCCACCCTCGCGATCAAGACTATTTAAGCTTATAGGTAGGGTAAAGGTATGATGTGGAGCTGCAGCAAGCGACTAGCATATATGGTGGCTAACATATTCGCAAAAGAGAGCGAGAAGAGAAGGCAAAGGCACGAGTGACAAACTATGATCAAGAAGTGATCCTAGAACAACCTACGTCAAGCATTACTCCAACACCATGTTCACTTCTCGGACTCCGCCGAGAAGAGACCATCACGGTAACACACGCGGTTGGTGCATTTTAATTAAGTTAAGTTTCATGTTATCTACAACTAGACATTAACAAATTCCCATCTGCCCATAACCGCGGGCATGACTTTCGAAAGTTCAAATCCCTCCAGGGGAGTCCCAACTTATCCCATCACAAGCTCTCACGGTCAACGAAGGATATTCCTTCTCCCAAGACAATCCGATCAGACTCGGCATCCCGGTTACAAGACATCCTCGACAATGGTAAAACAAGTTCAGCAACACCACCCGAATGTGCCGACAAATCCCGATAGGAGCTGCACATATCTCGTTCTCAGGGCACACCGGATTGTCCAAGGTTCCGGTAGGCCAGCCCAGAGTTGCCCCTGGTGGCCACCGGCAGCTGACAGGTTGGACCAACACTCAGAGGAGCACTGGCCCGGGGGTTTAAATAAAGATGACCCTTGAGTCCGCGGAACCCAAGGGAAAAGAGTCTAGGTGGCAAATGGTAAAATAAATGTTGGGCATTGATGGAGGAGTTTTATTCAAGGCGAACTGTCAAGGGGTTCCCATTATAACCCAACTGTGTAAGGAACGCAAAATCCGGGAACATAACACCGATATGACGGAAACTAGGGCGGCAAGAGAGGAACAAAACACCAGGAAAAAGGCCGAGCCTTCCACCCTTTACCAAGTATATAGGTGCATTAAGATAAACAAGATAATATGGTGATATCCCAACAATAAACATGTTCCAACAATGAACGATCTCCAAACTTCACCTGCAACTAGCAACGCTATAAGAGGGGCTGAGCAAAGCGGTAACATAGCCAAACAACGGTTTGCTAGGACATGGTGGGTTAGAGGTTTGACATGGCAATATGGAAGGCATGATAAGCAAGTGGTAGGTATCGTAGCATAGGCATAGCAAAAGAGCGAGCATCTAGCAAGAAAAAATAGAAGTGATTTCGAGGGTATGGTCATCTTGCCTGCAAAGTTTTCAGAGTTGCCTTGATCCTCGTAAGTGTACTCAACGGTCTCCTCATTCACGTACTCGTCTCCCGGATCTACCCAAGCAAGAACAACAAACAAAAGGAACACAATCAACCACGTGCAATGCTCAAGCAACATGATGCAAACATGGTATGATATGCGGGATGCGATATGTGATGCATAGGCATGATTTGGAAAGGAATCATTGACCCTAGCCTCAACTTGGAAATCCAAGAGTGCCACTGGAAAGGAGAGTTGATTTCGGTCGAAATCGATATAAAGATCACCGGAATCGGATGCACGGTTTGGAAATGGCAAGCAAAACAAATATGGCACCGGTCTACGATAAATAGCAAGTAGCCATCTAAATGCATCAAGATAGTTAAGCTACTGCACTCAAACATAGCAACAAAATACATGGCAGGGATCCACTCAAGATGCTTGACAAAAGATGAACACTGAGCTATGGCTAATTCACTCATTAACAGGTTCAAACAAGCATGGCAAAAGTGCAAATGATAACAGGTTTCGGACTTAGTGAAATTAACAGCATGTCAGGAATTTATCATCGGGAAGCAATGTTTAGAGCACGATAACTACATCCTACAGGAACATATCATGGCAAAGCAAGGCATGGCATGAAGCTACTCTAAGAATATAACAAAAGTCCCTTAGTGACCATGAGCCAAAAGGGATCAGAAAATACAATTGTAAGCATGTGAACATAGCAAAAACATAAACAGATTCAGACTTGGTGAAAAACTGGATCATGCAAAACAGTTAACGAGTAGGCATGTATACGAACTCGATGCACTCACTACGGGGCATTGCATGACAAACTAAGCATACACCCAGCAAATAGACATGGCATAGAAGCTAGACATGGTAAGAACAACAACATAGCCTGCATGGATCAACAACAACAAGCTTGGCAAAATTGCAAAACATGTTAACAATCTGCGAGGAACATTTTATAGCAAAAGTAGAGCTTGATTAACTCAATCTAGGGTGCTCCATAATTGCAAATAAAGACATGGATGGATAGAGCACAACATTATCTACAAAACATCCTTACTGATCATCCTCAAAAGAGGCACGGATCACTAGGAAACAACATGAACATATGGCATAAAAACAATGACAGGACAAGGACTTAGTGAAATTCTAAGTCCCTGAAATCAGCATCATTGAGTAAGCTACTTTGCATGCTTGTGCTAGTCACCACAAAGATCACAAAAATACATGGCATACACCCCTGTAAAGATGGCATGGCATTCTTCAAAACACATGTAGATCTCAGGATAATAGCATGCACACATTAATCATGGCAAAAATGACAAAAGACAATTTGCTGAAACAGATCTGAAATAATCATCACATAGACCTATTCCAACAGCATTTCGGGCATCAAGATGAGCTCAAATGAAAATGATGCAATGGGAGGAAATGATGTACTCATCAAGACGAACATTTTGATATGCTACACGCATGAATCGGAGCAACGAGTGCAAAGTTATGGCATGGCAAAGTATGCATAAAATTACTGGGAGGAGGCAAAAGTCAACCCGAGAATTAGGGTTTACTGTAGCAGTTTCAGATCTGGATCGCGGCGCGGAAGCCGAGGTTCGCCGGCGCCGGAGTTCCTGTTCGCCAGTGGACGAGGTGGCCGGAGCTCCTATCCACGGTGGCCGGCCGGAGGAGGACGAGGACGGAGAGGAGGCGGACGGCGGCGGGATCCGGGCGGCGCGGCGCTAGGGCGGCGGGGAAGCTCACCGGAGTGGGGCGGTGCGGCTCGCCGGAGCTAGGCGGAGGTCGCCGGACGGCGGTGGCCGGCGATGGCGGCGAAGGGCGGCGTCGGGCGTGGCGCTGACCCGCGTCGGCAGAGGGAGTGGGCCGCGGGGGCCCGAGTCGGGCTCGGCGGGCCTCGGCGCGGGGACGGCCGGCGGCGCCACGTGGCAGCCTGCCACTGGTGCGGGGCGGCGGCGCGACATGTCCGGCTGGAAACGGACACGTCCGGTGGCGGCGCGAGCGGATCTAGGGTTTTAGGGGTGTTTTGACCCGGAATTTTTGGAGGAGGGGCTATTTATAGAGGTAGAGGGAGCTAGGAAGCTCCAAATGAGGTGCGGTTTGCGGCCACGCGATCGTGATCAAACGGCCTAGGTGATGGGAGAGGTTTAGGTGGGTTTGGGGCCACTTTGGAGGGGTGTTGGGCTGCAACACACACGAGGCCTTTTCGGTCCCTCGGTTAACCGTTGGAGTATCAAACGAAGTCCAAATGGCATGAAACCTGACAGGAGGTATACCGATAGTAAACCAAGGCCGCATGGCAAGTCTCGGTCCAATCCGAAAACGTTTAGTACCCGCACATGAAAAGAGGTAGAAAGGGACACTGGGTGACATCGGAGCGCCAGAATGCAAAACGGACAACGGGGAAAATGCTCGAATGCATGAGACGAACACGTATGCAAATGCAATGCACATGATGACATGATATGAGATGCATGACAAAGACAAAACACACGGAGACAAAAACCCGACAACGAGAAAAAATAACATAACTTAGTGCCGGAAACGGCAAGAGTTGGGATACAAATAAGGTAAATTACATTCGGGGTGTTACAACACTCCACCACTACGAAAGGATCTCGTCCTGAGATCTAGGACTAGAAAAACTCCGGGTACTCCGAACGGAGGTGATCCTCGCGTTCCCAGGTGGCTTCACGGTCAGAATGATGTGACCACTTGACTTTGAGGAATTTGATTGACTTGTTGCGAGTCTTGCGCTCAGTTTCTTCAAGAATAGCAACTGGGTGCTCATGATAAGACAGGTCTTCTTGGCGATCAATGTCTTCGAAGTTGATGATGCGGTCAGGGGTCTTGAAGCACTTGCGGAGTTGAGAGACATGAAACACGTCATGCACATTTGGAAAGTTGGACGGAAGCTCAAGTTGATAGACGAGATCGCCTCTCTTGCTGACGATCTTGAAAGGACCCACGTATCTAGGGGCAAGCTTCCCTTTGATACCGAAGCGACGAGTACCTTTCATTGGAGAGACGCGGAGGTAAACATGGTCTCCGATCTCGAAAGCCAAGTCATGATGCTTACTATCATAGTAGCTCTTCTGGCGCGATTGTGCGGCTTTGAGATTATCATGAATGACTTTGCACATCTCTTCTGCCTCTACGATCAAGTCATTACCAAGAAGTTGACGTTCACCAGTCTCTGACCAGTTAAGAGGAGTACGGCACTTCTTGCCATAGAGGATTTCAAATGGGGCCTTGCCCGAACTTGCTTGGAAGCTATTGTTGTAGGAGAACTTGGCATATGGAAGACAATCTTCCCACTTCATACCTAAAGAGATGATGGAAGCCCTAAGCATATCTTCAAGAATTTGATTGACACGCTCGACTTGGCCACTAGTTTGAGGATGAAAAGCTGTGCTGAAACGGATGTTGGTGCCCATGGCCTTCTGAAAAGAATCCCAAAACTTCGAGGTGAAGATGCTGCCATGATCTGAAGATATCAACTGCGGAATGCCGTGCAAGGAGACAATCCGGGAGGTATATAGCTCTGCCAATTGAGCTGCTGTGATAGATTCTTTGATAGGAAGAAAATGAGCCACTTTAGTGAGTTTGTCGATGACAACGAAGATAGCATCATTGCCATGCTTGGACTTTGGAAATCCAGTCACGAAGTCCATCTCAATATGGTCAAACTTCCATTCTAGAATGGCAAGAGGTTGGAGGAGACCAGCTGGTCGTTGGTGTTCTGCTTTCACTCTTCTGCAGGCATCACATTCATTCATGAACTGAGCAATCTCGCGCCTCATTCGAGTCCACAAATACGACGGCTTGAGGTCATGGTACATCTTTGTACTTCCAGGGTGGATAGAGAGGAGTGAATTGTGAGCCTCGTTCATAATGACTTTGCGAAGGTCACCTTTAGGCACAACAATGCGATCCTCGAAGAATAGAGTATCCTTGTCATCAAGACGATAGCACTTGTACTTGGGTTACTCTTGGCAATCCCAATCTTCACCTTCTTCACCATAGCATCAAGAAGTTGAGGCTCGCGAATCTGATCTTCCAAAGTAGGAGAGACTTGGAGGTTGGCGAGGAAACCTTGAGGAACAACTTGCAGATTGAGTTTGCGGAAAGCTTCACAAAGCTCGGGTTGGTAAGGCTTGAGAATCAAACTGTTGCAGTAAGCCTTCCTGCTCAATGCGTCAGCAATTACATTGGCCTTGCCTGGAGTATAGTAGATACTCAGATTATACTCTTGAATCATTTCGACCCAACGAGTCTGTCTAAGGTTGAGATTAGGCTGAGTGAAGATGTACTTGAGACTCTTATGATCAGTGAAGATGTCCACTTTTCTTCCCAATAAGAGATGTCTCCAAGTTAAAAGAGCATGAACAACTGCCGCCAACTCGAGGTCATGAGTGGGGTAGTTCTTTTCATTGGGCTTCAACTGGCGAGAGGTATAAGCCACAACTTTCTTCTCTTGCATCAACACTGCACCAAGACCTTGAAGGGAAGCATTACAGAAGACCTCAAACGGTTTGGATTCATCAGGAGGAGTCAGAACTGGAGCAGTGACTAACTTCTCTTTCAGGGTGTTGAAAGCGATGTCACATTCAGGAGACCAGACGTACTTCCCATGCTTCTGGAGAAGGTTGGAAAGAGGCTTTGCGATCTTAGAGAAGTTCCCAACGAACCTTCGAAAATAGCTTGCGATCCCAAGGAAGCTGCGGAGTTGCTTCACGTTCTGAGGTGGTTCCCAATTAACAATTGCGGACACCTTCTCAGGATTAACCGCTATGCCCTTGGCAGAGATGATATGTCCAAGGTAGAGAACCTCATCGAGCCAAAACTTGCACTTTGAAAACTTGGCATAGAACTGATGTTCTATGAGCTTATCGAGCACCAAACGCAAGTGCTTGGCATGATCCTCCTTGTTCTTGGAAAAGACCAAAATGTCATCGAGGTAGACCAAGACGAAGTCATTTGTGTAGGCGTTGAAGATGAAATTCATCACGCGAGAGAATGTTGGAGGAGCGTTGACGAGGCCGAAAGACATGACAGTGTATTCATATGAACCATAGCTTGTTCTGAACGTTGTCTTAGGGATATCTTGCTCATGAATGCGAATCTGATGATAGCCCATACGGAGATCATGCTTGGAGAATACTTGAGCACCTTTGAGTTGTTCAAACAGCTCATTGATGTTGGGAAGTGGGTACTTGTTCTTTATAGTCTTCTTGTTCAATGGACGGTAGTCGACACAGAGTCGGTCCATTCCATCCTTCTTCTTCACAAAAAGAACTCCACAACCCCACGGAGAAGAACTAGGTCAGATGAGACCCATACGCTCTTGAATATCGAGTTGCTTCTTCAGCTCCTTCAACTCTCCAGGTCCAAGCTTGTAAGGACGTTTGCAAACAGGTTCCGTGCCAGGCTCAAGATCGATGACGAATTCAACTGGCCGGTGTGGAGGCATTCCTGGAAGCTCTTCTGGAAAGACGTCTTGATATTCGCAAACGACTGGAATCTGAAAAATGGCATCCAGCTCACCCTTCTCATTGAGAGAAAACAGTCGAATGGTATCATCCCTTGTGGCAAAGACAATTACATCCTCAGACGAATGAGTCAATTGAATCTACCTGGCAGCACAATCAAGCTGAGCCTTGTGCTTAGAAAGCCAGTCCATTCCGAGAATAAGATCAATATCCGAGTCACCAAGAACCGTAGGAGAAGATAGAAACTTGTAGTCTCCCAACTTGATAGTAACATCCGGAACCATGGAGTTAGCGTTTACTCGGGGAGACAACTGCTATCGGTCTAGGCAAAACTTGGAGAGCCAATTCATGCTTAGATGCAAAAGGTCTCGAGATGAAACAATGCGATGCACCAGTGTCAAAAAGAACTTTTGCAGGAATATCGTTAACAGGAATGTTACCCATGATGACATCTGACGAGTCCTCTGCCTGAGCTGCATTCATCAAGTTGACCTTGGCAAACTTGGGGTTATGCTTGACCACTGCATTGCTAGTAGACCTCACAGGAGGAGGAGGAGGAAGACGCCTCTGATTGAAGCATTTGTTGGCATAGTGACCCTTCTGCTGACACTTGTTGCACGTGACCTCCGAGAGCGGCCGGTGATACGGAGCACTTGATCTTGGAGCTTGAGACGAAGTCTTGATCTGAAAGCCTGGGTTGGGGGGGGGGGGAAGATCCATTGCCACCTATGCTCTTCTGCTGATAAGGCTGACGGAACGGAGGAGGAGGCAGCCAATACTTTTGCTGATTAGAAGCCACTTGAGTTGAGGAAGAAGGAGTTGCATCTCTGACTCGCTTCTTGGAAGCATCGCACTTCAGTTGGGCAGCCTCTTGCTTCATTGCCATATTGTAGAACTCATCGTACTTCTTCGGCTCAAAAAGGACGAGAGCTAGTTGGAGATCTTCTCTGAGGCCACCCCTGAACTGATAAATCATGCTCTTCTTGTCAGGGACGTCTTTCTTGGTGAAACGAGCGAGCCTCTGGAACAGAATGTTATACTGGTAAACAGACAAGCTGCCTTGCTTCAGGTTGCAGAATTCCTCACGCTTGCTTTCAACAACACTCTAACGAATGTGATGAGCTTTGAAGTCTTGACGGAACTCATCCCAGGTAATCACACGGCCTCCTTTGGAATCTTTGTATTGCTGAAACCATTCTGCAGCCTGGTCTTTGAGTTGGAAGGAGGCAAACTTGACAAAGTCCTCAGGCCTGACGTTACTGCACTCGAAATGCTTGCATATATCCACGAGCCAATCATCAGCGTCTGAGGCCTCGACACAGTTGCTGAAGGTCTTTGGCTGGTTAGCAAGGAACTGGTTGAGTGTAGCAAACTGATTCTGAGTGTTGCCATGGCCTTGGTTGTGCTCTTGCAGAATTTGCATGATCAGCTGCGTGTTTGCATTGGTAGCGGCCATCACAGCTTTCCATGCCTCCGGAGGTGTAGGTGGTGGTGGCAGATCCTGATTTTGATTCTGACCCTTAGAAGGAGCCATCCTGAAGAGGGTGAACATCCGTTAGCATCTTGATAGACAAATATTTAAGCTGAATCAAATGGATCGAAATTGCACATATAGTCTTCACATCCGAACAAAATGAATGAATGCATTCCAATTGAAATGGTCACATTTCCATAAATTGAGAAGCCACTTAGATAGAGGTAGAAGAATAAAACAACAAGGTACGGACAAGAACAAATACTTGGTGGGGATTACCCAATCACAAACCAAATATCCGCGGAAGAAGAACTAGAGCTACATGAATTCCCACCTATGAAACTCCCGAACCTTTCTAGTTATGCAATCAGGTGTTGGGGATACAGGGGAAGCATAATATCTCACCCAAAGCTAGCAAATCCTACATCCAGCTGTATACATCCTTCAACACATAACCAAGAAACCTTCGGAAATCATTTACCTCAACCTTCGAAAAGCATCCGTTATACAAGTTATGGCAATACTCCCGAACTCCCGCCCTAGTACTGGGTGGCATCGAGGTTATCTCACCAACAACTGCATAAAAGAGATTTTCGATGTCGGCGAAACTCAGGTATTCCAGAATCTAAACGATAAAATTGTGACGACAACACCTCAGAGCTCAACTCCCCGGGACACTGCCACAACCCCTAAATGTCAGGAGGCACCAAGAACAATGTTCTCGTCACAAAACCATCGGAACGATTCCAAGATACCCGCGTGATCCTAAAAAAACTTAGTGAAATTTGAGAAGACAAGAGTCAAAACTCTACGTCAGAATGCCTCACCAGAGCGACGAAGGGACTGAGGAGTAAAAGAATTCCTAACTCTCCGATATATATAATCCTAAATGACTCAAAACATTTTTTCTAGACTCAACAACGCCAACGATTCGATCAATCAGGGGGCTCCTAAGGTCCGGGAAGGCTCTGATTACCAACTTGTAACGCCCTCGATGTGGCTATATCTCCCACGTGTCGAAGCATTACTTAGATGCATAACCGCATTGAAAGCAATGTCGCAAGTGAGGTAATCTTCACAAACAACCCATGTACATAAATAAAGGGGGAAATGTACATAGTTGGCTTACACTCGCCACGTCACACAAATACATAAATAAGTCATTACATTCATCCAATTACACTCAAGGTCCGACTACGGAACCAAAATGAAGAACAACCCCCAAATGCGACAAAGTCCCCGATCGCCCCAACTGGGCACCTCTACTGATCATCTGGGAAAGACACGTAGTAACGACAAGAGTCTTCATCGAACTCCCACTTGAGCTCGGTCATATCATCTGGAGCGGTATCATCGGTCCCTACATCTGGTTTTGGAAGTAATCTGTGAGTCACGGGGACTCAGCAATCTCACACCATCGCGATCAAGACTATTTAAGCTTATAGGTAGGGTAAAGGTATGATGTGGAGCTGCAGCAAGCGACTAGCATATATGGTGGCTAACATATTCTCAAAAGAGAGCGAGAAGAGAAGGCAAAGGCACGAGCGACAAACTATGATCAAGAAGTGATCCTAGAACAACCTACATCAAGCATTACTCCAACACCGTGTTCACTTCCCGGACTCCACCGAGAAGAGACCATCACGGTAACACACGCGGTTGGTGCATTTTAATTAAGTTAAGTTTCATGTTATCTACAACTAGACATTAACAAATTCCCATCTGCCCATAACCGCGGGCACGACTTTCGAAAGTTCAAATCCCTGCAGGGGAGTCCCAACCTATCCCACCACAAGCTCTCATGGTCAACGAAGGATATTCCTTCTCCCAAGACAATCCGATCAGACTCGGCATCCCGGTTACAAGACATCCTCGACAATGGTAAAACAAGTCCAGCAACACCACCCGAATGTGCCGACAAATCCCGATAGGAGCTGCACATATCTCGTTCTCAGGGCACACCGGATTGTCCAAGGTTCCGGTAGGCTAGCCCAGAGTTGCCCCTGGTGGCCACCGGCAGCAGACAGGTTGGACCAACACTCAGAGGAGCACTGGCCCGGGGGTTTAAATAAAGATGACCCTTGAGTTCGCGGAACCCAAGGGAAAAGAGGCTAGGTGGCGAATGGTAAAATCAATGTTGGGCATTGCTGGAGGAGTTTTATTCAAGGCGAACTGTCAAGGGGTTCCCATTATAACCCAACCGTGTAAGGACCGCAAAATTCGGGAACATAACACCGATATGACGGAAACTAGGGCGGCAAGAGAGGAACAAAACACCAGGCAAAAGGCCGAGCCTTCCACCCTTTACCAAGTATATAGGTGCATTAAGATAAACAAGATAATATGGTGATATCCCAACAATAAACATGTTCCAACAAGGAAGGATCTCCAAACTTCACCTGCAACTAGCAACACTATAAGAGGGGCTGAGCAAAGCGGTAACATAGCCAAACAACGGTTTGCTAGGACATGGTGGGTTAGAGGTTTGACATGGCAATATGGGAGGCATGATAAGCAAGTGGTAGGTATCGTAGCATAGGCATAGCAAAAGAGCAAGCATCTAGCAAGCAAAGATAGAAGTGATTTCGAGGGTATGGTCATCTTGCCTGCAAAGTTTTTTCAGAGTTGCCTTGATCCTCATAAGCATACTCAACGGGCTCCTCTTTCACGTACTCGTCTCCCGGCTCTACCCAAGCAAGAACAATAAACAAAAGGAACACAATCAACCACGTGCAATGCTCAAGCAACATGATGCAAACATGGTATGATATGCGAGATGCGATATGTGATGCATAGGCATGATTTGGAAAGGAATGATTGACCTTGGCCTCAACTTGGAAATCCAAGAGTGCCACTGGAAAGGGGAGTTGATTTCGGTCGAAATCGATATAAAGATCACCGGAATCGGATGCACGCTTTGGAAATGCCAAGCAAAACAAATATGGCACCGGTCTGCGATAAATAGCAAGTAGCCATCTAAATGCATCAAGACAATTAAGCTACTGCACTGAAACATAGCAAAAAAATACATGGCAGGGATCCACTCAAGATGCTTGACAAAATATGAACACTGAGCTATGGCTAATTCACTCATTAACAGGTTCAAACAAGCATGGCAAAAGTGCAAATGATAATAGGTTACAAACATAGTGAAATTAACGGCATGTCAGGAATTTATCATCAGGAAGCAATGTTTAGAGCACGATAACTACATGCTACAGGAACATATCATGGCAAAGCAAGGCATGTCATGAAGCTAATCTAAGCATATAACAAAAGTCCCTTAGTGACCATGAGCCAAAAGGGATCAGAAAATACAATTGTAAGCATGTGAATATAGCAAAAACATAAACAGATTCAGACTTAGTGAAAAACTGGATCATGCAAAACAGTTAATGAGTAGGCATGTTTATTAACTCGATGCACTCACTACGAGGCATTGCATGAAAAACTAAGCATACACCCAGCAAATAGACATGGCATAGAAGCTAGACATGGCAAGAACAACAACATAGCCTGCACGGATCAACAACAACAAGCTTGGCAAAATTGCAAAACATGTTAACAATCTGCTAGGAACATTTTATAGCAAAAGTAGAGCTCGATTGACTCAAGCTAGGGTGCACCATAATTGCAAATAAAGACATGGATGGGTAGAGCACAACATTATCTACAAAACATCCTTACTGATCATCCTCAAAAGAGGCACGGATCACTAGGAAACAACATGAACATATGGCATAAAAACAATGACAGGACAAGGACTTGGTGAAGTTCTAAGTCCCTAAAATCAGCATCATTGAGTAAGCTACTTTGCATGCTTGTGCTAGTCACCATAAAGATCACAAAAATACATGGCATACACCCCTGTAAAGATGGCATGGCATTCTTCAAAACACATGTAGAGATCAGGATCATAGCATGCACACATTAATCATGGCAAAAATGACAAAAGGCCATTTGCTGAAACAGATCTGAAATAATCATCACATAGCCCTCTTCCAACATCATTTCGGTCATCAAGATGAGCTCAAATGAAAATGATGCAATGACATGAAATGATGTACTCATCGAGACGAACATTTTGATATGCTACACGCACTAATCGGAGCAACGAGTGCAAAGTTATGGCATGGCAAAGTATGCATAAAATTACTGGGAGGAGGCAAAAGTCAACCCGAGAATTAGGGTTTACTGTAGCGGTTTAAGATTTGGATCATGGCATGGAAGCCGAGGTTCGCCGGCGCTGGAGTTCCTGTTCACCGGTGGACGAGGTGGCCGGAGCTCGTATCCACGGTGACCGGCCGGAGGAGGACGAGGACGGAGAGGAGGCGGACGGCGGCGGGATCTGGGCGGCGCGGCGCTGGGGCGGCAGGGAAGCTCGCCGGAGTGGGGCGGCGCGGCTCGCCGGAGCTAGGCGGAGGTCACCGGACGGCGGTGGCCGGCGATGGCGGCGAGCGGCGTCGGGCGCGGCGCTGACACGCAGCGGCGGAGGGAGTGGGCCGCGGCAGCCCAAGTCGAGCTCGGCGGGCCTCGGCGCGGGGACGGCCGGCAGCGCCACGTGGCAGCCTGCCACTGGTGCGGGGCGGCGGCGCGACGTGTCCAGCTGGAAACGGACACGTCCGGTGGCGGCGCGAGCGGATCTAGGGTTTTAGGGGTGTTTTGACCCGGAATTTTTGGAGGAGGGGCTATTTATAGAGGTAGAGGGAGCTAGGAAGCTCCAAATGAGGTGCGGTTTGCGGCCACGCGATCGTGATCAAACGGCCTAGGTGATGGGAGAGGTTTAGGTGGGTTTTGGGCCACTTTGGAGGGGTGTTGGGCTACAACACATACGAGGCCTTTTTGGTCCCTCGGTTAACCGTTGGAGTATCAAACAAAGTCCAAATGGCACGAAACTTGACAGAGGTCTACCGATAGTAAACCAAGGCCGCATGGCAAGTCTTGTTCCAATCCAAAAACGTTTAGTACCCGCACATGAAAAGATGTAGAAAGGGACACCGGGTGACATAGGAGCGCCGGAATGCAAAACGGACAACGGGGAAAATGCTCGAATGCATGAGACGAACACGTATGCAAATGCAATGCACATTGTGACATGATATGAGATGCATGACAAAGACAAAACACATGGAGACAAAAACCCGACAACGTGAAAAAATAACATAACTTAGTTCCGGAAACGGTAAGAGTTGGGATACAATTAAGGTAAATTACATCCGGGGTGTTACGTGGGTCGCTGGTGCTGCATCGGGCTAACCAGTTGTCCTTGCCCGTGCAAAAGCGGGTCATGAGGCTTGTTAATGTTGCCATTGTTCTCGGCTTTTCTTGGCCGAGGTGTCTGGCAAGCCATTCGTCTCGAACGCTGTGCTTGAAAGCTGCTAAGGCTTCGGCGTCCGGACAGTCGACTATTTGGTTCTTTTTAGTGAGAAACTTGTTCCAAAGCTTTTGGGCTGACTCTCCGAGCTGTTGAGTTATATGACTTAAATCGTCTGCATCCGGAGGTCGGACATAGGTCCCTTGAAAATTTGCCCGAAAAGCGTCTTCGAGCTCTTCCCAGCTTCCAATGGAGTTTTCGGGGAGGCTTTTAAGCCAGTGCCGAGCTGGCCTGTTGAGCTTGAGGGGTAAGTACTTGATGGCATGTAGATCGTCTCCTCGAGCCATGTGGATATGGGGGATGTAGTCCTCAATCCAGACCCCAGGGTCTGTCGTTCCGTCGTACGCCTCTATGTTTACGGGTTTGAATCCCTCTGGAGATTCATGGTCCAGCACCTCATCGGTGAAACATAGGGGGTGTGCGGCACCCCTGTATTTGGGTGTATCATGGTGTTGGGATGTTTGTTGTGTTGCATTGCGTGCTGGAGCGCGCTTGCGTGGCCCGTAGATGCATCTGCTTGCGCCGTACTTTTGATGTGAGCCCTCACGTGGATCGCGAACTGGCTTATGTGCGGCATCGTTTGCCGCTCTATGTTGGCCATGAGGTCATCTATCCGACTGAATGGCCGTTTTGTTTTTTGATTGCGGGGGATCTATGGCCTCCTCATTGAATTCAGGTAGCAGCTTTCGGTTCGGGTAGCTCTTGGTGTGGCGATTACCGCCGTACTTCGCTGCAGTGTTGGGTACTTCACTCCATCTGATTCGGAGTGTGTTTTGTGCAGCCCTGAGCCTTTGCTTCTGCTTTTTCAGACTCCTCGCAGTGGCAACAAGCCTTTGATGGGTATTCTGTTGCTCCGAGTGCCTGTCCGGTGTGATGTCATCCGGACTGTTATCTTCGATGGAGTTGGGTTGTTCGGTTTGATTCTCCGTGTCGCCGTGGTCGGACGATGGTTCAATGCCGTGTTTGTCGTCCGCTGGCTCACCTTGCTCTATCGCTGGGTCTATATGATCGCTGTTTTTGCTGAGGCGGGATTTGGAGTGGCGCTTACACCGCCACTTTGACTGCTTATCGAGGGAACAGCCCTTCGCTGCGTCTTCCCGCTCTTCGTCATTGTTTTCTTTGGGTGCGTCCACCATGCATACATCATATGATGAAGTGGGCGTCCCGTGCCCTGTGGGCAGTGGTTCCTGTTCGTCTCCTGCATCGTCGTCCATGCCGTCGATGTCTTCAGAGTCGAAGTCGAGCATGTCGGTCAAATCGTCGAAAGTGGCTACTAAGTGGGTGGTGGGTGGGCGGCGAATTTCTTCATCATCCGCATCCCAATCCTGCCGGACATAGTTCGGCCAGGACTCTCCTGACACAGAGAGAGACCTTAATGAGTTTAGTATGTCGCTGAGAGGCGAGTGCTGAAAGATATCCGCGGAGCCGAACTCCATGATCGGCGCCCAGTCGGATTCGATGGGCACGGGCGCAGGCGGTTCGGAGTCCATGGCCGGGGAAGAATCCGGCAGTTTGGCGTCACGGCTCTCGTGAAGGGTAAGGTCGATATTCGGCTCGATCGCCGATGAGAGTGCGGCCTCCGCGGTGGGGTCTATCCACCCATCACTGGATGGCGCAATTGGCTCCGATTTGAGGGTTGGAGCGGTCGCCGGTGCGATCTCCCGAACACTATCGATGGTAGAGCTAAGTCATGCTCATCATGACCGTGCGACACACTCGGCAAGGGCTCGAATCCGTCGAAGATCAAGTCTCCGTGGATGTCGGCTGTGTAGTTCAAATTTCCAAATATGACCTGATGGCCAGGGGCGTAACTCTCGATCTGCTCCAGATGGCCAAGCCAGTTGGCCCGCAGTGCGAAGTTGCCGAATACAAAGATCTGTCCGGGGAGAAAAGTCTCACCCTGGACTGCATCGCTATCGATGATCGAAGGAGCCATCAAGCCTAATGATGACGACACAGAGGAACTCTCAATGAAAGCACCAATGTTGGTGTCAAAACCGGCAGATCTCGGGTAGGGGGTCCCGAACTGGGCGTCTAAGGCGGATGGTAACAGGAGGCAGGGGACATGATGTTTTACCCAGGTTCGGTCCCTCTTGATGGAGGTAAAACCCTACGTCCTGCTTGATTATTCTTGATAATATGAGTAGTACAAGAGTTGATCTACCATGAGATCAGGGAGGCTAAACCCTAGAAGCTAGCCTATGGTATGATTGTATGTTGTCCTACGGACTAAAACCCTCTGGTTTATATAGACACAGAAGGGGGCTAGGGTTACACAGAGTCGGATACAAGGAAGGAGATCTACATATCCGTATTGCCAAGCTTGCCTCCCACGCCAAGGAGAGTCCCATCCGGACACGGGACGAAGTCTTCAATCTTGTATCTTCATAGTCCAACAGTCCAGCCAAAGGATATAATCCGGCTGCCCGGATACCCCCTAATCCAGGACTCCCTCAATATGTTGATTCCTTGCAATAGTTTTGCGATATAAAGATGGTGATATTAGAGTCATGCTAGTGGGTAGTTGTGGATTAGTAGAAATACTTGTGTTGAGGTTTGTGCACTACAAAAAAATACACTTCCGTGATGATACGTGTTTGTCACAGTAGGTCGCTTTTTTTGTCATGCATGTACATCCATGACAAATTTATGACAGAATCAAGATAGTCATACATGTGCTGTCGTAGAAGTGTTCCATGACATTACCAAAATTATCATCACGGAAGTGTCCACTTCCATGATGATAAATCGCGCGTCACAGAAGTGCTTTCGTCAAGGGTGACCGACACATGGCATCCACCGTAACGGAACACCGTTAAGCTATCGGGTCGGGTTTTGGATCTGATAACCCGTTAACAGCCCCGACCATGGGAAATTTCCACGTGTAAAATTCTTAATGGCCGGACGAAACACGTGTTAGCTCGTCAGTGGGTCAGATAGGCGCCTATGATACGTCGACACATGGCACGGCCCAACAGAGGCCCATTCCTGTGTAAAGGCCGGCCCGTTTGACTTGGTCAAAAGCTGGCGGGCCGGCCCATGGAAAGCCTATTAACGGCCTATTCGAATATAGCCCATTTACAGCCCACTAACCCAAGGCCCATTACGCCCTATCCGAATTAGGCCCAGTAGCGTCATCTGGGCCATCCAATATGATTCCAGCCCGTTTTCACTTCTGGCCCATGTATGGCCCATGATGTCTTTCAGCCCATATGAGGCCCTATGTAACTCTTGGCCTACTAACGGCCTGTGGTGAAACTGGCCCGTAATGAACAGTGTATCACTTTACACCCATTAATGGCTCGTGGTGAAACTGGCCCGTGATGAACAGTGTATCACTTTATACCCATTGACGGCCCGTTATTCCGTTGGGCCATTTCCAGCCCATGTTATCTTTCGGCCTTCTTAGAGCCCATTTATTCTTGGGCTCATTTCCGGCATTCGTTTACTTACGGCCCGTTACTGTCATTTTCTGCTTGTGGGCCAAATTCAACCCGTGGTTACAGTCGGCCCGTTTGTGGTCCGTTAATTCGTTGGGCCGTTTTCATAGCGTCATCAAATACGGCCTTTAACGATGGCCCGTTATGGTCGGCCCATGAACGGACGATTCCAACTCTAGCCTGTTTACGGCCATAATGAGGCTTGTTATTGGCCCATGTTTGGCCAATCGATCATACGGCCCATATAAGGCCCATTGATGATACGGCCCGTAGAAGGCCCATTGTTTCTATGGCCCATAGAAGGCCCATTGTTTCTACGGCCCGTAGAAGGCCTACTGTTTCTACAGCCCGTAGAAGGCCCACTGTTTCTACGGCCCGTAGGAGGCCCAGTGTCACTACAGTAAATATTAGCCCATGGTTATTGTGGCCTAGTTTTAAAAAATAGGTTATTGCAGCCACTAGCAAACCGCGGAAAAAGAACTGTACTGACTACAAGCAAACAAATAAACAAAACAAGGAAATAAATAAGTGAGCAACTTATGCTAGGCTATCACGGCTATTACACATATTACATCCACTGGGCATCAAAGTTCGCCACTAGTGCAAATATAGGGAACACACCAGCATATAAATGCTGCAGCAAAACAAGTCTAGAACTGAAACCACTTTAGAAGAGCTCAAGAAACAATATCCTAGCTACCCATGATGCTGACAAGATGCTTAGCAAGCTTATTAACTTTCTCTTGTTTGGCGCTTAAATCCTCCAACGCTTGTTGTTGCACAAGAAAGTATGCATCTGAATTCTGCAGGGACTTCCTCAGTCCTTCGGCTTCTTGCCGCAGCACAACTGACTGATGCCTTTCAGCTTGTAGCTGAGACTGAAGAAGCCGAAGTGATTCAGGCAGCGAGTTGGAAGAGCTTGTGCCAGCGGTACTGGCCAGTAACTCGAACACTACATCAACGCAGGACTGTGTTGTTTTCTCACTGTCTACAAGATCGTTTTTATCACCTTTCTTGGAGACTAACAGGGTTGTCTCACTATCTTGAAACTTATCTGCATTACTTTCTCTACCATTGCATAGTGGGGTGCTCTTCTCCAATATTCTGTTTGCATACTACAAGAGAAACAAGCAGACACATCACAGGTTTAGCTTGTAGTATACGAAACTCATTTTGGTAAACCGGATCAGTAGTAAGGCAGACAGGATAACAGCATGAAACAAACATATATCTATGTACTATGGTCATTGTATTATCCATGTCATTCTAGTTTATGTTCCCTAATCAAGATAGAGACACAGTTCAACTCATATATTTTTAAGACACAGCAGCATAGAAAGAATATAAGTGTGAGAAACTACACAGCATTGGCAGCACTTGTAATTGTAATGTGCATCACATGAGAACATAACTGTTTATGCAACTTAAACTGAAATCAACATAGAGCAAGAAGTTAGAACAGCAATCCAGTTAAAGAAATAGGTTTAAAACATACTTGTTGCGCCATTGGAGTTTCAATTGGATCCTTCAAATTCGAAAGTAGTTGGTATGAGTAAATACAGTGATGCAACAGCAAAGGAGTATGGACCATAGCTACGGAATCTGACCTGAGAACAGTTGCTCTTATGCTTTAAACATGGAGTTTGGGTTAGCTGTGGTGGTCTTCGTGCTTTGGGCACTGTAGTAGCTTTACAAACTGCTCGTGTGGGGGTACTCTATGGTGGACATGGTGCTTTGTCAACTATAAGTGGGTTACTATCCGCTGGGGTTGCGGTTAGATGGGTTGTAGCTGGTTCTCTGCCCAACGGTGTAAGTGTGCAATCTGGAAGAGTCTCGATTATGTGTGGTGGGGCTAGTTTGTGGGCCAGTACAACCATGGTTCTATCTGCATCAACGGGTAGCACTGTCTTTTGTGAATAACGGGTTTTTGCTCCCTTAGATACTGCCATCACCCTCTCCAATTCAAATGGCTGATAAACAAGAAAAGAAATTGAACGTACAGACATTTTATGATAGACAGATGTGGTAATTCACATGTATGTTGTCTAACCAAACAGGACAGCATGACACAGTTTCACATATATGATGCCTAACTAAATAGGATAGCATGACACAGTTTCAGATATATGATGGATAACTTAACAGGATATAATGGCATAATTCAACATATGATGAGTACCTAAACAGGATGACATGACAAAACTATATGATGTCTTTCTAAAATAGGTTGGGATGAAATAATTCACATACATGTTGTCTAAGTATACAGGATGGCATGATATAATTGACATAATTGATTCATATACTAAGCAACTGGCACTCGCATGTATGATCTCTAAACTAAGCAGATAGAATTCAATAGTGTGCATATGATGTCTAAACTAAGCAATGTAAGACACCATATGCATCATATGAGAAATATAAATATTGCAACTTAGAGCATACACCTCAGGTGGGATATAGGACTGGTCATCTGTCTCTGAATCCTCCTCTGAGGAGCTCCCTGTAACCATCGAGATATATGCTTCAACAGGTACCATTGCCTGCTCTGAAGACCTTGTTTTCACTCCAGATTTTTCCATAACCGGCTCAAATGGCTGATACACATGAAGAGTAGTTCAATATACACAGATTGTCGACAAATGGAATACGTAATGAAAAAAAAAGATGGCATGAGATAATTCACATATATGATGCCTGGCTCCATGGCGGTGCATAATTCACATATATGATAACTGGCTGAAAAACATGGCATTGCATAATTCACATATCTGATATAGAAAGCAAACAGGAGGCATTCACACAAAGCATGTCTAATCTAAGCAGATGGCATGGCAATGCAAGATATGCAAGATATGAGCAATATAACCCAGCCAAGTTAGAGCATGCACCTCGGGGGGAGGGGATTATGACTGGTCATCTCTCTCTGAATCCTCCTCTGAGGAGCTATCTGTAACCAGCAAGAAATCTGCATCGACAGGTAGCACTGACTGCTCAGAAGACCTTGTTTTCACTCCAGATTTTCCAATGACCGACTCAAATGGCTGATGCATAGGAAGAGTAGATGAATGTATAAACATTGTTGACAAATGGAATACATTATGGAAAAAAATATGGCACGATACAATTCACATATACGATGACTGGCTAAACAGGATGGCATTGCATGATTCACGTATATGATGCCTGGCTAAAGAAGATGGCATTGCATAATTCCCATATACTCCCTCCGTTCCTAAATAATTGTCTTTTTAGATATTTCAAATGGACTACCACATACGGATGTATAAAGACATATTTTAGAGTGTAGATTCACTCATTTTGTTCCGTATGTAGTCACTTGTTAAAATCTCTAAAAAGACAAATATTTAGGAATGGTGGGAGTATGATATAGAAACCAAACAGGTGGCATTCACACAAAGCAAATCTAAACTAAGTTGATGACATATAAGATGTATAATGTAAGCAATGCAAGGCGCCATATGCATGATATGACCAACATCAGCATGCCAGGTTAGAGCAAACACCTTAGGTGGTAAACAGGCGTCGTCGGCTCCTTCTGAATCTCCATCTGAACAGTTATCTTCCTCTGGAATACAATCTGGAAATGCGGGAGGGGGGGCACTTCACCCACCATGGAGCGGCGTCTGCATGACATTATATTCGCACGCAACGGTCTTCTCTTTTTCTCTACATGTTCAGTACGATTGTGTACTATATTTGACATGCAT
The DNA here is from genome assembly GCF_003073215.2 of Triticum urartu. Taxonomy (NCBI): domain Eukaryota; kingdom Viridiplantae; phylum Streptophyta; class Magnoliopsida; order Poales; family Poaceae; genus Triticum; species Triticum urartu. Next base: position 170,262,675 of record NC_053023.1, read on the forward strand.
AATAAAAAAATAGTTAGATTTTGTAAGGCCTAAGGGGTGCATGCAAAAATCAAGATTGATGGTAGCAAACGAGTGGATGGATCAAAAACTAATGATACCAGGTAGATTATAGCTTTAGTTTAAAAAGATAGACAATGGATCATCTATTGTTTGTTGCCCACACAACATGAACCACATAGAAGACCCCAGATGAACCAGATAGTAGACAGATACTATTCGTTGCTGGCTCGATATGAGACCCATGGGCAATTCAAAACTCAAGATTGAACGATAAAGTAGCAGGTAATAATAACCGATGTATAACATAAGCATACACGAAAGACTGTGACCTCTCTTCCGGAACTGTGTAGTCCTCAGGTTCATCTGCTCAGTCGGTGATGGTAATGTGGTTGGCGTGGCTGCCGGCAACGGGGAAGATGATATGAGGCGGCGAAAGGAAGTCTGCAGGGGGGATCTCTGCTGCAGTGAACGCTTCTGTCGATGGTGCACCTCAGGTGGGGTGGATGACGGCACGTCAGGAGCAGGACATAACACACAGAGTTTTCTTTGACGCCTATCTGAGAATGAAGTAAATCTGTAAGGGCTCCTTAGAATTGGAGGATTCTATAAACGCAGGGACAGGAAAAACACAGGAATAGGATAGGAATGCACGTGCAAAACAGAACATTTGGAAACATAGGATTTCAGTCAACCTGTGTGTTTGGCTCACATGAATTGGAAGAATAGAGGAATGGAGAAACAAAGTGAAGCGACGAGTGTACAACATCTTTGGCATAGCCTTGTGGACCTCAGCATCATTGGGTTGGACGTGGAGGGTGGTGATGATGCTGGTGTGACTGTCGGAGGCGGGGAAGAAGATCTGAGGCCTCTGGAAACGGCGCCGAGGGTACTGCTCCGCTGTGATGGACGGTTCCGTCGTTGGAGCAGCTCTGCTAAGGTGTACGGTGACGAGGCTGAAGCATGACAAGACAGACAACGTTAATTTGAAGTGGGACCCTAATATCATCTGCAATAGATGATGTAAAATACATCACCAAAAAGTGCTAGATGTAAAACGCATCAGCCGCGCCACGGCCGCTCCGACAGATGCTGTAAGTACTGTTCACTCTGAACTTAACGGAAGAAAATGAACTTCATAGTCGAAATTGAATTTTACTGTCGAAACTGATTGAACTAGTAACAGAGCATTGCAATAGATGTTTAGGGCGTTCGAGCACTAGTAGCAGAGAAGCAGTGATCTAAATCAGCAGACGCTCGAGCAGGGAACGCACTAGCAGAGAGCAAGTCGTGCAGTAGCACCGCGAGCGAGTGCTAAAGCAGCAACTCCTGTAGCTGCCGGAGGTCGTGCAGCAGCAGCAGCAGCAGCGCAAGCGAGAGCAAGAGCAGAGCAGCGGCACGAACGAAAGTAGGAGCAGTGCAGCAGCGTGACCAACAGCAAGAACAGAGACGCAGCGCGAGCGAGAGCTGAAGCAGCTGCAGCTAGTGCCGTTGTGGAAGTCGCCGCCGAGGAAGCAACGACATGGGGGAGAGACACCGTGGATGATGTGGCCGGCAACGGCGTCGTCGATGGAGACACGCCATGTCTGCTCGGTATCGAGCACCGGCAGCCCCGTGAGATCGAATAAAAGATAAAATGCAGCGGTCAGTGGAGAACTCCTTGGTTGCGCCGAGTTAGCCTCAGCTTCATCGGAGGAATTGGTGAGGGTGTTGTGGTTCCATGGGGCAGGTCAAGACGGCATTGTGGGGATTGAGGTGGCGCGATAGATGAGGCGAACGTCGGGGCAGCTCCTTGGAGGTGGAGGACGGGGCGGCTGATCCGGCGAGACGATGAGATCGACAACGGATCCTCGTCCGGTGCGGTGGATGAGGGACGGCGAGCTATTGCGGTGGACGACGTAGTCGGGGAAGAGTCTCCGGCTGGGCGGCGGTCGGGAGGCCGACGGAGGAGCGTGGGGTTTCGCGGGTTTTGGTGGTCTCAGTGTACGAATGGGGGGCGAAGGGGGAGGGGGGAGCCAAGCTTAGGGACGCGCTTGTCCGAAATGTAGGGTAAGTTACCAGCGTACCCCCACAAGTTTTGACACCGCGACGTGGAGCTTCATTTCCGGCTGAGGGGTAGAAGGGGGATTTCGCGTGTCTGGGCTGCGGGAGCGATTTCGGATGAGGAGGGAGTTCTCGCGCGCATCCAAATTTCGTGATAACAAGGCGCGGCGCGGGTTGAAGAAGCGGGAGTTTCAAAGCAGGTGAGACAAAAGATACTCGAGCTTGAAAATTTCGGGATAACAAGGTGCAGATTCCTTGTTCGGCAGAACAAACTTAACATGTAAGAAAACAATTCATACAAGATACAAGAGAGTCATGTCCCCTTTTACTATATTGCTATAGATGCCATTGAAAAAACTACAAGAAAAAAGTAAAAAAAACGGGAGAACAAGATTACCCTGCACAGTACCAAATCGATTCGCACTTCCCTCAACAAGAACAAAAAACAAATCAATTCCCACCAAAGAAAGAGTAATGTCCCTTTTTATATGATTACAGATGCCATGATCTCGAATTTCAATTTTTGAATCCACGTTATGTTGAATTAGAATATATCGTTAGGTGACCTTGCGGTTTATAATTGATGTAGTCGTACATTTTGATCTTCCATCATATATGAACATTTTACTCCACCATGTGAACATATATATTGTCGTCTACCATATGGACTAAATTTGAATCAATTTTCCTTATTTGAATATGATTGTTGTCAAGTTATACAATAATTTAAATATTATCTTGATAACAAAAAACATACATATAGCAGTAATCATATTTCACTATGAACTACATGTACCATACGCTCTCCAATTCAAATATTTGTATCCATTTTATGTTGAATTCAAATCATAGTATATTATTGGTCTAGGTAGCGAGATGTTTGGGATAATCTAAACCATGTTTTCATACGTATAATTTTTGGATGAATTGGGACAAGTTTTCATATAAGCCTGTTGCAAAACCAGAGATTCTCTCAACAAGCCTCGTGGTTCCGAGAGGGAACGTGTCACCTTTGTGTGCGAAACAATATACGCTGCCTCCCCCCCTGATTTTGTTTACAGAGGCAACATAGAACTATATGAGTGCCCTGTTAAATTTTGGAATTATTTCGGGTTCATTTGGCCTTTTTATACATTAATTGAGTTTCTGGACTTTTAATGTGCATAATCTAAATATGAATTGCATGCACATGCTCCGATGCACCAAAGTGGGTTGAAAAATCACATGTGTGTCCTTGGTTGAATTTCTAGGTCCCATGGAAGAAATGAGAATGAAATTCAAACATCTGGGCATCATGACTTGGCTGAGAACATCGAGAAGCTTTGATTTTAAATTCATGTAAATCCAAAACTCGCCTGGAAATCATGAAACTTGGCATGGTGTCATGTCATGGCACTAACATGTTGTGGTAAAAAAATTGGGACGATTTGGAAGCTCGTGGTTCTAAGAGGGAACGTGTCACCTTTCAGTGTGAAACGATATACGCTGCCCCCCCCTTTGAGTTTAACAAAGGCAACATAGAACTACATTAGTGCCCTGTTAAATTTTGGAATTATTCCGGGTTCATTTGTCATTTTTTATACATTAATTGAGTTTCTGGTCATTTAATGTGCATAAGTCAAATTTGAACTACAAGCACATGCTCTCGTGCACCAAAGTTGGTTGAAAAATCACATTTGTGTCCTCGGGTGAATTTCTAGGTCCCATGCAAGAAATGAGAATCAAATTCAAACATTTGGGCATCATGTCTCGGCCGAGAACATTGAGAAACTTGGTTTTAAAATTCATGTAAATCCAAAACATGTCTGAAAATCATGAAACTTGGCGTGGATGTCATGTCATGGTACTACCATGTTGTGGTAAAAAAATTGGCCGAATAGGAACAGATTTTGGTATAAGCTTCTTGCAAACCCAAGCTTTTCTCAAGAAGGCTCGTGGTTCTGAGAGGGAACGTGCCACCTTTGAGTGCGAAACGATATACGTTGTCCCCCCTGAGTTTATTTACAAAGGCAACATAGAACTACATGAGTGCCCTGATAAATTTTGGAATTATTCCAGCTTCGTTTGGCCTTATTTACACATTAATTGAGTTTTTGGTCATTTAATGTGCATAATTCAAATTTGAACTACAAGCACATGCTCCCGTGCACCAAAGTTGGTTGAAAAATCACATTTGTGTCCTCGGGTGAATTTCTAGGTCCCATGCAAAAAATGAGAATCAAATTCAAACATCTGGGCATCGTGGCTCGGTCGAGAACATTGAGAAACTTGGTTTTAAAATCATGAAACTTGGCATGGTGTCATGTGATGGTAGTACCATGTTGTGGTAAAAAAATTGGCCGAATAGGAACAAATTTTGGTATAAGCTTCTTGCAAATCGGAGCTTCTCTCAAGAAGGTTCGTGGTTCTGGGAGGGAACGTGTCACCTTTGTGTGCATAATTCAAATTTGAAATACAAGCACATGTTCCAGTGCACCGAAGTTGGTTGAAAAATCACATGTGTGTCCTCGGGTAAATTTCTAGGTTACATGAAAGAAATGGGAATGAAATTCAAAATTCTGGGCGTCGTGGCTGGGTTGGAAACATTGAGAAACTTAGTTTTTTAATTCCTATAAATCCAAAACACGCATGAAAATAATGAAACTTGGCTTGGTGCCATGACATGGCACCAACATGGTGTGGTAAATTTGCAGTCTGATTTGCGAAGGCGCACACATTAACAATCAACAAAGTCATTTTGGAACAAGTGTTGTCACGTTACAAACGGAAACACAAGTATTGTTGAAACCGTGGGCGTTCTACTTACTAGTACCATTTATGTGCCACCACGCGTCCCCATTTTTTATTAGCTGGGAGCCGCCGTGCAGGGTAGCTATTTGAGTAGTACGAGAGGCGTGTGATCAGACCCCTACACGTGCTTATCGGGAGGAGAGCCCTTTGACCTCCATCTGCCGTCCACCTCTCTCCCAAGGTCTCCATTAATGGCGCCCGAGCCTTTGTTTAATGGCGTGGCTATGTCTCACTCGACTGAGATTTAAGAGAGAAAAAAGAAAATCTGAAAGCACGGATCTTGATGTAAGATCCGACGGACCTATATAGCATCTACTGCGACTTATAGCAAGACTGATGAATATATAAGGACGATTAATTTTTTTTTTATCAAAGAAGGGCTTGTCCCTTCTGATTTTCATTACTGAAAACCACCACAATTCCCAAGAAGTTCAGCACAACTCCGGCCTAACACGAAGGACTAAAAGCTACCAGATTGAAATCGCAACATCCCAAGAGGCCAACAAAGGCCAAACATCCGCGCTAGAACCCAACATTACAACCGACGACACAATCCACATCCTAAACCGATTATTACATCAAAAGAAACCAGGAAACGGAAGGAAGCCCAGCAGCAACTAGAAGAACAGGAACGCCAGGGTCACCACAGCAAGAGTTTTCTTCATCCCAGCCTTGCAACATTGATCTTCCACGGAAAGATAAGGATGATTAATTGTCTTACATAATTAGAAATATAATTAAAAAAGCCACATGCGGCTACGCCCGAAATACACAAGGGCAAAAGAAGAAGGAAGACAAGGATCTGGCTCACTGATCTCTACTTTCTTGATGCGTTGCTGCAGGCCGCGGGAACTAGTCTCCGCGGCGAGCGGCGATGAGCTCTTTCATGTCCTCAAGACGCTGCTTGAGAACATCCACGGATTCCTCCACCAGGCTTTGGCGCTCGTTGCGGAGCATGTCATTCTCGTCCATAAGTTTCTTGACAATGACGCCGGTCCTCTTCAACAAGGCACTGGTCTTCTCCTGCTGGTCTGCACTTCGGACGATCTTCTCCCTCAGCAGGTCACGCTCGGCCCGGAGCCTCTCATTGCCCTCCCTTAGTGCGTCGATAGCCTGTTCAAACAAGGCTTTCATGTCGTCCTGCAACCTCGCAAAACGGGAGATCTGAAACATCTGGGCATGGACGATCACATGCATGCACCTGTAACAGTCGTCGCCTGCACGCGAGAAATTTTCCCAGGCCGCCGCGGCGCGGCGGGACATCTCTACTGCTTCCGCGGCGCGGTCGGACCAGTCTGCTGCATCGACAGTGCGGCAGGACCTCCATGCTGCTTCAGCGGCGTGGCGGGACCTCTGTGCTGCTACTTACGCATGGCGGGACATGTCGGCTGCTCTCGCAGCGAGGCGGGACATCTCTCGTGCTTATGCTTCCATGCTCGCCTCTGCCTGGTGGCAATCTCTCGACCCAGAACTCACGCTGGCCATGGCAGACGCAAGGGAAGGATGCTGAATGGCTTGTTTGTTTTTGTGGATGAGGAGTTGAGGAGGAATGCGCAGTCATCTTGGCATACTAGTATTTATAACCGAGTACTAATATGCTCCTAAGTGGGAAACCGTTTAGGTTGTGATTGGTGTGAACAGGTTTGCAATTCAATATAGCATGGAGTAATTTGGAATGTGACGAGACGCAAGCTCAAAATTTATTGACGGTTCAAGTTTCGAAGTGCGGCACTATTCCCGGATGGAGTACTTCTTTTTCTACTCTCTCCTTTCTGGTTTTATAGGGCTTATCTCAAAATTTTAGTTTTCCCATTTTATAAGGCTCAATTTGGTTGTTCCCCAACACATGTTCAGATTCCAAGGTGCATTAAATCATTGCATGCAAGTATTAAGAGAAAATTGACCAATGCATGTACTTTATGCATGCATGCATTGCAATTAATGCATTGATAAACATAATTTTTTATCGCCACCAAAACCCACCATTTCTTAAGCTAAAGTAGACCAAGGTAATCCCTATATTAGCATATTACTAAGATAAACAGAAGGCACTGTAGAAACATTTAGGACGTGAGCTTGTCAATCTGAATGTGGAGGGACACAAGCTTAGCCCCGGCCAGCAGCTTGGCGGAACTGTCAAGAAGGTCAGCTCCTGCACGTCGACGTCGCCGGGATCCTTGCTGCTTGTCACCTCCATTTCCACCTTGACGACGTCGGTCGTGCCTTTGGGCTCCCCCGGAGGGCCATTCGCCCACAGCTTGGCCACGTAGTGCGGCAGTGGGGACGCCCCCGCTCTGATGTAGACGACCGACACGATGATAGGCGCGCCGATGTCGAGCATGCCACCGACCAAGAAAAACGTGCGGCAGTCCTCCTCCGCGAACAGCAAGAGTCGTGGCTCCGACAGTGGCACTTGCAGCTGGAGCACCTTGCCGTACTAGATCCTGTGCATGGGCATGGGATGTGCGATGCTGATGTGGTGGTAGAGCGCCGGCGGCGGGCCTTCGTAGCCGCAGACGGGCACGGGGCATTTGCAGGGCGCGAGCGGACACACGCTCTGGTGATCAGCGAGCTTGTGGTAAGTGACGTAGAGCCCACAGCCTTCATGCGGGCACTCTACCCTCACCAACGAAAGGACGGAGTCCACCACCGTGTTCCGCACGTCGAAGCCACCGCCGCGCTCGCACTTCTGGCACTGCCGCTGGTTCCCAGGGCGCTCGACGCGACAGTCCGCGCAGGCCAGGTGCCCTCCCTTGCACTGCAAAAATCAATCGAACAGCACATCAATCAAGAAACCTGCACCTTGCTCAATCAGCCGAACGGACGAGGTGTATTCAAACCTCATACACTGGAGGCGTCAAGGGGCGGAGGCACAAGGGGCAGTGGAGCATGGTGAGGTCCATCGAGACCTTAGAGAGCTCCATCGTCGGGTCCTGTTCGGTCTGCATGATCTCGCCCTCCTCGTGCACAACCATCTCTCGACTTGGGCCGGAGTATTACAAAGCTTTACCGTCACATATTTTATACTACTTCAAGGTGCATTAAATCAACACATGCAAGTATCAAAAGGAGAGTCACGGCATGCATGCATGCGTTGTAATTAATGCATCGGTAAACGCAAATTATTGAAATATATCGAGTGCAGTGCTTTGATGTGTCGCGTCAACTCGTACATCAACAAGAAGTTTGATTATCCTCTCCCTCGCCGACTTAACTGCACCTGCCTTTGGTTGTATGACAGGTTGGCCACACACCTGTCGGGCCCACCTGTCATACATGCAAAGGCAGGAGCGTCCCTCCCTCGCCCATGAGCGTGGTGGCTGGCAAGACTAGGAGAAACTTTCGCTACACGCTCTCCCTCCCGCACGCGGTGGACATACAGCAGTTCAATCGGTGTCAGATGGCCAGAAGCATACTGTAGTACTCCTCCAGTGCAGTAGTACTCCATCATTGTTCGACTTCCCAAAGAGGCGAAGAGCCAAGCGCAGCCCGGACGCTCGTGTGGCAGTTTCATGTGTAGAGTAGTCTAGGATAGCATGTACCGTGCCTGTAAGCTTAAAATCATTTGGGTCGGCTCCATGCTATGTGGACGCCAGCATCCGGGTCGACGTGTTGTGCACCAGATTAGAGCGTGGAACGGAAGGGGGGCATCACCCTAGTCGGAGCGCTAGTAATTAATGACTATAGTGAGTGGTCATATCACAAGTCTTTCCAGCAGTAACGCGCCGCCAAATCGCACAGCCCCACTCGCTCACCCTCCTCGCCTCTCTGTCAAACCGCCTACCCGAAAACTGTCGCGCGTACTGCCCGGGAAAAGCCCCGCCCTCAACTTTTAACTACGCGAAAATAGTTCAAGCTTGTTCGTTCTATATAAATACAGTAAGTACTATATGTTTATTCACCCGTGGGGTTGTTCAATGAATGGAGGGGCGGGGAGCACAAGTGAACAATACTGTAGTACTACTAGTAGTAGTGAGTAGGAGTCGTATAGTAGTCACCTTAAATAGAGAGTTTCTTTTCTTTAATGCCACGTACACAAATTGAAACACTTGTTGTGGAGAGAAAAAAGATAATCACTCCACTATATATGGACGCAGGGGCCTGAGCGCTTGCTTTACTAGGGTTGCTCTCTTCATTCTCTCATCCTCTCCAGATATAAACAAGACGGCGGTAGCGACATTTTCTCTCTGTTCACCGTAGGTCACAGATCCGGCCGGATCCCTTCGGCCGGTGTGTGTAGAGGACTAAAAGGTGCATCGTTCACGTGGTCATCGCCGCCGAGGGAGGAAACCCACAGCTGCCGGAGGGGCCCGATCCTCTGCCCGTGTCGTTCTCTCCGACACAGCGCCGGCTCGGGAGGTCCTCCGACCCTTCTTCCTCCCTGTCGTATTGTCCGCAGATCCGACCTGCCGCCGCCGACATCCCAGCAACCCTCAGGTATAAGTTCTTCGAAAGCGGCCTTGCTCTACTGCCCCAGCTCCCCACGTGTCTACATGTGCATCTTTTTCTACTCCCATCAGCTCTTCCAAAGCCACCTAAATTTTTAGTATTATTAGAGGTAAAGCTACTTCATGCATTCGAATCTAGGGCTTTATTCAAACAACGAAGAAAGGGGGGAAAGTTGTAGCATGAATCTAGGACTTGATTCAAAGAGGAAATAATATGGTGAAAGTAGTAGAGACCGGATACCCAACCGGTCTCTTGGCTGAAAAGGGAAATAATGGGAAAACGCGGTACAAACTGGATAAGGAACAGATCTATTATTGGTTGAAAAAAGGATAGGAAGTGGCAGCTGGTGGACAAGTCAACAGAGTATGTCCAGGATTAGATTTGCTGCCATCACGTAGTAAAAGGTCGCCAGGATTAGATTTGCTGCCATCACATAGTAAAAGGTCTCCAGGATTAGATTTGCTGCCCTCACATAGTAAAAGGTCTCAGGATTAGATTTGCTTCCCTCACATAGTAAAAGGTCTCCAGGATTAGATTTGCTGCCCTCACATAGTAAAAGGTCTCCAGGATTAGATTTGCTGCCCTCACATAGTAAAAGGTCTCCAGGATTAGATTTGCTGCCCTCGCATAGTACAAGGTCTCCAGGATTAGGTTTGCTGCCCTCACATAGCATGAACAAACTCGGCATCACCACTTTATGCCTCCTTGTAGGTACATTGTGCTGATGCGTCCACTGTCGTAGGTCCTTATACCAACCTTTTGTTGTTGTTAATGTAAGGGCACATGTAAAATGAAGCGATCACACTGTTACCTTAGGGACATGTCTAACCAATGTTATTGTTAATCTAATGCCTCCAGTGATAAGATGCAATTAAACTGTGTTACAAATGGCACTCCTGCTGTTTTCCCTAGTATGATAAGTAAGTTGCTCCTTTACGCTGCTGAGTGTCCTGGTGTCCCCACGGTCCCATGCCCTTAAACCAACTCTTTAGTTGCTATTGATTTACTGTGTCTGGTAAACAAGAAATGCCACCATTAAAGTAATCCCATATTTGAGGAATCTCATTGTTCATCGTAATGCTTCTGGTAACATGAAGCATTGCTGACATTTTAAAATTTCTACCGTCCTTGCATGATTTCCATGAACATAATTAAGATGCTTCTTTTCATTTTGTATATGTTTCATATATTCTTATTGACCAGCAACTATTTACTTTCTATCTTTTTGTGCAGATAGGGATATCCATTTCACCTTGTTGCTATTGTGACCTTTTGGTGAACTGCACAAAACACTTTTTTTTGAATGAGTGTCTTGTGCAGTTCAACTAAAATGTCACGTGGGCAACATCTCTCAATTTTGGTGGAACTGCACAAAATGGTGATTGGAGTTTCCAAAATCTCCGTCTAGTTCTGCTGGTAATCTCGTGCAACATTTTATTAGCCTTTGCAAGATGAGCCATCACTGTCACCACAATGGCACTTTATTTTAGTGGAACTGCACAAAAGGATAACAAAATTATAGTTGCACCTTACATGAGCCGGACAGCCAACCTTAATGTTCCTCAATTTTAGTGCAACTACTAAAGAAGAACCTGCCAGCTCACGAGAGCAAGTACTTCTTGCTAGCTGAATGATGCAATCTATGCTTCATTTCAGGTGAACTGCAGAAAAAGGCGCATGAATTGAATCATGGAAGTCCCAGCACGCTTCATCCGAGTGGAGCTGCAGGTTGAGTAAAGGAGGCCACTATTAAAGTGAAATCATGCTCTCCTGGTTTGTGCTATGCAAACAGGAATACTCAACTATAGATGTTGTGACGGTCAAGAGCATTCGCCAAGTTCTTCGATTGTATGACATGGCTAGCGAAGATGGATTTAATCCCGATATTCACTTTATCAAAAGGCTCTAATGGGTTGGTTTTGAATCTTGCAAGCTGGGAATCAGTGAGATGTGTAGGCATCTTTGTTGTACTTATTATTTGAATCTTATTTGTTGGTTCTGAATCTTGCAAGCTGGGAATCAATAAGATGTGTAGGCATCTTTGTTGTACTTATTATTTGGATCTTATTTGTTGGTTCTGAATCTTGCAAGCTGGGAATCAATGAGATGTGTAGGCATCTTTGTTGTACTTATTATTTGGATCTTATTTGTTGGTTCTGAGTCTTGCAAGCTGGGAAACACGGCATGATGATGCAGAGGACAACAACCATAACAAACAGTTCAAACTTGGTAGTATTATCTTTGTGAAAGTGCGACAAATGTGTTGATCGTGTGCGTCCTGAGAATAAAAATTCTAATTGTTGTGCATGTTGATCCTATGGCACTGATAGAGTGAGCGAATGCATTGCTTGTTTTAAGTATAAATTTCTATTAGAGCTAATTAAATTTAAGTAAAGTGACCACTAACTCCTGTTATTACAGTACCAATACAGACCCGCTCGTGAACCGACGTGTGGCCGAGGGTGCATCTTCTGCCGGGCGTGCAGCGGACGAGGGAGGGGTAGTAACTGTTGTCGCCTGTACACACTCAGCTTACTATTGAATCCAGTTCCCCAGGAGCTGAAAAACAAACTGCTACCACCGCCTACACACTCGTTCACTCGAAGAGACTCCAATGGCGATCCGAGGGGTGAGCCTGCTGGATATGGACTTCAGCAAGGAGTTCCCCTTTGAGTTCGCCGTTCAGTCCTATGGCTGCACCAAGTTTAATGTGATGTACACCAACGATACGGACTCGGTGAAGCTCTGCCTCACCTCAGTCCTATGGCTGCACCAGGTTCTGGAGCATTCGCCCGTTTCATCGGCAGCGCCGACTGCACCTTCGCTACGGTGGAGAGAAGGAAGAACGCGACGATTCGGCCATCTGGTGCAACAAGCTTGTCAACATCCAGAAGCAATACAAGATCATCAGCAACGGGCAGGAGAAGGACTCCATGCTTGACCTCGCTGAGACCATCATCGACCCCTGATACACGCCAACATGAAAGAAGATGGCCTGAACACGTGGGAGGTACCTCTGAATCTAGCCTACATAACCTACGCGGCCAAGGATGCATACGCATGCTACGACATGTACAGGAAGATCTTGGACATGAGGGCGTGTCTGCTTCCATAACCGACGAGTACACGGACAGCCGCAGCGTCATGATCAAGCATGCCAGGAAGGTCTAGATGTTGTACTTTATCTGTTTATAAGCACCTTTATCATCTGAGTGTTTCATGCATTAGCCTATGTGTCGTAATTATCTGTTTTGTCCGGAATATTTCTTTTAAGAATCCATTAACCTGATTGCTTTTTTAGTGGCTATTTGCTTATGTATGTAAACTAGTTCACTTGTTCGTAAAAAAACTAGTTCACTCGGCTGCCGTGCTTTGAATCTCCTTCCTCCCAACATATTCCCCTCCTCAGGTGGACCCAGCAGGTCTCTGAATTTTCTCCCACTTTCTTTTTCAATGTAAAATGAGTTTTCTCCCAGTACTTTCCCCTAGAACCAACTCAACTGTCCCACGTCTAGCCTAAAAAATAATAATACCCCACGTACTATTAACTCATCAAATTAAAATGATATTTTATTTCATAAGTTGAAATTTCTTACAAAATAATAATAATAATTGTTTATATATAACTTGGCAAGTTAATTCCTAGTGATTGCGTACATAAGCTTGCAAAGATTTTACTGACGTGCAATCATGTGTTTATGTTTTTATAACATTTCTCCGTCTAGCCCAACATGATATTTTCACCCAGCCCAGCAAGTCCGTGGATTTCGAGAAAAATGCAAATGGGATTTAAACGGGCTGCATAGATGCTACATCATTGTTTCACCCAGCCCACCAAATGGACTAAAAAAACGTTCCCCCCGCTGACAGGTCGAACCCACCAGCTATATCTTCGCACGCAAGGAAGTGCCTCCTTATTACGCGCAAAATAACGATGTCCATCCAACGGCCGTAGTGCTTCTTCAACCTCTGGTCTTCTTGCTCCAGCCGCCCAAAGCAGCGCCGGTCGTGCCGCATGCTCCTGCCTCCCATGGCCGGCTGTGCTGCCGCGGAGGCCTCACCCCCCCTACTATTCCCACCGCTGGCCAGGCCCTGCGGCGACGGCAGCCTCACACCGCAGCCGAACCAGTGAACCCTCGTACTCCTCTCCGCGCGGGCTTCCACTGCCGCGTCGTCCCCTTCCTAGGCCTCGCCGTCGTCCACCGCCGTGGTGCTCTCCGCGCGGCGTGGTCAACGTGGTCAAGGAACAACTTCCATCGAAAGAGTAATGTACGTGGAGAGGCTGACAGCTGGGTCCACGGCCACACCCCAGTATTTTTTGTGATTTGCCAAGCAAGTCGCTTTGTCAGGCCTGTTGGGCTGCAAATCTTTCAAGACGAGGAGAGCTTTCATTCGGCTGGCCGAGAAAATGGCCCATCAGTAATGAGAAATGGGATGTACATTTTTAAAACAGATCAAACCGGCAATTAGTTTCAAATATCTTTTTTTCATTTCAAGATTTTAAATTACATTAATTTTTATGCGTGGAGAATTTGTTGGATTTTATATTGATATACATTTATTTTTAAAATCAGTTTGAATGTGAGTTGAAATTTCGGGATCAAAAACAGTTTGGACCGCACCGAAATATGCAAAATTTCGTATAATTTTTTAACCGTGGCCACAATTTGGGCTGTAATGCTAACAGAAAGAATATGGGCTCCAAAAAAACCTTAAGAATTAGCAAATGGGCTGAAAATTATTAGAAATAATGGCAGATGGGCTGTATGCTGTTTTCCACATATTTGAGGCTTTCCTCAAAAAAAGGTTGACGCACAAGCAGTGACTGTTGGATGTCCATCCAACGGCCGTCGTGCTTCTTCAATCTCTGCTCTTCCTGCTCCAGCCGCTCAAACAAGCACCGGCGGGACTGCCTGCTCCCTCCTCCCCGCGGCCAGCTGTGCTGCCGCGCAAGCCTCACTGCCCCACCGTACTCCCATCGCTGGCCTAGCCATCCCTCTACTCACCGACACCTGCTGTTATTCTCCGGCGACGGCAGACGAACCAGTAAACCCTCGTATAGTCGTACTCCCCTCTGCGTGGGAAACAAAACAACGGCCGAGTCTTCCCTGCCTCCGTGTCGTTCCCTTCCTAGGCCTCGCCGTCGTCCACCGCCCTGCTGCTCTCGGCGTGGGGTGGTCAGCATGGTCAACGACCGACATGCATCTGAAGTGGACTGTACGTGGAGAGGCTGATAGCTGGGTCCGCGGCCGCACGGAAGGAAATGCCTCCTTATTACACGCAAAATAATGATTTCCTCCACCTAACATTTGGGACCCACCAAAACGGCCTCTGTATTTCGCGAAAAAAACGTCACCGCCGCTGACAGCTCGGACCCACCAGCTATATCTTTGCACACAAGGAAGTGCCTCCTTATTACGCACAAAAAATGAATACTCCCCCTGCTAGCTGGGACCCAGTATAGTGGGCCTACTAAGTTGACGGGGACGAAGGGCTTTGTCAACTTAGTCAATATGCACGATTCTAGCTCGACTGACCGTACGATGTCCATCCAACGGCAGTAGTGCTTCTTCAACCTCTGGTCTTCTTGATCCAGCCGCCCAAAGCAGCGCCGGTCGTGCTGCCTGCTCTTGCCTCCCGTGGCCGGCTGTGCTGCCGCGGAGGCCTCACCGCCCCCATACTACTCCCACCGCTGGCCAGGCCATCCCTCCACTCCACTCACCCACACCCCCTATTATTCTGCGGCGATGGCAGCGCAGCCGAACCAGTGAACCCTCGTACTCCTCTCCGCGTCGGCATCCAATGTCGCGTCTTCCCCAGCTCTGCGTCGTCCCCTTCCTAGGCCTCGCCGTCGTCCACCACCGTGGTCTGTCGGCGCGGCGTGGTCAATGTGGTCAACGACCGAATTCCATCGGAAGAATACTGTACGTGGAGAGGCTGACAGCTGGGTCCACGGCAGCCGCAAGGAAGTGCCTCCTTATTACACGAAAAATAATTATTCCTCCACCTGACAGCAGGGACCCACCGGACGCCCACCAGTATATTGCAAAAAAAACGTTTGCCCTGACTGCTGGGACCTACCCGACGGGCCACCGTATTTCACGAAAAAAACGTTCCCCCTGCTGTCAGCTCGGACCCACCGGAAGTGCCTCCTTATTACGCACAAAAAATGAATACCCCCTGCTAGCTGGGACCCACCTTGGTGGGAGGCTGACTTGTGGGCCTACTAAGTTGACGGGGACGGAGAGCTTTGTCAACTTAGTCAATATGCACGATTCTAGCTCAAGTGACCATACGATGTCCATCCAACGGCCGTAGTGCTTCTTCAACCTTTGGTCTTCTTGCTCCAGCTGCCCAAAGCAGTGCCGGTCGTGCTGCTTGCTCCTGCCTCCCGTGGCCGGCTGTGCTGCCGCGGAGGCCTCACCACCCCCTACTATTCCCACCGCTGGCCAGGCCCTGCGGCGACGGCAGCCTCACACCGCAGCCGAACGAGAGAACCCTCATACTCCTCTCCGCGTGGGCATCCACTGCCGCGTCTTCACTGGCTCCGCGTCGTCCCCTTCCTAGGCCTCACCGTCGTCCACCGCCCTGGTGCTCTCGGCGCGGCGTGGTCAACGTGGTCAAGGAACGACTTCCATCGGACGTGGACTGTACATGGAGAGGCTGACAGCTGGGTCCACGGCGGCAGCAAGGAAGTGCCTCCTTATTACGCGGAAAATAATGATTCCTCCACCTGACAGCAGGGACCCACCGGACGGGCCACCGTATTTCATGAAAAAAACGTTTCCCCCTGACTGCTGGGACCCACCAGCTACGCCTTCGCGCGCAAGGAAGTGCTTGACAGTCGGGACCCACCTGGTCAAAGTGTACGTAGCGTTGTCATTCTGGTCGCGAACGTGTACGTACATATATACTGGTGGATGTAGAGGCGCGCACGTGTCGTAGTAGAGGCGGCCAGGGTGCAAGAAAGAAAATACGGCCACGTATGTGTACATATGGGCGGGGTCTCGAACGCCTACTCGCGCATACGTACGGCGGGGGCTCGTGTACATGGCTGGGTCGGAACGGAGAAACAGCGTCGTCGTCATGTTCATGGGTCAGAACGGAA
The DNA here is from genome assembly GCF_003073215.2 of Triticum urartu. NCBI lineage: Eukaryota > Viridiplantae > Streptophyta > Magnoliopsida > Poales > Poaceae > Triticum > Triticum urartu. Next base: position 170,279,062 of record NC_053023.1, read on the forward strand.
TGCGTGGTCATGTTCATCAGGAGGGCTTGGATGGAAGACGCGATGGAAACGAGGCCTGGCATACCGCACAACGGAGGAAACGGACATCCTACGGTCGAAACGGGGGTCCTGTTGATCGGGAGGGGGTGGCGTACCGCAAAACGGAGGAAACGGATCTCCTACGGTCGAAACGGGGGTCCTATTGATTGGGAGGGGTGTGGCGTACCGCAAAACGGAGGAAACGGACCTCCTATGGTCGAAACGGGGGTCCTGTTGATCGGGAGGGGTGTGGCGTACCGCAAAACGGAGGAAACGGACTTGTGTTGGAGCGCTACGGTCGAAACGGGGGTCCTGTTCATCAGGAGGGGTGTGGCGTACCGCAAAACGGGACTCCACGGGATACTGTTCATCTCCACCGTCTACCCCCTCCAGCCTCCACAAGCTACTGTTCATCCACCGTCGACCTCCTCCAGCCTCCACGGGCTCCTGTTCATCCAGCCTCCACCGCGCGCTACTCCATTGGCTACTATTCAACCACCCCTCCACCGTCTACTGTTCATCCAGCCCTCCACACCACGGGGTCCTGTTCAACCACCCCTCCACGGGCACCACTCCATCGTCTACTGTTCATCCCGCCCTCCACACCACGGGGTCCTGTTCATCCACCCCTCCACGGGCACCCCTCCACCGTCTACTGTTCATCCAGCCCTCCACCACACCACGGGGTCCTGTTCATCCAGAGGCAACGCCACCGCTCACTGTTCATCCAACCCCCCCCCCCCAACGCTCACTGTTCATCCCATCGATCGGCTTCAGTTAGCAGCAGTAGCCAAGGAATCGCTCGATCGGGTTCAGTTAACAGCCATCGATCGATCGCTCGGGTTCAGTAACGCGTAGCCTGCAGTGCAATCGCTCGGGTTCAGTTAGAGCCCAACGCCTCACTCGGGTTCAGTTAGAGCCAACGCCTCGCACACACGCGCGTACGTGTACGAAAGAAACGCGCATCACTCGGCCCCCGACCTCCCACCGTAACCGGGAACTCCCCGAAATTTTCCTCCCCCTCACTTCTACCACGGTTTTTTCCGTCATGGACGGCCCAAAGAATGTCATGCAGCTGCGTCTCTGGCCCGCCCAGGACGAAAAGCCCATTTTCTGTCATGATTTTTTGTCATAGAAGTAGGAGCCCACCACATCTATGATGATACCGGGTTTTGTCACAATTATCCCCATAGAAGTGTCATATGTATGACAGAAAAAAAATTCGTTCGGCCCAAAATGTCACGGATGTGTCTTTTTTTGTAGTGGTGATTCCCGTAGGATGCACGTATGGTGAACCGTTATGTGATGAAGTTGGAGCATGATTTATTTATTGATTGTCTTCCTTATGAGTGGCGGTCGAGGACGAGCGATGGTCTTTTCCTAACAATCTATCCCCCTAGGAGCATGCAAGTAGTACTTTGTTTCGATGACTAATATGTTTTTGCAATAAGTATGTGAGTTCTTTATGACTAATGTTGAGTCCATGTATTATACGCACTCTCACCCTTCCACCATTGCTAGCCTCTCTAGTATCGTGCAACTTTCACCGGTACCTTAAACCCACCATATACCTTCCTCAAAACAGCCACCATACATACCTATCATGGCATTTCCATAGCCATCCCGAGATATATTGCCATGCAACTTCCATCATCATCATATAAATGACTTGAGCATTCATTGTCATATTGCTTTGCATGATCGTAAGATAGCTAGCATGAAGTTTTCATGGCTTGTCCGTTTTTTTATGTCATGGCTATGCTAGATCATTGCACATCCCGGTACACCGCCGGAGGCATTCATGTAGAGTCATATCTTTGCTCTAGTATCGATTTGTAATATTGGGTTGTAAGTAAATAAAAGTGTGATGATCATCATTATTAGAGCATTGCCCCAGTGAGGAAAGGATGATGGAGACTATGATTCCCCCACAAGTCGGGATGAGACTCCGGACGAACAAAAAAAAAAGAAAAAAAGAAAAAAAGGAGGCCATAAAAAAGGGAGAAAAGGCCCAAATAAAAAATATAAAAAAATGAGAGAAAAAGAGATAAGGGTCAATGCTACTATCATTTTACCACACTTGTGCTTCAAAGCAGCGGCATGATCTTCATGATAGAGAGTCTCCTATGTTGTCACTTCCATATACTAGTGGGAATCTTTCATTATAGAACTTGGCTTGTATATTCCAATGATGGGCTTCCTAAAAATTCCCTAGGTCTTCGTGAGCAAGCGAGTTGGATGCACACCCACTAGTTTATTTTGTTAAGCTTTCATACACTTATAGCTCTAGTGCATCCGTTGCATGGCAATCCCTACTCACTCACATTGATATCTATTGATGGGCATCTCCATAGCCCGTTGATGCGCCTAGTTGATGTGAGACTATCTTCTCCTTTTTGTCTTCTCCACAACCACCATTCTGTTCCACCTATAGTGCTATGTCCATGGCTCATGCTCATGTATTGCATGAAAGTTAAAAAGGTTTGAGAACGTCAAAAGTATGAAACAATTGCTTCGCTTGTCATCGGGGTTGTGCATGATGTGAATATTTTGTGTGGTGAACATAGAGCATAGCTAGACTATATGATTTTGTAGGGATAACTTTCTTTGGCCATGTTATTTTGAAAAGAAATGATTGCTTTATTAGTAGGCTTGAAGTATTATTGTTTTTATGTCAAATGATAGACTATTGCTTTGAATCACTCGTGTCTTAATATTCATGCCATGGTTAGATATGTGATCAAGATTATGCTAGGTAGCATTCCACATGAAAAATTATCTTTTTTATAATTTACCTACTCGATGACGAGCAGGAATTAAGCTTGGGGATGCTGATACGTCTCCGTCGTATCTATAACTTTTGATTGTTCCATGCCAATATTATACAACTTTCATATACTTTTGGCAACTTTTCATACTAATTTTGGGACTAACATATTGATCCAGTGCCCAGTGCCAGTTCCTGTTTGTTGCATTTTTTTGTTTCACAGTAAATCCATATCAAACGGATTCCAAACGGGATAAAAACTAACGGAGATTTTTTTGGAATATATGTGATTTTTGGGAAGAAAAATCCACGTGAGACGATGCCCGAGGGAGCCACGAGGCAGGGGGCGCGCCCCTGACCCTCGTGGCCACCCCGTAAGGCGGTTGATGCCCTTCTTTCGCCTCAAGAAAACTAATATCCGGATAGAGATCGTGTTAAAATTTCAGCCCAATCGGAGTTACGGATCTCCGGGAATATAAGAAACGGTGAAAGGGCAGAATCTGAGAACGCAGAAACAGAGAGAGACAAAGAGACAGATCCAATCTCGGAGGGGCTCTCGCCCCTCCCATGCCATGGAGACCAAGGACCAGAGGGGAAACCCTTCTCCCACCTAGGGAGGAGGTCAAGGAAGAAGAAGAAGGAGGGGGCTCTCTCTCCCTCGCTTTCGGTGGCATCGGAGTGCCACCGGGGGCCATCATCATCACCACAATCTTCACCAACAACTTCACCGCCATCATCAGCAACTCTTCCCCCCTCTATGAAGCGGTGTAACCTCTCTCTTACCCGTTGTAATCTCTACTTAAACATGGTGCTCAACACTATATATTATTTCCCAATGATGTATGGTTATCCTATGATGTTTGAGTAGATCCATTTTGTCCTATGGGTTATTTGATGATCAAGATTGGTTTGATTTGCATGTTTTATTATTGGTGCTATCCTATGGTGCTCTCCATGTCGCGCAAGCGTGAGGGATTCCCACTGTAGGGTTTGCAATATGTTCATGATTTGCTTATGGTGGGTGGCGTGAGTAATAGAAACACATACCCGGGTAAGTAGGTTGTTTGCGTATGGGATAAAGAGGACTTGATACTTTAATGCTATGGTTGGGTTTTACCTTAATGATCTTTAGTAGTTGCGGATGCTTCCTAGAGTTCCAATCATAAGTGCATATGATCCAAGTAGAGAAAGTATGTTAGCTTATGCCTCTCCCTCAAATAAAATTGCAATAATGATTACCGGTCGAGTTATCGATTGCCTAGGGACAAATAACTTTCTCGTGACAACAAGCTCTCTACTAAAACTAACTTAGTTGTGTCTTTATCTAAACAGACCCTACTTTTTATTTACACGCTCTTTATTATCTTGCAAACCTATCCAAAAACACCTACAAAGTACTTCTAGTTTCATATTTGTTCTAGGTAAAGCGAACGTCAAGCGTGCATATAGTTGTATCGGTGGTCGATAGAACTTGAGGGAATATTTGTTCTACCTTTAGCTCCTCGTTGGGTTCGACACTCTTACTTATCGAAAGAGGCTACAATTGATCCCCTATACTTGTGGGTTATCAGTCTTGTCCATCACATCATTCTCTAATGATGTGACCCCGTTCATCAAATGACAACACATGTCTATGGTCAGGAAACTTAACCATCTTTGGTTAACGAGCTAGTCAAGTAGAGGCATACTATGGACACTCTGTTTGTCTATGTATTCACACATGTACTGAGTTTCCGGTTAATACAATTCTAGCATGAATAATAAACATTTATCATGATATAAGGAAATATAAATAACAACTTTATTATTGCCTCTTTACATAGTAATGATTCTAACACCCATGGAGTCTTGGTGCTGATCTTGTTTTGCTCGTGAGAGAGGCTTAGTCAATGGGTCTACAACATTCAGATCCGTATGTATCTTGCAAATCTCTCTGTCTCCCTCCTTGACTTGATCATGGATGGAATTGAAGCGTCTATTGATGTGTTTGGTTCTCTTGTGAAATCTGGATTCCTTCGCCAAGGAAATTGCTCCAGTATTGTTGCAAAATATTTTCATTGGACCTGATGCACTAGGTATTACACCTAGATCGGATATGAACTCCTTCATCCAGACTCCTTCATTTGCTGCTTCCGAAGCAGCTATGTACTTCGCTTCACACGTAGATCCCGCCACGACGCTCTACTTGGAACTGCACCAACTTACAGCTCCACCATTCAATATAAATACGTATCCGGTTTGTGATTTAGAGTCATCCGGATCAGTGTCAAAGCTTATATCGACGTAACCATTTACGATGAGCTCTTTGTCACCTCCATAAACGAGAAACATATCCTTTGTCCTTTTCAGGTATTTCAGGATGTTCTTGACCGCTGTCCAATGATCCACTCCTTGTCTTCTGAGGCATAGGGAATGACTTCCATTTTCTCTCTGTCTTCTACAATGGTCGGGTATTGAGTCTGACTCAACTTCACACCTTGTAACATAGGAAAGAACCCTTTCTTTGACTGGTCCATTTTGAAATTCTTCAAAACTTTATCAAGGTATGTGCTTTGTGAAAGTCCAATTAAGCGTCTTGATCTATCTCTATAGATCTTGATGCCTAATATATAAGCAGCTTCACCGAGGTCCTTCATTGAAAAATTCTTATTCTAGTATCCTTTTATGCTATCCACAAATTCTATATTATTTCCAATCAACAATATGTCATCTACATATAATATTAGAAATGCTAAAGAGCTCCCACTCACATTCTTGTAAATACAGGCTTCTCCAAAAGTCTGTATAAGACCATATGCTTTGATCACACTATCAAAGTGTATATTCGAACTCCGAGAGGCTTGCACCAGTCCATAAAAGGATCGCTGGAGCTTTCACACTTTGTTAGCACCTTTTGGATCGACAAAACCTTCTGGTTGCATCATATACAACTCTTCTTTAAGATATCCATTAAGGAATGCAATTTTGACATCCATTTGCCAAATTTCATAATCATAAAATGCGGCAATTGCTAACATGATTCGGATAGACTTAAGCATCGCTATGGGTGAGAAGGTCTCATCGTAGTCAACTCCTTGAACTTGTTGAAAACCTTTCGCGACAAGTCAAGCTTTGCAGACAGTAACATTACCGTCAGCCTTGGTCTTCTTCTTGAAGATCCATTTATTTTCTACGGCTTGCCGATCATCGGGCAAGTCAACCAAAGTCTACACTTTGTTCTCATACATGGATCCCATGTCAGATTTCATGGCCTCAAGCCATTTCACGGAATCTGGGCTCATCATCGCTTCCTCATAGTTCGTAGGTTCATCATGGTCAAGTAACATGACCTCCAGAGCAGGATTACCGTACCACTCTGGTGCGGATCGTACTCTGGTTGACCTACGAGGTTCGGTAGTAACTTGATCTCAAGTTTCATGATCATCATCATTAGCTTCCTCACTGATTGGTGTAGGAATCACTGGAACTGATTTCTGTGATGAACTACTTTCCAATTCGGGAGAAGGTACAATTACCTCATTAAGTTCTACTTTCCTCCCACTCACTTATTTCAAGAGAAACTCCTTCTCTAGAAAGGATCCATTCTTAGCAATGAATATCTTGCCTTCGAATCTGTGATAGAAGGTGTACCCAACAGTCTCTTTTGGGTATCCTATGAAGACACATTTCTCCGATTTGGGTTCGAGCTTATCAGGTTGAAGCTTTTTCACATAAGCATCGAGCCCCAAACTTTAAGAAACGGCAGCTTAGGTTTCTTGCCAAACCACAGTTCATATGGTGTCGTCTCAACGAATTTAGATGGTGCCCTATTTAACGTGAATGCAGCCGTCTCTAAAGCATAACCCCAAAACGATAGCGGTAAATCAGTAAGAGACATCATAGATTGCACCATATCTAATAAAGTACGGTTACGACGTTCGGACACACCATTACGCTGTGGTGTTCCAGGTGGCGTGCGTTGCGAAACTATTCCACATTGTTTCAAATGAAGGCCAAACTCATAACTCAAATATTCACCTCCACGATCAGATCATAAAAACTTTATTTTCTTGTTACGTTGACTTTCCACTTCACTCTGAAATTCCTTGAAATTTTCAAATGTTTCAGACTTATGTTTCATCAAGTAGATATACCCATATCTGCTCAAATCATCTGTGAAGGCCAGAAAATAACGATACCCGCCACGAGCCTCAACACTCATCGGACCGCATACATCATTATGTATTAATTCCAATAAGTCAGTTGCTCGCTCCATTGCTCCGGAGAACGGAGTCTTAGTCATCTTGCCCATGAGGCATGGTTCACAAGCATCAAGTGATTCCAAAAGCCCATTAGCATGGAGTTTCTTCATGTTCTTTACACCAATATGACCTAAACGGCAGTGCCACAAATAAGTTGCACTATCATTATTAACTTTGCATATTTTGGTTTCAATATTATGAATATGTGTATCACTACAATCGAGATTCAATAAAAATAGACCACTCATCAAGGGTGCATGACCATAAAAGATATTACTCATATAAATAGAACAACCATTATTTTCTGATTTAAATGAATAACCATCTCGCATTAAACAAGATCCGGGTATAATGTTCATGCTCAATGTTGGGACCGAATAACAATTATTTAGGTCTAAAACTAATCCCGACGGTAGATGTAGAGGTAGCATGCCGACAGCGATCACGTCGACTTTGGAACCATTTCCCACGCGCATCATCACCTCGTCCTTAGCCAATCTTCGTTTAATCCATAGCCCCTGTTTCAAGTTGCAAATATAAGCAACAGAACCAGTATCAAATACCCAGGCACTACTACAAGCATTAGTAAGGTACACATCAATAACATGTATATCAAATATACCTTTCACTTTGCCATCCTTATTATCCGTCAAATACTTGGGGTAGTTCCGCTTCCAGTGACCAGTCCCTTTGTAGTAGAAGCACTTAGTCTCAAGCTTAGGTCCATACTTGGGCTTCTTCACTTGAGCAGCAACTTGCTTGCCATTCTTCTTGAAGTTCCCCTTCTTCCCTCTACCCTTTTTCTTGAAACTAGTGGTCTTGTTAACCATCAACACTTAATTCTCCTTCTTGGTTGCTACCTCCGTAGCCTTTAGCATTGCAAATAGCTCGGGAATAGTCTTCTCCATCCCTTGCATATTATAGTTCATTATGAAGCCTTTATAGCTTGGTGGCAGTGATTGAAGAACTCTGTCAATGAAACTATCATCAAGAAGATTAACTCCCAGCTGAGTCAAGTGGTTGTGGTACCCAGACATTCTGGGTATGTGTTCACTAACAGAACTATTCTCCTCCATTTTGCAGCTACAGAACTTGTTATAGACTTCATATCTCTCAACTCGGGCATTTGCTTGAAATATTAACTTCAACTCTTGGAACATCTCATATGCTCCATGACGTTCAAAACGTCTTTGAAGTCCCGACTCTAAGTCGTAAAGCATGGCACACTGAACTATCGAGTAGTCATCAGCTTTGCTCTGCCAGACGTTCATAACATCCGGAGTTGCTCTTGCAGCGGGTCTTGCACCTAGCGCTGCTTCCAGGACGTAATTCTTCTATGCATCAATGAGGATAATCCTCAAGTTACGGACCCAGTCTGTGTAGTTGCTACCATCATCTTTCAACTTGGCTTTCTCTAGGAACGCATTAAAATTGAAGGTAACGGTAGCACGGGCCATTGATCTACAACAACATAGACATGCAAATACTATCAGGTACTAAGTTCATGATAAATTAAAGTTCAATTAATCATATTACTTAAGAACTCCCACTTAGATAGACATCCCTCTAGTCATCTAAATGATCACGTGATCTATATCAAGTAACCATGCCATATCATCACGTGAGATGGAGTAGTTTTCAATGGTGAACATCACTATGTTGATCATATCTACTATATGATTCACGTTTGACCTTTCGGTCTCAGTGTTCCGAGGCCATATCTACATATGCTAGGCTCGTCAAGTTTAACCCTAGTATTCTGCACGTGCAAAACTGGCTTGCACCCATTGTATGTGGACATAGAGATTATCACACCCAATCATCACGTGGTGTCTCGGCACGACGAACTGTAGCAACGGTGAATACTCAGGGAGAACACTTATACCTTGAAATTTAGTGAGGGATCATCTTATAATGCTACCGCCGTACTAAGCAAAATAAGATGCATAAAGGATAACACATGCAATCAAAATATGGCACATGATATGGCCATCATCATCTTGTGCCTTTGATCTCCATCTCCAAAGCACCGTCATGATCTCCATCGTCACTGGCTTGACACCTTGATCTCCATCGTAGCATCATTGTTGTCTCGCCAACTATTGCTTCTACGACCATCGCTACCGCTTAGTGATAAAGTAAAGCAATTACATGGTGATTGCATTTCATACAATAAAGCGACAACCATAAGGCTCCTGCCAGTTGTTGATAACTTTTACAAAGCATGATCATCTCATACAACAATCTATATCTCATCACGCCTTGACCATATCACATCACAACATGCCCTGCAAAAACAAGTTAGACGTCTTCTACTTTGTTGTTGCAAGTTTTACGTGGCTGCTACGGGATTCTAGCAAGAACCGTTCTTACCTACGCATCAAAACCACAACGATTTTTCGTCAAGTGTGTTGGTTTAACCTTCAACAAGGACCGGCCGTAGTCAAACTCGATTCAACTAAAGTTCGAGAAACAGATACCCGACAGCCACCTATGTGCGAAGCACGTCGGTAGAACCAGTCTCATGAGCGCGGTTATATAATGTCGGTCCGGGCCGCTTCATCCAACAATACCGTCGAATCAAAGTAAGACGTTGGTGGTAAGCAGTATGACTATTATCGCCCACAACTCTTTGTGTTCTACTCATGCATATATCATCTACGCATAGACCTGGCTCGGATGCCACTATAGGGGAACGTAGTAATTCAAAAAAATTCCTACGATCACACAAGATCTAACTAGGAGATGCATAGCAACAAGAGGGGAGAGTGTGTCCACGTACCCTCGTAGACCGAAAGCTGAAGCGTTAGGTTAACACGGTTGATGTAGTCGAATGTCTTCATGATCCAACCGATCTAGTACCGAACGTAAGGCACCTCCGAGTTCAGCACACGTTCAACACAATGACGTCCCTCGAGCTCTTGATCCAGTTGAGGACGAGGGAGAGTTACATCGGCACGACGACGTGACGACGGTGACGATGAAGTTACCGACGCAGGGCTTTGCCTAAGCACTACGATGATATGACCAAGGCATTAAACTGTGGAGGGGGCACCGCACACGAATAAGAGATTGTCTGTTGTGTCTTTGGGGTGCCCCCCCCCCGCCTCCATATATAAAGGGGGGAGGAGGAGATGACCGGCCAAAGGGGGTGCGTGATACGTCTCCAACGTATCTATAATTTTTGATTGTTCCATGCTATTATATTGTCTGTTTTGGATGTTTAATGGGCTTTATTATGCAATTTTATATTATTTTTGGGACTAACCTATTGATCGAAGGACCAGTGCAAATTGTTGTTTTTTTGCCTATTTCAGTGTTTCGCAGAAAAGGAATATCAAATAGAATCCAAATGGAATGAAACCTTAGCGAGGATCTTTTTCTGGAACAAACGCAATCCAGGAGACTTGGAGTGGAGGTCAAGGAAGCAACGAGGCGGCCACGAGGTAGGGCAGCGTGCCCAGGGGGGCAGGTGCGCCCCCACCCTCGTGGGCCCCTCTTAGCTCCACCGACCTACTTCTTTCGCCTATATATACTCTTATACCCTGAAAACATCCAGGGGAGCCACGAAACCACTTTTCCACCGCCGCAACCTTCTATACCCGTGAGATCCCATCTAGGGACCTTTTCCGGTGATCTTCCGGAGGGGGATTCAATCACAGAGGGTTTCTACATCAACACCATAGCCTCTTCGATGATGTGTGAGTAGTTTACCACAGACCTTCAGGTCCATAGTTATTAGCTAGATGGCTTCTTCTCTCTCTTTGGTTCTCAATACAAAGTTCTCCTCGATGTTCTTGGAGATCTATTCAATGTAATATTCTTCTGCGGTGTGTTTGCCAAGATCCGATGAATTGTGGGTTTATGATCATGCCTAGATATTCTCATAACTATGCGCTTTTCTATCAATTGCTCGGCAGTAATTTGTTCACCCACCGTAATATATGCTATCTTGAGAGAAGCCACTGGTGAAACCTATGGCCCCCGGGTCTACTTTACATCATATAAGTTTCCGATCTACAATTCTAGTTTACTATTTATTTTGCAATCTTTACTTTCCAATATATACAAAAATACCAAAAATATTTATCTTATTATCTTTATCAGATCTCACTTTTGCAAGTGGCCGTAAAGGGATTGACAACCCCTTTATCGCATTGGTTGCAATGTTCTTATTTGTTTTTGCAGGTACTAGGCAATTTGCGTGTAGTCTCCTATTGGATTGATACCTTGGTTCTCAAAAACTGAGGGAAATACTTATGCTACTTTGCTGCATCACCCTTTCCTCTTCAAGGGAAAACCAATGCATGCTCAAGAGGTAGCAAGAAGGATTTCCGACACCGTTGCCGGGGAGATCTATGCTCAAGTCAAGACATACCAAGTACCCATCACAAACTCTTATCCCTCAGATTACATTATTTTCCATTCGACTCTTGTTTTCCTCTCCCCCGCTTCACCTTTTCCATTTTATTCTCCCTCTTCTGTTCGCCCTTCTGTTTGCTCATGTTACCATGTGCCTTCTATTAGCTTGCATCTTCGCTTGCATCTATTGTTATGGATCCTCATCCTCTTGCTAATATTTTGAAAAGATCCAATTATGATGAACCAATTGCTAGTGAGTTGAGTGCACTAGATTATCTTTATGGAGTTTTGCTTGAAATCCATGAATCTAAAAATTGTGATGAAGTGCTTTATCAAGTGATTCACGATAGATCTTTGAATAAAAAGCATGATTGCAATGATGTTATTATAAATTTTATGAATGTCAATTGTGCTAATAATATGCAAAACCCTAAGCTTGGGGATGCTAGTTTTGCTATGTCCACTACTTGTTGCAATGATCATGATTGGGGTGATTCTTCTTTTGATCTTGAAAATTTATTTAAGGCCGATGATGAATATGAGATTGATAATAATGTTTGCAATAATATTGAAAGTGGGTTTGGAAGAGTGTCAACTTTAGATCCCACATATTTGGAGAATGTTCAATCTTATGAAGTTTTTTGATAAAAGTGGGTTTGGAGAGGTCATGACTTTAGTTAATGTTAACCCCACTATTTTGGAAGAGTGTCAACTTTGCATACATGTGGATCGTGTTAAGAATATGTTTTGTGATAGCTATATTGTTGAATTTGCTTATGATCCTACATGTAATTATTATTGTTGTAGTGCTTAGGCGAAGCCCTGCGCGGATCACTTCACCATCACAGTCAACACGCCGTCATGCTGACGGAACTCTCCCTCGACACTTTGCTGGATCAAGAGTTCGAGGGACGTCATCGAGATGAACGTGTGTAGAACTCGGAGGTGCCGTACGTTCGGTACTTGATCGGTTGAATCGAGAAGACGTTCGACTACATCAACCGCGTTAAGTAAACGCTTCCACTTTCGGTCTACAAGGGTACGTGGACACACTCTCCCCCTCTCATTGTTATGCATCTCCTAGATAGATCTTGCGTGATCATAGGATTTTTTTTTGAAATTGCATGCTACGTTCCCCAACATGAACCACACGTGGCAACTAGGTAAACACACATGGCAACTATTGTTTGACCATATGTGGCAAGTGGTTAATCACACACGACAACTATGGTTTGATTACACGTGGCAAGTACCATAAACTAGACATGGCAACTATAGTTAACCAAATCAGAGAGAGATGCCATGCTTTTACAACTACATTTGCCATTCCAGATAACTACATCTGGCATCCTGGATGGCAACTAAATCGTCATCCCACGGGTACCTAACGTAGCTATGCCAGGACGTGTGGGCACATCTGCTTTGTGCCACACACGCGGGGTGGGGAGTAGTACTTGTTGGGTGTGTGGCACGAAGTAGATGCGCCCACACGTGTGGGCAATTCTAACGTTCGCCCACACACAGCCCGTGTGGGCTACCTCCTGCTCATGCCACACACGGTGTTGAAGGAAATATGCCCTAGAGGCAATAATAAAGTTGTTATTTTTATTTTCTTATATCATGATAAATGTTTATTATTCATGCTAGAATTGTATTAACCGGAAACTTGATACATGTGTGGAAACATAGACAAAACACCATGTCCCTAGTAAGCCTCTACTAGACTAGCTCGTTAATCAAAGATGGTTAAGTTTCCTAACGATAGACATGTGTTGTCATTTGATGAACCGGATCACATCATTAGGAGAATGATGTGATGGACAAGACCCATCCGTTAGCTTAGCATATTGATTGTTCAGTTTTATTGCTATTGCTTTCTTCATGTCAAATACATATTCCTTCGAATATGAGCTTATGCAACTCCCGAATATCAGAGGAATGCCTTGTGTGCTATCAAACGTCACAACGTAACTAGGTGATTATAAAGATGCTCTACGGGTATCTCCGAAGGTGTTTCTTGGGTTGGCATAGATCGAGATTAGGACTTGTCACTCCGAGTATCGGAGAGGTATCTGTGGGCCCTCTCGGTAATGCGCATCATAAGAAGCCTTGCAAGCAAAGTGGCTAATGAGTTAGTTACAAGATGATGTATTACAAAACGAGTAAGGAGACTTGCCGGTAACGAGATTGAACTAGGTATGAAGATACCGACGATCAAATCCCGGGCAAGTAACATACCGATGGACAAAGGGAATTACGTATGCTGTCATAACGGTTCGACCGATAAAGATCTTCGTAGAATATGTAGGAGCCAATATGGGCATCCAGGTTCCACTATTGGTTATTGACCAGAGAGGTATCTCGGTCATGTCTACATAGTTCTCGAACCCGTAGGATCCGCACGCTTAACGATCGTTGACGATATAGTATTATATGAGTTATGTGATTTGGTGACTGAATGTTGTTCGGAATCCCGGATGAGATCACGGACATGACGAGGAGTCTCGAAATGGTCGAGAGGTAAAGATTTATATATAGTATGATGTTATTCGGACACCGGAAGTGTTCCGGAGGGTATCGGGTACTTATCGGGTCCCCGGAAAGGAGTTTCGGGCACCCTCGGCAAAGATATGGGCCTTGTGGCCAAGTGAGGGAACACACCAGCCCTAGTGCGCCCCTATAGAGGCCAGCCCTGGTGCTCCCCTATAGAGGCCAGCCCTATGAGGAGGAGAAGGAAAGAGGGGAGGGCAAGGAAAGTGTGGATTAGGATTCCTACTTCCTTCCCTCTCCCCTCCCTCTTTCCTTCCCCCTCGGTTATATATGGCAGGGGGCGCACGGCTTGGGAAGGACTCCAAATAGGATTCCTCCTACTTGGGTGTCTCCTATGGCTGCTCCTCCCTCCCTCCCACCTACATATATTAGGAGGGGGGTGCCTAGCACACACCAGACAATTGCCTAGCCGTGTGCGGCGCCCCCCTCCACAGTTTACACCCTCGGTCATATCTTCGTGGTGCTTAGGCGAAACCCTGCGAGGATCACTTCACCATCACCGTCACCACACCGTCGTGCTGACGGAACTCATCTACTACCTCGATGTCTTGCTGGATCAAGAAGGCGAGGGACGTCACCGAGCTGAACGTGTGCAAAACTCGGAGGTGCCGTGCGTTCGGTACTTGATCAGTTGGAGCTAGAAGAAGTTCGACTACATTAACTGCGTTGTCAAACGCTTCAGCTTTCGTTCTACAAGGGTATGTAGACATACTCTTCCCCTCGTTGCTATGCATCTCCTAGATAGATCTTGCGTGAGCGTAGGATTTTTTTTGAAATTGCATGCTACGTTTCCCAACAGGTGTGTGGGCGGATGTCTAGTATGCCACACATGTGGGCGTTATCAGGACCCTTTATTTTTGCCTCGATTACTATTGGTGGCCTTATATAGATGTAAAATGTATATTCATAGTGGCCTTGTATAAGTAAATGGAGGGAGTACAAGGGAAAAGAAAAAAAGGCAAAGAAAGGCAAACCATCCACTTTGCATTATTATTGGACGGAGCTTGAACATGAGGAGAAGTGGAAGAACCACGATACATATGAAGCTCCTAGGAAGAACTCCAAGAGTTCGGTTGGAGATGCAACAGTAGTTGATGATGATGAGGAGGAGGAGGACAGTGATGATGCATCAAGTGGCGAGGAAGGAAAAAAGAAGCCTCACTCCCAACTCGGTTGCTCCTACAAAAAGGCCCGATGGAAGAAAGAAAGGCAAAGAATGGAGGAGACAATGAAATGAAGGAATCAATGGACGTCATCATGAATGCAAGAAAAGAGATGGCGGGAGAAAGGAAAATGATGAAATTCAAAGAAATTGATAAGAGGGCGGTGGCCAAGGAGAGGCAGGCGATGGCGAAGGAGAGGAGCCGGCAGCAGAGGAGGCAAAGGTTGTGGCTGAGGAGGGGAAGGTGACAGTTGAGGAAAGGAAGATGGCCATGGAAGAACACATCCAAGCCATGGAACAAGAGCAAAAGTTTATGTCCATGGGCACATGTGGTCTTAATGAGAAGGCAAAATCATACGTTGGGCTTTGTCGTGACCAAGTGTTGGCGATGAGGTCTATGGGAGGAGACATGGGTGCCATGGGTAGCGGCATGGATGCCATGTGTGGCGGCATGGGAGGATTCATGGGAGGTGGCATGAGAGGATTCATGCCTTCCATGGGAGGTAGCATGGGAGGATTTATGTGTAACGCCCTTGATGCGGCTATATCTCCCACGTGTCGAAGCACGACTTAGAGGCATAACCGCATTGAAAGCAATGTCGCAAGTGAGGTAATCTTCACACAACCCATGTAATACATAAGGGAAAGAGATACATAGTTGGCTTACAATCGCCACTTCACACAATACATGAATAAAGCATTACATCATCCAAATACAATCAAGGTCCGACTACGGAACCAAAATAAAAGAAGAACCCCAAGTGCGACAAAGGTCCCCGATCGACCCCAACTGGGCTCCACTACTGATCAACTAGAACGGAACAACACAAAGGATAAGATCTTCATCGAGCTCCTCCTGAGCTTGGTTGCGTCATCTGCACGGACTCATCGGCACCTGCAAGCTGGTTTTGGAAGTAACTGTGAGCCACGGGGACTCAGCAATCTCGCACCCTCGCGATCAAGACTATTTAAGCTTATGGGTAAGGTAACAGGTATGAGGTGGAGCTGCAGCAAGTGACTAGCATATATGGTGGCTAACATTCGCAAATGAGAGCGAGAAGAGAAGGCAAAGCACGGTCGATAAAAGTATGATCAAGAAGTGATCCTAGAACAACCTACGTCAAGCATAACTCCAACACCGTGTTCACTTCCCGGACTCCGCCGGAAAGAGACCATCACGGTTACACACGCGGTTGAAGCATTTTAATTAAGGTCAACTTCAGGTTTTCTACAACTGGACGTTAACAAATTCCCATCTGCCCATAACCGCGGGCACGGCTTTCGAAAGTTCAAAACCCTGCAGGGGTGTCCCAACTTAGCCCATCACAAGCTCTCACGGTCAACGAAGGATATTCCTTCTAGCGGGAAGACCCGATCAGACTCGGAATCCCGGTTACAAGACATTTTGACAATGGTAAAACAAGACCAGCAAAGCCACCCAGATGTGCCGACAAATCCCGATAGGAGCTGCACATATCTCGTTCTCAGGGCACACCGGATGAGCAAGACGTCGGGTAAGCCAGCCCAGAGTTGCCCCTGGTAGCCTCGGACATCGCTCAGTTGGACCAACACTTAGAGAAGCACTGGCCCAGGGGGTTAAAATAAGATGACCCTTGAGCCGGCCGACTCAAGGGAAAGAAAAGGCTAGGTGGCAAATGGTAAAACCAATGTTGGGCCTTGCTGGAGGAGTTTTATTCAAGGCGAACTGTCAAGTGGTTCCCATTATTACCCAACCGCGTAAGGAACGCAAAATCCGGGAACATAACACCGATATGACGGAAACTAGGGCGGCAAGAGTGGAAAAAAACACCAGGCATAAGGCCGAGCCTTCCACCCTTTACCAAGTATATAGATGCATTAATTAAAATAAGATATATTGTGATATCCCAACAAGTAAACAATGTTCCAACAAGGAACGATCTCCATGTTCCAACAGGGAACAAACTTCAATCTTCACCTGCAACTAACAACGCTATAAGAGGGGCTGAGCAAAGCGGTAACATAGCCAAACAACGGTTTGCTAGGACAAGGTGGGTTAGAGGCTTGGTTCAACAATATGGGAGGCATGATAAGCAAGTGGTAGGTATCGCAGCATAGGCATAGCAAAAGAGCGAGCAACTAGCAAGCAAAGATAGAAGTGATTTCGAGGGTATGGTCATCTTGCCTGAGATCCCGCAAGGAAGAAGAACGAGTCCATGAAGAAGACAAACGGACGTAGTCGAACGGGTCCTCACACACACGACATTACCGGAACCAATCCAAAGAAACAATACCGGAAAAGAGCAAACAACATAGTAAACAAACCACACATGAACATGGTATGATGCACAATCAAGTGTGATGCATGTCCGGTTAATGAAGCATGGCATGGCAAAGTGCAACAAACATCGCTACAAATTAAGTGGAGCTCAATATGCAACGAGTTGCATCTTGACAAAACACCACAACACGTTATTTAGTTCGATCTCGTTTATGTACTCAACAATATTAAATGTTGGTTAACATGGCAAGAGGGTGAAGCAAAAGAAAACTACTTATCTAGTCAAGTTTAAATGAGGCCGGAAACAACAAACAACAATTCCGGTAAATCCCCATATGCATATTTTTAGGTTTGGTACTGTTCTGTCCTAAACACAATTTTAGAGGTATTAAACATGCAAAACAAGTACACCATGTTAAACTAGGTATTTTTCTACCCCATTTACATATAAAGATTATTTAAATTCGAGCTACGGTTAATTAGTTATGAATTAAATCATTTTAACATGGCGTAGGAGCAAATTTAACCAAACAGCATTTTAAACTTTTTAACATGGCAAGAAAGTGGCATATTATTAATCTACACATAATTTTAAGCAAGTTTCATATATAAATTATTTTAAACCGATGCACGGTTGAGGAGTTATTAAATGCATGAAGTATGAGGGTTTTTCTGCAAAACTGATGTTCTTTGGGAAAAATAGCTAAATCCGCTGGACAGGAAAAAAATAGAAACGGGCCGAAACAAGTTGGCCCAACAGGAGGAAAAAATAGAGGAGGGGCGCTGCGGGGGCTGCTCACCCTAGGCCTGGCCCAGTCGGTGGGAGGAGGGAGGCCTGCAGGGGCGATGCTGGGCCGGATGAGGCAGGCGGCTGGGCTGGGCCAGCTTGAGCTAGCCTTGAAGGCCGAAGGGGAAGCAGGCGTTGCGCGTCTCAGGCAGCAGAGGCGAGGCGCTGGGCCTGGAATCGGGACGAGGCCGGTCCAGGCGCGGTGGATCTGGCGGTTGACTCGATCGAGTCAACGTGGTCGAGCGGTCGCTGGCGCTGGTCGTCGTTCTGAAAGAGAAAAGGCAGCGATGGGTTCAGGGCGCCGCGGGAACAGGCAAGGGCGGTGCAGGGCCGGGACGGCGCGGGGTCCAGCCATGGAGACGAGCTAGCGTCAAGGTGCGGCGGCGCTTGTGGGGTCCAGCGAGGACACGTCTCCGGTGAGACGGCAGATCCAGGCGGCTGCGAGGGAGCTCCTGGAGCTGTCCATGGTGGCCTGCGACTCTGGTCGACGGCGGGCACGTGCGGGCGGGGAAGACGAGCTCCGGCCACCACTGCTCATGGTTGGGCTCGGAGACGCCATGGCGAGACGAGAGGGAGTTGAGGTCGGGAACGGCAGGGAGGCTCCATGGCTTCGGAGGAGGTCGAGGTTCGCCGGGGAGGACGTTGCTCCGGCGGTTGACGCAGGGTGGCGCTGCTCCCGATCCACCCTGGATCGAGGCACGGGAGGAGGGAAACAAGGTGCTCGGGACCTGCAGCAGATGAAATACAGAGAGAGGGGGAGATCGTGAGAGAGAGCCGGGGAGCACGAGGAAAACACAGAGGGGAGGGAGAAGAAGGCCACAGTCCTGCTGGTATTGCTCCGGCGAGGGGCAACAGGTGGTGATGGAGCTCCGACATGGAGCTTCTGCTATGCGGGTCAACGGGGAACAACAACCATGGGGATCGGGAGGAGGAGCGGGGTTGGTCAGGCACGGAAACAGAGGAGGTGGGTGCCGACGGATCTGGGCGATGTGATGGGGAGTAGTGGCGGCGGCTGAGAGGATCCCTAGGAAATAGGGTTAGGTCCAAAATGGACTAGGGATAGACTATATATAAGGGAAGAAGGGATTTTTTTGGATCATCCGATCGAATTCCGACAGACGAGAATAAATATGCTAGGGAGTCCAATTAACAAAACGGAGACGTTTTGTAGATGTTTGGGGATGTTCCGGACACAATAGTGGCGACAGTCCGGTTCGGGTCCGGGACAGCTTCGGACACGCGCGAGGGGTCGATGCACCGTGCAGAGAGGGTTAGGCTGGGTCTGGCGGATTGTGAAGAGCGGGTTGGTCTGAGAGAACAGGGGAGAGATGCAGCCGGCAGGGTTTCCGGAGGCCGAAAACGTCCGACGTTAGACCGGCTACTATTGCCGCTATATTTATCCGTTGGGATGTCAAGCGGACTCCGAATGCGATGAAACTTGGCAGGCGGTCTACTGACAACAAAACAATACCGCATGCCAACTTTCAACCCATTCCGAGAACATTTTCCGGCCACTTATAAAATACTATTTCGGACATGCCGCGGGCGTGTGCAAGTGTGGTTGGGCTCAGAATGGACAACGGAGAGAACTCGGAGAACCCGGACGAACGCAAGTTTTAAAACATGATGATGCAATGCACATGATGACATGACAAGATGCAACACGCAAGCAAATGACATGGCAACGACGGCGAATAACTGGACGACACCTGGCGCAACGGTCTCGGGGCGTTACATTATGTGTGCCACGGGTGGTGTCATGGAAGGAGGCATGTGTGACATGGATGGTGCCTCGGATGCAAATGAAGATAATGAAGCCAATGGGAGAGGAAGCAGCCCATGAAGAATTGAAGATGCAAGTACAAGTGATGATAATGAAGGCAATGCTTGTAGTCGTCGCTAGGTGATCTACGGATATGGATGTAATTTTTGTTTCTGGTGTTTGTTGTATTGCCATGATTGAAAATGAATAGATTGGAAGTTTTTCTGGAAAAAAAAAATGAAGGCAATGGCATTTGAGTGACTATGCATTTATGTGCTATGCTTGTAGTTGTGTCTGTGTTTGTAATGCACTATGCTTTGCTTTTGAAGTTCCATTTGATATGTGTTGATTATGTGTATGATGATGTTGCACATGCAAAGTTTAAACTCCATCCATAGCTCATGTTCTGTGGTGCCCTATTTTACATCATCTGACACGTCAGAAAATTTCCCTCTACTCTGAAATCTTCTCTCCTTCCTAAAAACTTTTTTTGGATGCCTTATTTTATATCATCATCAGTTGGATGGATGCTCTTAGATGCCCTTACATATACAAAGAAAAGGCAAAACAACCCGTCAAGAAAAAAAAAGGCAAAACAAATAAACAAGGGACCGTCGTTCACGGTCAATCATGTACCGTAGCGTTGAGCTCCGAGAAGGATACAAGTCCTAAGAATATCCTCCGATGACGAGCTCAAACAGTGCCGCCCGCAGAGCGCAACAACAGAGCAAGCGCGCGGTCGCTGTCGACGGCCGCGTCACCCTTCCGACTGTGCCGCTGCCGAGCACCAGCAGACAAGCGGCGAAACTATACAAAACAAAGCGCCAACTAGCCGCCCGCCCACCCGCCCGCCCAGTGCTGACCCTTTCCACCCCCCCCTCTCCCCCCTCGGCCGGCCGGCAGCGGCAGCACTCCCGTCGCCCGCCACGCCCGTATGGTCGCTGCCGGGCCCGAGATATGGTCGCTCGCTTCCCCCTCCTCCTCCTCCTCCTCGTCTTCTCCGCGCAGCTCCTGATCACCTCCGCCGCCGCCGCCGCCGCGTCGCCCCATGGACTCACCCAAGGTATACGTATACCACAGCAGCACAGCCCCTGAACTATCGATCGATCACCGAACCAGGCCAGTTAGAATTTGGGGACAGGTTTTCAGTTCTTGGGCAGCTTGGTCGCCATGACTGCATAGTGTGGTCTTGCTGCTGGTCTGTTCGACCGATTGGCTGAATCGGTGTAAACTTCGGTGCCAAAGTACTCTGCATGTGATTGATGTGACAAGCACGCTTAATTTTGCTGTTCACTGCCAAATCCGATGCCTGTTTTTCTGACCTGATATGGACTTTCTTGCTGACCTTGTTGTGCAGTGGATGTGGCGAAGCGACTCAAGGAGGAGCTATGGGAAAGGAACCCAGGACATGAGATGCTCAAGTCATGGAATGGAGGAGACCCGTGCTCCCCATCTGCCTGGGAAGGCTTCTCTTGCCGATTACTAGATGGTAACCAGGTCGTAGCTAAGCTGTAAGTGCCCATGGGATAGTGATAATGTTCACACCCTGCTTTTTTTACTGGCATGTATGTGCCTCTTTTTATTATTTTACCATATGAATTAAGACCCTAGAGACATTGAGTCTGAGAGGTGGTGTGCGGTTGCTACCAATCTGATATACGCTGGTGTCTGGACAGGAACTTTTCTTCTAAGGAACTACAAGGGCCAATTCCTGCCGTGATCGGGAACCTGACGGAGCTAACTGAGATGTATGCTTCAGTGTCTGTGTTTCTTTTTGAATGTTCAATGCCTTGTTCTAGAGATTTTCTATGTGTTCTTATTACTTGTGGGTGCAGTGATCTGCAGGGCAATAACTTCACCGGGTCTATTCCGGAATCTTTCTCTGCTCTCACTCACCTGCTGAAGCTGTAAGCGTGTTTGCCTTGTTCCACTTCTTACCATAAAATGTGATTGTCCAGAACAAACTCATCCTGGGTCTTACTGGTTGGATCCTAGGCATCACTCAAATTAAAATGTTATTATATAGACCCGTGCTTTCAGTTCTGATCATTCTGTTTGCATTCGATATGCTTGAATGCTTCTAATGTCAGTATGATCTAATCAAGCATGGTTGTTGATCCAGGTCAGTGAAGTGCAACCCCTTGTTGAGCAATCAGCTACCTGATGGCCTGTCTACCAACCTGGATTTCAGGTGAGATTTATGTTCTGATGTTCACCTTGATCTGGTCATTATTAACGGTGACATAATTCTGCTGAAATTGCTATATGAAAATCATAAAGCGATGGAGGCTGTGCTGCTGGAGAGCACAGTAGTCCACCTGGAGCTGCCAATCAGAGAACATTTGTTGTTAGCGGTCTTGCTGGAGGATCTTTGGCATGTACTTTTGCACTGGGATTGTTCTTCACTTGTTTCAACAAACGCGAACGACGCTCTCAGAAATCAGACTGTGCTTCTACAACAAGTATGTCCCCTGCTGCCACACACAGCTATTAGATATTGTGCACACCTGCCTGTGTAGTTAGCTCATGTTGCGCAACTCTTCATTGTGTGTGCATCACTGAGTTCATCTGTGCATGTGCATGGTATCAGAAACCTTTATTTTGCTGCTGTGTATATCTTGTTAGATTAGTGAAATGAGGAAAATATGGAACGAACAAATGAATGTGTTTCTTCATACTGGTCAATGCAGATCCTGTTTTCGAAGAACGCAGCATCCATATAACTACAAATCCTGCAGTACAACAGTTTTCCTACAAATCAATCCAGAGTGCAACAAATCATTTCAAGAAACTGATAGGAGGGGGTGGGTTTGGAGCTGTTTATCAAGGTACTCTAGCACATGGCCAACAAGTCGCAGTAAAAGTCCGCTCACCTGCATCGACTCAGGGAACACGCGAGTTTAACAATGAGGTAATGGCAGATTCTGCACACACCTCCATAAAGAAATCATGCCGGCAATAGGTTGCTCTTATTTTTTGATACAAAAAAAATATTGTTCAGGTTGCATAACACTCTTCTCGCCAGTGATTTTTCATAATCTATGCAAGCAGCAACCCGCATAAGCCCGCTTCATGCTGTATGTCGCCTGAGTCGTGCATTGATGCCATTTCAGTTACTTAGTACGATTTGTATACCAGCCGTGAGGTTTTGCGGGCTTAGCGGCATGCCACTTGCATCCTTATAACCTGTAATTTGGCCAGCGCCCCTAACATAAATGCTCAATTGCTCCAGTTAGTTTGTTTATTCCAGTATCTTTGTACTAAAATAATCATTTTGCGCACGAAATTCACTGAATTTATCAATTGACACAGTTCGCGCACAAAGTTCCTCTAACGACTGAATTTGTCGATTGACAGTTACGGCTACTTTCTACTGTGTGGCATGACAACTTGGTCCCTCTAATTGGCTATTGCTGTGAAAAGGATCAACAGATTTTGGTTTATCCACTCATGTCCAATGGCTCGCTACAGGATCGCCTCTACGGTATAAAGCTTTGTGAAGATTTAGCTACTTTTCAACTTAAGATCCTTCTTTTCTGATTTTTGTTTCATTTAGGTGAGGCATCAAAACGAAAAGTTCTTGATTGGCCAACCAGAATATCAGTTTGCATTGGTGCTGCTAAAGGTTAGTAGTGTAGTTAATGTTTTTTTTAAGTTCTTGATATTATCTACAGTAGGATTTGAACTAATTGTTCTTATGTAATTTACGGCCACTAAATGCTACTTTATCTTCATTCTTCCTCTTCAAATATTTTGATATTGCAAAACTGCAAATGCTTCTTTTGAGTTATTACAACTTAACATAAATTTGTTTCTTGCTCAGGACTAGTATATCTTCACAATTTTGCTGGCCGCTGCATCATACACAGAGATGTTAAGTCTAGCAACATACTTCTGGATCAGAGCATGTGTGGCAAGGTTGCCGACTTTGGGTTTTCAAAGTATGCACCTCAAGAAGGCGACAGTGTTGCATCAATGGAAGTGAGAGGCACTGCTGGATACTTGGATCCTGAGTAAGTTTGTATATTGATTTCACCATGCGAAATATTGGTACAAATCTGTCTGTATTGATAGTAGTACTATTTTTGTGCACTGCATATTATGTATCCATTGCTTTACCATCTATCTGATTGTGAATACTCCATATCTTTTAGATACTATTCCACTCAGGTGTTATCGACCAAAAGTGACGTGTTCAGCTTCGGGGTGGTTCTCTTGGAAATCGTAACCGGAAGGGAGCCCCTCGATGTTCAGAGGCCTCGGAGCGAATGGAGCTTAGTCGAGTGGGTAAGTTTTCATTGCACACCATCACAAACCATGCATTTTTATCTACAGCTGCTGCTAGTTCTAGTTATACATTTCACGGTTGTTCCAGGAAAATCGAAAACAGTAACTTCAGTTTCATTATCAGAACTCTGAAGTGTCATCAGCTCATCCAATTTTACACCATGGACATGGTCACTGTTACACAGGCAAAGCCATACATACGGGACTTCAGGATCGAGGAGATCGTGGACCCTGGCATAAAGGGGCAGTACTGCTCGGAGGCCATGTGGAGGGTGCTGGAGGTGGCCACGGCGTGCACCGAGTCCTTCTCGACCTTCCGCCCGAGCATGGAGGACATCGCGCGGGAGCTGGAGGACGCGCTCATCATCGAGAACAACGCTTCCGAGTACATGCGGTCCATGGAGAGCACCGGCACCTTCGGCTCCAACCGCTACCTGTCCATCGACCGGAAGATGTTCGCGTCGGGCTCGGCCCGGATAGACCCGGCCAAGTTCGCGTCGGGCTCCGGCCGGATCGACGCCGGCAAAGGGCCTCTGCAGACCATGCCTTCGCTTCCGAGGTAGCAGCTCTGCCTCCGTTCGTAATATATGGTGGTCTCAGAAGGCCCATGGTCTCGTCTCATGGATGTGATGGTTGCTGAAGAAGACACAACCGGAGTTTGTTCCCGCAGATGGCATGAATGGCCGAAGGGAGAGGAGGCATGGAGAGGGGACACAGGCCATGCAGTTACCACGGCAGTTGCAGCGAGGGAAGTTTTCCCCTAGAGACAAAGCATGGGCAGTTTTGCCTGTAAAATTTGTATGTTGAATTCGATGCCTATATGTACCATGCGTGTGTGCAATGCAACTATTCTTTGGACTACTGTTGATGTATTCTTTGGCCAACTATAAGGCTAGGCAGCATAAGTTCATTATTTCGGGCATTAAAAAGTATAGAACATTTGGTGTATATCTGTTACCCTCCACTGAATTATACTATAAGGCATCCACACGTTTCATGATTTATTTATATACTCCCTCTGTTCACTTTTGTAAGTCATTTAAGACAACTGAAATTGAACTGTTTTAGGTGCTGTCTTAAATGTCTAAAACGTCTTACAAAAATGAACGGAGGGAGTACTTTTTTAGTCTTTGATCAAGAATTGGCCTTACGAAACATAGGTTTTGCGACATAGAAGCAGTGCCAAAATACTCCTTAATGTAGTTTTTCTCTAGAACTAGGACGCATCAATAATGGGATGTTTGAGTGTTTTTCTCCTCAGCCAACATTCAAAGCGCGGTTCCGCAACTAGTAAATGTTACAGAGCCACAATAGCCGGCTAAGCAAATCTAGCCCCACATACTGCCACTACCCACAACTAGTA
This sequence comes from Triticum urartu, assembly GCF_003073215.2. Taxonomy (NCBI): domain Eukaryota; kingdom Viridiplantae; phylum Streptophyta; class Magnoliopsida; order Poales; family Poaceae; genus Triticum; species Triticum urartu. The sequence goes on from NC_053023.1 coordinate 170,304,621, forward strand.
AATGTTACAGAGCCACAATACCCGGCTAAGCAAATCTAGTCCCATATACTGTCACTACCTGCAACTCAAACTAAAAGAGCAAAAGCTACAGAAATTTGAACATTTGGAACACGGCACTAGCAAAAAAATAAATTAAACAAATATGCAATGAACATGTCTATTTTGCGTTCTCCTTTTTGAATTACGGGACAATGCAAGACTTCAAAGTTCAGCTAAGCTATGGTTCTTATATGGGCACACGATTACGCAGTTTTCTAGAAACTCCACATAGTACAGGCAAAAAAAGGTAAAGAGTACAGGTATAATTCATCAGAAAAATCTCCACATAAATAAAACGAAGTAAAAGCTTCATGAGATGGCATCCTAACAACGAGGGCACGATTCTTGCACTCGCCATTTTCTTCATCTTTTTTCCCTTCACTTCTGGTATCAAAAGGAATGACGGCAAACATCCATCACATGTTAGTTCAGGCTCATATGTTTTTGACAAGAATCAAGCCCAAACATCCGGAAATGCACCGAACTATAGCTGAAATTCACAATTATCTGTATAAGCTTCCTCGATTCATCTCCTAACCCAAAACAGAAATTTGACAGATTGGCATCTGTGATCTTTTGCTTTCTAACCACAAGATCATGGAATTCTCTTAACCAGCAACAAATTCATTCTGTGAAGGTTGAACAATTCAACGCAATTGCTGTGCATGTAGCTCCTTACTCGTTTTCATGCCATCTACAGAATGCCAGACAATTTCACGAGTTCCTTTATCAGTAGAGTTGTCTGCCCCAAACAATTCAAGAGTCCCTTTTTCACTGGAGTTATTTGAGGGGGCGCTGTGAAGTATTTGAAACTGATTATTACTCATGCGCCATTCATTGACAGCGATGGCTTGGTCACTAAAATGAGAACCACTCCCGACGCCATCAGAAGGAAATGGAACTGTAACATCAGTTGATCTTCGTGGTCGTCGGACAGGTCTGCTGCTCCTGCTAGAAGATGGGAAATTTCCCTCCCCACCTTTCTGCTTCCCCATAAAGCCACATGCAAGAGCTTCCAGAGCTCGGGATGTTGGTGGGCGGCTTCTGGTACTCTGCCTCCTCGAGTTGAAAGAAAGCTGCTCACTCAAGATTGCACTACCAGAGGTATTGATATCTGGAAGGCAGTCATCTGCCTCCTTGTTTTCTGAGGGATGCATAGGTATGTCCATGGTTATTGCATTATTGTCAGATGGAGGTTGGATATAACTTGTAGCCGACTCATAATCAGAAGGCATTTGAGGGATATTCAGGTCAATAACATGCTTACGTTGAGCTTTTTCCTTGTAAACCACTTCAACATTAGGGGCCACATTGTGAAGCTGTCCGCAATATGTGTGATTGCTATTAGTGCCAAAGGTTATGTTGGTTGATGAGCTTGAAATTGTGCTCCATACAAAAGGGTTGGCCCCTGCACTTGCTTCATTTGCTTTAGGCACAGGTTGCAGTGGGGCGTCAGCTTGCTTCCCATAATGTCTTTTACTGACAGCAGTTCCTTTGCGACCAGTTCTTTCATTCTTGAAAGAAACTAACCTTCTTCTCTTTGGCATAGGTGCTAAGAAAACTTGAGGTTCAGGATTTACTCTTGGATCAAACTGAAAATTAATTTCAGTTGAAGAATTGGTAGCATGTATCCTCTGATTACCAACAGGAAGAACTGTTCCAGTGGAAGAGCAGACATTATTCATTGTGCCAACACATTGATCAACTGAAATGTGACCATTGACTCTGCCTGGAAAGGAAGAAATCTTATGAAGTGCATCAGCATCCATCTTATCACCAGTTGGGGGATTGTTTTTTCTCTCCTCGTCAACACAGCTTGCATCAGTTTTCCTCTGATCGGTATCCAGATCTTCATAAGTTTCAGAACTGTCTTCTGAATCTGAATGTTCTTCTGAGTTCACACTGACAGAATCGCCGGAATGTGGTGAAGAACTGTAGCCATGACCGGCATCTGTAGGTAGATTTCTTAGTGACCTTACCTTACATGGTTCTTCCCCTTTACCAAAACTAGTGTCCACCACAGTAAATTTCATAAGCTCAGGGGAACACCCTGGTTCACTGGGCCGGATATAGGAAGCAGGTTTCTTGTCAGCAAGTGTGCTTTTGTCAGGTTCAACATCATTGACCCATCCAATTGCAATCTTAACCTCACCTCCATTATTATCACCTTCGACTCCAAAATCAAGCAGCCTTGGTTCAGATGCAACTTTTCTCAAGACATCGCTGACAGAATCAAAGTAATGATTTCCTTTGACGAGTTTCTTTCTGGAAAATTTCTTTACACCTGGAATGAGGAAGACCAAGGCCTGCTTACCGACTAGTGAGGAATCTTTCGGCTGCTCGGAGTGCCACCCTCTTGCAAGTAAGCGAGGCCAGACAGCTTCCCAAAATAGATCATTAGATTTCGCCTTGCTTAGTCTGAAATCACCAGTCAAATATTTTATGATATCTCCAGACGAAAGCGATGAGCAAGCCTTGCCAATAGGTATTTCTGCACGGCCCGAAATAGCATGGTTTCTACTAGGATCTAATGCAAATCCAGTCAAGTCATACTTTCCTTTGCCAATTCCAACTGCTTCTACAAGAACCTGTGCACCAACTGTGGACTTTAAGCATAAAATAAACTGCTCAAAGTCAGATGTCCCCTCATTGAATGTCTTGAAGACCTGCAGATGGTAATATATAATTGTCAGCCTCTCGAAAAAACTAGCAGGAGCATAAACTGGTATAGGTGAACATCAATGCAAAGACATGCTATGCGAAAATGCAGGAGCATCCTACAGAAAATAAGTAAGACAACGACAACAGCAACATAATTAAATAGAGGTGAACAAGTATACAAAATTCCAGGACTTTTCAAAAGCAGAAGAGATATGATTGTAATGATCATACCAGGGAAAAATATTGTGGCTGTGCTAATGAAAGGAAGCCCATCCCAAAACATCGGCTTTCCATGTGCCAATGATTCAAAGGATCTAATAGAGTAAAAGAATAGGAACAAAAAGGAGGAAATTAAAGTTCAACACACCTCGAGCAAAGGATCTTGAACTTCCCTTGCTACGCCAGCAAGCAAACGTGACAACAGTTCCTGCTGTCTGGAACCAGAAAATATACGCAACCCAAGTATACATCTCCTGCTTCTTACTTTTCTACATGCAGACCATCGTTTATATGCTTCAGACTTAAAAAATTCTCCATAGTAGTAGGATAGAACTTCTCCCATTGTCTTGCTCTTTATAAATTTCGTCACCTGAACAAGATTTTTGCCAAAAATGTAGAGACCAAGAAGTAAAGTCTGTTCCTCTTCAACAGACCAGAAGTATCTTGGCATTCCAGGCAATGGAATATAATCACTGACTTCCCTCTTTACACAAGAACAGCTTAAAACTTCGCTTTTCGGCAAGCAGTACATGTCTTGCCCAGCAGATTTTGGGAATTTCTCACCATGATCATCATATTCAACTTTACAGCGCAGACAATCTGGATAAATGCTGTGTTGAGGTAAACTTCTTGGGATAATTGCACTGATGTGGCTGTTATGATCATCTTCTGAAGCACACAAAGTGTGTCCTGAAAATTCCCTCCATTCTCCTTTAACATGAGTGCTTGTATTTGGGGTCCATGTGACTGGAATAGTTAATCCAACTACCACAGGATACTCAAAACCGAACATTCTGCTACCATCAACTGGCAAAGACCTTAATTTCATGCGTTCCTCTTCTGTTGCTAGATTTGGAACTTCCACCTGGTACTCATCCCCTACACGAGGGTATACTCGTGTATCTTCATTGACTTCCTCTGGACATATGGGTTCTAGAAAATGCGGCTGGTCAACAAGCATCTCTTCAGGATTCCCTTCGTTATCCTTGATTTGAATAGGACCCATCTGCACACACAAAAGAAAAAGAAAAACGGAGGTATGAGATTGGGATCAATGATATGTAAACACATAGCTCTGATATAATATATATATACATGAATAAACAGATTTACCAGATATTCTTCTCCGTTCTTGATTTCAAGATAATCCATCTGTAACATAGCAAAGGACAGAGAGCATATTAGTCCATGTTTTGTCAACTTTCATCTGAACAGCAGAACATAAACCTAGGATAAATCTGCAATATACTTTGCATGCAGATAAGAAGGGAAATACTCTTACCATGAAAGTTGGTGGATATAAAATTGGCTTTAGCCAGACCAAAAATTTCAAAGGACAACTTGTGCCTTAGTATTCACAGATATACTGCACAAAAGAAGCATATAGCAGTTAAGGTGTCTGTTGGAACATAGTGAATCAAGTACTACTAGAACTATCGAGAAACTTATTTACTAACAGTACAAAATATGGCAACGAAAGTAGCTGTTCAAACAAATAAAGATAACAGTAACAACTATGTACCTAGCTAGGAGCCTAGAAGGAAAACTACTTTGATATAAGTATCAATTGATTTCAACTAGTTTCCTGAGATAAATGAGGCGTAGGTGAGTTTGGACCAGGACCATCCCCAAGACCTGACTAAAACTTAGTAGCTGATAACAGCATAGCTCAAAACACGAAGTGCGGAACATACAGAGAATAGAATAATAAACACATGAGTGCTTTAGGGTGTGTATGCTCACATGTGGGAAAAAGCACTTGTATATTTCCAAATTTGAGTAAAAAAACATACGCGCACATTGTACGAATATATGTATACCAGGCTATAGCAAATAATTGAGTCAAAATATGTATATTTCTGAGCTGTATGAGAAATGTACGAGCATAGTTGATACATTAGTCATTTATCTCTTTGCATTTTTGCACAGATAATAAACTGCCATATTCTAGCACAAGGTTTTGCTAGCACACATATTTTTGCACAATTTAGAGATATTTTCTTCACAATTTGTGAAAACATGGGAGTACCTTTTTCAAGCTAATAGAAGAGGATGCACATGGGCGCCGAAGATCCTAACTCAGAAAGCTACAATTGAAGGAATACAGTAAGAATGAGTTATTGCATGAACCAGGTGATATTGTGTAATATGCCAAAGACATTGATTAAAGTCTTAACAGATCATCCTTTTGCATTTGTAAGAAAAAGAATTGGACAAGGAAACATGGGCCAAGAACAAACAAGTGTTTATAACGCTGATATCTCACGGCTCTAGAAAATCCTGTAGAATGTTTCCATGACAGTTGGGGTTCTAGTCCAACAAATCATCCCATATATATGGAATACTAGCTTAGCAAGTGGTATTACTCCATACATAGCAAATAAATTCACAATAAACTGAATGGATCATTGCTCACGAGGATGTTGACAGGGGATCTCTGGCTGGAGAAGGCCACATGGGAGATCAGAAAAGGTTGCATCAGAACGAGGGGGCAGGGGGGAATGCTCGCCAAGCCGGGGTACCAGATCTGGTGAACAGTAGAAACGAAGTATGTAACTCACAACACATATGCTAACACATAACTCAGTTACCTTTTCTACTGGAGTTTTGGTTAAAATGTTTGTCTTGGGGACCTCTTGAATAACGACCTACATCTAAAAGTGTTCTTATCATTGAAACTGGCTGCAGGGCAGCCATCTGCTAGTGCCATGTTGAACTATAGCAACATCAGCTGCCAACTGCAGAACTACAAGTGGCCAAGCAGATCATTCCTCCCATATTTAAACTGTAACTTTGTGGGCACTAGCTAACCTACATCTAAACAGGAACAGGAAAAGAAAAGTAACTCACAGTGCCTAAAACCTACAGATGGTAAATTTGTTAGCTTGTTGTTTCATATGCAATGCATAGAAAATTCAGGAGTTTGTTGCAGCCTAAAAAAGTGACATTAGTTTCTAGAACCGATTGAATCGAGTACTACTACAATTGTTCATAAAATAAGAAGTTATAACTCCCAAGCTAGCAAGAAGGCAAACTATCCCAGTACAAGTATCAATGGATTCAACCATTTTTTTCTGACTGGAATATGGCCCAGGAAACAACATTTAGGCATGAGTCTGGACCACCTAAGATCTGACTAAAACTTAGCAGCTGATAACAGCATAGCTGAAACACTCATATACGGAAGTACCGAACATAGAGAGAATAGAAGCCACAGTTTACGGAACAGAAGTCACAATGATCATTGCACGGACAAGGCAACAGGTATTACGTCAAACACACCATGTAAAAAAATCGTATTAGAACATTGCTTTGGATTTTTAGTGCATGGTTCTAAAAAATCCTGGGGATTGAGCCCACAATTGAGGCTCCAACAAACCATACAACAATTTAGGCTCCAACAATATAGAGTACTGGGTTAATATCAATTGGTAGCCTCTTCTGTAGATATTGCTCCTGGCAGTTGTTTGTACCTACGGTGTCTGAATGTCTAATTTACCATTATTAACATGTATAGTTTTGAATTACACATTTGCTAGGAAATGGATAAAAACTTCCCCAAAATGAGCAGTAAGGACGACCAGAGTTTAAAAGTCCAGCAAACATAATGTGTGCAAAAGCATAAACTACTTCTGCATTCAAACATTTCTTACTCTAAAATCCAAATCTAGGCGGTATTACTACGACGAATCAAACCCCCAAAAAAGTAATTTTTCGACAACCACGGCTGCATTTTGCAGTCACTTCGCTCACCACCATTTTTACTAACACTTGACAGAAATTACAGGATATGGTCGATCCACACTCATCAGCACCCAAAAAAAAGGGGGGGCGAGGGAGAAAAAAGTGCACCCGCAATTTGGGTTCAAAGTCATACACGGTCAACTGAGATCGATCTCGCGCGCCGAAAAACAGAAGACATAATATCCAGCCATGGGTGGGTGGATCGGATTAGTACAGCACCACGCAGCTAACAAATCTCCGTGTTACCAACTGACGAGGAGATAAACGAAAAGGATTTGGATTCGATTGCACGCACGCAGGCAGGCAGCAACGAAAAGATCCATCGAACCGTGGGTGTATGGATGGATGGATGGATCGGTAAGCACAGTGTCACGCAGCTGACAATCCGTCGGACGAAGTTAGGCGCGCTTACCAAGAAGAGTGGCCAATCTCACGGCTGGGGTGGATCTCCACTGCACGCCACGCCTCGCCAGCCCACACTCCTCCGGCGGAGAGCAGGAGGACGACGAGGCGGCTGCGAGCCGTGAGCTCCTGCGAGGCGGCGAGCGTGGCTGGGTGGAATGGAAGGAGTGGGAGAATGGAGGCGCTGGCGCTGGCGTTGGCGAGGACGACGGTGTGAGAGGGGTGCGTGCGTTGTTGAGACCAACGGAGGATGCAGGGGTAGAGCCGTACAGGTGGCCTAAGCCGGGCCCGGACCGGGCCGGGCCGGGCTGACCGGAGGCGGAGGCGCTCCCGTCGGCCGTGCGTGTACGGGTCGCACACAGCTTCGGCCGGATTCGTGCAGTGTGTGTGCTGGTGCCTTGCGATGGATAGCTGACGATGATTTTGCGCTCTTGATGATGATGAGGTGGAAACTTTGCCACTTCCGAAATTGGAGAAATGTCGTTTCTCCAATACGACTGCTTTTTTTCCTCGGGCTTGTTGCGTCTTTTTCCAGCGTGACACCAAATACGAGAGCTTGAAAGGCAAAAGTTACAGGACCTGAATCAGAAATATTATGCACCATCATGATCCAGCTGTTACCACGCTCCTTTTTTTTGTTTATTTATACAAGCTATTAGCTGTTACCACGCTCTTGCCCGTGGATTTTGTGGCATCGATTTAGAGATGTGTGCATTTTGGGTTGTTGCGTAAGTGTCTGAAATAGTTAAGCAAAGGTTAGTATGGGTCTATAGATTCCTAATCACTCTACTCGCCGTTACGAACCTAGTAGGCCCTTAAAATAGGGATGGGACATCTATTTACGCAATGTTGTCCCCATTTTCTATTCCGTCAATATATGTGAGAAAACGACAAACAAAAAGCGCATGCTTAAAATTCATCGATGATATCTTGCAACAAAAATCCCCGTCAAAAATATATATTGCAATAGAAATACCAAAAACATATCCGAAGAGCCACATCTTTTTTGCAACAAAACCGAACACACTCAATGCCGTCCATTTTAGATCGTGTGACTCGCATTGTTCGTGGTTGGTTTCGTTCGCGGGCGAGGCGTGCGGGCATCGTGGGTAGTGGGCCGTTCGAGTGTGCTTAGACGTTTTCTTCTAGCCGTTTACTCTATGACCGGTGGGCCACAGCGAAGCACCGCACCGGGAACCAACCGTCGCGAGCCGTAACGTTGCATTTAGTTCCACCTGACATCTTCAATTTCAGAGGTGCGCTTGTTCGAGTTTTGGAAACCACGTATCACTTCCCCCACTTCTCTCTCGTTCTCCTCTTCTCGACGAGCGATTGAATCGGCGATTATCTTCTCGGCGGATCGTCGGTGAGCCCACATTCTGAATACTTGCCGCCGTTGTTGAGGAGGGAGGGCACACACGTGCTCATGGGCGGCGGGATCCGTGCATTTGCAATTTTTTTGTTTGATGGTTGTAGTAAGATATTACTTATAGGATGCTGGAGTACTCGCCCCATGGGGGATTTGGCACGTTAGAATGTCATCCGTGTCGTCCTTTTGCCTGTGCCTCACACCGCTAGCTCCATCGCGCTCTCCCGACCGTTTGATCTCCATGATCGCCCCAAACCCGGCTAGTTTTCCTCGGGGGTCTATGGCGTGTGGTTGCAGGCGCGCCCGAGCAACTATTTGTGGTGGTTTTTTCGCGCCCGTGTGCGCCCTCTCGCACGATGCTCCATGCGCGACGGGTGAGGCTGTGTTGCCCTGTCAACATCCACATGCATCGGGTGGACCCGGTTGGAGTGCCAGCTGCCGGGTGAGGGTGCCCGCATGCGTCTAGTGAGGCCAAGTTGGCCTGTCAGGGTCGTTCTCCTCGCGTCGGACGGGATGTTTCACTCGCGACAGCCGGGAACATGTGCGCCGGCTCGGCGCGTGAGTGTCATTTGCGCCCGGCCTAGCTGGGTAACCTATTATGTTCACGTCCGGCTTGGCATGCTGCAAAGCGGGTGATGAGTGTTTTTTATCCTCATCACATCATTGTATAAACTAGTTTATCGTATAAAATCTGATATATTCCCTTCGATATTGGCACTAATGACTAATGAATGCATGAGATTGTGAAATCCTCTCTTTATTTTTTCACGAGAAAAGAAGCTATACATGGATAAAAATCATCACTTATATGGGAAGAAGCAAAATGGAGAAAGAAGAGAAAAATTGGGAGGTGCACCAGAGGAAATAGAGTGCAAGATGACATTTGGTACCAGCACATGCGCACGTACCAAGTGCCCACGACACCGTGGCGTCCAGCACTCCAACTTCTATAAAGGGCTATGTACTAGCATCATGAAAGAGCATCGCCAGAAACCTCCATCTCCGCACCAGAAGCCATTCACGAACCCTAGCCGCCACCATTTCCCATCTCATCTCCATAGTCACCACCATCTTCATCACCGCAGCAATCCACCTCCAAACTAGCCATACTTGTAATTGGTGGCCTGCAAGTGCACATGGTTTAGTTGTAGTCTTTTTGAAGTGAGGGTATCGATCCCACATGGAGCATAGGAATCAATTGTTTCCTCTTGTGGTGAATTATGGATTTACACCTACAAGTAATTGTAGACTCCAGGCAAAGTGGGCGCAAATAAATAATTGTCTTGGTGAAAAGCGAACTTAAAGTAAATAACATAAAAAGTAATAAAAACAACAACAAGGGTAACAAGTGGAACTAACAGAGGAGTAAGGCGTTCTCAAGAAGTCTGGAATTCCCATTGGTATGCTTCTAACGCAACCTATGCATCTACATAATATAGGCTTTTACTATCATCTCGAATTACCTTCACGTCCTAACCTTTTACTACAAAAGTGATATATTTCATGGCCTTTCGGCGGTAATGATGAGTGAGGCCCCTTCACTGTCACGACCCAGTCCCGAGAGGGATCCCGAATCTCTGTGCTTTATGTGCCAGTCCTGGGTCGATTGCTGGCACGCATAGTTGACGATGAAATACCAAGAAATAACACATGTCATAGTATTACATCGCAGATCCAGACTTTAACACAGTACATACCTGCTAGCTCATGGGCTAGCTTACAATACAATCATGCAGTGGAAATAATATTCTAGTCTTGTGATGCCCATCCACACACAGGCAGCAGTTGAGTATAGCATCATAACCCTACTTCGTACCTCTTCTGTGACACGGAAAATCCTGCAACATAATATATTGCAGCCACAAGGGTCAATACATCAAATGTATTGGCAAATCACAAACTTTGAAGTAGCAACCCTATGGATGTTCAACCAGCCAAGCGAAGTGTGGTCGTTTTAGTTTTTGAAAACTTATTCTTCTAGCCTCTACTTACTAGTCAAGGTATTTCAACCATAATTGCCTAATGAACAACTTAGGTCTTATCCAATTAGTTTACCATGAGAGCCCCTCAGGATCATGGTTTCTCAAACAATGCCACGAGAGCCCCTCGGGGTCGCGGTTAATAAACACTGCCATGAGAGCCCCTCGGGATCATGGTAACAAACATTTCCACAAGAGCCCCTTAGGATCATGGTTAACAAACATTTCCACGAGAGCCCTCAGGATTGTGGTTAACAGACGTTGTCATGAGAGCCCTTCAGGATCATGGTTAAACAAACACTTCCACGAGAGCCCCTCGGGATCATGGTTAACAAACAGTACCATGAGAGCCCCTCGGGATGATGGTTACTCAATCACAACATGGTCGGACATTCTTGTCCAAGATTCACACAAAACTGAACAACCAAGGTAATGTAAGTTTCAACAAGATGTGGCTATCCTGTTCTCGTTTCAACTTCATAAAGTAAAAGCAAGGTAGAGCAAGTTCAAGAGTGCAACTTTCCTGGTAATCGTTGATGTTCTTCATATAAAAAATCTTGGTAATTGTTGAATTTCTTCACACACACACACACAATCTTGATAAAGCTACTCTTGTTGGGGAACACAGTATTTCAAAAAAATTCCTACGATCACGCAAGATCTATCAAGGAGATGCATAGCAACAAGAGGGGAGAGTGTGTCTATGTACCCTCGTAGACCGAAAGCGGAAGCGTTAAGTAACGCGGTTGATGTAGTCGAACGTCTTCGCGATCCAACCGATCAAGTACCAAATGCATGGCACCTCGGCGATCTGCACACGTTCAGCTCGGTGACGTCCCTCATGCTCTTGATCCAGCTGAGGCCGAGGGTGAGTTCCATCAGCACGATGGCGTGTTGACGGTGATGATGAAGTTACCGACGCAGGGCTTCACCTAAGCACTACGACAATATGACCGAGGTGAAAAACTGTGGAGGGGGCACCGCACACGGCTAAAGATCAACTTGTGTGTCTATGGGGTGCCCCCTCCCCCGTATATAAAGGGGGGGAGGAGGGGGGAGGCCGGCCACAAGGGGCGTGCCCAAGGGGGGGAATCCTACTCCTAGTAGGAGTAGGTTCCTCCCTTTTCTAGTCCAACTAGGAGAAGAAGGAAGGAGAGGGAGAGGGAAAGAGGGGCCGCGCCCCCTCCCCTTGTCCTATTCGGACTCCCCTTGGGGGGAGCGTGTGCCACCTCCTGGCTATGGCCCTCTCTCTCCCCTAAGGCCCACTAAGGCCCACAATTTCCTGGGGGGGTTTCGGTAACCCTCCGGCACTCCGGTTTTATCCGGAACTATCCGGAACACTTCCGGTGTCCGAATAACATGGTCCAATATATCAATCTTTATGTCTCGACCATTTCGAGACTCCTCGTCATGTACATGATCATATCCGAAACTCTGAAAAACCTTCGATACATCAGATCACATAACTCACAATACATATCGTCATCGAACGTTAAGCGTGTGGACCCTACGGGTTCGAGAACTATGTAGACATGACCGAGACTCATCTCCGGTCAATAACCAATAGCGGAACCTGGATGCTCATATTGGTTCCTACATATTCTACGAAGATCTTTACCGGTCAAACCGCATAACACTAGTGCACGTCGATCCTAAACAAACGGTTTAAAACCCCTTTCCGCGACGACATTTGGAACCGTCACCAAGTGAGTGTGGACAATAGGGGGGTCCTTCGCACACGAACCAGAAACCGTCGGGGATAAGGCCCCTACAGTACTCCTACTCCTTTCTGCTCGCATTACCATCGCAGTCGGCATTCTGTGGTGCTACGTTTACGATGCGCGACCCATCACAAACGGTTCACTATTATAGAATGTGTATGATGCGCGGCTCATCACAAATGGTTCACCGTTAAGAAGATTAGATAATCATCGTATGAGTGTCGGACAGGATTATGAAACGCCAGACCGTCGTAACATCGTCGTACACGACAACTATTGCACGCGCTATTCTGTGGTGCAACGTTTACGATGCATACTTCATCAGAAACATTTCATGGTTGCGAATCGTGTACGATAAGGCAACTAACACAAATGTTTAGTTTGCCCGCATCATATGTGATATTGTCTGACATCGCACACGCTTTGCAAACGGCAACTATGTGCATGCTTGCACACATTTCCTCTCTGTGAACCGTCTCCGATTATGGTGCATATCACAAACGTTTGTGTTTTACCAACCGTGTGTGCCGTAACAACCTGGAGAGCGTAATTTCACCGTAATTTAATTGTTGCTTTTCCAAATTATACCGGATTTGGATTTGAATTTGAATGTATGCTACAGCTTTATTCATATCCATCAGGTTCAAACAACCAATGCATTATTCGATTCATAGGTACATATGTTCAAGAATTACATAAGAACCAAATAAAGAATGATGAACCACAGTTGTATACTTGTACTATTAAAGACGGTAAAGAAAGAGGCGGAATATATTCTAGTTGCTGAACAAGGTGAAGTGGAATGCCCATATTGTGCCCTCCTCCATGCAGAAGGCACGCACGACTCTAGTCCAACCCCTTGTGATGGCCGACCACCCATCCTTCACGGTCTTCATGAAAACATTCAGATAATCATCGTGTTCTGGTAGAAATACTTTAACCTTTGCATGCCCAACAATCATGTAGTTTGAGAGGTAATCTTGAGTAAACTGCTTTGGCAACCACTGCAAAGGAAAAAGATTCAGACATTGTCATCTAACACAACTCATTATGGGCAGTAAAAAGAAGGCTGCAGAGTTCTTACTTACCATCTTGCAGTTTGCTGTTGTCTTGGATAAAGTGTAAACAAATAGTTTAATTGCCATCTTTGGACCCATTTTACTAACAATCTTTACCAACTTCCTCACTTGATGCCGGTTCATCGATATCTCATTGCCCCATACGCAGAAAGGGTCGAAATGCGGATCTTTACCAATGACATATGTACCTAAAAGCACCAAGTTAATATTAGAAGCTAAACAGCAATTGCACAATGATGTAGTACAACAGTCTTTTATAATATGTCTATATACATCCGTATGTGGTAGTCCATTTGAAATCTCTAAAAAGACAAATATTTAGGAATGGAGGGAGTATCTTATAACATCCAATATACTCACATATTAGATGAATTAACATCTTATATTATGGGCCAGAAGGAGTTTAGTGCATTCTTACAAATTATCGGCTGATTAACTGCTGCTGTATCCAGGGGTTACAGTTAGTTTGAGCTAGTTCGGGTTCAAAGAGCCCTAAAGTATATCTAAACATGAGGGCTAGTTTGAGCTAGTTGTATCTATAACCCACCCAAAAAAACTAGTATCCAACCCAAGAAGTGCTAATTGGAGCTAGTTCTCCTAGTGCATTTATTGTCAATCTAACCCTGCCATCCAAACAACTCTTTGGATGGAGTTAGTTCAGGGTTAGTAATGAGCTAGAAACTAACTCTAACCTCTAGCTAAGTCGAGTATCCAAACAGGGTTGTGTTGTTGCTGTTGCTGCTGCTCTTCTACGCATATCTAGACATCATTATGACATTAATGTAACACTCTTCCTTGTTGCTATGTAGCCTAGGGTTGCATATTTAGACATTAAGTACAGTGCATGTTGCTATGTAGCCTCAGATATATTACATATGGCCCTAGTTAACCTAAGGAAAAATGGGTTGCAGATATATTCAGTTAAAAATCCGATTCCCCGATTAGTCCCTTATCAGCCACCGGCCTATATGGTACCAGCTACTGATATCCTGAATAGTGAGCAGATATAAGCCATGGGATGAAACTAATCTTGATGGAAAATAGCAGTTGTTCCCAAAATTGTCCTATGTAGGTACATCAAGAAGCATGTTAAGCACAACAGGCTAAACATCAACCAAAATTACAAATGGCCGACAAAAATAATCTCCAAAAGATAGCTTCAATGTGCTTGTTTAAGCACGCTAGTAAAGCAAAACAAGTGGAAAGGTGTGCTAACTGCAACAGGCCAAACATTTAACAACAAGCAAACATGGTCATTCAAACTGGTATTATGCCGGTCTAAGTACATTGGTTATGGTTAAATAAAAATGAAAAGGCATGTTAACTACAAGATGCAGCAACCAAATGTAGTCATTCATAGTGGTATTGTTGAAACTGGTACAGATGAAATTGAACTGCACAGTTCATACTTGCACATATAGAACATTACGTTGCGAATAACTGGAATAAACAAGGCATACTACGAACAACCAAAGATAGGATTTGAAACTGAACATATGCTAACTACAAACAACCGAACAATCAAAAAACTTTAAAAGAGGCATATGCTCATATGCTAGCTATAACAGGCTTAACAACAAGCAAATATATGCATTCCTATCGGTATGTTTAAAACTGGATTGATGAAATGTACTGCACCGTAAATAATTGCACATATAGAGCATCACATTGTGAACAATTGAAATAAACAAGGCATACTGCAAACAACCAGATATAACAATTAAAACTGGACATATTCTCACTACACTATAAAAGGGACTTGACAAAACAAATCATGGGTTCCCCCTGTGAAGAGGCACGGCAAAACAAATCATGGTTTTCCTCACTTGTCACAGATGGGCTCGTTCCCGTGGGAATAGCACGGACCCTAGATGCGCTCCATGTTTTCGCGGATGGGCTCCTTCCCCTTGGAAGAGCACGGTTGTAGGGTGCCCTCCCTGATGTCGCAGACGGGCGCTTTCCCCTTGGAAGAGCTGATGGGCTCTTTCCCCTTGGAAGAGTCGGAGAGGGTGCCCTCCTCGTGGTCGCCGTTGATGAGGTCTGACTTGGAAGCTGTGGATCCCAAGCCAGCGTCGCATAACATGTCCTTCAGAAATGACAAAAGGGGCTCGATGGCGATGTAGAATGGCAAATTGTTGACAGCGAGCCAGAGGAGATCAACGGGGGGCCATGGATGAGATCGACGGCGGTTGAACCCGAGGGGTTGGGGGTGGGCCACTTAACCTGTGGCACAGCCCACCTTAGGGCGTCGCTATCGATGACCTCGATGTCGTAGAGGGCGGACGAGACACGCCCGCATACTCTAGCCCGCTGCTTGAGTACCTGCCGCCAGTAATGGTCGTTAGCTTCCTCGGCGACGTCGGGCGAAGAGACGGCTATACACCTCTTTTGGGCCAGTCGCTCCTCGAGCTCCACGGGAAGCGTGGTCGGGCTTAGGCTGCGACGCTCTGGAGTGGGGGATGGGGATGGGGATCTGTGGGAAAGGGGGCGTTTGGTAGGCATCATCTAAGAAACTCGGGGCGGCCCGGGTATGGAGATTGGTGGGTAAGCTGCACGGGCAAACCGGCAAATGTTGACAATGGAGGCCTTGCGGCGGCGATGGCAGCGGCGACGGGGACTTTGTTAGGATTTCAAGCGAGGGAGGGTGTGTGTGTGTGTGTGTGCGCGCGCGCACGCCCGAGGAGGTTTTGGTGTGTGTGTGTGTGTGTGTGGAGGGGGGCGCGGGGTGTTTGAGGAAATGACGCGGGTACCGAAAATTTTACTATGTATGAGTCAAAGGCGGGAGTGAAATGCCGGGCTATTAATTTTTTTGATGATAATGCATCGCACATGGTCCGGAGATAACAACCGTGTGTTATGAAACAGAAAAACCCTCGAGGCGGGCAGATATTTTCTAGGGATGCAGGCGGGATTGGGAACAAGAAACGTCGCACACGGTCTGGAAATAACAACCATGTGTTATGAAATAGAAAAACCCTCGAGGCGGGCAGATATTTTCTAGGGATGCAGGCGGGATTGGGAACAAGAAACGTCGCACACGGTCTGGAGATAACAACCGTGTGTTATGAAACAGAAAAACCCTCGAGGCGGGCAGATATTTTTGAGAGGGGGAGCCTCGTGGAGCCCAATGTACTGTGTGGATGTGTGCGTGACAGGTGCATCAGCGTGGCACACGGTTAGTTTGAGTGAACCGTGTCTGTTGCGTCATCCGACTTGTCTAATGTTCATAAATTTGGCGAAAAATGGCGCGGGAGAGGGTCAGAACACGAACACACTTGCATGTGGACCAAATTTATGTATCAAAAGGGTGGTTTGATTTTCAAATACCAAATGCAACTTCGATGTGGCACCTCTCTCGCACCTCTCTTGCAAAGCGCATGGTATTGCTTGCCCCCACCCCCCTCGTGTCGGCACGAAGGGAATCCTAAGCTATGAATGCATGCCCCCTCCCCCTCAACCGAGGTTCACCTATCAAAGTGCGAAGTAGCTAGCAGCCCCCTCCTCCCTCGTGTCGGCAAGAAGGGAATCCTAAGCTACGAATGCATGCCCCCCTCCAACCGAGGTTCACCGTAGCAAAGTGTGAAGTAGCTAGCAGCCCCCTCCCTCGTGTCGGCACGAAGGGAATTTTAAGCTATGAATGCATGCCCCCAACCGAGGTTCACCTAGCAAAGTGTGAAGTAGAGCTAGCAGCCCCCCTCCCTCGTGTCGGCACGAAGGGATTCCTAAGCTATGAATGCATGCCCCCCCAATCGAGGTTCACCTAGCAAAGTGCGAAGTAGCTAGCAGCCCCCCTCCCTCGTGTCGGCACGAAGGGAATCCTAGCTAAGCTATGAATGAATGAATGCCCCCCAACCGAGGTTCACCCTAGCAAAGTGTGAAGTAGCTAGTAGCCACCCCTCCCTCGTGTCGGCACGAAGGGAATCCTAAGCTATGAATGCACATGCCCCCTAATCGAGGTTCACCTAGCAAAGTGCGAAGTAGCTAGCAGACCCCTCCCTCGTGTCGGCATGAAGGGAATCCTAAGCTATGAATGCATGCCCTCCCCCCCCCAACCGAGGTTCATCCTAGCAAAGTGTGAAGTAGCTAGTAGCCACCCCTCCCTCGTGTCAGCACGAAGGGAATCCTAAGCTATGAATGCACATGCCCTCCCCAACCGAGGTTCACCTAGCAAAGTGCGAAGTAGCTAGCAGCCCCCCTCGTGTCGGCACGAAGGGAATAAGCTATGAGCATGCCCCCTCCCCCCCAACCGAGGTTCACCTAGCAAAGTGCGAAGTAGCTAGCAGCCCCCCATCCCCCTCGTGTCGCCACGAAGGGAATCCTAATTAAGCTATGAATGCATGCCCCCCAACCAAGGTTCACCTAGCAAAGTGCGATGTAGCAACCCCCCCCCCCACACACACACATACACACTTTCAGTCGGTGGGCCGGAGAGACATATATCTCACCAAGATGGATTGTAAAATGGACCAAGAATAATCCACCTTGGTCGTACAACCTCTCTCTTGTTGTTGGTCAAAGTGATGGCCGTTGATAACCCACAAGTATAGGGGATCGCAACAGTTTTCGATAAGTAAGAGTGTTGAACCCAACGAGGAGCTAAAGGTAGAACACATATTCCCTCAAGTTCTATCAACCACTAATACAACTCTACGCACGCTTGACGTTCGCTTTACCTAGAGCAAGTATGAAACTAGAAGTACTTCGTAGGTGTTGTTGGATAGGTTTGAAAGGTAATAAAGATTACGTAAATAAAAAGTAGGGGTTGTTTAGATAAAGAAACAATAAAGTAAATATAGCGAGTGTAGAAAAGTGGTGGTAGGAGTTGTGAAATTGCCCCTAAGCAATTGACTACTTTACTAGACCGATAGCAAGTATTATGTGGGAGAGGCCACTGCTAGCATGTCATCCCTGACTTGGAATTCTATGCACTTATGATTGGAACTATTAGCAAGCATACGCAACTACTAACATTCATTAAGGTAAAACCCAACCATAGCATTAGGATATATTGGTCCCCCTTCAATCCTGTACGCATCAATTTCTATGCTAGGTTGAAGCTTCTGTCACTCTTGCCCTCCAATACATAGTCCTATCAACATACAACTAACCCTATGGTGTGATCCACGCGCGCTCTCATATGATGGGCACCAAAGGACAGCAACATAACCACAAGCAAATTAAATCAATCATAGCAATTCATCAACCACCAATAGGACAACAAAAATCTACTCAAACATCATAGGATGGCAACACATCATTGGATAATAATATGAAGCATAAAGCACCATGTTCAAGTAGAGGGTGCAGCGGGTTGCGGGAGAGTGGACCGCTGTAGATAGAGGGGGGAAGGTGATGGAGATGTTGGTGAAGATGGCGGAGGTGTTGGAGTAGATCGCGGTGATGATGATGATGGCCATGGCAGCGTTCCGGCGCCACCGGAAGGGAAGGGGAGAGGGGGGCCCTTCATATTCTTCTTCCTTGACCTCCTCCCTAGATGGGAGAAGGGTTTCCCCTCTGGTCCTTGGCCTCCATGGCATGGGAGGGGCGAGAGCCCCTCCGAGATTGGATTTGTCTCTCTGTCTCTCTCTGTTTCCGCGTTTTGTTCTGCTGTCCTTTCACCGTTTCTTTTATATCCGGAGATCCATAACTCCGATTGGGTTGAAACCTTCGCCCAGATATTTTTCCAAAAATTAGCTTTCTTGCGGCCAAAGTAGAGCATCAACCACCTTACGAGGGGCCCACGAGGGTGGGGGGCGCGCCTGCCTATAGTGGCCATGGACCCCACCCTCGTGGCCACCTCGGGCACAGTCTCACGTTGATTTTCTTCCCAAAAATCACAAATATTCCAAAATAATTCTCCGTCCATTTTTATCCCGTTTGGATTCCGTTTGATATGGATATTCTGCGAAACCAAAAACATGCAACAGACAGGAACTAGCACTGGGCACTGGATCAATATGTTAGTCCCAAAAATAGTATAAAAAGTTTCCAAAAAGTATATGGAAATTGTAGAATATTGGCATGGAACAATCAAAAACTAGAGATACGACGAAGACGTATCAGCCGTCCATGCGACCCCGGAGATGGGCTAGCTCGCCAATAATCACGCAAGTAGCTAGTCCCCAAAGACAACCACTGCATGCGTGTGGCTCAAACATATGTGTGATTTTGAGTAACAATGGAACAACTTTGTTGTGGCACCGTGACTTCGAACTAGAAATCCCCACACTGAGTGAGGGTTAGGTCGACGATGCATATGTATGTTACACCACACTTCAAGCCAACGACGGGGATTCATATATGCATGCATGCGTGCATAGTATATGCGCTCAAACTTAATTAGGTCTAAATCTCACCATGACCTATACTACGATAACACGAACCAAATGAAGAATCCGCCATTGTAACCTATCTTGTTGTTGGTCAAGGTGATCATGGATGTCCACCCGAGCCCACGAATATATAGGCTTGTCGCCGATAACCACGCGAGGGGGTGTATCGTTCAAAGGCAACCACTACATGCATATGTATGGAGGTGATGCGTGCATGCATGTTTGAATACACAACATTGATCTAGCGCTTGTGTCAAAAATTGTACACTAGCTCCCCACACAGAGCAAGATCGGTTCATGATGGTGTCATTGTACTAGCTACTTCGATTCGATGGGAGGTATTCATGCGTACACATGCATGTGTGTGTGCTCAAAGTGTATCATGCATGTCATCCCAGAGCAAAAATAATAATCCCCTCCTAAGTCAAATTAACCTCTCTTGTTGTCAGGAAAAAAGAAGTGATGGACCAAGCGGGCCTAAAATTGCACTGCACATAGAAGGGCCTGGTCATGAGATATATGCTAACTTCCCCGACAAAATCATCCGTCCAGACTTTGTTCGAAGTAAGTTTTCTTTTCAACTATCTGCATATGTTGACTTACCCAGCAATGTCAAATGAATTGTGTAGTATTTAAGCAACCAATTGTTATTCCCTTTTCTTACTATATCCCTACCTAATAACTTCTAGTTACCAATACACTTTTCTATTGCCCTGTTTTAACTAAATATTCCCTGTACTCCCATTTCTATCAGAAAGCGCCGCTGACAAGGAGACTCCAAAGGTGGAGAACGGGGCTGCCAACAAGCGGAGGCGAGGCAAGCTAGAACCGCAAGCGACTCCAGCAGGCCTAGACTTAATCAGCAGCCTCCCCGATGATATGTTGGGAGTCATCATCTCCCTCCTCCCAATCAAATATGGGGCCTGGACAACCCTCCTTTCCCGGCGGTGGCGCTCCCTATGGAACTCCAGCCCTCTCGACCTCATCGACACCCACGAGCTCTGTCATGGCTATCGCAAAAGCTTGGATGCGTTCTCCAAGATCCTTGGCAGTCACCTTGGCCCAACCAAAGGCCTTAGAATGGGCAAGTTCCATTCCAACGGCAAGGACCGGGCCAAGCTTGACGACTAGTTCCGATCCCTCGCCCTAGATCAGCTCGAGGAGCTCACTTTTGATGATGGGCATATGCGGTCGCTGCCAACATCTGCACTCCGCCTTGCGCCCACGCTGCGCGTCGCCAAGTTCAGGAACTGCCATTTCCCGCCCCTTAATGACGCGCCCGCTCTTATTCTACCACGACTGAAGCACCTCGAGCTCGTCGTCGTCTGCCTCTCAAAGAGTGACATGGAGCGCCTGCTCCATGGCTGTACCGCACTCGAGTACTGATACGTCTCCAATGTATCTATAATTTTTGATTGCTACATGCTATATTATCTATTGTTTTGGGCAATATTGGGCTTTATTTTCCACTTTTATATTACTTTTGGGACTAACCTATTAACCGGAGGCCCAGCCCAGATTTGCTGTTTTTGCCTATTTCAGTGTTTCGAAGAAAAGGAATATCAAACGAAGTCGAAACGGAATGACATCAACTGGAGAAGTTATTTTTGGAAGGAAAGCAACCCAGGGAACTTGGAGTGCACGTCAGGGAAGACACGGGCTGCCCACGAGGGTGGGGGGCACGCCCACCCCCCTAGGGCGCGCCCCCTACCTCGTGGGGCCCCCGTGGCTCCTCCGACGTACTTCCTGCACCCATATATATCATCGTACCGTAAAACTTCAAGAACACACAATAGATCGGGAGTTCCGCCGCCAGAAGCCTCCGTAGCCACCGAAAACCAATCTAGACCCGTTCCGGCACCCTGCCGGAGGGGGCAATCCTTCCCCGGTGGCCATCTTCATCATCTCGGTGCTCTCCATGACGAGGAGGGAGTAGTTCTCCCTCGGGGCTGAGGGTATGTACCAGTAGCTATGTGTTTGATCTCTCTCTCTCTCTTTCTCGTGTTCTTGATTTGGCACGATCTTGATGTATCGCGAGCTTTGCTATTATAGTTTGATCTTATGTTTCTCCTCCCCCTCTTCTCTGTTGTAATGAATTGAGTTTCCCCTTTGAAGTAATCTTATCGGATTGAGTCTTTAAAGATTTGAGAACACTTGATGTATGTCTTGCCGTGGATATCTGTGGTGACAATGGGATACCACGTGCCACTTGATGTATGTTTTGGTGACCAACTTGCGGGTTCCGCCCATGAACCTATGCATAGGGGTTGGCACATGTTTTCGTCGTGATTCTCCGGTAGAAACTTTGGGGCACTCTTTGAGGTTCTATGTGTTGGTTGAATAGATGAATTGATATTGTGTGATGCATATCATATAATCATACCCACGGATACTTGAGGTGACATTGGAGTATCTAGGTGACATTAGGGTTTTGGTTGATTTGTATCTTAAGGTGTTATTCTAGTACGAACTCTAGGGCTGTTTGTGACACTTATAGGAATAGCCCAACGGATTGATTGAAAAGAATAACTTTGAGGTGGTTTCATACCCTACCATAATCTCTTCGTTCGTTCTCCGCTATTAGTGACTTTGGAGTGACTCTTTGTTGCATGTTGAGGGATAGTTATGTGATCCAATTATGTTAGTAGTGTTGAGGGAACTTACACTAGCGAAAGTATGAACCCTAGGCCTTATTTCCTATCATTGCAATACCGTTTACGCTCACTTTTACCATTAGTTACCTTGCTGTTTTTATATTTTCAGATTACAAATACCTTTATCTACCATCCATATACCACTTGTTTCACCATTTCTTCGCCGAACTAGTGCACCTATATAATTTACCATTGTATTGGGTGTGTTGGGGACACAAGAGACTCTTTGTTATTTGGTTGCAGGGTTGCTTGAGAGAGACCATCTTCATCCTATGCCTCCTACGAATTGATAAACCTTAGGTCATCCACTTGAGGGAAATTTGCTACTATCCTACAAACCTCTGCACTTGGAGGCCCAACAACGTCTACAAGAAGAAGGTTGTGTAGTAGACATCAAGCTCTTTTCTGGCGGCGTTGCCGGGGAGGTGAGTGCTTGAAGGTATATCTTTAGATCTTGCAATCGAGTCTTTTAGTTTCTTGTTTTATCACTAGTTTAGTTTATAAAGGAAAACTACAAAAAAATGGAATTGAGTTTGTCTCATATGCTTCATCTTTTTAATATCTTTCGTGAGTATGATGGAAAGGATAATTGTGCTCAAGTGCTAGAAGAAGAAATCTATAAAATGTTTGGCACTAAATCTTTGAATGATGAGCATGATTGCAATGTCGTTAGTATGAATTCCTTGAATATCCATGATGCTAATGATATGCAAAGCCACAAGCTTGGGGAAGCTATGTTTGATGAAGATGATATTTTTTGTCCCCCAAGCTTTGATGAGCAAATTTACTACGATGAAAGCATGCCTCCTATCTATGATGATTATTGTGATGACACGTATGCTTTAAAGAATAATGATAACCATGAAACTTATCATCTTGATCTTAATTTTCAATCACATGATAATTATTTTGTTGAGTTTGCTCCCACTATTATTCGTGAGAAGAATTTTGCTTATGTGGAGAGTAGTAAAATTTCTATGCTTGTAGATCATGAAAAGAATACTTTAGGTGCTGGTTATATTGTTGAATTCACTCATGATGCTACTGAAAATTATTATGAGGGAGGAATATATGCTTGTAGGAATTGCAATAATATCAAGTTTCCTCTCTATGTGCTTAAAGTTTTGAAGTTATGCTTGTTTTGCCCTCCTATGCTAGTTGATTATTGTTCCCACAAGTTGTTTGCTCACAAAATCCCTATGCATATGAAGTGGGTTAGACTTAAATGTGCTAGTCATATTGTTCATGATGCTCTCTTTATATTTCAATTCTTATCTTTTATGTGAGCATCATTGAAATCATCATGCCTAGCTAGGGGCATTAAACGATAGCGCTTGTTGGGAGGCAACCCAACTTTACTTTTGTTCCTTGCTTTTTGCTCCTGTTTAGTAATAAATAATTCATCTAGACTCTGTTTATATGTTGTTTTATGCTCTTAATTAGTGTTTGTGCCAAGTAGAACCATTGGGAAGACTTGGGGAAAGTCTTGTTGATCATGCTGTCAAAAACAGAAACTTTAGCGCTCACGAGAATTGCTGCAATTTTTATTTGGAGAGTGCTATTTAGTTAATTCTTTTTGCAGATGATTAATAGATAAATTCCTCAGGTCCAGAAATTTATTTTAGAATTTTATGAGTTCCATAATTATACGTTTGATCCAGATTACTACAGACTATTCTGTTTTTGACAGATTCTGTTTTTCATGTGTTGTTTACTTATTTTGATGAATCTATGGCTAGTAAAATAGTTTATAAACCATAGAGAAGTTGGAATACAGTAGGTTTAACACCAATATAAATAAAGAATGAGTTCACTACAGTACCTCGAAGTGGTGATTTACTTTCTTATACTAACGGAGCTTACGAGTTTCCTGTTAAGTTTTGTGTTGTGAAGTTTTCAAGTTTTGGGTAAGGATTCGATGGACTATGGAATAAGGAGTGGCAAGAGCCTAAGCTTGGGGATGCCCAAGTCACCCCAAGGTAATATTCAAGGATATCCAAGATCCTAAGCTTGGGGATGCCCCGGAAGGCATCCCCTCTTTCGTCTTTGTTCATCGGTAACTTTACTTGGAGTTATATTTTTATTTACCACATGATATGTGTTTTGCTTGGAGCGTCAATTTATTTTGCTTTGCTTGATGTTTGAATAAATTACCAAGATCTGAAATTATTAAATGTTACAGAGTCTTCACATAGTTGCATAATTATTCGACTACTCATTGATCTTCACTTAAATCTTTCAGAGTAGTTTGTCATTTGCTCTAGTGCTTCACTTATATCTTTTAGAGCATGGTGGTAGTTTTATTTTGAAGAAATAGATGAACTCTCATGCTTCACTTATATTATTTTGAGAGTCTTAAATAGCATGGTAATTTGCTAAAAATCCTAATATGCTAGGTATTCAAGAATAATAAAATTCTCTTATGAGTGTGTTGAATACTATGAGAAGTTTGATACTTGATAATTGTTTTGAGATAT
The DNA here is from genome assembly GCF_003073215.2 of Triticum urartu. Lineage (NCBI taxonomy): Eukaryota > Viridiplantae > Streptophyta > Magnoliopsida > Poales > Poaceae > Triticum > Triticum urartu. The sequence goes on from NC_053023.1 coordinate 170,329,297, forward strand.
GGAGATAGTGATATTAGAGTCATGCTAGTTGAGTAGTTGTGAATTTGAGAGATACTTGTGTTGAAGCTTGTGATTCCCGTAGCATGCACGTATGGTGAACCATTATGTGATGAAGTCGGAGCATGATTTATTTATTGATTGTCTTCCTTATGAGTGGCGGTCGGGGATGAACGATGGTCTTTTCCTACCAATCTATCCCCCTAGGAGGATGCACGTAGTACTTTGTTTCGATAACTAATAGATTTTTGCAATAAGTATGTGAGTCCTTTATGACTAATGTTGAGTCCATGGATCATACGCACTCTCACCCTTCCACCTTTGCTAGCCTCTCTAATACCGTGCACCTTTCGCCGGTATCATACACCTACCATATACCTTCCTCAAAACAGCCACCTTACCTACCTATTATGGCATTTCCATAGCCATTCCGAGATATATTGCCATGCAACTTTCCACCATTCCGTTCATTATGACACATTCATCATTGTCATATTGCTTAGCATGATCATGTAGTTGACATAGTATTTGTGGCAAAGCCACTGTTCATAATTCTTTCATACTTGTTACTCTTGATTCATTGCATATCCCGGTACACCGCCGGAGGCATTCATATAGAGTCATACTTTGTTCTAGTATCGAGTTGTATCATTGAGTTGTAAATAAATAGAAGTGTGATGATCATCATTCAATAGAGCATTGTCCCCAAAAAAAGAAAGGCCAAATAAAAAAAGAGAAAGGCCATAAAAAAAGAAAGGCCAAATAAAAAAATAAAGGCCAAATAAATAAATAAAAATAAAGGCCAAATAAAAAAAGAGAAAGGCCAAATAAAAAAGGGGGGACAATGCTACTATCCTTTTACCACACTTGTGCTTCAAAGTAGCACCATGATCTTCATGATAGAGAGTCTCCTATGTTGTCACTTTCATATACTAGTGGGAATCTTTCATTATAGAACTTGGCTTGTATATTCCAATGATGGGCTTCCTCAAAATGCCCTAGGTCTTCGTGAGCAAGCGAGTTGGATGCACACCCACTAGTTTCTTTTGTTGAGCTTTCATATACTTATAGCTCTAGTGCATCTGTTGCATGGCAATCCCTACTCACTCACATTGATATCTATTGATGGTCATCCCCATAGCCTGTTGATACGCCTAGTCGATGTGAGACTATCTTCTCCCTTTTTGTCCTCTCCACAACCACCATTCTATTCCACCTATAGTGTTGTGTCCATGGCTCACGCTCATGTATTGCGTGAAGATTGAAAAAGTTTTAGAACATTAAAAGTATGAAACAATTGCTTGGCTTGTCATCGGGGTTGTGCATGATTTAAATATTTTGTGTGGTGAAGATGGAGCATAGCCAGACTATATGATTTTGTAGGGATAGCTTTCTTTGGTCATGTTATTTTGAGAAGACATAATTGCTTAGTTAGTATGCTTGAAGTATTATTATTTTCATGTCAATATGAACTTTTGTCTTGAATCTTATGGATATGAATATTCATATCACAAGTAAGAAGAATTACATTGAAATTATGCCAACTAGAATTCCACATCAAAAATTATCCTTTTTATCATTTACCTACTCGAGGACGAGCAGGAATTAAGCTTGGGGATGCTTGATACGTCTCCAACGTATCTATAATTTTTGATTGCTCCATGCTATATTATCTACTATTTTGGGCAATACTGGGCTTTATTTTCCACTTTTATATTACTTTTGGGACTAACCTATTAACCGGAGGCCCAGCCCAGATTTGCTGTTTTTTTGCCTATTTCAGTGTTTCGAAGAAAAGGAATATCAAACGAAGTCGAAACGGAACGAAATCAACTGGAGAAGTTATTTTTGGAAGGAAAGCAACCCAGGGAACTTGGAGTGCACGTCAGGGGAGACACGGGCTGCCCACGAGGGTGGGGGCGCGCCCACCCCCCTAGGGCGCGCCCCCTGCCTCGTGGGGCCCCCGTGGCTCCTCCGACGTACTTCCTGCACCCATATATATCGTCGTACCCTAAAACTTCAAGAACGCACAATAGATCGGGAGTTCCGCCGCCAGAAGCCTCCGTAGCCACCGAAAACCAATCTAGACCCGTTCCGGCACCCTGCCGGAGGGGGCAATCCTTCCCCGGTGGCCATCTTCATCATTCCGGTGCTCTCCATGACGAGGAGGGAGTAGTTCTCCCTCGGGGCTGAGGGTATGTACCAGTACTATGTGTTTGATCTCTCTCTCTCTCTCGTGTTCTTGATTTGGCACGATCTTGATGTATCGCGAGCTTTGCTATTATAGTTGGATCTTATGTTTCTCCTCCCCCTCTTCTATCTTGTAATGAATTGAGTTTCCCTTTGAAGTAATCTTATCGGATTGAGTCTTTAAAGATTTGAGAACACTTGATGTATGTCTTGCCGTGGATATCTGTGGTGACAATGGGATACCACGTGCCACTTGATGTATGTTTTGGTGACCAACTTGCAGGCTCCGCCCATGAACCTATGCATAGGGGTTGGCACACATTTTCGTCGTGATTCTCCGGTAGAAACTTTGGGGCACTCTTTGAGGTTCTATGTGTTGGTTGAATAGATGAATTGAGATTGTGTGATGCATATCGTATAATCATACCCACAGATACTTGAGGTGACATTGGAGTATCTAGGTGACATTAGGATTTTGGTTGATTTGTATCTTAAGGTGTTATTCTAGTACAAACTCTAGGGCTGTTTGTGACACTTATAGGAATACCCCAACGGATTGATTGGAAAGAATAACTTTGAGGTGGTTTCGTACCCTACCATAATCTCTTCGTTCGTTCTCCGCTATTAGTGACTTTGGAGTGACTCTTTGTTGCATGTTGAGGGATAGTTATGTGATCCAATTATGTTAGTATTGTTGAGGGAACTTACACTAGCGAAAGTATGAACCCTAGGCCTTGTTTCCTATCATTGCAATACTGTTTACGCTCACTTTTACCATTAGTTACCTTGCTGTTTTTATATTTTCAGATTACAAATACCTTTATCTACCATGCATATACCACTTGTTTCACCATCTCTTCGCCGAACTTGTGCACCTATACAATTTACCATTGTATTGGGTGTGTTGGGGACACAAGAGACTCTTTGTTATTTGGTTGCAGGGTTGCTTGAGAGAGACCATCTTCATCCTACGCCTCCTACGGATTGATAAACCTTAGGTCATCCACTTGAGGGAAATTTGCTACTGTCCTACAAACCTCTGCACTTGGAGGCCCAACAACGTCTACAAGAAGAAGGTTGTGTAGTAGACATCAAGTACCTTCGTATTCAGGCGATCAATGGGTTGAGTACCTTCCACATCACCTCCATGACTCTCCGGACTATTTATGTGTGTTGCTGGTGCGGCACGAAGACATCACAAAAGGTGGATCACGGTATGGTCATCCAGGACACACCTGCACTTGAGAGATCACTTGTAGTTGATCAAGAAGGTCCAACAAGAATCAATGTCATTTCTGTGCCGAAATTGACAGTGGTGGGCTACTCGTCTGACAAATACTCCGAACTTGTTATTGGATCCACACCCGTTCAGGTACAACAGCCGCCTTCTACCTCTCCTTCTACAAATTAACATTATTTCTAATTTTGAAGATGTTTGTTCATCTGTCATTCAGAAAATGATTCCGACAAGTGAGGCAGTCCTGGACTAAGGGGTCCTCGGGCGTCCCGCCTGTTATCCATGGGCCGGACTGATGGGCTGAGAAGACATGAAGGACGGAGACTGTACCTGTGTCCAGATTGGACTCTCCTTGGCATGGAAGGCAAGCTTGGCGACCGACTATGAAGATTCCTTCTTATGTAACCGACTCTATGTAACCCTAGATCCCCCCCAGTGTCTATATAAACCGGAGGGGTTAGTCCGGAAAGGATATACTCATTACCATAGTCATACAGGCTAGGCTTCTAGGGTTTAGCCATTACGATCTCGCGGTAGATCAACTCTTGTAACACTCATATTCATCAAGATCAATCAAGCAGGACGTAGGGTATTACCTCCATAGAGAGGGCCCGAACCTGGGTAAACATCGTGTCCCCCGTCTCCTGTTACCATCGATCCTAGACGCACAGTTCGGGACCCCCTACCCGAGATCCGTCGGTTTTGACACCGACATTGGTTCTTTCATTGAGAGTTCCACTATGTCGTCGACGAAAGGTTCGATGGCCCCTTCAATCATCTATAGCGACACTGTCCAAGGAGAAATCTTCCTCCCCGGACAGATTTTCGTGTTCGGTGGCTTCATACTGCGGGCCAACTCGCTTGGCCATCTGGAGCAGATCAATAGCTACGCCCCTGGCCACCAGGTCAGATTTGGAAGCTTGAACTACGTCGCGGATATCAGTGGAGACTTGATCTTCAATGGATTTGAGACCGCAGCGATCGCTCCCCTTGCCCCGATGAACATGACTTAAATCTGTCATCGGATCACATCTAGGAGATGGTCCCTGTTGCTGCAACGACCTTAGAACTAGAGCAGATCGTGCCATCTGAGGCCACAGAGTCCGCGGCGTTGGAGCCGCACACGGACTCGGCACCCTGCAATATTTGCGTCAATGGAACTCCGGATTCGTCTCCGGCTATAAGTCCCGGACCGGGTACGCCTGCGGACACCGAGCTGGATCGGTTATCGATTTTCGAATTTAGCGCCGCAGACATCTTCCAGCACTCACCTTTGGGTGATGTGCTAAACTCTTTAAAGAACTTGTCCTTGTAGAAGGACTCACAGTCGAACTATGTTCGGTTCGAGCCAGAGGCCGATGATGGGAAATTTCGCTTCCCACCCACCACCCACTTCATAGCCACTGTCGATGACTTAACCGACGCGCTCGATTACGGCTCCGAAGACATCAACGGTATGGACGACGATGCCGACCAGGAGCAAGGCCAAAACCCGCCATTTACTGGACGTTGGACGGCCACCTCTTCGTATGATGTGTACATGGTCGAGACACCTAAAAAAGCTAGAGACGATGAAAAAGGAGATCCAGTTGCGAATAAACCTTCTGAGACACAGTCCAAGCACCGGCGCCCTAAACGCCGCTCTAAGACTCGTCGCTCAAACGATGGCACCACTGGCACCGAAGAAAATACTACTCCGGGCGACACCGAAAACAATGAAGACCCTGTCGGGGCCACATCCGAACAGGAGGAACAAGACAATGGGCAAGATAACCCTGATAAACAGGCCATGCCCAATGACCCAGATGATGATAGTCATCATCCAGTCTCCGAGGATGATGAGAGCCTCGGCAATGATGACTTCATCGTGCCCGAGGCACCCCTCGAGCAGGAGCGCTTCAAGCGCCAGCTAATAGCCACTGCAAGAAGCCTGAAGAAGAAGCAGCAGCTCCAAGCTGATCAATACCTACTAATTGATAGGTGGACTGATGTCCTGGCAACCGAAGAATACGGCCTCAAGCGCCCAGCCAAGAGTTACCCAAAGCGCAGACTGCTACCTCAGTTCGATGAGGAGGCACCAGATCCCATACCTCCCTCACGCAATGCGGACCAACCACCACGCGGTCGGGATAGTGCGGCGGACCAACCACCCCACGGTCGGGATAAAGCGGCAACTCAGGCCGAACAACAGCCCGCCCACCACCTCGCAAAAACAGGGACAGAACAGCTCGGGACCATACATACGACCTTCGGCAGGAGCTGGACAGTAGAACAGAACACACCAGATCAATCTATGGATCGCGAGGACGCTTCCCGACTCGGGATGACGGCTACCTATTTGGGCGTGACAAACCTAGTCTCACCCGGGCCGATAATCGCAGGCGGACTCCATCGGAGGTGCGCCATGATGTGGCCCGATATAGAGGCGCCGCACACCCTCTCTGCTTCACAGATGAGGTGCTGGATCACGAATTCCCCGAGGGGTTCAAGCCCATCAATATTGAATCATACGACGGAACAACCGACCCCGCAGTATGGATTGAGGACTTTATTCTCCACATCCACATGGCCCGTGGAGACGACCTCCACGCCATCAAATACCTCCCACTGAAACTCAAAGGGCCAGCTAGACACTGGCTGAATGCTTGCCGAGATTTCCATCGGCACCTGGGAGGACTTGGAAGAGGCCTTCCTTGACAATTTCCAAGGTACATATGTCCAGCCACCCAATGCCGATGACTTAAGCCACATAGTTCAACAACCTGGAGAATCAGCCAGAAAATTCTGGACTAGGTTCCTAACCAAAAAGAACTAGATCGTTGACTGTCCGGATGCCGAAGCCCTAGCGGCCTTTAAACACAACATCAGTGACGAATGGCTAGCACGCCACCTCGGCCAAGAAAAGCCAAAGTCCATGGCAGCCCTTACAACACTCATGACCCGATTTTGCGCCGATGAGGACAGCTGGCTGACTCGTAGCAAAAACATAGCCAGCGAGACAGGCCCCGCCGAGGCCAAGAACAGATCCGGCAAGCTTCGACGCAACAGACACAAACGCCGAAGCAATGGCAACAACACCGATGACACCACCGTTAACGCCGGATTCAACGGCTCCAAGTCCGGTGAAAGCACAAGTGCTCCCTGGGTGGTTTTGATAATTGATGACAACATATCTCTTGTTGGACTAACACTTCTATCTAGCATGTTTCAGATAAGTTCAACAATGGAGTGGCATGGACTAAAGGTTGTGGGAACTCCTTCAAGATGCTAAGGACAAGGGATTGGCTAAAGCTTCAAGCTCAAGACTCTTCACTTTTATATTTTAGTGATCCAAGATCACATTGAGTCCATAGGAAAAGCCAATACTATCAAGGAGGGATGAGGTGTTGCTTAATGAGCCTCTTGCTCCATGTGCTTAATGATATGCTCCAAAACCCTCAACTACTTTCCCATATCCACATATGACCTAAACTCTAAGCCAAACTCGGTCCTACCGATTTTTCCTATCCGGCGCCACCGAGTTTCACTTGTCATTAGCCACTGCCAAACCCTAGCAATTCGGTTCTACCGATAGGGATCTCGGTCTCACCGAGATGGGATTGCAAACTCTCTGTTACCTATTGCATTTCTCGGTCCCACCAGATATGCAATCGGTCCCACCGAGATTGCAATGTAAATTCAGTGTTTCCTTTTTGTAACTTCTCGGTCTCACCGAAAGAGCAAATCGGTCCCACCGAGTTTGCCTGACCAACTCTCTGGTTAGCTAATTACCAAAATCGGTCTCACCGAGTTTGTGTAATCGGTCTCACCGAGATTACGTTATGCCCAAACCCTAACCATATCGGTCCCACCGAGTTGCATGTCAGTCCCACCGAAAATCTCTAACGGTCACTAGGTTTACCATTTTCGGTCCGACCGAGTTTGTTGATTCGGTCCCACCGAGATTGGAAAACTGTGTGTAACGGTTGGATTTTGTGGAGGCTATATATACCCCTCCACCCTCCTCATTCGATGGAGAGAGCCATCAGAACACACACAATTCCACTCATTTTCTGAGAAGAGAACCACCTACTCATGTGTTGAGACCAAGACATTCCATTCCTACCATATGAATCTTGATCTCTAGCCTTCCCAAGTTGCTTTCCACTCAATCTTCTTTCCAACAAATCCAAATCCTATGAGAGAGAGTTGAGTGTTGGGGAGACTATCATTTGAAGCACAAGGGCAAGGAGTTCATTACCTACACACCATTTGTTACTTCTTGGAGAGTGGTGTCTCCTAGATTGGCTAGGTGTCACTTGGGAGCCTCCGACAAGAATTGTGGAGTTGAACCAAGGAGTTTGTAAGGGCAAGGAGATCGCCTACTTCGTGAAGATCTACCGCTAGTGAGGCAAGTCCTTCGTGGGCATTGGCCATGGTGGGATAGACAAGGTTGCTTCTTCGTGGACCCTTTGTGGGTGGTTACTTCTTCGTGGACCCTTCGTGGGTGGAGCCCTCCGTGGACTCACGCAACCATTGCCCTTGGGTGGAGCCCTGTGTGGACTCGCGCAACCGTTACCCTTCGTGGGTTGAAGTCTCCATCAACGTGGATGTAGGATAGCACCACCTATCCGAACCACGGGAAAAACATCCGTGTCTCCAATTGCGTTTGAAATCTCCAAACCCTTCCCTTTACTTTCTTGCAAGTTGCATGCTTTACATTCCGCTGCTCATATACTCTTTGCATGCTTGCTTGATATGTATTGTGGATGTTGAATTTGTGCCTAAACTCCACTTAAACCGAAAGAGATTAAAAATTGCAACTTTAGCACTAAGTGTCTAATCACCCCCCTCTAGACACATCTACTTCTAGATCCTACAAGTGGTATCAGAGCTTTGGTCTCCATTGCCTTGGTTTAATCACCATTGGAGGAAGATGGATGTGTCTACTTTAGGGAGTCTTAGACATAGAGTGCCCATTTTTGATGGAAAGTATTTTCATGAGTGGAAAAATGAGATGCTTGTAATCTTCAATCAATACCATTTGAACAAGTATATTGCTAGCCCTTGTGCACCCCATATTGATCCCTTGCATCCTACCCTAGATGAAGATATTGACATGATTCGCAATCTTAAAACTATTGAGCTCATTATTAGAGGATTGCCCAAAGATTTGATTGCCAGTTTGCCTACTCAAAATTGCGCCTACACTATATGGAAATTTCTTGAGGAACGGTTTCCCAATCATTCCTTGAAAACTTTGGATGAAATTCTCCATAAATCCATTGCCTTGAGTAAGATGAGCTCTAGTGATCCTAGTTTTGGTAAATGTCTTCTTGAACTTGCCAATCTTAAGCATGCTAAAGGAGATGTTGGAATCATTAATGATATCATACTCAAAGCTATAAGAATTCATAAAAGTAACCATTTTGATCATTTAAATAATGAATTACCCTCTCTAGGAAATGATGAGTCACAAGATCATGACGAACCTGAATATTATGATGATGATGATAGTGACTCCGATCTTGACAATGCAATGAGACATTTTGGTCTTATGGCAAATCTTCGGGGATATGAATCAGGAGGAAAGGAATGGGTTCTTGATAGTGGATGCACTGATCATATGACCGGAGATGAAGAGATGTTCCGTGAGCTTGCTGAAAACAACGGCCCTCGAAAATATGTCACCTTTGGTGATAATTCAATGGGTAAAGTGGTTGTCCTTGGTAAGGTGGCCATCTCACATGATAGTTCCATTCAAAATGTCATGCTCGTTGAATCTCTTGGCTATAACTTACTTTCTGTATCTAGACTTGCTGATTTCGGGTTGAACATCCTATTTACTGATGTAGATTGCCAAGTGTTTCGTAGAGACAATCATAAAATGGTCTTTACGGGTAGGCGTAGAGGTGATCTTTACATCGTCGATTTCTCTAGAAGGGCACAACCTAAAACTTGCTTTGTTGCTAAATCCTCAAAAGGCTGGTTGTGGCATAGACGACTAGGTCACGTTGGCATGAGAAACCTTGACAAGCTTATTAAAGGAAATCATATCCTTGGAGTTAACGATGTCATATTTGATAAGGATAGACTTTGCAGTGCTTGTCAAGCAGGTAAACAGGTTGGAGGAAGACATCTTGTGAAAAACATCATGACTACAAGGAGGCCACTCGAGCTGCTTCACATGGATCTTTTTGGCCCCAATGCCTACAAGAGTCTCGGTGGAAATTCCTTTGGTCTAGTTATAGTTGATGATTTTTCAAGATTTACGTGGGTGTTTTTCCTCAATGACAAATCGCAGGTCCAGAAGATCTTCAGAAACTTTGCCAGGAAAGCTCAAAATCAGTTTGATGTGAAGATCAAGAAGGTTCGGAGTGACAACGGAACGGAGTTCAAGAACGCAAATGTGGACACCTTTCTTGACAAAGAAGGGATTTCACACGAGTTCTCGGCTACATACACACCTCAACAAAATGGAGTTGTTGAGAGGAAGAACCGGACGCTCATCGAAATGGCAAGGACAATGCTTGATGAATACAAGACGCCAAAGCACTTTTGGGCAGAAGCGGTTGAGACAGCTTGTCACGCAACAAATCGCTTATATCTTCACAAGCTACTTGGCAATACGGCATACGAGCTCCTCACCGGTAACAAGCCTCAAGTTGGATACTTTCGAGTATTCGGCTCAAAGTGCTACATTCTTGATAAGCATCGTCGTTCAAAGTTTGCTCCTAAGTCTCATGAAGGTTTTCTACTTGGTTATGGCTCAAACTCTCACACTTACCGTGTCTACAACAATTTCACCCGAAAGGTTGAAGAGACGGTAGATGTGAAGTTTGATGAATCTAATGGCTCGCAAGTAGAGCAATTGCCAATTGATGTAGGAGACAAAGACCCTTCAGAAGCAATTCAAGATTTGCCCATTGGCAAAATTCGTCCAACGGAGGTGAAGGAGAGTACTTCATCCGTCCAAGTGGAAGCTTCTACTTCACAACAAGGTGAACCAAGAATCGACACGGAAGCATCCACAAGTGGGACACACCAAGATGAAGAAAATGAGGAAGTACGTCAAGATGAACATCAACAACCTCCTTCTCCACCACGACAAGAGAACGACGACGTCAACAATGAAGAAGGCCAAGAAGAAGAACAAGATGCTCAACAAAGACCCAAGCAAAAGCTCTCACGAGTTCGAGCAAGAATTGCCAAAGATCATCCCGTCGAGCAAATCCTCAATGATATACAAACCGGGAGAATCACTCGCTCAAAAACTCGTTTAGCTAACTTTTGTGAAAACTACTCATTCATCTCTAGCATTGAACCAATGAAGGTTGAAGAAGCATTGGAAGATCCGGATTGGATAAACGCTATGCATGAAGAGCTACATAACTTTGAGAGGAACCAAGTTTGGACATTGGTTGAGAAGCCCGACAACAACCACAACATCATTGGTACCAAATGGGTGTTTCGCAACAAGCAAGATGAAGATGGACAAGTGGTCCGCAACAAAGCACGTCTCGTCGCCCAAGGATACACACAAGTCGAAGGTATGGACTATGGTGAGACATATGCTCCCGTTGCTAGACTTGAGTCCATTCGCATCTTACTTGCCTATGCTAATCACCACAATATCACCTTGTACCAAATGGACATGAAAAGTGCTTTTCTAAATGGAGAAATAGAAGAGGAGGTTTATGTCAAACAACCTCCCAGCTTTGTTAATCCTAAGAAACCAAATCATGTTTACAAACTTCACAAAGCTCTTTATGGTCTTAAACAAGCTCCTAGAGCATGGTATAAATGTTTGACCAAGTTCCTTACTACAAGTGGTTTTGAAATTGGTAAAATTGACTCTACTCTTTTCACTAAAAAGGTTAATGGAGAACTTTTTGTATGCCAAATTTATGTTGATGACATCATATTTGGTTCAACTAACCCTCTCTTTAGTGAAAAGTTTGGAAAGCTAATGTCAGAGAAGTTTGAGATGTCTATGATGAGTGAACTCAAATTCTTTCTCGGGTTGCAAATCAAGCAAACTAAGGAAGGTACATTTGTCTCTCAAACAAAGTACACCAAGGACTTATTCAAGAAGTTCAACATGCAAGAATGCAAAGGTATGTCTACACCCATGCCTACTAGTGGACATAATGATTTGACCAAAGATGGTGGACCAGTTGATCAAAAGGTTTATCGCTCTATGATTGGTTCATTGTTGTACCTATGTGCTTCACGTCCCGATATTATGCTAAGTGTGTGCATGTGTGCACGATATCAAGCTGCTCCTAAAGATTGTCATCTTAAGGCTGTGAAAAGGATAGTGAGATATTTAATCCATACACCAAATTTTGGCATTTGGTATCCTAAGAGATCTTCTTTTGATCTTGTTGGCTATTCCGACTCAGATTATGCCGGAGACAAGGTTGATAGAAAGTCCACTTCGGGTACTTGTCAATTTCTTGGTAGATCTCTTGTGTCTTGGTCTTCCAAGAAACAAAACTCGGTATCCTTATCCACCGCCGAAGCGGAATACATTGCCGCTGGTTCATGTTGTGCTCAATTACTTTGGATGACCCAAACTCTTAAAGATTATGGGATTTATGTGAAACATGTTCCACTGCTTTGTGACAATGAAAGTGCTATCAAAATTGGTCATAATCCTGTACAACATTCTCGAACTAAGCATATTGAAGTTCGTCATCATTTCATTCGAGATCATGTTGCTAAGGGTGACATAAATCTTAAGCATGTTCGCACCGATAAGCAGTTAGCGGATATATTCAGTAAACCGCTTGATGAGAAAGTGTTTTGCAGGTTGAGAGGAGAATTGAACATCATTGATGCCTCGAACTTGGAATAGAAAACTCCATTGGATACATGCAAGACATGAGCTTATGACTAATCCATGATATATCTCTTATGATAACTATCTTATGTCTTGGATATATTTGCACCTTGCATGTTGTCTAACCCATGTAGGTACTTGGTTGAATCTAATTCCATGAGATTGCGACTCACTCATATCTTGAGCAATCTCTACATCACCAAGTCTCTACAAAATAGTGGTTGAAGACAAGGAAGCACAAAACCATTCAAACATATCCTTAGACAAATTCTATGTTGAGCTTCATGATTGTCATTTTTGGATACACAAGTGCTCTTCCTTGCAAGAACTAACCCATGTAGGTAGATGAACTCAAACTCCAAGTGGTTCTCCCAACTCTTGATGAACTACATCAACCTTGAGCACCTACACAAGTTCAACTACATGAGCAAGAACCACACCACCACCCAAGGTATGTCATTCCATCTTAGAGAAGCTTTACTCCAAGACATGAGTCAAAGCAACTCAACAAGATGTGAATACATCAAGATGCTTAAACGAAAAATGGTAACCCCATTTTGAGCTTAAACGATGAGTATGACCTATGATCAAGTGTCCTCACTTGACTCCTAAGTCAATATACTCTAACATAGGTGACTATGTCACCGCCCAATTCTAGATGAAGTTCTCTTGTGTCCTTTTCTGAGTTATTGCATTTGTTCCCTGCATATTTGTTTCCTTCTCTCTCAAAAAAAAACAAAAAAAAACTTCATCTAGATCTTTCAGTTTATTCTCTTTTCTCTTTGTGCTTGTTCTGCATTTTCTGCATTTAATTCCTTGCAAATCCTTTAGGTAATTCATTGCAAATCTTTGTGAGATCTTACTTGTCTAGTGAGCTAAGGTGACAAGTGTGTTTCTATGTGTAAACTCGGTATCACCGACTTGTAAATTTCGGTCCAACCGAATCTTTTCGGTACCACCGAAATATGCCACTCGGTGCCACCGACTTTACAATCAGAAAAACAGTTTGCCACTTGTTCTACATTTCTTCGGATCCAGCTCCACTCAATGAATCTTGTCCTCTACAAGCATCACAATTTTATCCTCTGCTTTGTGCTGAATCTCAAGGACCAAACCTATTCGACGGATTCCAGGAAAAACCTTCTTGGAAATTGATGTCAAAGGGGGAGAGAGAGATCACATCAAAGCTTGTAGGAAAGAGAGATCACACCAAGAGAGAAAAAGTATTAAGGGGGAGAGAAAGTCTCAAGGATCCCAGATGTTATTAAGGGGGAGAGGAGAGAAAAATACTCAAGGATCCCAGATGCTAGATGTTCAAGAGGAGAGATGCCACATGTCCTTTTGGGGGAAAGACATGTTCATATGAACTCATTGGAATTTAGTTCTATTCAGCTCTTTTTTTGTTTCCTATCTTCTCCCAATATCCCACGTAAGATTCAGGGGGAGCAAGACACCTAAAGGAATAGAAATCAGCCAAATTCATTGCACATCTTTATTCTTGGGGACATGTTGAATCCAATGTGGTACCTTGTACTCACTCTCTACATGTCATCCCAGTCTTGGTATTCTTGTGGTTTCTTTTGTTTGCTCTGGCTAGTGGACGTACCTGTGTTATCTAACCTTGTTTGTGCAGGTTCATTCCATCCTAAGCCAACACGAGACCACAAGGTAAGTATATGCATCAAAATCATGAGTATGAGGAATTCTTGCTTATGTACATACTGTTTGCAAGAAGGAGTTATGAGCATGAAGGTATTTTCCTTGATAATCTTTTGCTCTGATGCATATGGCCAAGATACATGTAACACATTGCCTACTCTGTCATGATTATGCTCTCACATGCCTCTATATTTCATATTTACATGAGTGCATACATGTAGGGGGAGCCTATGCTTGCTACATGTTCTTCCAAAGCTTTACTTGCTATCCTTTATATCTTTATCTAAAGCTTTGATGTATGTTGCCATCAATTACCAAAAAGGGGGAGATTGAAAGCACAAGTGCTCCCTGGGTGGTTTTGATAATTGATGACAACATATCTCTTGTTGGACTAACACTTCTATCTAGCATGTTTCAGATAAGTTCAACAATGGAGTGGCATGGATGTGAAAGTGGAACCCTCAAAATGCTAAGGACAAAGGATTGGCTCAAGCTCAAAAGCTCAAGACTCTTCATTTTATATTTTAGTGATCCAAGATCACATTGAGTCCATAGGAAAAGCCAATACTATCAAGGAGGGATGAGGTGTTGCTTAATGAGCCTCTTGCTCCATGTGCTTAATGATATGCTCCAAAACCCTCAACTACTTTCCCATATCCACATATGACCTAAACCCTAAGCCAAACTCGGTCCTACCGATTCTTCCTATCCGGCGCCACCGAGTTTCACTTGTCATTAGCCACTGCCAAACCCTAGCAATTCGATTCTACCGATAAGGATCTCGGTCTCACCGAGATGGGATTGCAAACTCTCTGTTACCTATTGCAATATTCTCGGTCCCACCGAGATATGCAATCGGTCCCACCGAGATTGCAATGTAAACTCAGTGTTTCCCCTTTGTAACTTTTCGGTCTCACCGAGTTCCACTCGGTCTCACCGAAAGAGCAAATCGGTCCCACTGAGTTTGCCTGACCAACTCTCTGGTTAGCTAATTACCAAACTCGGTCTCACCGAGTTTGTGTAATCGGTCTCACCGAGATTACGTTATGCCCAAACCCTAACTGAATCGGTCCTACCGAGTTGCATGTCAGTCCCACCGAAATTCCTAACGGTCACTAGGTTTACCATTTCGGTCCGACCGAGTTTTCTGATTCGGTCCCACCAAGATTGGTAAATTGTGTGTAACGGTTGGATTTTGAGTGGAGGCTATATATACCCCTCCACCTCCTTCTCATTCGATGAGAGAGCAATCAGAACACACACATCATTCCTACTCATTTGTTCTGAGAGAGAGAACCACCTACTCATGTGTTGAGACCAAGACATTCCATTCCTACCATATGAATCTTGATCTCTAGCCTTCCCAAGTTGCTTTCACTCAATCTTCTTTCCACCAAATCCAAATCCTATGAGAGAGAGTTGAGTGTTGGGGAGACTATCATTTGAAGCACAAGGGCAAGGAATTCATTACCTACACACCATTTGTTACTTCTTGGAGAGTGGTGTCTCCTAGATTGGCTAGGTGTCACTTGGGAGCCTCCGACAAGAATTGTGGAGTTGAACCAAGGAGTTTGTAAGGGCAAGGAGATCGCCTACTTCGTGAAGATCTACCGCTAGTGAGGCAAGTCCTTCATGGGCGTTGGCCATGGTGGGATAGACAAGGTTGCTTCTTCGTGGACCCTTTGTGGGTGGTTGCTTCTTCGTGGACCCTTCGTGGGTGGAGCCCTCCGTGGACTCGCGCAACCGTTGCCCTTGGGTGGAGCCCTGTGTGGACTCGCGCAACCGTTACCCTTCGTGGGTTGAAGTCTCCATCAACATGGATGTAGGATAGCACCACCTATCCGAACCACGGGAAAAACATCCGTGTCTCCAATTGCGTTTGAAATCTCCAAACCCTTCCCTTTACTTTCTTGCAAGTTGCATGCTTTACATTCCGCTGCTCATATACTCTTTGCATGCTTGCTTGATATGTATTGTGGATGTTGAATTTGTGCCTAAACTCCACTTAAACCGAAAGAGATTAAAAATTGCAACTTTAGCACTAAGTGTCTAATCACCCCCCTCTAGACACATCTACTTCTAGATCCTACATCCGGCCAGTGAAAGAAGCCCTACAAAAGGAACAGTGAGGGACCATCCAGCCTGGATCGCATACTCGATCGTCCATGCCAGATACATGGTACCCCAGATAAACAAGCCAATCACACCAACAGAGACTATTGGGTTTTCAAACAGGCTGACAAGTTAAATGCCGAAAACAAAGAAAATGGATCACAAAGTGAGGACGAGGACGAAGAGCCCCGGTAGCCGAACACTGGAGGGCAGAAGAAATTTCCCCCTCAAGTAAAAATGGTGAACATGATATACGCTACACACATCCCCAAAAGGGAGCGCAAGCGAGCACTTAGGGACGTCTACGCGGTAGAGCCAGTCGCCCCAAAATTCAATCCGTGGTCGTCATTCCCGATCACTTCGATCGTCGAGATCACCCAACTAGTATCCGGCATGGCGGTTCAGCCGCACTAGTCCTCGACCTAATCATCGACGGATTTCACCTAACACGAGTCCTAATGGATGGTGGTAGCAGCCTCAACCTGTTCTATCAGCATACAGTGCGGAAGATGGGCATTAATCCCTCACGAATCAAACCCACAAAAACTACCTTTAAAAGAGTCATACCAGGCGTTGAGGCCCGCTGCACGGGCTCAATCACGCCGGAGGTGGTCTTCGATTCTCCGGACAACTTCCGAAGCGAGGAGTTAATCTTCGATATCGTCCCCTTCCGCAGCGGCTACCACACACTGCTCGGGCGAACCACGTTTGCTAGATTCAACACGGTGCCACACTATGCTTACCTCAAGATGAAGATGCCCGGTCCGCGCGGCGTCATACCAGTCAATGGAAACACAGAACGCTCCCTCCGGACAGAGGAGCACACCGCCGCCCTAGCAGCAGAGGTACAAAGCGGCCTTCTCAAGCAGCATCATAGTGTGGTTGCCAAGCCCCTGGACATCATTAAGAGGGTCCGAACTACACTGCAACAGGACAGCACGGCTCATCAAGAGCTCGATTAGCAATTCGGCCTCCGTCCCAATCCCGATGAGGTAGTGGCATTCATACCACGCATCCATAACTATGCACTCAAAATTCCATAGGCATCGACGGAGGCAAAAGCTATCCCGGGATCCACGGTTCGGCTAGACCGATCTCGGACACACATATAACTTTACTATCTCCTTTTCCCTTATTTTAGGTTTCTCCTATGGGGGCCTCCTTCGACGGCCTGATTAACGATCCCGTCAAAGGACAAACACACCAGATTGACACGGAGCACAGGCGTACATGGGAAGCCCTAGAGGCTAACCGTTTTTAGGACCCACGCGTAGCCCGCCGTCAGGTATGGCATGTCAAATAGCCGGTTGCTTATTGCATTATTTTGTACCAATGTGCTTGGACGCATTAACCCAACTATAATGAAAATAGTTCATGATCCAAGTTCAAGGGCTCCAGATCATATCTCTGTTCTCCCTCTGTTTTCCTTGATATTACTTATTTCCTAGCAACCGTACACTCTGGTACGTTTCATATTTGCCAGGGGCTCCCCATCGCCCCATGATACGGCAACAAAGTCCGAACAATCCTTAAAGATAAGTTCGGCACCCCAAATTTAGCATTATATGCATTGGCTCCGAATCATGTCTTTGGTCAATAGTTGGGTTGCCCGGCTCCTCTGCTTGCTACCCTACGTTCCGCTAAATCGGCTAGGGTAGTAAAGGGAGAACTACTGCGATTGTGCCCTGGCCTTGACCAGATGAGCACCTCAGTAGAGAAAGCTAAAAACTGACTATCATGATACGGCGATAGCCGGTCAGCTGTTCGAGGGTTACAAATCGTTGGAGATTTTTTCCGCATTATGTGAAAGATCGACACTTCCCGATCACATGCTGACAGCACCCTGGCTTGAACCAGGGGCTGCGCCCATGCTTTATTATAAAATTCCTATGGCTAAGTGAGGGCATTTAAGCCGTATAGTCTGATTGCCTTGTTCGTTGTGCTAAACAACTCCTTCAAGGACCATATAATTGGATCAAGATTGTTTAGATTCCATCCCGAACACCTCCGTACTACCTACGTGAGGGCAGAAGTCGACGACTGGCCAACCCTCAGATTACATACAACACGGCCGCATAGGAGGAAACAATTAAAGCATAACAAAATTACATCACAAAACAGGCTCTGTTTTTTATAATACAAGGCAAAGGCAACATGAATACATTTATTCAAATACAATGTCCTGCGAACATTGTGCTGCCGCAAGGCGAGACCCCTCCAGGACATCCGCAAAATACCGTTTGGGTGTGTGGTGCTCCTTGCCCTCCGGTGGCCCTCTGGTCACCTCGACGACGTCCATCTTCGCCCACCACATCTTGCAACGGGCGAAGGCCATGCGTGCACCTTCAATGCAGGCCGAGCGCTTGACGACGTCCAGCCGAGGACAGGCGTTCACCATCCGCCTCACGAGTCCGAAGTAGCTGCTTGGCATAGCTTCGGCTGACCGTAGCCGGATTATAAAATCCTTCATGGCTAGTTCGGCCACCCTATGCAGCTCCACCAGCTGTTTCAGCTGATCGGTGAAGGGCACGGGATGCTCTGGCACCGCATACTGCGACCAGAATAGCTTCTCCGTAGAAACCCCTCCTTTGGCTCGATAGAACTCCGCGGCGTCTGATACACTGCATGGTAAATCCGCAAAAGCCCTTGGGAAACTTCAAACCCGGGTTAGTAAAAGGTACTGTTTCTCCGCATACTTGCTTTGCATCTTAAATGCCTTACCCGCCGTGATCTTCTTGGCCTCCTGGATCTCCTGGGGGGTGGCCTGGGCCTCATTCCGTGCGGTCTCCGCGCTGTGACGAGCCTTGGCGAGTTCGGTCCCTTGAACCGACGCATCATGCTCCAAGGCTTCGCATTTCTTGACCGCATCCTGGAGCTCCTGCTGGACTTCTTTGACCCGTGCCTTGAGCTTCTTACGGGTGGCCTGCTACTGGACAGCCTTCTCCTCGGCCTCGCCCAGGGCCTTCCTTAGGGCCTCGATCTTGGTCGTGGCTCCTGCACATATCACGACACCACGGTCAATATGCAGCACCTATCCTTTCCGGACACACAACAAGTCGTCACTCACCTTGCTTCTCTTGGAGCCGAACCTTAACCTCGCTGAGCTCGTTCTCGGTCCGCTCCAGCCTCTGCCTCAGTTCAGAGACTTCGGCAGCATGCGAGGTTGCGGCCAACAGCGACGCCTGCTTATTCATACATATCATGTTAGTCTCCCATAACAAATGATTGATCCTTTGTCTGGTTCTTCTTTCCAGACATCGGACAGTGTCTCAGGGGCTACTGTCTACACGGGGTTTTTCTCTTTCTTACCTCGAAACCTGTCAACAGGCTGCTGCAGGCTTCATTCAGTCCACTCTTGGCGGACTGAATCTTCTTGATCACCGCACCCATAAGGACACGGTGCTCGTCCACGACGGAGGCGCCTCGAAGCGCCTCCATCAGGTTATCCGGCACCACTGGATGGACAGGCGCCACCGGTGGAAGCGGCGCACCCCCCTCCTTCAAAGGGGGCTGCTTGCCCGACTCCGGAGCCATATGGGCATCCGGAATCGTATTCGGCTGAGGGCCGAACTGGATGCGGCCCTCTTCGCCAGTCTCCATGGGGATCGGCTCCTCAATGTATCCGGCAGTGGAGGTCTCGCCTTGTGGCGCCTCCCGGACGGTGTCCTGGGCTCCTCCCCAGATTGGAGTGGTCCTCCCGGATAACACTTCGGTGTCGTCCCTGGCCTCGGTGGAGTAAGCAAGCGGTGGCGACATGCTCGCCATCTTCGACGAAGCCAACGAACCTCCAGATGAGGATCGCTGGATAAGGTCGCAGGCCGGATTGCAATAGTACAATTAACTATGTCAAGATAATGAAGAGAAAGGGCCGGATGCGCGCATGAGCAAGCCATGTCACTTACGATGCGGCCTGGGGCTTAGTGTGGGGGCGTCGTTCCGGACAGCTGTCAACGTCCCACGCAGTGTTGATCGCTGGGGCGCCCTTCCCCTTCTTAGGCGTTTCCGCCTCCGGATGCGCCGAAGCCGCCCTCTTCTTCTTCCTCTCCTCAGGGGGAGGATTGTTTTCCTCCTCCTCCTCCTCTTGCTCACCATTGTCCTCGGGGACAGAGGAATGAGATTCGTCGTCTTCATGTCCGAAGTACCCTTGCGACGGGGCCACTCTTGGCCCCCTTGGCCTTCTTCTTGGACTTCTTCTCCGGTGCCTTATAAGGCGCCGGCACCAGCATCTTCGCTAGACGCGGGATGGCCAGTTCTTCAGGCAGCGAAGCCGGACACTGGATCCTCTTCGCCCTCTCCATCCAGTCCTGAAAAAGCAGCAATAAAAGCTCAGGCATCATCCTTGAAACAAACAAGTGGAGAATGCATCAAAAGAGACATACCTCGCTAGCGAGGTGTTTAGCGTTGTGCCCGCGATCTGAATCTGCGGCCGGCGGTTTCTCGTTGCCCTTAAAGAGCAACTTCCATGCACCTTCGTGAGTAGTCTCGAAGAGCCTCACCAGGGCCTGGTGCTTCTTCGGGTTGAACTCCCACAGAGGATGGCTTCGGCGCTGGCACGGAAGGATCCGGCGAACTAGCATCACCTGGATCACATCAACGAGCTTGACGTTCTTGGTTACCATGCTTTGAACGCGCGTCTGTAGCGCTATCACCTCATCAGGGGAACCCCAGTCCGGACTCTTCTCGACCCAGGAGGTGAGTCGCATGGGAGCGCCGGAGCGGAATTCGGCAGCTGCAGCCCAAGTGGTGCCGCGAGGTTCTGTGATGTAGAACCACTGCTTCTGCCACTCCTTTACCATGTCCACAAAAGTACCTTTGGGCCAGGAGACGTTGGACAACTTGCTCACTATGGCTCCTCTGCACTCCGCGTGCTGGCCATCCACCACCTTTGGCTTCACGTTAAAGACTTTGAGCCACAGCCCGAAGTGGGGTTGGATGCGGAGGAAGGCCTCACACACGACGATAAACGCCGAGATGTTGAGGAAGGAATTCAGGGACATATCATGGAAATCTATCCCGTAATAATACATCAGCTCGCAGATGAAAGGGTGGAGTGGAAACCCTAGCCTGCGGAAGAAATGGGGGATGAACACTACCCTCTCAGTGGGCTTCGGCATGGGGACGACTTGTCCCTCGGTCGGCAGACGGTGAGTGATATCCTTCGCCAAGTATCCGGCCGCCCGAGGCTCCGTAATGTTCTCCTCCTTGACGGAGGAGACTATCCACTTGCCTTGACCTATGGATCTGGACATGGTTGCTTGAGTGGAAAGGAGATGAGAACTTGGGCGCTAGAGCTCGAGATTGGAAAGGAGGAGACAGAGAGAGGGCATGAGAGAGGAAGAGGGAGTCCTTATCCCCTTATAAAGGCAACGAATATTAAACGCCTCCTCACTCGCCTTAAGATTCGCATATTCCCAAGGGCTGTATAAACGGCACGGTTGGGTTACCCATGCCTGCATTGATGAGAATCCCGCGATAAGGGGACACGATCTCTGCTTTGACAAGGCGTGCCAATGGCAACCACGTCTTGGGACGTGGGGCGTCGAAACATGAAAACGGTTTGGAATTATGGCCGGTCAGACGTAATATCATGCTACAAAAAAGTTGTCAGCGGATGGTACTCGTGTAAGAATATATTCTCTCCGCGGTTGTGTATGGTGTATGTGACAGGTAGGAATACTATCATCGCATCCGAAGACTATCTTGAAGTTCGGATAGAAGGGAACCCGCCTTGCAATGCCGAAGACAATCTGCACGCCGGACTCCTCGTCATTGATGCCAGGTTCAGGGGCTACTGAGGGAGTCCTGGACTAAGGGGTCCTCGGGCGTCCGACCTGTTATCCATGGGCCGGACTGATGGGCTGAGAAGACATGAAGACCGAAGACTGTACCTGTGTCCTGATTGGACTCTCCTTGGCGTGGAAGGCAAGCTTGGCGACCGACTATGAAGATTCCTTCTTATGTAACCGACTCTATGTAACCCTAGATCCCCCCCGGTGTCTATATAAACTGGAGGGGTTAGTCCGGAAAGGATATACTCATTTCCATAGTCATACAGGCTAGGCTTCTAGGGTTTAGCCATTATGATCTCGCGGTAGATCAACTCTTGTAACACTCATATTCATCAAGATCAATCAAGCAGGACGTAGGGTATTACCTCCATAGAGAGGGCCCGAACCTGGGTAAACATCGTGTCCCCTGTCTCCTGTTACCATCGATCCTAGACGCACAGTTCGGGACCCCCTACCCGAGATCCGCCGGTTTTGACACCGACAACAAGCTTGACCCCAAAACTGCACACAGTTAAGGTCTTGGCACTAGAATCTATCGGGCCTGACCTGGAGCAAGTTGTCAGTTTCCTAAGATGCTTTCCGTGCCTGGAGAAGCTATATATCGAGGTGATGTTCCTTTCTTGTTAAATGTTAACCATAAGGGAGTTCAGTTTGTGACACCTCTTTCCAAGTTTACAATGACAATGTACTACGATTTCTGAAGGTTCTTTTGGAGGATTTCAGTACATACATGCCCCCCATATTGGTTGCTTGATCCATATGGTTACATTCAATAAGCATTTCTCCTTTGGATTCACCTGTACTAGTTTTCTAAGGGAACTTTTCATCCACTCCATCCTCTTGTGAAGAAGGCTACATTTTTCTAGAATGTAATCAAATACCCATGTTAATCTTGTCAAATCGAAGATGGAATGTTAGTGCATTTTACAAATCCTGCAAACCAAATAGCTAGGCCTATAGTAATGTTCAAAACTGCATGTAAGCACTAACATGTTATCTTCTTTTGCATATACGATTAGGCCCAGTGGTGGATAATGTGATACAATATAACAATCACATCGAATGCCTAGATCTGCATCTCTCATAAATTACTTTGAACTCCTACCAAGGGACCTTACCGGAGATTATATTCGCCTGGTTCTTTGTTCTCAGAGTAAGGGTGCTGAAGGAAATGAGGTTTTCCCTACATTTATTTCGCAAAAATGAATGGTCTGTTTATCAGCGTCGGCGCCTGCGGCAGAATGGAGTAGGCTCCAAAAATGCTGAATTTAATTTTGGAACTTCAGATGACAGAGTAATCGGAAGTCATCGGGTCAACCCCATACATGACTTCTTAGTGGCTGACCCCTTTGCAAAAATTGTGAGGTTTCGAAGCCAGACTTAGAAGAGGTGATATTAGTTTGAACCTCTTCGATATCCATGTTCAGCGCATCAGCGCGAGCTTTTGCAGCTGATGAGCTGAATTTCATTTCTAATATCAGTTTGAACCTTGTAATCTTCGAATTTGAGCCATATAACTCTGGAATTTGAACCTTGTAACATTTCAAGCTTTTGTGGTACAATCGTTGAAATGGCATCATATGAGACTCGTATATTGCTAGCACTATTTTGACCTTAATATGCAATGGTATTAGTTTTTAACCATTCTCGAATCAGTTTACCTTGTCGATCTCACAACACACGATCTATACAGCTAACTCGATTGCGATATTTGACAATATTGCACACAGTTGGTTTCTTCCACCGTGTGCACTATAGAGCGCAGAATTAATTATCGCACTCGAGTGTCCATCGTCACCCTTCTGTGTAACTTTGACCTCATCACCCAAGGGTAAACTTATGACCGAAGTCATTCCACACACTTCGTTTTTACAAAGCTTTTTGCCAATAAATGCCCACGATTTGTCCCTCTTCTAGCCGACGCGTGGCCAAACTAGCCGGGCGGGAAGCTTGCGCGGTAGCGCGGGAACATGCTCTTTGAGCCCACGCTTGGGGCGCAGTGTTGTCAAGCATGCACTGGATTCTGGAATCCTCCGCTATGAACGCCGTGACAAGACGTGACGATTACAGGCCGACCGGCCCCCATTTATTACAGCGGCCATTTAACCTACCCTTGTGTCTCTTCAACCTTTTGATCGCGCCCCACCATTGCGAGAAGCACACCCACCATGAGAAATTCTTAGAGGGTATCCTGCGTGGCTCCAATGGCGCTCCGAGCGGCTGCCGACGACGGGCAGCAGTTCACCATGCGTGCCGTGGTGGACACCCACAGAAGGTTCATGGACCTCTCGGTGGTGTACACCAATGACCCGGTCTAGGCAGAGCACTCTGAGGGAGTCCTAGATTAAGGGGTCCTCGGGCGTCCGACCTGTTGGACATGGGCCGGACTGATGGGCCGTGAAGATACAAGACAGAAGACTCTCTCCCGTGTCTAGATGGGACTCTCCTTGGCGTGGATGGCAAGCCTGGCGTTCGGATATGAAGATTCCTTTCTCTGTAACCGACTTTGTACAACCCTAGTCCCCTCCGGTGTCTATATAAACCGGAGGGCTTAGTCCGTAGAGGCAATCACAATCATACAGGCTAGACTTCTAGGGTTTTAGCCATTACGATCTCGTGGTAGATCAACTCTTGTAATCCTCATACTCATCAATATCAATCAAGCAAGACGTAGGGTATTACCTCCATCAAGAGGGCCCGAACCTGGGTAAAACATCGTGTCCCCTGCTTCCTATTACCATCAACCTTAGATGCACAGTTCGGGACCCCCTACCCGAGATCCGCCGGTTTTGACACCGACATTGGTGCTTTCATTGAGAGTTCCTCTATGACGTCGAAGACAGGATTGATGGCTCGCCTTGTTATCGAGGACAGTATCACCTCCAGCGGAGCCCTGGCCTCAGGCCAGACCCTCCGGCTGGGCGGCTTTACCATGACCGCCCGTCCGGCTGTTGAGCCGACGATGACTTCTCGGGTCATAGAAAATCGCCTCCATGTTGACTCCGAATACTCCAAACGGATGGATCCGACGGAGTTGTCGTCTTTAAAAAAACTCCTCGATCGCATCGCCGCCTTGGGGGTCACTACAGACTACAATCGGATCGGGCTTAAACCCGATCAAAGAGAAATCAAATCTCCGCCAATCACCCATCAGATAGCGGTAGTAGAGGAGCAAATCAACAACTCTTCCTCTATATTGAGGACGAACTATGTTCAGATTTCCGAGCTCGAAGAGCTGGATACCCGTCCATGGAACAACACGCCCTGTCCTCCGAACCTAGAATCGGATGGTGGACCCGAAAAAATCGGTTGATATCCCAGAGCCCAAACTATTAAGCTCGGAAGTTTCTCAATCTCCGGATCCCAAATTGGGTCAGGGTTTAGATTTAAAGCCACCCACCCACCCAGATATGCACGATCTCATGTACATACGACAACAGTCTCAGGAAATAGTCCATCACTTTTGGGCCAAATTCCTCCTTGTCAAAGACAAGATTAAAGATTGCCGCGACGAAGACGCGATCCCAGTATTCTGCAATAATTGCACGGACGAAGGAATCCTCAACGCCATCAACCGCCATCGAGTATTACACTTCGCTGACTTGGCAACCCTAGTACAGAAGTACTGCGCAATGGAAAGCGCCTGGAAAACTCAGGCAGCTCGCTGGGAACCACCGGTTTCCACTCAACCCCTCGTCCGGGCAAAAAGGATGCACCCTCGTGGGGCGCCTGACCCAATAGTAAAGAAATCTAAGCCCATCACGGGGCGCGGAACTGTTCTGGAGGGATGGCTTGATACCATACCAACCCACAGCCTTAGAGCATGTTGGATACTGCAGCAGGTGGCCAAGAGCGGTGGGGATATCCTCACCAAAAAAACCTCAGAACAACACCCCCCGGAAGACGACGACCTCAGCATATTGACGTTCGTCGAGACTTTTGCTTCAAACAATCGGCGCAAAAGGGCCTTCCACAACCTCGCCGAAGTCTGCCAAGTCGCAGCAATAAACCACTGGAACGACACGGCCATAACTTTCAATGCCAGTGATGAACCAAAATTCGGACAGTCCAGGCACCACCCGCCTTGGTCCTCAATCCAATTGTGGACGGTTTTGGCTCACCAAAGTGCTCATGGACGGCGACAGTGGACTAAACCTCATCTACGAGGACACACTCAACAAAATGGAAATAGACAGGAGCCGCTGTTGGTGTCAAAACCGGCAGATCTCGGGTAGGGGGTCCCGAACTGTGCGTCTAAGGTTGATGGTAATAGGAGACAGGGGACATGATGTTTACCCAGATTCGGGCCCTCTCTATGGAGGTAATACCCTACTTCCTACTTGATTGATCTTGATGAATATGAGTATTGCAAGAGTTGATCTACCTCGAGATCGTAATGGCTAAAACCCTAAAAGTCTAGCCAATGTGATTATGATCGTCCCTAGGACTAAACCCTCTGGTTTATATAGACACACCAGAGGGTACTAATGTTATACAAAGTCGGTTACATAGAAAGGAAATAGTACATCCGGCCGCCTAGCTTGCCTTCCACGCAAAGGAGAGTCCCATCTGGACACGGGAGAAAGTCTTCTATCTTGTACCCTCATGGCCCAATAGTCCGGCCCATGTCCAACAGGCCGGACGCCTGAGGACCCCTTAGTCTAGGATTCCCTTAGTAGCCCCCGAACCAGGCTTCAATGACGAGGTGTCCGGCGCGCAGATTGTCTTCGACATTGTGATGTCTACTACACAACCTTCTTCTTGTAGACGTTGTTGGGCCTCCAAGTGCAGAGGTTTGTAGGACAGTAGCAAATTTCCCTCAAGTGGATGACCTAAGGTTTATCAATCCGTGGGAGGCGTAGGATGAAGATGGTCTCTCTCAAGCAACCTTGCAACCAAATAACAAAGAGTCTCCTGTGTCCCCAACACACCCAATACAATGGTAAATTATATAGGTGCACTAGTTCGGCGAGGAGATGGTGATACAAGTGCATTATGGATAGTAGATAATGGTTTTTGTAATATGAAAATATGAAAACATCAAGGTAGCAAGTGGTAAAAGTGAGCACAAATGGTATTGCAATGCTAGGAAACAAGGCCTAGGGTTCATACTTTCACTAGTGCAAGTTCTCTCAACAATAATAACATAATTGGATCATATAAAAATCCCTCAACATGCAACAAAGAGTCACTCCAAAGTCACTAATAGCGGAGAACAAACGAAGAGATTATTGTAGGGTATGAAACCACCTCAAAGTTATTCTTTCTGATCGATCTATTCAAGAGTTCATACTAGAATAACACCTTAAGACACAAATCAACCAAAACCCTAATGTCACCTAGATACTCCAATGTCACCTCAAATATCCATGGGTATGATTATATGATACGCATCACACAATCTCAGATTCATCTATTCAACCAACACAAAGAACTTCAAAGAGTGCCCCAAAGTTTCTACCAGAGAGTCAAGACGAAAATGTGTGCCAATCCCTATGCATAAGTTCACGAGGTCACGGAACTCGCAAGTTGATCACCAAAACATACATCAAGTGGATCACATGATATCCCATTGTCACCACAGATAAGCACGTGCAAGACATACATCAAGTGTTCTCAAATCCTTAAAGACTCAATCCGATAAGACAACTTCAAAGGGAAAACTCAATCCATTACAAGAGAGTAGAGGGGGAGAAACATCATAAGATCCAACTATAATAGCAAAGCTCGCGATACATCAAGATCGTGCCAACTCAAGAACACAAGAGAGAGAGAGATCAAACACATAACTACTGGTACATACCCTCAGCCCCGAGGGAGAACTACTCCCTCCTCGTCATGGAGAGCGCCGAGATGATGAAGATGGACACCGGAGAGGGACTCCCCCCTCCGGCAGGGTGCCAGAACGGGTCTCGATTGGTTTTCGGGGGCTACAGAGGCTTCTGGCGACGGAACTCCCAATCTAGGTTTCTTTCTGGAAGTTTTGGGTTATATAAGAGGTGTTGGAGTCGGGAACAAGGCAGGGGGGTCTCCGGGCTGTCCACGAGGCAGGGGGCGCGCCCAGGGGGGTGGGCGCCCCCCACCCTCGTGGGCAGCCCGAGACTCTTCTGGCCCAATTCTTTTACTTCCTGGCCTTCTTCTGGTCCAAAAATAAGTTCCGTGAAGTTTCTGGTCAATTGAACTCCGTTTGGTTTTCCTTTTCCGCGATACATAAAAACAACGAAAAAACAGAAACTGGCACTGGGCTCTAGGTTAATAGGTTAGTCCCAAAAATCATATAAAATAGCATATAAATGCATATAAAACATCCAAGGTTGATAATATAATAGCATGGAACAATCAAAAATTATAGATACGTTGGTGACGTATCAAGCATCCCCAAGCTTAATTCCTGCTCGTCCTCGAGTAGGTAAATGATAAAAAGAGAATTTTTGATGTGGAATGCTACCTAACATATTTATCAATGTAATCTTCTTTATTGTGGCAAGAATATTCAGATCCATAAGATTCAAGACAAAAGTTTAATATTGACATAAAAATAACAATACTTCAATCATACTAACTAAGCAGTCATGTCTTCTCAAAATAACATGGCCAAAGAAAGCTCATCCCTACAAAATCATATAGTTTGGCTATGCTTCATTTTCGTCACACAAAAATGCTCCCATCATGCACAACCCCGATGACAAGCCAAACAATTGTTTCATAATTTAGTAATCTCAAACTTTTTTCAACTTTAACACAATACATGAGCGTGAGCCATGGACATAGCACTATGGGTGGAATAGAATATAATGATGGGGGTTGTGTGGAGAAGACAAAAAATGAGAAAGTCTCACATTGACGCGACTAATCAACGGGCTATGGAATGCCCATCAATTGATGTCAATGCAAGGAGTAGGGATTGCCATGCAACGGATGCACTAGACCTATAAATGTATGAAAGCTCAACAAAAGGAACTAAGTGGGTGTGCATCCAACTTGCTTGCTCACGAAGACCTAGGGCATTTGAGGAAGCCCATCGTTGGAATATACAAGCCAAGTTCCATAATTAAAGATTCCCACTAGTATATGAAAGTGACAAAACAAGAGACTCTCTATCATGAAGATCATGGTGCTACTTCGAAGCACAAGTGTGGGAAAAGGATAGTAGCATTGCCCCTTTTTTATTTTTTATTTTTGGGCCTTTTTTATTTGGCCTTTTTGGGACAATGCTCTATTAATGATGATCACCACACTTCTATTTATTTACAACTCAATGATTACAACTCGATACTAGAACAAAGTATGACTCTATATGAATGCCTCCAGCGGTGTACCGGGAAGGGCAATGAATCAAGAGTGACATGTATGATAAATTATGCATGGTGGCTTTGCCACAAATACGATGTCAACTACATGATCATGCAAGGCAATATGACAATGATGATGTGTGTCATGATGAACGGAACAGTGGAAAGTTGCATGGCAATATATCTCGGAATGGCTATGGAAATGCCATAATAGGTAGGTATGGTGGCTGTTTTAAGGAAGATATAAGGAGGTTTATGTGTGATAGAGCATATCATATCACGGGGTTTGGATGCACCGGCGAAGTTTGCACCAACTCTCAAGGTGAGAAAGGGCAATGCACGGTATCGAAGAGGCTAGCAATGATGGAAGGGTGAGAGTGAGTATAATCCATGGACTCAACATTAGTCATAAAGAACTCACATACTTATTGAAAAAATCTACAAGTCATCAAAAACCAAGAACTGCGCGCATGCTCCTAGGGGGATAGATTGGTAGGAAAAGACCATCGCTCGTCCTCGATCGCCACTCATAAGGAAGACAATCAAAGAACACCTCATGTTTCAAATTTGTTACACAACGGTTACCATACGTGCATGCTACGGGACTTGCAAACTTCAACACAACTATTTCTAAAATTCACAATTACTCAACTAGCATGACTCTGATATCACCATCTTCATATATCAAAACAATCATCAAGTATCAAACTTCTCATAGTATTCAATGCACTCTATATGAATGTTTTTATTATATCCCTCTTGGATGGCCATCATATTAGGACTAGTTTCATAACCAAAGCAAATTACCATGTTGTTCTAAAAGATTCTCAAAATAATATAAGTGAAGCATGAGAGTTTAACAATTTCTTCAAAATAAAACCACCACCATGCTCTAAGAAGATATAAGTGAAGCACTAGAGCAAAAGACAAACTACTCCGAAAGATATAAGTGAAGATCAATGAGTAGTCGAATAATTATGCAACTATGTGAAGACTCTCTAACATTTAAGACTTTCAGATCTTGGGATATTATTCAAACAGAAACCAAGAAAAAGAAAATAAAATGACGCTCCAAGCAAAACACATATCATGTGGTGAATAAAAATATAGCCTCAAGTAAAGTTACCGACAAACGAAGACGAAAGAGGGGATGCCATCTGGGGCATCCCCAAGCTTAGGCTCTTGGTTGTCCTTGAATATTACCTTGGGGTGCCTTGCGCATCCCCAAGATTAGGCTCTTGGTTGTCCTTGAATATTACCTTGGGGTGCCTTGGGCATCCCCAAGCTTAGGCTCTTGCCACTCGTTATTCCATAGTCCATCGAATCTTTACCCAAAACTTGAAAACTTCACAACACAAAACTTAACAGAAAACTCGTAAGCTCCGTTAGTATAAGAAAATAAATCACCAGTTTTGGTACTGTTGTGAACTCATTCTAAATTCATATTGGTGTAATATCTACTGTATTCCAACTTCTCTATGGTTCATAAACTCCGATACTACTCATAGATTCATCAAAATAAGCAAACAACACAATGAAAACAGAATCTGTCAAAAACAGAACAGTCTGTAGTAATATGTATCAAACGTATACTTCTGTAACCCCAAAAATTCTGAAATAAATTGGTGGACCTGAGGAATTTGTCTATTAATCATCTTCAAAAAGAATCAACCTAATCGCACTCTCCAGTAAAAAATGGCAGCAAATCTCGTGAGCGCTAAAGTTTCTGTTTTTTACAGCAAGATCGCAAAGACTTCACCCAAGTCTTCCCAAAGGTTCTACTTGGCACAAACACTAATTAAAACATAAACCAAATCTAAGCAGAGGCTAGATGAATTATTTATTACTAAACAGGAGCAAAAAGAAAAGAACAAAAATTAAGTTGGGTTGCCTCCCAAGAAGCGCTATCGTTTAACGCCCCTAGCTAGGCATGATGATTTCAATGATGCCCACATAAAAGATAAGAATTGAAACATAAAGAGAGCATCATAGAGAATATGAATAGCACATTTAGGTATAACCCACTTCATATGCATAGAGATTTTGTGAGCAAACAACTTGTGGGAACAAGAATCAACTAGCATAGGAAAGCAAAACAAGCATAACTTCAAGATTTTAAGCACATAGAGAGGAAACTTGATATTATTGCAATTTATACAAGCATATATTCATCCCTCATAATAATTTTCAGTAGCATCATGAATGAATTCAACAATATAGCTATCACATAAAGCATTATTTTCATGATGCATAGGCATAGAAATTTTATTACTCTCCACATAAGCAAATTTATTGTCATGGATAATAGTGGGAGCAAACTCAACAAAATAACTATCATGTGAAGCATAATCCATTTGAAAATTAAAATCAAGATGGCAAGTTTCATGGTTATCATTACTCTTCATAGCATACATGTCATCACAATAATCATAATATATAGCAACTTTGTTCACATAATCAATTGGAACCTCTTCTGAAATAGTGGATCCATCACTAAATAAAGTCATGACCTCTCCAAATCCACTTTCATCAATATAATCATCATAAATATGAGGCATGCTATCATCATAATAAATTTGCTCATCAAAACTTGGGGGACAAAAAATATCATCTTCGTCAAACATAGCATCCCCAAGCTTGTGGCTTTGCATATCATTAGCATCATAGATATCCAAGGAATTCATACTAACAACATTGCAATCATGCTCATCATACAAAAATTTAGTGCCAAACATTCTAATGCATTCTTCTTCTAACACTCTGGCACAATTATCGTAATCCTTATTTTCATAAAAGACATTAAAAATATGAAGCATATGAGGTACCCTCAATTCCATTTTTTTATTTTTCTATAGACTAAACTAGTGATAAAACAAGAAACTAAAAGATTCGATTGCAAGATCTAAAGATATACCTTCAAGCGCTAACCCCCCGGCAACGACGCCAGAAAAGAGCTTGATGTCTACTACACAACCTTCTTCTTGTAGATGTTGTTGGGCCTCCAAGTGCAGAGGTTTGTAGGACAGTAGCAAATTTCCCTCAAGTGGATGACCTAAGGTTTATCAATCTGTGGGAGGCGTAGGATGAAGATGGTCTCTCTCAAGCAACCCTGCAACCAAATAACAAAGAGTCTCTTGTGTCCCCAACACACCCAATATAATGGTAAATTGTATAGGTGCACTAGTTCGGTGAAGAGATGGTGATACAAGTGCAATATGGATAGTAGATAATGGTTTTTGTAATCTGAAAATATAAAAACAACAAGGTAGAAAGTGGTAAAAGTGAGCACAAACGGTATTGCAATGCTAGGAAACAAGGCCTAGGGTTCTAATACGTCTCCGTCGTATCTATAATTTTTGATTGTTCCATGCCAATATTCTACAACTTCCATATACTTTTTGGCAACTTTTTATACTATTTTTGGGACTAACATATTGATCCAGTGCCCAGTGCCAGTTCCTGTCTGTTGCATGTTTTTGGTTTCGCAGAATATCCATATCAAACGAAATCCAAACGGGATAAAAACGTACGGAGAATTATTTTGGAATATTTGTGATTTTTGGGAAGAAAATCAACGCGAGACGGTGCCCGAGGTGGCCACGATGGTGGGGCCCACGGCCACTACAGGCGGGCGCGCCCCCACCCTCGTGGGCCACCCGTAAGGCGGTTGATGCTCTACTTTGGCCGCAAGAAAGCTAATTTTTGGAAAAAGATCTGGGCGAAGGTTTCAATCCAATCGGAGTTAAGGATCTTCGGATATAAAAGAAAGGGGTAAAAGGGCAGCAAAACAGAACACACAAACAGAGAGAGACAGAGAGACAGATCCAATCTCAGAGGGGCTCTCGCCCCTCCCACGCCATGGAGGCCAAGGACCAGAGGGGAAACCATTCTCCCATCTAGGGAGGAGGTCAAGGAAGAAGAAGACGAAGGGGCCCCCTCTCCCCTTCTCTTCTGGTGGCGCTGGAACGCTACCGTGGCCATCATCATCACCGTAATCTTCACCAACAACTTCACCGCCATCATCACCAACTATTCCCCCCTCTATGTAGCGGTGTAATCTCTCTCTTACCCGCTGTAATATCTACTTAAACATGGTGCTCAACGCTATATATTATTTCCCAATGATGTATGGCTATCCTATGATGTTTGAGTATATCTGTTTTGTCCTATGGGCTATTTGATGATCAAGGTTGGTTTGAGTTGCATGTTTTGTTATTGATGTTGTCCTATGGTGCTCTCCGTGTCGCGCAAGCGTGAGGGATCCCCGCTGTAGGGTGTTGCAATACGTTCATGATTCGCTTATTGTGGGTTGCGTGAGTGACTGAAACACAAACCCGAGTAAGGGGGTTGTTGCGTATGGGATAAAGAGGACTTGATACTTTAATGCTATGGTTGGGTTTTAACTTAATGATCTTTAGTAGTTGCGGATGCTTGCTAGAGTTCCAATCATAATTGCATATGATCCAAGTAGAGAAAGTATGTTAGCTTATGCCTCTCCCTCATATGAAACTGCAATAATGATTACCGGTCTAGTTATCGATTGCCTAGGGACAAATAACTTTCTCGTAACAAAACACTCTTTACTAAAACTAATTTAGTTGTGTCTTTATCTAAACAGCCCCTACTTTTTATTTACGCGCTCTTTATTATCTTGCAATCTTATCCAACAACACCTACAAAGTACTTCTAGTTTCATACTTGTTCTAGGTAAAGCGAACGTTAAGCATGCGTAGAGTTGTATCGGTGGTCGATAGAACTTGAGGGAATATTTGTTCTGCCTTTAGCTCCTCATTGGTTTCGACACTCTTACTTATCGAAAACTGTTGCGATCCCCTATACTTGTGGGTTATCAGGTTCATACTTTCACTAGTGCAAGTTCTCTCAACAATAATAACAAAATTGGATCATATAAAAATCTCTCAACATGCAAAAAAGAGTCACTCCAAAGTCACTAATAGCGGAGAACAAACGAAGATATTATTGTAGGGTACGAAACCACCTCAAAGTTATTCTTTCTGATCGATCTATTCAAGATTTCATACTAGAATAGCACCTTAAGACACAAATCAACCAAAACCCTAATGTCACCTAGATACTCCAATGTCACCTCAAGTATCCGTGGGTATGATTATACGATATGCATCACACAATCTCAGATTCATCTATTCAACCAACACAAAGAACTTCAAAGAGTGCCCCAAAGTTTCTATCGGAGAGTCAAAACGAAAACGTGTGCCAACCCCTATGCATAAGTTCAAGAGGTCACGAAACTCGCAAGTTGATCACCAAAACATACATCAATTGGATCACATGATATCCCATTGTCACCACAGATAAGCACGTGCAAGACATAGATAAGTGTTCTCAAATCCTTAAAGACTCAATCCGATAAGACAACTTCAAAGGGAAAACTCAATCCATTACAAGAGAGTAGAGGGGGAGAAACATCATAAGATCCAACTATAATAGCAAAGCTCTCGATACATCAAGATCGTGCCAACTCAAGAACACGAGAGAGAGAGAGAGATCAAACACATAGCTAGTGGTACATACCCTCAGCCCCGAGGGAGAACTACTCCCTCCTTGTCATGGCGAGTGCCGGGATGATGAAGATGGCCACTGGAGAGGGATTCCCCCTCCGGCAGGGTGCCGGAACGGGTCTAGATTGGTTTTCGGTGGCTACGAAGGCTTCTGGCGGCGGAACTCCCGATCTAGGTTTCTTTCTGGAAGTTTTGGGTTATATAAGAGGTGTTGGAGTCGGCAACAAGGCAGGGGGTCTCTGGGCTGTCCACGAGGTAGGGGGCGCGCCCACCCCTGGGCGCGCCCCCACCCTCATGGGCAGCCCAAGACTCTTCTGGCCCAATTCTTTTACTTCCTGGCCTTCTTCTGGTCCAAAAAAAAGTTCTGTGAAGTTTCAGGTCAATTGGACTCTGTTTGGTTTTCCTTTTCTACGATACTTAAAAACAACAAAAAACAGAAAATGGCACTGGGCTCTAGATTAATAGGTTAGTCCCAAAAATCATATAAAATAGCATATAGATGCATATAAAACATCCAAGGTTGATAATATAATAGCATGGAACAATCGAAAATTATAGATACGTTGGAGACGTATCACATTGCAAGGCGGGTTCCTCCTCCGATCACTTCAAAGTATCTGACTTAAAGAGCTGTATTCGGCCCTCCATTTAATGTCACATCCATCATCTTCTGTGCCTCCATACCTTCTGCTCCATGCGTCGAGCGAATACGAGAGGTCTGAGTATTTTTGCACAACCCCCCTCCGGCCATATAAAAAGGCATCTATTTAAAGGGGTTGGATCTCAGATCCATTCCACACCCAGCGGAAAATCTTCAGAGTCTTGCCAAGGGAAACCATTAATCATGGCTAATGTCCCCAGTTCTTCCTCCCGCCCTCACGGCTCCGAAAAAGGTGATTGGGGGAGATGCTTTGTACCCCATGAGCAGTTGGCTAAGCTCTAAACACAGGGATTCCTTCCCCTGCGGATCTGGTCCTTGTTCGAGCAGGATTGACCTCCTTTATAGGCGAGTCCTGGCGGAAAATTTCCCCAATCCAACAAGGGGGGAACAAGTGTGCTTTGTGTCTTACTTGTTGAGAGGCGTCGGGTTTCCAATCCACCCTTTCCTCCATGGACTCCTGGAGTATTACGGCCTCCAATAGCACAACCTCACGTCGGCCTCTATCCTGCGATCGCAGGTTTTGTTGCCCTGTGCGAGCTTTTCCTGGGCTGTGAAGCCCACTTTGAGTTGTGGACGAAGCTATTCTGCCTCGTCCCTCGCAACCCAGAAGGGCCGATATTTGAGGTGGGCGGTGCCAAAGTATAGCGCATAGCTGGAACCGGATACCTGTCTGGCACACCGAAGAAGGCGCCCGAGGAATGGCCTTGGAATGTTTTTATATTGAAGACGTTGCTCATCCCGACCCAGTTCGAATGGGCCTTCCTGAATTTTCAAATGCTCCGCTAAAGAAGCATCATAGCTGGCGTCCTCGGAGCCTCGAGGAGGAAGATAGTGTGGAAGTCTGCCAACTGATGGACAAGATAAAGACACTTGCCCAATCCAGATTACCAATAATCGAGGTGATGGTGACTTCCATAGTGCGGGGGGTTCAGCCACTCCAGTACCGAGGGCTTCCCATGTGGCACTATAATGGGGAGGATGACGCCTCACGCTGCGGTCGAAAAGATCCGGACTCCCCCACTGCTTTGCTCAAAATATTGGCCGAGCTATACAAAGGGGAGGAAGAGGAGTTCGGTCATCTTAAACGCCGAGATGGGTTTTCTATGTACAACCCTCTGAGCTGGGCAAGTTCAAGTTCCACCACTTTACTCAATCTTCTATCTGAATCACTTTTAACGGACTTTAACCCATCTACTTACAATAGGAATGGTGGAGGGTTACCGAGGGGATCCATAATGCCGCCCCACAACCCGAGGATCACAACCGAGATCTTGATCCCGGATTCGAAGAGGATCAGGACATATTTGTGGAGATCGAGAAGGGAGTGTTCTACCAGGCGAGCTACGATGGCACAGTTGTGCCAATCGTGGCCGACTATCCTGGCCTCCTTCCTGCCTCACACGTAAGTAATGAAGACATATCTCATTTGAAAGAGTTTCCTTATTATGCCTAACCCACCACACTATTTCGTGCTCTAAAGGGGAGGCGCTCGACGCCACAACGTGCACCAGAAGCATCTCCGAGGAGAGCGGTGCCCGCGCCGAGCACATCTTCAAAGAGAAAGGCAAAAGATAATACGACAGAATCTTCATCAAAGAGATAAGGCTTTCTTTTTAAAATATGTCTCCTGGACACCACATCAAATGGTGATGTCATCCGCCGCATTTATCAGGAAAATCATCCGCCGGACTATGTCCGGGGATCCTGCCGGTCGTGCCTCCACTAGTCAGGTTCCAGACCCTGCCCCAAGGATGGGGGTTGACACGGAAGTGGCACCAGACTGTCCTTCTGCAGTGGATTCTGATAATATGTCTGTCACAAACTCTGAAGTGGAGAGCGCCATGAATCATCGTCGTCGGAGGGCCGCTCTCTGTGACTCTGGCTTTTCAAAGGAGGCATTCGATTCCTTCAGCTTAGCTGATGTGTACATCTGAGCTGCTCGGGATGGACTTGCCAGAGCCACGGACCAACATCTAAAAGATATGCGAGTAAGTGTAGATTTGATAATCATATACCAGTAGCCCCCGAGACTTAAAGCGCTTGATACAACTGATTTAAGGTTCATTGTATAATCAGGCACTTATGGAAAAGAATAGCCTGCTGTCTCAGGAGCTGGCAAAATGTCAGACTCGACTAACAGCGGCGACCACCGAATTGAAAAAAAATCCAAGGTGGCACTGCATGGTAATGTTTCTTCCCATCAGAAACAGTATAATCATATACCAGTAATATTGATACTGTTGTGTTTCTGCTGACAGAATCAATAGAGAAACTGAGAGAGAAACTGAAGGTCGTCCAGGCTGGTGAACAAGAGGCCAAAAGGCAACATGCGGCAGGTGAACATGTGCTAACACGGGTCAGGGGGAAAAGAACAACCTGCAGGATTCCCATACCCAACTGGGCGAAGAACTAAAAGATGTTCGAGCCCAGCTAGTCAAGGAGAATATGAGGCTACAAGGCGTCATATTCAGTATGTTTTTCAAACTTGCCTCCCTATAATTCGGCAAGGGCAGGGACTGACAGGTTTATGTCTGCAGGTATACTAACTGGCCGTCCCGAAGAGGAAATGTCTGGATCTCAAGGCGACTTGCTACAAAAGCTGTCCCAGATGCACGAGCGAGTTCGGCAAGCAATGCAGAGTGTTGCCAAGGCTTTATGGCCATTCGCCTCCCCTCTAGGGAGTATGGCGGAGCTCGTGGAGCTATTCAAAGGGGCACGACGGCGTATTCGATTATGGAAGATATCAGCCTGCCGAGAAGGTGCGAGAAGCCTGGGCCATGGTGAAAACACGGTATACCAAGCTTGATCCAAATCATATGGCCTGGGTCGGACCTGTAGGGTCAGATCGGAAAGAAATTCCTGTTAATTTGGTATATGACCAAGTAGAAGTAGCCGCCAAATATTCCCAACAGGATTGTAAGCTGGACAGCTTGTTAGACGGTATAGAGGAGGAAATTTTTGAGTCCAAGTGACTATGTACTTTCCTTGACATATTTGTCCCCAGCCGGATTGTAAAACGATTTTCATGGCCGACCTTTTCGCTTCGACCTCTGGACCTGAAGGTGCGGAGTGTTTCCGAATACTTGAGCAGCAAAATAGACCGGGGTATGCGTGGAAACCAGGCGTAGGGGTCATAGTTGCTTGAACAGACAAGTTGTATCCGGCTAGCTATGTTATATTACATTGTGTGTCACACCCTAGCTAGTCCAAGCATTAGAATGTGCATCATGTTTAAATTCTTCTTAAATTTGAATTGGGGAAGACAGAACCCCCAACACCCCCCTGGAAACAACTAGGGTTTACTAAAAATATTTTCAATGAACCTGAAATGCCCTTCTAAAAAGTTCACCCTCTTTGTCTTAGGTTAGAACCTCTGGCAAAATTGCTGCACAATTTTCTAGGTCAACAGAAGGTCATTGAATTAAATCATAAGTATTTGAATTTGGGCATTTAAATGCTATAAAATAATCTAAATGCTCAAATAATTCTGGGAATAAATGTTTCCTGTTGGAAATAATCTAAACAGAGGCCACATTTATTTTCAGGATTTTTGGAAATGTTTTAGTATTTTAGATAAAGCTAAACAGTTGTAGTTTAATAGAAAACAGAAACTAAAAAAAAGAGGAGAAAGAAGCCCACCTGGGCCTTACCTGGCTCGGCCCAGCCTACTGGCTCGGCCAGTCACCCCCTACCTTGTGCCAGGAGGCAGGGGCGCGTGCTCGCCACGCGCCGGCCACGCGCCGGCCACCTCCCGCTTCTGCCGACGCCGGGAGACGCCCAGAGGACGCCACGCGACCCCCACGTCTCCCTCTCATCCTCTCGCACTCTCCCCCTCGTCTCTCTCACTCTCCCCCGCGATGGCCGAGCACGTCCCTCGCCGCCGATCGCCGTAGTTGCCACTACAGCCACTCCCTCTCCCCTCCGACGAGCCCATTAGCTCCGCCACAACTCCCTCGTCCTCCCCACCGAGCCACGCTTCGCCGGAAGCCCCGCTTCGCCGCCTTCGCCCTCGTCTTCAACCTCGGGCACCCGAGCCATCTCCGGTCGATTCGCCACCGCCAGGACCTCCCCGAGCTCGCTGACCCCCTCTCCGACTCCGCTGTGAGCTCCTCTTCCTTTCCCCCTAGCCCCCGTGCTCTTTTGGCCCCTGTAGGCGCCGTTTCCACCGCACCCGAGAGCTCCTCGCCGCCGGCCATGTCGCCGTCGTGGCTACGGCCATGCAAGCACGCGTCCGAGCGCCTCACCGTGCTCAGCGCAGCACCAGGAACCCGTAGCCACCACCAGTTCTTCCTCCCGTGCACCGTAGCCTTGAAACCGTCCTCACCCGACTCCGGCGACCGCCAAGCTCGTCGCCGGCGACGTTTCCGGCCACCCCGAGCCCAACTACCACCACCCAACGCTGCGGCTCGTTCCCAGCTATCCGTAGATAGTCTCCGCCGTCGATTTGGTCGCCTGAGGGCGTTTTCCGAAGCCCTCCGCCGTCTCGGCCTCGCCGGCGACTCAACGCCGGCGGGATTAGCCCTGTTGACCGGCGGATTTGACCACTGACGTGGACTGGGTGGGCCCAGCTGACTCCCCTGAGTCAATGACAAGTGGGCCCCCCTCTGCTAATTATCCAGATTAGTTTGTAACTAAAAATTAGTCAGTTTAATTAGTATAGTCACTGACTAGTGGGCCCTGCCCAGTAATTAGGCTAACTAAACGTAGTTAGTGCACTGAGAGGCTGAAAGCAGGGGCCCACCAGTCAGGTTTAACTTGGGCTGGCGCCTTTGACCTGCTGAGGTCAGCATGACGCATTGCTGACGCAGTAATGCATTTTCCGGATTTATTTTTATACAAGAAATTCCAGAAAATGTTTAAAACTTCTAAAAATCATAGAAATTCAACCGTAACTCCAAATGAAATAATTTATATATGAAAAATTATCAGAAAAATTCAATCTATCCATCTGTAATGGTTTCATGCATGACAAAACAAGTTTACCTTGCTGTTTAAGCAGAATAAGGAAATGCACTATTAAGGCCATGTTTAATGAGCTAATATTTGAATCTTTGATTCAAATGAGTTCATTCCTTTCTAATATAACTTGCATTAGGCCAAGACACATTCATATTGCCATGTCATAGCATGCATCATATTGTTGCATATCGTCATGTGTTGATTGTGTTCCGATGTGTTCTCCGTGGTAGGTTCTGCCTCCGAGGATATTCACGAGTATCCAACTGAAGGGCAGTATCCCGCTACCACTCCATCAGGCAAGCAACCATTGATCATTCCGATACAAACCCATGTTCTCGCTTCTGCTCTTGTTTACTGCATTAAGACAACGCGATTCAAACTGCTGTGTGCTACGGTAGTTGAACCCTTATCCTCTGCATGACCTGTCATTGCCACAGTAACTAGATGAAACCCACTAGCATGTGTAGGAGTTGATTGAGCCATGTATGTGATTCCTACCTTGCTATGCCTGCTATGCTTAGAGTTGTGTCAGGTCTGGTTCATCTGGGTGATGGGCTAGAGTGAAATGCTTATGTCGGTAATGTGAGGGATGCGTGAACATGTTTTGGTAAAGGTATCGATGAGAGGCCATGTAGGAGTACATGGTGGGTTGTTTCATTGAGGCCGTCCCTAAGAACTGAGATCTGTATGTGTGATTTAAGATTCAGCTACTACCATGCATTGGGATCCTTAATTGACCCTCTCGGCTTCTTAACCACCCTAGTACTCTGTCCAGGAGTTGCAAATAGTTTCTGGTGTTTGTAGGTTATGTGTTGGCGGCCGTGCGTAGCGCTGACCCTAGGGGTGGGCTATGTTGCGGTAGATACACCGTGGCACGGTGTACCGAGTCACCCGTTTGGTGTCTCGGGAACCCTGTACACATCGTTCGGGGCCGTATGTGGAAACCTCGGCCGGACTCCCTGCGGATGGAACCTGGATAGGCGATAAACCTGGACTAGAGACTTAAGTGTTTAGGTAGGCCGTGGCCGACACCCTCGCTGGGCTTCCGCTTGAAGGTTGCCGAGTACATGTCGTGTAAACGGCGGTAAGTGGTGAAAGCGTGTATGAAGAAGTACACCCCTGCAGGGTATAAAACTATTCGAATAGCCGCGTCCGCGGTAAAGGACTACTTGGTTGCCTATACAGTTCATAGACAAGTTAATGGATACTACTAAAAGACTCAGATAAGTGTGAGTACCGAGGATGGCCCTCTCGTAGGATGACGAGGGAGGATCCCCGGTGGAGTATTGTGTTGGTGAGTAGTGGACTCGTGTGCGAAAACTATTTTACTGGGAAGTTCCGTAGGATAGCTTAGCCAAGAGTCAAAGCTGGCTTGCTGCATTAACCCCACCACCTTCTTGAGAATAAGCATGTTTAGTAGGTTCTGATGTAAGACTTGCTGAGTACCTTTGTACTCATGTTTGCTTAATTACTGTTTTCAGACGACAACACCGCCCCCTCCGATGGTGTTCTATGTAGACCTTGACGTCGACGAGTGACTAGCCACCCAGGTGGTGATCCTGGCCATGGAGGGCCCTATGTAGATAGACAGGCTTCGAGAAGCCTTCTTTCTTTCTAGAGTCTGTACTCAGACTAGTTGCTTCCGCATGTGCTTGTGTTTGTATGACTTGAGTGTCGGGGTCATGTGACCCCTATCTGTATGAACATGCTATGTATGGCTCCCTAGAGCCTTTAAATAAAGTACTTGAATTGTAGAGTTTTGTTGTGATGCCATGCTGTATGTACTCATATCGGGCATATTGTGTGTATGATTGAAATGCTTGGTAT
Organism: Triticum urartu; assembly: GCF_003073215.2. Lineage (NCBI taxonomy): Eukaryota > Viridiplantae > Streptophyta > Magnoliopsida > Poales > Poaceae > Triticum > Triticum urartu. The sequence goes on from NC_053023.1 coordinate 170,371,384, forward strand.
GAGTGGGATCCGACAATCTAGTTGTTTATCCTTGGCAGCCTTTCTTATGGGGAAATGTAGTCTAGTGTTCCTCGAGCCATAGTAGTCCGCTACAGCCCGGTTCACCGAAGTCCTGCTAGCCCAGCACTACTGTTCAGGACACTTGACTGGCCGACATGTGTTTCACTTCGTTCCTATGTCTGTCCCTTTGGGGAAATGTCACGCGGTGATTTCCGGAGTCCTGCCTAGCCTGCTACAGCCCGGGTTCCCCGGAGTCCTGTTAGCCCAGTGCTACAGCTCGGAATCACTCGCTGATGACCGACATGCTCGATGTGATTCATGTATGCCTGTCTCCATAGGTCTGTGCCGCTTTGGGTTCACGACTAGCCATGTCGGCCCGGGTTCTCTGTCATATGGATGCTAGCGACACTATCATATACGTGATCCAAAAGGCGCAAACGGTCCCGGGCCATGGTAAGGCGACACCCGTGGGATATCGTGCGTGAGGCCGCAAAGTGATATGAGGTGTTACCGGCTAGATCGATGTGACCTGGAATCGGGGTCCTGACAGCGTTGGTATCAGAGCCAGGTTGCCTGTAGGTTCTTTGAGCCAAACTGGTCGATGTCGAGTCTAGAAATGCTTAGTTATATGTAGGGGAATTGATTGTGGGAGGGAACGTAAGGTTCTTTTACTCCTTTACCTATGCCTCTGATCTGAGTCATTCTCTCCTCATTCAACGTGGGTTAAGGACTAGGCTCTCTTCCTCTATCAGGTTCACGTGTTACTAACCCGTAGTAGCTTATAGGATTGTTGTTACAAGTCCAAGTTCAGTTTCTACTATTCTTAGTATGTTGCTAATTGAATCAGAACCTTGATATGATGTTGTTGAGTGGTATTCCGAACTGTTGTGGATGTCTCAAATCTTTTTCTGAGCATTTACAGCTGTTATGCTGTCCGATTTTCCCTAGGAATTCTGATGTCTTTGCATTGTGGTTGTGCTTTCAGATGGCCAACCATGCTCAAAACCAAGTGGTTCGCCTGACCCGGTGCCTCGACGTGCCCGGTCATACTGCTATGCTAGTCCGGGTAATGATCGAGACGGGCTACCGTTGGTATCCCGAATACACCGTCGAAGAGCAGTTCCGCGATTTTAATCAAAGCCAATATCTCTGCACCGTCAGGATATTTCCTTCTTATCCTGGGTCTACCGAGCCCCTTCACTGTTCCTATGGACTTGGGGTTACTGTTGAGATGGCTGTGCAGGATGTTGCCTATTCCATGATGACCATTTTGCGAGTCCGGACTGGCCTGCTACGGAACACCGACTTCCGTTACATGCCAGCTTCACTTCCGGGAGCGCAAGGGTATCTTCAGGCTATCTTTGGTGACTCCACTCAGGAGGACTCATTAACTCGTACCACTGCCGAGTTGCTCGAAGATAAGGACCGAGAGAATCGGGCCTTGAGGCTGGAGCTTTTCAATACCCGTGCTGATCATTGGGCCACATTGACTCGGTTTGCACCTGCGGTGCAAGCTGGATGTATGGATACAAGGGATCTGTATCCTGTGAGATCAGCTCTGCCAGACATGGTGGATTGGCGCGACGTGGGAGGCATCACCCCACCCCGTGGTCGCCGCAGGCCACCGTTCGTTGGTCCAAGACCTCATCCTAGCCCCTTTGGTCCACAAGCTCCTCAGGACTGTCTGTTCCCGGATGGTCATGTTGAACTTCCAGGCTACGGAGGTGACTTCTATGAGAACTACTACGGAGCTGTCTGAGTTAGTAGTAGTACCACTAGTACTGTAGTAGTTGTATCTCCACTGTCCTGCGTGATTTGTGGAATACGACTTAGTGTGTAGTCAATTCCGGAGGTGTAGACAAATAATGTATAGGAGCTTGGAATGCCTCCGATGAGATGTAATGTCTTTCATCATAGTTGTACTGTAGCCTGGGCTTGTACTGAACTATGTATGATGTGTATGACCGTTGGTATATATATGGCAGTTTTATATTACCATGACATACGGATGAACATCTCGGCATTCTGTGTTATCCATTACATTCTGCACTTCCTTGCTAAGTTTGAGCCATCCTTGTCTAAACCGTTGTCTTGTTTTCTCCTAGGATGGTCAAGACCCGCAGCAACCCTGCTGCCCCGGAGCAGGGGGAAGCCAGTGCAGCTAGGGGTGAAAATCTGCCTCACCCGCCTTCTCTGGCCGAGGTGATGCTGGAGGCGGAAAGAAACAAGCGTGAGACTAACCGTCTGCTGGAGCGGATTGAGCAGAACACCGCACGCCACCCGCGAAATGACTTGGTGTCAATCAATGACTTTATTAAGCTGTACCCACCAAAGTTCAACCATTCCGTCGAGCCCCTCGACACGGATGACTGGCTTCGCAGCATCACCCACAAGCTACGTTCTGCCAACGTAGCCGAAGCCGACAAGGTTACTTATGCTGCCTATCACCTCGAAGGCCCTGCTAGCCTTTGGTGGGAAAACTTCGAAGCTATGCGCCAGGTCGGCCAAATCACTACTTGGGCTGAATTCAGTGAAGCTTTCCGTGAGCATCACATTCCGGAAGGTCTCATGGATCGCAAGAGGGAGGAGTTCTGCAACTTCACCCAAGGAAGACTGACCATGGATGCTTACAGTCGTGAATTTGGAAATCTGGCACGCTATGCTCCCGAAGAGGTATCTACTGACGCTAAGAAGCAAGCAAGGTTCCGCAAGGGACTTAGCCCTGAGCTTCGCCGCGATCTCCGTCTGCACGAGTGCACATCTTTTCAGAAGTTGGTCAATAAAGCCATCAGTGCTGAGACGGGCCAGACTGATTATGACGCTTCACGCAAGCACTCCCGTGATTTTGGCTCTTCATCCGGCTCTGGAACTCAGAAGCGCCGGGTGTGGATTCCGAGCACGGCACTGCCACCCAGGTTCATCCCGAGGCCATCCTTTGAGGCGTCTCATCCCAACCAACAATTTGCACCGCCCAAGCCCTACGGTGGCCCCGCTGCTAATGCTGCTCCACGCCCCAATGTGGTGACATGCTTCAAGTGTGGAGAGCCGGGTCACTATAGCCGAGAGTGTCCCCAGAACAACAACCCCAATCAAACTGGAAAGTCCGTTGGCCGTGGTAAGCCAGTGGGGAAGACTTTCTACGCCAAGCCGGCCACCACTGCACGTGGCCATGTCAACTATGTTTCAGCCGAGGAGGCTCATGAGGATCCCAACGTTGTCCTTGGTACGCTCCTTGTTAACTGCCATCCAGCATCTGTTCTTTTCGATACTGGAGCATCTCATTCATTCATATCCGAGAACTATGCTCGATTGCATAACACGACATTCTGCGACATGCCCACTTCCATGGTAATTCAAACTCTGGGTTCCAAATGGCAAACTTCTAGAGTAAGCCATGGGAACGAAATTCTTGTCGATAGACTTGTCTTCCTTGCATCCTTATTAGCTCTCAAGTCCTCCGACATAAATATCATCTTGGGTATGGACTGGATGTCAGCTCATTGTGCTAGGATCGATTGTGCCACTAGAACCGTTCAACTTACTCACCCCTCGGGCAAGACAGTTAATGTCTTAACTCGAGTGGCCAAGCGCCAACTTTACTCCCTAAACGCCAACCCCCTTCCAGACCTTGAGGATGTTCCGGTAGTCCGAGATTTTCCGGATGTCTTTCCAGAAGAACTGCCAGGTGTTCCACCTGACAGGGATGTTGAGTTTGTGATAGACCTTGTTCCAGGAACCGTTCCAATTTCTAGAAGACCCTACAAGATGGCACCCTTAGAACTAGCCGAGCTTAAGAATCAACTCGATGAGTCCTTGAAAAAGGGTTTCATCCGTCCTAGTTTCTCTCCTTGGGCTTGCCCCGTCCTCTTCGTTAAGAAGAAGGATGGAACGGATCGAATGGTTGTGGATTACCGACCTGTCAATTTGGTCACCATCAAGAACAAATACCCGCTTCCCAGGATTAACGATCTGTATGATCAGCTCGCTGGATCCTCAGTCTTCTCCAAGATGGATTTGAGGTTGGGTTACCATCAAATCAAAATCAGAACCGGGGACATACCCAAAACGGCCTTTGTTACTCGTTATGGCCAATACGAGTACACCGTCATGTCCTTCGGTTTAACCAATGCCCCGGCTACCTTCTCTCGGTTAATGAACTCAGTCTTCATGGAGTACTTGGATAAATTCGTCGTAGTATACCTCGATGACATACTCATCTACTCCAAGAATGAAGAGGAACATGCCGAACATCTAAGGATGGTATTGATGAAACTTCGAGAGCATCGCCTTTATGCCAAATTCTCCAAGTGTGAATTTTGGTTGCCAGAAGTGACCTATCTAGGCCATGTAATCTCTGGCAAGGGTATTGCTGTCAATCCCGAGCGAGTTCAAGCCGTCCTTGTTTGGACTCCACCTGAGACAGTTAAGCAAGTTCGGAGCTTCCTTGGCTTAGCGAGCTATTGCCGCCGCTTCGTCGAAAATTTCTCCAAGGTTGCTAAACCTCTAACTGAACTCCTCAAGAAAGATAAAAAGTTCGAGTGGACTCCACAATGCGAGGTCATTTTTCGAGAACTGAAAAGACGCCTGACATCTGCCCCCGTACTGGTACCACCAGACTTCTCCAAGGACTTTATTATCTATTGCGACGCCTCGCGACAAGGACTAGGTTGCATACTCATGCAAGATCGTCAGGTAATTGCCTATGCTTCACGGCAATTACACCCACATGAGGAAAATTATCCTACACATGATCTAGAGCTTGCAGCTGTAGTCCATGCACTTAAAACTTGGTGACATTACCTTCTCGGTAATCGTTGCAAGATCTTCACCGACCACAAAAGTTTGAAATATATCTTCACCCAACCAGATTTGAATCTCAGGCAAAGACGTTGGGTCGAGTTGATCTCGGACTACGACTTAGGAATAACTTACACCCCGGGCAAAGCCAATGTCATGGCTGATGCGCTAAGCCGTAAGTCCTATTGTAACAACCTGATGTTACAACAAAGTCAACCACTTCTCCATGAGGAATTTCGTAAGCTAAATCTTCACATTATTCCTCAAGGATTCCTATCCACCCTGGTGGCGAAACCTACCCTTACGGATCAAATCATAACCGCCTAGCGGTATGATAAGGGCATATCCCGGATTAAGGAAAACATCGCTAGCGGAGTTGCTAAATGTTTCTCCATGGATGAGCGAGGTGCTGTTTTCTTCGAGAACCGTTTGGTGGTTCCCAAGAAACAACATCTGCGTCAGTTGATCCTTAAGGAAGCTCATGAATCCCCTCTCACCATTCATCCCGGTAGTACTAAAATGTATCAAGACCTACGCCAGAGGTTTTGGTGGACTAGGATGAAGAGAGAAATCGCTCAATACATTGCTAATTGCGACGTATGTCGTCATGTTAAAGCAGAGCATCAACAGCCTGCTGGCTCTCTTCAACCTTTGGCTATTCCCGAATGGAAATGGGATAAAATCAGTATGGATTTCATCATTGGGTTTCCCAGGACCAAGAGAGGGAATAATGCCATCTTCGTCGTGATCGACCGACTTTCCAAAGTAGCCCACTTTCTACCTGTTCGTGAGAGTATCACCGCTAGCCAGCTAGCCGATTTATACATCTCCCGAATAGTGTCTCTTCATGGTGTTCCATTGGAAATTAATTCAGACTGTGGGAGTCTCTTCACCTCTCGATTTTGGGAAAGTTTCCAAAATGCTATGGGAACTCGTCTCTCCTTTAGCACCGCCTTCCATCCTCAATCAAGTGGTCAAGTGGAACGAGTCAATCAAATTCTGGAAGATATGCTCCGAGCTTCTGTCATCTCGTTCGGAATGAGTTGGGAGAAATGCCTTCCATTCGCGGAGTTTGCTTATAACAATAGTTATCAAGCCAGCTTAGGCAAGGCTCCTTTCGAAGTTCTCTATGGACGAAAATGTCGAACGCCTCTTAACTGGTCAGAAACCGGGGAAAGACAACTCTTTGGCCCGGATATGATTCAGGAAGCAGAAGAGCAGGTTCGCATTATTCGTGAGAAATTGAAAACCGCCCAATCTCGTCAAAAGAGTCAATATGATTGTAAACATAAGCCTATGACTTATGAAGTCGACGAGAAGGCTTACCTTCGGGTTACTCCGTTAAAGGGAACCCATCGTTTCGGTATCAAAGGCAAATTGGCTCCTCGTTACATTGGACCCTTTCGCATTCTTGCCAAACGAGGAGAAGTTGCCTACCAATTGGAACTACCTCCGCATCTTTCCAGAGTTCACGATGTCTTCCACGTTTCACAACTCAGGCGTTGCTCCGCGGATCCTATCCGTGGAGTGGACCACGAAACGCTTGATCTACAAGATAACCTCTCTTATCGGGAATATCCCGTTCGTATCCTTGGTCAAGCCGAGCGTACCACTCGACGTCGTAATATCAAGTTTCTCAAGGTTCAATGGTCACACCATTCCGAGGAAGAAGCCACTTGGGAAAGGGAGGATCGTCTTCGACTTGAGTACCCCACCTTCTTTCCAGAGGATCCTAAATCTTGGGACGAGATTCTTTTGAGTGGGGGTGAGTTGTCACACCCTAGCTAGTCCAAGCATTAGAATGTGCATCATGTTTAAATTCTTCTTAAATTTGAATTGGGGAAGACAGAACCCCCAACACCCCCCTGGAAACAACTAGGGTTTACTAAAAATATTTTCAATGAACCTGAAATGCCCTTCTAAAAAGTTCACCCTCTTTGTCTTAGGTTAGAACCTCTGGCAAAATTGCTGCACAATTTTCTAGGTCAATAGAAGGTCATTGAATTAAATCATAAGTATTTGAATTTGGGCATTTAAATGCTATAAAATAATCTAAATGCTCAAATAATTCTGGGAATAAATGTTTCCTGTTGGAAATAATCTAAACAGAGGCCACATTTATTTTCAGGATTTTTGGAAATGTTTTAGTATTTTAGATAAAGCTAAACAGTTGCAGTTTAATAGAAAACAGAAACTAAAAAAAAGAGGAGAAAGAAGCCCACCTGGGCCTTACCTGGCTCGGCCCAGCCTACTGGCTCGGCCAGTCACCCCCTACCTTGCGCCAGGAGGCAGGGGCGCGTGCTCGCCGCGCGCCGGCCACGCGCCGGCCACCTCCTGCTTCTGTCGACGCCGGGAGAAGCCCAGAGGACGCCACGCGACCCCCATGTCTCCCTCTCATCCTCTCGCACTCTCCCCCTCGTCTCTCTCACTCTCCCCCGCGACGGCCGAGCACGTCCCTCATTGCCGATCGCCGTAGTTGCCACTACAACCACTCCCTCTACCCTCCGATGATCCCATTAGCTCCACCACGACTCCCTCGTCCTCCCCACCGAGCCACGCTTCGCCGGAAGCCCCGCTTCGCCGCCTTCGCCCTCGTCTTCAACCTCGGGCACCCGAGCCATCTCCGGTCGATTCGCCGCCGCCAGGACCTCCCCGAGCTCGCTGACCCCCTCTCCGACTCTGCTGTGAGCTCCTCTTCCTTTCCCCTAGCCCCCGTGCTCTTTTGGCCCCTGTAGCCGCCGTTTCCACCGCACCCGAGAGCTCCTCGCCGCCGGCCATGTCGCCGTCGTGGCTACGGCCGTGCAAGCACGCGTCCGAGCGCCTCACCATGCTCAGCGCAGCACCAGGAACCCGTAGCCACCACCAGTTCTTCCTCCCGTGCACCGTAGCCTCGAAACCGTCCTCACCCGACTCCGGCGACCGCCAAGCTCGTCGCCGACGACGTTTCCGGCCACCCCGAGCCCAACTACCACCACCCAACGCTGCGGCTCATTCCCAGCTATCCGTAGATAGTCTCCGCCGTCGATTTGGTCGCCTGAGGGCGTTTTCCGAAGCCCTCCGCCGTCTCGGCCTCGCCGGCGACTCAACGCCGGCGGGATTAGCCCTGTTGACCGGCGGATTTGACCACTGACGTGGACTGGGTGGGCCCAGCTGACTCCCCTGAGTCAATGACAAGTGGGCCCCCCTCTGCTAATTATCCAGATTAGTTTGTAACTAAAAATTAGTCAGTTTAATTAGTATAGTCACTGACTAGTGGGCCCTGCCCAGTAATTAGGTTAACTAAACGTAGTTAGTGCACTGAGAGGCTGACAGCAGGGGCCCACCAGTCAGGTTTAACTTGGGCTGGCGCCTTTGACCTGCTGAGGTCAGCATGACGCATTGCTGACGCAGTAATGCATTTTCCGGATTTATTTTTATACAAGAAATTCCAGAAAATGTTTAAAACTTCTAAAAATCATAGAAATTCAACCGTAACTCCAAATGAAATAATTTATATATGAAAAATTATCAGAAAAATTCAATCTATCCATCTGTAATGGTTTCATGCATGACAAAACAAGTTCACCTTGCTGTTTAAGCAGAATAAGGAAATGCACTATTAAGGCCATGTTTAATGAGCTAATATTTGAATCTTTGATTCAAATGAGTTCATTCCTTTCTAATATAACTTGCATTAGGCCAAGACACAATCATATTGCCATGTCATAGCATGCATCATATTGTTGCATATCGTCATGTGTTGATTGTGTTCCAATGTGTTCTCCGTGGTAGGTTCTGCCTCCGAGGATATTCACGAGTATCCAACTGAAGGGCAGTATCCCGCTACCACTCCATCAGGCAAGCAACCATTGATCATTCCGATACAAACCCATGTTCTCGCTTCTGCTCTTGTGTACTGCATTAAGACAACGCGATTCAAACTGCTGTGTGCTACGGTAGTTGAACCCTTATCCTCTGCATGACCTGTCATTGCCACAGTAACTAGATGAAACCCACTAGCATGTGTAGGAGTTGATTGAGCCATGTATGTGATTCCTACCTTGCTATGCCTGCTATGCTTAGAGTTGTGTCAGGTCTGGTTCATCTGGGTGATGGGCTAGAGTGAAATGCTTATGTCGGTAATGTGAGGGATGCGTGGAACATGTTTTGGTAAAGGTATCGATGAGAGGCCATGTAGGAGTACATGGTGGGTTGTTTCATTGAGGCCGTCCCTAAGAACTGAGATCTGTATGTGTGATTTAAGATTCAGCTACTACCATGAATTGGGATCCTTAATTGACCCTCTCGGCTTCTTAACCACCCTAGTACTCTGTCCAAGAGTTGCAAATAGTTTCTGGTGCTTGTAGGTTATGTGTTGGCGGCCGTGTGTAGCGCTGACCCTCGAGGTGGGCTATGTTACGGTAGATACACCGTGGCACGGTGTACCGAGTCACCCGTTTGGTGTCTCGGGAACCCTGTTCACATCGCTCGGGGCCGTATGTGGAAACCTCGGCCGGACTCCCTGCGGATGGAACCTGGATAGGCGATAAACCTGGACTAGAGGCTTAAGTGTTTAGGTAGGCCGTGGCCGACACCCTCGTTGGGCTTCCGCTTGAAGGTTGCCGAGTACATGTCGTGTAAACGGCGGTAAGTGGTGAAAGCGTGTATGACGAAGTACACCCCTGCAGGGTATAAAACTATTCGAATAGCCGCGTCCGCGGTAAAGGACTACTTGGTTGCCTATACAGTTCATAGACAAGTTAATGGATACTACTAAAAGACTCAAGATAAGTGTGAGTATCGAGGATGGCCCTCTCGTAGGATGACGAGGGAGGATCCACGGTGGTGTATTGTGTTGGTGAGTAGTAGACTCGTGTGCGAAAACTATTTTAATGGTGAAGTTCCGTAGGATAGCTTAGCCAAGAGTCAAAGCTGGCTTGCTGCATTAACCCCACCACCTTCTTGAGAATAAGCATGTTTAGTAGGTTCTGATGTAAGACTTGCTGAGTACCTTTGTACTCATGTTTGCTTAATTACTATTTTCAGACGACAACACCGCCCCCTCCGATGGGTTTTATGTAGACCTTGATGTCGACGAGTGACTAGCCACCCAGGTGGTGATCCTGGCCATGGAGGGCCCTATGTAGATAGACAGGCTTCGAGAAGCCTTCTTTCTTTCTAGAGTCTGTACTCAGACTAGCTGCTTCCGCATGTGCTTGTGTGTTTGTATGACTTGAGTGTCAGGTCATGTGACCCCTATCTGTATGAACATGCTATGTATGGCTCCCTAGAGCCTTTAAATAAAGTACTTGAATTGTAGAGTTTTGTTGTGATGCCATGCTGTATGTACTCATATCGGGCATATTGTGTGTATGATTGAAATGCTTGGTATGAGTGGGATCCGACAATCTAGTTGTTTATCCTTGGCAGCCTTTCTTATGGGGAAATGTAGTCTAGTGTTCCTCGAGCCATAGTAGTCCGCTACAGCCCGGTTCACCGGAGTCCTGCTAGCCCAGCACTACTGTTCAGGCCACTTGACTGGCCGGCATGTGTTTCACTTCGTTCCTATGTCTGTCCCTTTGGGGAAATGTCACGCGGTGATTTCCGAAGTCCGGCCTAGCCTGCTACAGCCCGGGTTCCCCGGAGTCCTGTTAGCCCAGTGCCACAGCCCGGAATCACTCGCTGATGACCGACATGCTCGATGTGATTCATGTATGCCTGTCTCCATAGGTCTGTGCCGCTTTGGGTTCACGACTAGCCATGTCGGCCCGGGTTCTCTGTCATATGGATGCTAGAGACACTATCATATACGTGATCCAAAAGGCGCAAACGGTCCCGGGCCATGGTAAGGCGACACCCGTGGGATACCGTGCGTGAGGCCGCAAAGTGATATGAGGTGTTACCGGCTAGATCGATGTGACCTGGAATCGGGGTCCTGACATTGTGATTGTAAGAAACATCTTCCAGAGAGAATAGTTCCGTTAAGGGTTCCTTTCCCTGGGTGTACATGCGTTAATATGCATGTTCGAACTGTGATTGAAAAGATTGCAGTATACATAACATCTGGGGGTTCATAGTGGGAGGAATATAAAAACATCTTTAGTCCGCCGACCAAATATTCCCTTAAGAACGCTAGCTTTCGGATTCACCCAGTCTGAGGTACACATCCGGATGACCCGGTAGTAGCAATCGCAGAGGTGCTCCCTTTATGCCCTAGACGAACTAATGGGAATGTAGGGCATAAGCACAGGAGCCAGGCAACCCAGCTTGGCCAAAACTTAAGTCATATCGATGCATATAATGGCGAAAAAATGTACATATGAGGAGAAAACGCATATGTGATGAGCTTGATGCTCAAAAAATAACAATAATAAGCTTCTGTGCAAGAAGCCCCCAGGTATAATGGACATTTACATTTGAAGATGTGTATGCCATATGTGCATGTTTTGGCCATACGAAAGCTTTAAGGCTAAGAAAGGAAAAGCGAAAAGAGAGGAGAAAAAATAATGGGAACAATAGGGAGAAGGAGACGAACGAAGAGTTCGGCGCTAGGCATAGAATCTTCGGAGTCTGGCCGCGTTCCAGGGGTTCGGCTCTAGGCGATTGTCCGATGCATTGTGCAGGCGGTACGCTCCTCCAGTGAGAACTTCAGCAATGATGAAGGGACCCTCCCACTTGGGCTTGAGTTTGTCCTTTTTTCTTCTCCGGCAAGCGTAGAACGAGTTCGCCAACATTATAAGTCTTGGCCCACACTTCTCTGCTTTGATATGTGCTGGCCTGCTGTTGATAAAATGCGGAACGAGCTTTTGCAACGTCGCGCTCCTCCTCCAGGGCATTTAAGCTGTCCTGCTAATCAAGCTCGGCCTCTCTCTCTTTGTACATGCGCACTCGAGGTGAGTCATGAATAATGTCGCAGGGTAACACAGCCTCTGCGCCGTACACCATGAAGAAAGGTGTATATCCGGTAGTGCGATTGGGCGTGGTCCACATCCCCCAGAGTACGGAGTCGAGCTCCTCAACCCAGTGCTTGTCTGTTTCTTTCAAAGATCGCACTAGTTTGGGTTTAATGCCGCTCATAATAAGGCCATTGGCTTGTTCGACTTGACTGTTTCTTTGCGGATGATAGATGGGGGCATAATCGAGCTTAATGCCTATATTAGCACACGAGGCTTTCACCTCATCAGTTGTAAAATCGGAGCCGTTATCAGTGATAATGCTGTGTGGAACACCATAACGGTGCACAACGCCGGATATAAAGTCTATCACTGGTCCGGCTTTGGCCGTTTTAACTGGTTTGGCCTCTATCCACTTAGTGAATTTATCCGCCATGACTAGCAGATACTTTTTCTTATGGCTTCCTCCTTTAAGGGGTTCGACCATCTCAAGCCCCCAGACCGCGAAAGGCCAAGTGATGGGGATTGTTTGTAGAGCATTGGGTGGCATATGGCTTTGGTTGGCGAAAAGCTGGCATCCAACGCAACGTTGGACAAAGTCCTGTGCATCTGCTCGGGCCCTTAGCCAATAGAAACCTGTACGGGAGGCCTTGCTTACAAGGGCCCGAGCTGCGGTGTGGTGACCACCGAGACCTGCATGAATTTCAGCCAAGAGCTGCCGCCCCTCTTCCTCGGAGATACATATTTGAAGTACTCCGGTAGCGCTTTTCTTGTAGAGCTCTCCTTCGTGGACCTTATAGGCTTTCAAACACCGAACAATGCAGCGAGCCTCATTCTGATCCTCAGGAAGCTCTCGCCTATTAAGGTAGGCCAAGAAGGGTTCGGTCCATAGGGCAATGACTGCCATGATAAGATGGGCCGATGGTGTTATTTTGGTGGCTGAACCTCCGATGATATCAGTGTGTTCGGAATCTGGGGTTATGGTCGGATCCGGACTGGTGTTTCCGCTCTCCCCTTGCCACACCACGGATGGCTTGAAAAGCCTTTCCAGAGGATCTTTGGCGCTGATGGGTGCAAGGACATCCGCCGCTTGATTACTTTCTCAAGCCACATGGTGAAACTCGAGCCCCTCAAACCGAGCCTACATTTTGAGAGCGGCGTTACGGTAAGCCGCCATCTTCGGATCTTTGGCATCGAAATCTCCATTTATTTGAGCTATTGTGAGGTTTGAGTCCCCGTGAACTTCCAGGCGTTGTATGCCCATGGAGACAACCATCCGAAGATCATGCAATAAGGCCTCGTATTTGGCTGCATTATTGGAGTGTGTGTATAATATTTGGAGTACATACTGAACCGTGTCTCCAGTGGGGGACGTTAAGACAACGCCCGCCCCTAAGGCCGCCAACATTTTGGAATCATTGAAGTGCACGACCTAGTTGGAATATGTGCCGTACTCTTTAGGGAGTTCGGCCTCTGTCAATTCAGCGACGAAGTCTGCCAGTACTTGGGATTTGATGGCCCGGCGCGGTTTGTATGTTATGTCGAATGGATGGAGCTCAATGGCCCACTTGGCAATCCGGCCCGTGGCGTCGCGGTTGTTTATTTTGTCATTCAGTGGTATTTCGGAAGCCACCGTGATCGAGCACTCTTGGAAATAGTGTCGTAGCTTCCGGGATGCCATGAAAACCGCGTATGCTATCTTTTGATAATGAGGGTACTGGGATTTGCATGGAGTTAGGACAGTGGATAGGTAGTATACCGGCTTCTGGAGCTGGAATTTGTGCCCGTCCTCCTCTCGCTCGACGACGAGTACTGCGCTCACCACCTGGTGTGTTGCGGAGATGTATAATAACATTGGTTCACCAATGCTTGGCGTGGCCTGATACGTCTCCAATGTATCTATAATTTTTGATTGCTCCATGCTATATTATCTACTGTTTTGGACTATATTGGGCTTTATTTTCCACTTTTATATTATTTTTGGGACTAACCTATTAACCGGAGGCCCAGCCTAGAATTGCTGTTTTTTGCCTATTTCAGTGTTTCGGAGAAACAGAATATCAAACGGAGTCCAAACGGAATAAAACCTTCGGGAACGTGATTTTCTCATCGAACGTGATCTAGGAGATTTGGACCCTACTCCAAGGAGTCAAAGAGGAGGTCACGAGGGTGGGGGGCGCCCCCCCTAGGGCGCGCCCCCTGCCTCGTGGGCCCCTCGGTGCTCCACCGACGTACTCCTTCCTCCTATATATACCTACGTACCCCCAAACGATCAGAACAGTAGCCAAAAACCTAATTCCACTGCCGCAACTTTCTGTATCCATGAGATCCCATCTTGGGGCCTGTTCCGGAGCTCCGCCGGAAGAGGGCCGTCATCACGGAGGGCTTCTACATCATCATAGCCTCTCCGATAAAGTGTGAGTAGTTTACCTCAGACCTTCGGGTCCATGGTTAGTAGCTAGATGGCTTCTTCTCTCTTTTTGGATCTCAACACAAAGTTCTCCCCCTCTCTTGTGGAGATCTATTCGATGTAATCTTCTTTTTGTGGTGTGTTTGTTGAGACCGATGAATTGTGGGTTTATGATCAAGTCTATCTATGAATAATATTTGAATCTTCTCTAAATTCTTTTATGTATGATTGGTTATCTTTGCAAGTCTCTTCGAATTATCCGTTTGGTTTGGCCAACTAGATTGGTAGTTCTTGCCATGGGAGAAGTGCTTAGCTTTGGGTTCGATCTTGCGGTGTCCTTTCCCAGTGATAGAAGGGGCAGCAAGGCACGTATTGCATCATTGCCATTGAGGATAACAAGATGGGGTTTATTTCATATTGCATGAATTTATCTCTCTACATCATGTCATCTTGCTTAAGGCGTTACTCTGTTTTTAACTTAATACTCTAGATGCATGCTGGATAGCGGTCGATGAGTGGAGTAATAGTAGTAGATGCAGAATCGTTTCGGTCTACTTGTCACAGACGTGATGCCTATATACATGATCATGCCTAGATATTCTCATAACTATGCTCAATTCTGTCAATTGCTCAACAGTAATTTGTTCACCCACCGTAGAATACTTATGCTCTTGAGAGAAGCCACTAGTGAAACCTATGGCCCCCGGGTCTATTCGCATCATATCAATCTCCATCACTTTAATCTTGCTTTGCTTTTTTACTTTACCTTTACTTTTTTACTTTGCATCTTTATACCAAAAATACCAAAAATATTATATCTATCAGATCTCACTCTCGTAAGTGACCGTGAAGGGATTGACAACCCCTAATCACGTTGGTTGCGAGTAGCTATCATTTTGTGCAGGTACGAGGGACTTGAGCGTGGCCTCCTACTGGATTGATACCTTGGTTCTCAAAAACTAAGGGAAATACTTACGCTACTCTGCTGCATCATCCCTTCCTCTTCGAGGAAAACCAACGCAAGCTCAAGACGTAGCAAGAAGGATTTCTGGCGCCGTTGCCGGAGAGTCTATGCAAAAAGTCAACATACCAAGTACCCATCACAATCCCTATCTCTCGCATTACATTATTTGCCATTTGCCTCTCATTTTCCTCTCCCCCACTTCACCCTTGCCGTTTTATTCGCCCTCTCTCTCTCTATCCTCCCTCTCTATTTGCCTCTTTTGCCTGCTTGCTTTTTGTTTGCTCGTGTGTTAGATTGCTTGTTTGTCGCGATGGCTCAAGATACTACCAAATTGTGTGACTTCACCAATACCAATAATAATGATTTCCTTAGCACTCCGATTGCTCCTCTTGCTAATACTGAATCTTGTGAAATCAATGCTGCTTTGTTGAATCTTGTTATGAAAGATCAATTCGCCAGCCTTCCTAGTGAAGATGCCGCTACTCATCTGAATAGCTTCGTTGATTTATGTGATATGCAAAAGAAAAAAGATGTCGATAATGATGTCATTAAATTGAAGCTATTTCCTTTTTCGCTTAGAGATCGTGCTAAAGCTTGGTTTTCATCTTTGCCTAAAATAGTATTGATTCATGGAACAAGTGCAAAGATGCTTTTATCTCTAAGTATTTTCCTCCCGCTAAGATCATCTCTCTTAGAAATGATATTATGAACTTTAAACAACTTGATCATGAACATGTTGCACAATCTTGGGAGAGAATGAAATTAATGATACGTAATTGCCCTACTCATGGTTTGAATTTGTGGATGATCATACAAAATTTTTATGCTGGATTGAATTTTGCTTCTAGAAATCTTTTAGATTCGGCCACGGGAGGCACTTTTATGGAAATCACTTCAGTAGATGCTACTAAACTCCTAGATAATGTTATGGTTAATTATTCTCAATGGCATACTGAAAGATCTTCTAATAAAAATGTGCATGCGATAGAAGAAATCAATGTGTTGAGTGGAAAGATGGATGAACTTATGAAATTATTTGCTACTAAGAGTGTTTCTTCTGATCCTAATGATATGCCTTTGTCTACTTTGATTGAGAATAACAATGGATCTATGTATGTGAATTTTGTTGGTAGGAATAATTTTGGTAACAACGCTTATAGAGGGAATTTTAATCCTAGGCCATATCCTAGTAATCCTTCTAATAATTATGGGAATTCCTACAACAACTCTTATGGAAATTATAATAAGACGCCCTCTGAATTTGAGAATAGTGTTAAAGAGTTTATGAATTCACAAAAGAATTTTAATGCTTTGCTTGAAGAGAAATTGCTTAAAGTTGATGATTTGGCTAGGAACGTTGATACAATTCCTCTTGAGATTGATTCTTTAAAGCTTAGATCTATTCCTCCTAAGCATGATATCAATGAGTCTCTCAAAGCCATGAGAATTTCCATTGATGAGTGCAAGGAAAGAACCGCTAGGATGCGTGCTTCCAAAGATGCCTTTATTAAAGCGTGTTCCTCCAATTCCTATGAAAATCAAGATGAAGATCTAAAAGTTATTGATGTGTCCCCTATTAAATATTTGTTTTGAAATATGAATCTTGATTAAAATGAATATGATCTTCCTTTACCTAGAAGGCGTTCTAAAAATTCGGAGTATTTAGATCTTAATGATGAAATTGATGAAAGTGGGATTGAAAGAAATAAAAATCTAGATGTTGCTAAACCCACTATATTGTATTTCAAGGAATTTAATTATGAAAGTTGCTCTTTAATTGATTGTATTTCCTTGTTGCAATCCGTGCTAAATTCTCCACATGCTTATAGTCAAAATAAAGCCTTCACCGAACATATTGTTGATGCCTTGATGCAATCTTATGAAGAAAAATTTGAGTTGAAAGTTTCTATCCCTAGAAAACTCTATGATGAGTGGGAACCAACTATTAAAATTAAAATTAAAGATCATGAGTTTTATGCTTTGTGTGATTTGGGTGCTGGTGTCTCTACTATTCCCAAGACTTTGTGTGATCTACTAGATTTCCGCGATTTTGATGATTGCTCTCTAAACTTGCATCTTGCGGATTCCACTATTAAGAAAACTATGGGAAGTATTAATGATGTTCTTATTGTTGCAAATAGGAATTATGTGCCCGTAGATTTCATTGTTCTTGATATAGATTGCAATCCTTCTTGCCCTATTATTCTTGGTAGACCTTTCCTTAGAACGGTTGGTGCGATTATTGATATAAAGGAAGGGAATATTAGATTTCAATTTCCATTAAAAAAAGGCATGTAACACTTTCCAAGAAAGAAAATAAAATTGCCATATGAAACTATCATGAGAGCCACTTATGGATTGCCTACCAAAGATGGCAATACCTAGATCTATCCTCGCTTTTATGCCTAGCTAGGGGCGTTAAACGATAGCGCTTGTTGGGAGGCAACCCAATTTTATTTTTATTCCTTGATTTTTGCTCCTGTTTATTAATAAATAAATTATTTAGCCTCTGTTTTGGTTGTGTTTTTTGTGTTTAATTAGTGTTTGTTCCAAGTAGAACCGTTGGGAAGACTTGGGGAAAGTCTTGTTGAACTTGCTGTAAAAAACAGAAACTTTAGCGCTCACGAGAACTGCTGTCATTTTTATTTGAAGAGTGATATTTAGTTAATTCTTTTTGCATATGATTAATATATAAATTACTAACGTCCAGAAATTTATTTCAGAATTTTTGGGGTTCCAGATCTTGCGCTAGATACAGATTACTACAGACTGTTCTGTTTTTGACAGATTCTGTTTTTCGTGTGTTGTTTGCTTATTTTGATGAATCTATGGCTAGTAAAATAGTTTATAATCCATAGGGAACTTGGAATATAGTAGGTTTAACACCAATATAAATAAATAATGAATTCATTACTGTACCTCTAAGTGGTCTTTTGTTTTCTTTCGCTAACAGAGCTCACGAGTTTTCTACTTTAAGTTTTGTGTTGTGAAGTTTTCAAGTTTTGGGTGAATTCTTTTGATGGATTATGGAACAAGGAGTGGCAAGAGCCTAAGCTTCGGGATTCCCATGGCACCCCCAAGATAATCCAAGGACACCAAAAAGTCAAAGCTTGGGGATGCCCCCGAAGGCATCCCCTCTTTCGTCTACTTTCATCGGTAATTTACTTGGAGCTATATTTTTATTCACCAACATGATATGTGTTTTGCTTGGAGCATCTTGTATTATTTGTGTCTTTGTGTCTTAGTATGCCAGAATCATCCTTGCTGTACACACCTTTTGAGAGAGCCATACATGAATTAAAATTTGATAGAATACTCTATGTGCTTCACTTATATCTTTTGAGCTAAGTAGTTTTGCTCTATGTGCTTCACTTATATCTTTTGAGCTAAGTAATTTTGCTCTATGTGCTTCACTTATATCTTTTGAGCATTATAATTTTGCTCTATGTGCTTCACTTAGATCTTTTAGAGCACGGTGGTGGATTTATTTTAAAGAAACTATTGATCTCTCATGCTTCACTTAAATTATTTTGAGAGTCTCTTAATAGCATGGTAATTTGCTTAATAATAATATGCTTGGTGTTCAAGATTTGTGAAACTTTCTTTTGAGTGTGTTGAATGCTAAGAAAAGATTGAAGCATGATAATTGTTTTGAGATATGGAGGTGATAATATTAAAGTCATGCTAGTTGAGTAGTTGTGAATTTAAAGAATACTTGTGTTAAAGTTTGTGATTCCCGTAGCATGCATGTATGGTGAACCATTATGTGATGAAGTCGGAGCATGATTTATTTATTGATTGTCTTCCTTATGAGTGACGGTCGGGGACGAGCGATGGTCTTTTCCTACCAATCTACCCCCTAGGAGCATGCGCGTAATACTTTGCTTTGATAACTTCTAGATTTTTGCAATAAGTATATGAGTTCTTTATGACTAATGTTGAGTCCATGGATCATACGCACTCTCACCCTTCCATCTTTTCTAGCCTCTCTAATACCGTGCACCTTTCGCCGGTATCATACACCTACCATATACCTTCCTCAAAACAGCCACCATACCAACCTATTATGGCATTTCCATAGCCATTCCGAGATATATTGCCATGCAACTTTCCACCATCTAGTTCATCATGACACATTCATCATTGTCATATTGCTTAGCATGATCATGTAGTTGACATAGTATTTGCGGCAAAGCCACCGTTCATAATTTTTTCATACTTGTCACTCTTGATTCATTGCATATCCCGATACACCGTCGGAGGCATCCATATAGAGTCATACTTTGTTTTAGAATCGAGTTGTAAATAAATAAAAGTGTGATGATCATCATTTAATAGAGCATTGTCCCAATAAAATAAAATAAAAAGGGAAAGGCCAAAGAAAAAAAATAAAAAAAATAAAAAGGGGCAATGCTACTATCCTTTTACCACACTTGTGCTTCAAAGTAGCACCGTGATCTTCATAGTAGAGAGTCTCTCATGTCATCACTTTCATATACTAGTGGGAATTTTACATTATAGAACTTGGCTGGTATATTCCAATGACGGGCTTCCTCAAATTGCCCTAGGTCTTCGTGAGCAAGCAAGTTGGATGCACATCCACTTAGTTTCTTTTTGAGCTTTCATACATTTATAGCTCTAGTGCATCCGTTGCATGGCAATCCCTACTCACTCACATTGATATCTATTGATGGGCATCTCCATAGCCCGTTGATACGCCTAGTTGATGTGAGACTATCTTCCCCTCCTTTTTGTCTTCTCCACAACCACCATTCTATTCCACCTATAGTGCTATATCCATGGCTCACGCTCAAGTATTGCGTGAAGATTGAAAAAGTTTTGAAAAAGTTAGAGTATGAAACAATTGCTTGGCTTGTCACCAGGGTTGTGCATGATTTAAATACTTTGTGTGGTGAAGATGGAGCATAGCCAGACTATATGATTTTGTAGGGATAACTTTCTTTGGCCATGTTATTTTGAGAAGACATAATTGCTTTGTTAGTATGCTTGAAGTATTATTATTTTTATGTCAATATAAACTTTTGTCTTGAATCTTTCTAATCTGAATATTCATACCACAATTAAGAAGATTTGCATTGAAATTATGCCAAGTAGCACTCCGCATCAAAAGTTCTCTTTTTATCATTTACCTACTTGAGGACGAGCATGAATTAAGCTTGGGGATGCCTGGTACGTCTCCAACGTATCTATAATTTTTGATTGCTCCATGCTATATTATCTACTGTTTTGGACTATATTGGGCTTTATTTTCCACTTTTATATTATTTTTGGGACTAACCTATTAACCGGAGGCCTGGCCCAGAATTGCTGTTTTTTTGCCTATTTCAGTGTTTCGGAGAAACAGAATATCAAACGGAGTCCAAAACGGAATAAAACCTTTGGGAACGTGATTTTCTCACCGAACGTGATCCAGGAGACTTGGACCCTACTCCAAGGAGTCAAAGAGGAGGTCACAAGGGTGGGGGGCGCCCCCCTAGGGCGCGCCCCCTGCCTCGTGGGCCCCTCGGTGCTCCACCAACGTACTCCTTCCTCCTATATATACCTATGTACCCCCAAACGATCAGAACAGGAGCCAAAAACCTAATTCCACCGCCGCAACTTTCTGTATCCACGAGATCCCATCTTGGGGCCGGTTCCAGAGCTCCGCCGGAAGAGGGCCGTCATCACAGAGGGCTTCTACATCATCATAGCCTCTCCGATGAAGTGTGAGTAGTTTACCTCAGACCTTCGGGTCCATAGTTAGTAGCTAGATGGCTTCTTCTCTCTTTTTGGATCTCAATACAAAGTTCTCCCCCTCTCTTGTGGAGATCTATTCGATGTAATCTTCTTTTTGCGGTGTGTTTGTTGAGACCGATGAATTGTGGGTTTATGATCAAGTCTATCTATGAATAATATTTGAATTTTCTCTGAATTCTTTTATGTATGATTGGTTATCTTTGCAAGTCTCTTCGAATTATCCGTTTGGTTTGGCGAACTAGATTGGTAGGTCTTGCCATGGGAGAAGTGCTTAGCTTTGGGTTCGATCTTGCGGTGTCCTTTCCCAGTGACAGAAGGGGCAGCAAGGCACGTATTGCATCGTTGCCATCGAGGATAACAAGATGGGGTTTATTTCATATTGCATGAATTTATCTCTCTACATCATGTCATCTTGCTTAAGGCATTACTCTGTTTTTAACTTAATACTCTAGATGCATGTTGGATAGCGGTCGATGAGTGGAGTAATAGTAGTAGATGCAGAATCGTTTTGGTCTACTTGTCACGGACGTGATGCCTATATACATGATCATGCCTAGATATTCTCATAACTATGCTCAATTCTGTCAATTGCTCAACAGTAATTTGTTCACCCAGCGTAGAATAATTATGCTCTTGAGAGAAGCCACTAGTGAAACCTATGGCCCCCGGGTCTATTCTCATCATATCAATCTCCATCACTTTAATCTTGCTTTGCTTTTTTACTTTGCCTTTACTTTTTACTTTGCATATTTATACCAAAAATACCAAAAATGTTATATCTATCAGATCTTACTCTCGTAAGTGACTGCGAAGGGATTGACAACCCCTAATCGCGTTGGTTGCGAGTAGCTATCATTTTGTGCAGGTACGAGGGACTTGAGCTTGGCCTCCTACTGGATTGATACCTTGGTTCTCAAAAACTGAGGGAAATACTTACGCTACTCTGCTGCATCATCCCTTCCTCTTCGGGGAAAACCAACGCAAGCTCAAGACATAGCATGGCCAGGATTGGGTTGCTCGCTAAAAGAGCCTTTATTTCTTCCAATATGTCCGTCGCCGCATCCGTCCACTCGATGTGGTCGATGCGTCGGAGAAGTCGATAAAGTGGCAATGTTTTTTCTCCTAGTCTGGAGATAAAGCGGCTTAAAGCTGCCATGCATCCGACTAGTTTTTGGACCTGTTTAAGGTTTGTTGGTGCAGCCAATTGTGATAAAGCTCGGATTTTGGCTGGATTTGCCCCAATTCCTCTACTAGAAATAATGAAGCCTAGCAGTTTTCCAGAGGGGACGCCGAAAACACATTTTTCGGATTGAGCTTAATGTCATATGTCCGAAGATTGTCGAATGTGCGGTGTAGGTCGTCTATTAATGACTCAACGTGCTTGGTCTTGATGACGATGTCGTCCACATATGCTTCACCTGTCTTGCCGATTTGCTTCTCCAGACTTGTTTGAATCATGCGTTCGTAGGTGGCACCGGCGTTTTTAAGCCCAAAGGGCATAGTGTTGAAGCAGAAAGGCCCATATGGGGTAATAAATGCCATTACGGCTTGGTCAGATTCCTTCATTTTAATTTGATGGTATCCAGAATATGCGTCGAGGAAACACAGTGAGTCGTGTCCTGTAGTGGCATCAATAATTTGATCGATGTGGGGGAGGGGGAAGGGATCCTTAGGGAAATCTTTGTTGAGGTCTTTGAAATCGATGCACAGGCGCCAGGATTTATCCTTCTTTGGCACCATTACCAGGTTTGCTAGCCAGTTCGGGTGTTTTATTTCTCTGATGAATCCGACCTCAATTAACTTGGCTAGCTCCTCCCCATAGCTTGTCGTTTGGGTTCGGAAAAGCGCCACAGTGTTTGCTTGACCGACTTATATCCCTTCAATATATTGAGGCTATGCTCGGCCAACCTGCGTGGGATTCCTGACATATCAGAAGGGTGCCAGGCGAATATGTCCCAGTTCTCGCGTAGGAACGCTCGTAGTGCTTCATCTACCATTGGGTCCAGCTGTGCCCCAATGGAGGCTATCTTCTTTGGGTCCGTCAGGTGGACTTGAAATTTGACTATTTCATCTGCTAGTTTGAAGGAGGTGGATTTGGAGCGCTTATCAAGGATTATGTCGTCCCTATCCACCGTCGAGCACAACGCATTTAATTCTTCGACTGCGAGGGCCTCAGATAGTGCCTCGAGGGCCAGGGATGCTGTTTTGTTTTCGGTGCGGAGGGCTATATCTGGGTCACTAGCGAGAGTGATAATACCATTGGGCCCGGGCATCTTGAGCTTCATATACCCGTAATGAGGTATGGCTTGAAAGCGTGTGAATGCATCTCGCCCCAACAGGGCGTGGTATCCACTGTTGAACGGGGCCAGTTGGAAGGTTATCTCTTCGGACAGATAGTTCTTCGGCGTGCCGAATACCACGTCAAGTGTAATATTTCCCGCGCATCGTGCCTCCCGACTGGGAATGTTTCCTCGGAAGGTCATGCTACTTTGCTCGATACGGCTCGTGTCTATTTCCATTTTATTGAGTGTATCGTCGTAGATGAGGTTTAATCTGCTGCCGCCGTCCATGAGCACTTTGGTGAGCCGAAAACCGTCCATAATTGGATTGAGGACCAAGGCGGCTGGTGCCCGGGCTGTCCGGAATTTTGGTTCGTCACCGGCGTTGAAAGTTATGGATGTGTCGTTCCAGGGGTTTATTGCTGTGACTTGGCAGACTTCGGTGAGGTCAAGCAGGGCTCTTTTGCGCCGATTGTTTGAAGAGAAAGTCTCAAAGACCGTCAATACCCTGAGGTCGTCGTCTTCCGGGGGGTTGCTCTGAGGTATTTTTGGTGAGGATATCCTCGCCACTCTTGGACACTTGCCGGAGTATCCAACATGCTCTAAGGCTGTGGGTAGGTATGGTATCCGGTGTTGTGTGTATTTTGCATGGCCTATCGAGCCATCCCTCCAGAATGGTTCCGCGCCCCGTAATGGGTTTAGATTTCTTTACTACCGTGTTGGACGCCCCGTGAGGGTGCATCCTTTTTGCCCGGATGAAGGGTTGAGTGAAAACTGGTGGTTCCAGTGAGCTGCCTGAGTTTTCCAGGTGCTTTCCATTGCGCAGTATTTCTGTACTATGGTTGCCAAGTCTGCGAAGTGTAACACGTGACGGTGGTTGATAGCGTTGAGGATTCCTTCATCCGTACAATTAGTGCGGAATATTGAGATCGCGTCTTCGTCGCGACAATCTTTAATCTTGTCTTTGACAAGGAGGAATCTGGCCCAAAAGTGATGGACTCTTTCCTGAGACTGCTGCCATAGATATGTGAGATCTCATATATCTGGGTGGGTGGGTGGATTTAAATCCGAACCCTAACCCAATTTGGGATCCGGAGTTTGAGAAATTTCCGAGCTTGATAGTTCGGGCTCCGGGAGATCGACCGATTTTTCAGGTCTACCGTCTGATTCCGGGTTCGGAGAACAAGGCAAGCCGTTCTGCGGACAGGTATCCGGCTCTTCGAGCTCGGAGATCCGAACATAGTTCGTCCTCAGTATAGAGGGAGAGTTGTTGTTTTGCTCCTCTACTACCGCTATCTGATGGGTGGTCGGTGGAGATTTGATTTCTCTCTGATCGGGTTTAAGCCCAATCCGATCGTGGTCTGTAGCGACCCCCAAGGCGGCGATGCGATCCAGGAGTTCGTTCAAGGATGACAATTCCATTGGATCCATCCGTTTGGAGTATTCAAAGTCAATTTGGAGGCGATTTTTGATGACCCAAGAAGTCATCGTCGGCTCACCGGCCGAACGGGCGGTCATGATGAAGCCACCCAGCCGGAGGGTTTGGCCCGAGGCCAGAGCTCCTTCGGCGATGATATTGTCCTTGATCACAAGGCGATCCATCAACCCTGACTACGACGTCACAGTGTAACTCTCAATGAAAGCACCAATGTCGGTGTCAAAACCAGCGGATCTCAGGTAGGGGGTCCCGAACTATGCGTCTAAGGTTGATGGTAACAGGAGACAGGGGACACGATGTTTACCCAGGTTCAGACCCTCACTATGGAGGTAATACCCTACTTCCTGCTTGATTGATCTTGATGAATATGCGTATTACAAGAGTTGATCTACCTCGAGATCATAATGGCTAAAACCCTAAAAGTCTATCCTATGTGATTATGATCGTCCCTACGGACTAAACACTCTGGTTTATATAGAGACACTGGAGGGTACTAGGGTTATACAAAGTCGGTTACATAGAAAGTAAATAGTACATCCGGCCGCCTAGCTTGCCTTCCACGCAAAGGAGAGTCCTACCCGGACACGAGAGAAAGTCTTCTATCTTGTATCCTCATGGCCCAATAGTACGGCCCATGTCCAACAGGCCGGACGCCTAAGGACCCCTTAGTCCAGGACTCCCTCAGCCGCATCGAGCAAAGTAGCAGGACCTTCCGAGGAATCATTCCCAGTCGGGAGGCACAATGCATGGGAAAAATCATGCTCGACATGGTATTCGACACGCCGGAGAATTATCGGTCCGAAGAGATAACCTTCCAAGTGGCCCCTTTCAACAGTGGATATCATGCCCTATTGGGGCGAGATGCATTTACACGCTTCCAAGCTATACCTCATTATGGGTACATGAAGCTCAAGATTCCCGAACCCAATGGTATTATCACTCTTGCCAGTGATCCGGACATAGCACTCCATGCCAAAAACAAAACCGCATCCCTGGCCCTCGAGGCACTGTCTGAAGCCCTCGCGGCCGAAGAGTTAACCGCGCTGCGCTCCACGGTGGATAAGGACGACGTAATCCTGACAAGCTACCCAAATCCACCTCCTTTAAACCAGTAGACGAAATAGTCAAATTTCAAGTACACCCGACGGACCCCAAGAAGACAGCATACTCCGGATACCATCAAATCAACATGAAGGAGTCCGACCAAGCCACAACGACATTCATTACCCCATACGGGTCGTTTTGCTTCAACACTATGCCCTTTGGACTTAAAAACGCTGGTGCCACCTACCAACGCATGATTCAAACATGCCTGGAGAAACAGATCGGCAAGACAGTTGAAGCATATGTGGACTACGTCGTCATCAAAACTAGGCATGTTGAGTCATTGATAGATGATCTGCGTCTCACATTCAACAACCTCCGTACATATGACATCAAGCTCAAGCCAGGAAAGTGTGTTTTCAGCGTTCCCGCCGGAAAACTGATGGGCTTCATCATCTCCAATAGGGGAATTGAGGCAAATCCAGCCAAAATCCGAGCTTTGGCTCAATTGGCTACACCAACAGACCTTAAACAGGTCCAAAAACTAGCCGGATGTGTGGCAGCTTTAAGCCGCTTTATCTCCATACTAGGAGAAAAAACATTGCCGCTTTATCGCCTTCTCCGACGCACCGACCACTTCATGTGGACGGATGCGGCAATGGCCGGACCGGAAGAGATAAAGGCTCTTTTAGCGAGCAACCCAATCCTGGCCGTGCCGAACGTCGGCGAACCCATGTTATTATACATCTTAGCAACACACCAGGTGGTGAGCGCGATGCTCGTCGTCGAGCGCGAGCAGGATGGACACAAATTCCCACTTCAGAAACCGGTATACTACGTATCCACTGTCCTCACACCATGCAAATCCCGGTACCCTCATTACCAAAAGATAGCACACGCGGTCTTCATGGCATCTCGAAAGCTACGACACTACTTTCAAGAGTGCTCAATCATGGTTTCTTTCGAAGTACCACTCAATGACATAATAAACAACCACGATGCTACGGGCCGGATCGCAAAGTGGGCCATTGAGCTCCTTCCATTCGACATAACATACAAGCCGCGCCGGGCCATTAAATCCCAAGTACTGGCTGACTTCGTCGGTGAATGGACAGAGGCCGAACTCCCTAAAGAGTACGACACATATTCCAACTGGGTCATGCACTTCGATGGCTCCAAAATGCTGGCGGGCTTAGGAGCGGGCGTTGTCTTAACGTCCCCAACTGGAGACATAGTTCAGTACGTACTCCAAATATTATACACAGACTCCAACAATGCAGCCGAATACGAGGCCTTATTACATGGTCTTCGGATGGCTGTCTCCATGGGCATACAACGCCTGGAGGTGCGCGAGGATTCAAACCTCACAATATCCCAAATAAATGGAGATTTCAA
Organism: Triticum urartu; assembly: GCF_003073215.2. Taxonomy (NCBI): domain Eukaryota; kingdom Viridiplantae; phylum Streptophyta; class Magnoliopsida; order Poales; family Poaceae; genus Triticum; species Triticum urartu. Next base: position 170,398,340 of record NC_053023.1, read on the forward strand.
CGCCAAAGATCCGAAGATGGCGGCCTATCGTAATGCCATTCTCAAAATGTCGGCTCGGTTCGAGGGGCTCGAGTTTCATCATGTGGCTCGAGAAAGTAATCAAGCGACGGATGTCCTTGCTTGCATCAGCGCCAAGCGCGACCCCGTTCCACCTAACATATTCCTGGAAAGGCTCTGCAAGCCATTCGTGGTGTGGCAGGGGGAGAGCGGCAACACCAGTCCAGACCCGATTAGACCCCCAGATTCTGAACACAATACCGATATCATCGGGGGTTCAACCATCGAAATTATACCATCGGCCCATCTTATCATGGCAGTAATTGCCCCATGGACCGAACCCTTCTTGGCCTACCTTAATAGGCAAGAGCTCCCTGAGGATCAGAATGAGGCTTGCTGCATTGTCCGGCGCTCGAAATCCTACATGGTCCATGACGGAGAGCTCTACAAGAAAAGCGTTACCGGAGTACTTCAAAGATGTATCTCCGAAGAAGAGGGACGGCAACTCTTGGACGAAATTCACGCCGGTCTCGGTGGTCACCACGCCGCGGCTCGGGCCGTTGTAAGTAAGGCCTTCCGTACAGGTTTCTATTGGCCGACGGCCCGAGCAGATGCACAGGACCTTGTCCAACATTGTGTCGGATGCCAGGTTTTTGCCAACCAAAGCCATATGCCTCCCACCGCTCTACAAACAATCCCCATTACTTGGCCTTTTGCGGTCTGGGGGCTTGATATGGTTGGACCCCTTAAAGGAGGAAGCCATAAGAAAAAATATCTGCTGGTCATGGTAGATAAATTCACCAAATGGATAGAGGCCAAACCAGTTAAAATGGCCGAAGCCGGACCAGTGATAAACTTTATATCCGGAGTTGTGCACCGTTATGGAGTCCCACATAGCATCATCACCGATAACGGCTCCAACTTTACAGACAATGAAGTGAAAGCCTGGTGTGCTAACCTGGGCATTAAGCTCGATTACGCCTTCGTCTATCATCCACAAACAAACGGCCAAGTCGAACGAGCTAATGGTCTTATTATGAGCGGCATTAAGCCTAGACTAGTGCGGTCTTTGAAAGAATTAGACAAGCACTGGGTTGAGGAGCTCAACTCCGTACTCTGGGGGCCGCAGACCATGCCCAATCGCACTACCGGATATACACCCTTCTTCATGGTGTATGGCGCAGAGGCTGTGTTACCCTGCGATATTATTCATGACTCACCTCGAGTGCGCATGTATGAAGAGAGAGAGGCCGAGCTTGATCGTCATGACGGCTTAGATGCCCTGGAGGAGGAGCGCGACGTCGCAAAAGCCCGTTCCGCATTTTATCAACAGCAGGCTCACAGATATCAAAGCAGAGAAGTGCGGGCCAAGACTTATAATGTTGGTGAACTCATTCTACGCTTGCCAGAAAGAAAAAGGACAAACTCAAGCCCAAGTGGGAGGGTCCCTTCATCATAGATGAGGTTCTCACTGGAGGAGCATACCGCCTGCGTGATGCATCTGACAATCGCCTAGAGCCGAACCCGTGGAATGCCGCAAGACTCCGAAGATTCTACGCCTAGAGCCATACTCTTTGTTCATCTTCTTCTCCCTTTGTTTTCATTTTTTACCCTCTTTAATTTTTCTCTAGCTCTTCAGGTCTTGTGCGGCCAAACAGCACACCTATGATGTGCCCATACTTAAATGTATACACTCATAATACCTGGGGGCTTCTTTTACAGAAGCTTATTATTATTTTCCGAGCGTCAAGCTCAACACATATGTGTCCTCTTTCGCATATGTACCTTTTCTTCGCCATTATATACATCGTTATGACTTAAGTTTTTGCCAAGATGGGTTGCCTAGCTCCTGTGCTTATGCCCTAGTTCCTTTTTGTTCGGCTAGGGCATAAAGGGAGCACTTCTGCGATTGTTACAGCCGGGTCATCCGGACTTGTACCTCTGACTGGGTGAAGCCAAAAGCTAGCATTCTTAAGGGAATATTCGGTCGGTGAACTACAGACGTTTTACCTTCATTACACCATGAACCCCCAGATGTTACGTATACTGCGATTTTTCAATCACAGTTCAGACATGCATACTAATGCATATCTGCCCAGGGAAACGAAACCTTAATGGAACTATTCTTGATGGAAGATGTTTCTTACAATCAACATGTAATATAACATAGCTAGCCAGATACCACTTGTCTGTTCAAGCAACTATGACCCCTACGCCTGGTTTCCACACATGCCCCGATTTATATTACTGAGCGGGTATTCGGAAACACTCCGAGCCTTTGGGTCCAGAGGTCGAAGCGAAAAGGTCTGCCATGACAATCGTTTTACAATCCGGCTAGGGACAAAATTTTCAATTGAAGTACATAGTCATTTGGACTCAAAAACTTGTTCCTCTATGCCATCTAACAGGTTATCTAGCTTACAATCCTATTGGGAATAGTTGGCGGCTATCTTTACCTGGTCATACACCTGGCTAAGTGGAATTTCTTTTCCATCTAACCCCCGAGGTCCGACCCGGGCCATATGATTAGGATAAAGCTTGGTGTACCGTGTTTTTACCATGGCCCAGGCCTCTCGCGCACCTTCTCGGCAGGTCGATATCTTCCATAATCGGAAGCGCCGCCAAGCTCCCCGGAATAGCTTCACAAGCTCCTCAATACTTCCTGGAGGAGAGGCGGATGGCCACAAAGTTTTGGCAATACTCCGCATTGCTTGCCGAGCTCGCTCATGCAGTTGGGACAGCTCTTGCAGAAGGTCGCCTTGAGAGCCAGACATTTCCTCTTCGGGACGGCCGGTCAGCATACCTGCAGACATAAATCTGTCAGATCATTTCTTCACTGAATTCATAAAGGTAAAGTCAAACGCATGCTGAATATGCCACCTTGTAGCCTCCTATTCTCCTTGACGACGTCAGCTAGCTGGGCTCGCACATCTTTTAGTTCTTCGCCCAACACTGTATTGGAATCTTGCAGCTTGTTCTTTTCATCCCTGACCCGCATCAGCACATGTTTGCCTGCCCCATGTTGCCTTTTGGCCTCCTGTTCACCAGCCTGGGCGATTTTCAGTTTTCCCTCAGCTGATCTACTGATCCTGTCAGCGGAAACACAACAATATTAATATCCCCGGTATATGATTATGTTTCCTCGATGGAGGGGAACATTATGAGGCGATGCCTTCTTGGATTTCTTCAGTTCGGCGGTGGTAGCAACTAGCTGGGTCCGACACTTTTCCAGCTCTTGAGTCAACAGGTTGTTCTTCTCTGTAAGCACCTGGTTGTACAATGATCCTTTAATCAGTTGTATCAACTGCTTCAAGTCTCGGGGGCTACTGGTATATAATTATCAGATTTGTACAAATATGTACTTACCAGCATATCTTTCAAATGCTGGTCTGTGGCTTTGGTAAGCCCATCTCGAGCAGCTCGGATGTATGCATCAGTCGAGCTGAAGGCGTTCAATGCCTCTTTTGTAAAGCCGGGGTTGCGAAGAGCGGCCCGCTGACGCCGATGATACATGGCGCTTTCCACTTCAGAGTTTGTGACGGACACATCATCTGAATCCTCTGCCGAAGGACAATCCAGCGTCACTCTCATATCAGCCCTTACCTTTAAGGCAGGGTCTGGAACCTCACTTGTGGAGGCATGGCCGGTAGGATCCCTGGACATAGTTCGGCGAACGATTTTCCTGATAAGACACAGCGGATAATGTCACCGTTTTGATGTGACTGCCAGGAGGCATGAGTAAAAAATCATACCTCTTTGATGAAGGTTCTGCCGCATTGTCATTCGCCTTCCTCTTCGAAGACTTGCTCGACGCGAGCGCCGCTCTCCTAGGAGATGCCTCTGATGCACGTTGAGGCGTCGAGCGCCTCCCCTTTGGAGCACGAGATAGTGCGGTGAGTGAGGCGTAATGAGGAAACTCTTTCGAAGAAGGTGTGCCTTGATTAGTTACATGTGAGGCAGGAAGGAGGCCGGGATAGTCGGCCACGATTGGCACTACTGTGCCATCATAGCTCGCCTGGTAGAATACTCCCTGCTCAAGCTCTACAAATATGTCCGGATCTTCTTCGTATCTGGGGTCAAGGTCCCGGTTACGGTTCTCCGGCTGAGGAGCGGGGCTATAGATCCCCGCTATAACCTTCCGCCATTCCTGTTACAAATGGAAGGGTTAATGCCAATTAAGCATGACTCAGGGAGAGGACTGAGTAGAGTAATGGGATTAAAACTCACCCAGCTAGGAGGATTATACATAGAGAATCCTTCCCGAAGCGTAAGACAAGTGAACTCCTCTTTCTCCCCTTTATACAGATCGGCTAGTATAGCGGCCAGGGCGGAAAGGGAATCCGAACCCTTTCACCCACAGTGCGAGGCGTCGTCTTCCCCATTGTAGTGCCACATGGGAAGCCCCCTGAATTGGAGCGGCTCAACACCTCGCACTATGGAAATGGCCATTACATCGATTATTGATAATTCGGACTGTGCAAGTGTCCTTATCTTGCCCATTAATTGTTGGACTTCCGTATTATCTTCCTCCTCGAGGCTCCGAGGGCGCTAGCTGTGGTGTTTCTTCAATGGAGCACTAGTAAATTCGGGAAGGCCCATTCGGACTGGGTCAGGGAGAGCGACGTCCTCAATATAGAACCATTTTGAGGGCCACTCTTCAGACGCCTTCTTTGGCGTGCCGGATAAGTATGCGGTCTCGGCTATGCGCCATATTTCAGCGCCGCCCACCTCAAATATAGATCCCTTTTGGGAGCGAGGGACGAGGTAGAATAGTTTCCTACATAGCTCGAAATGGGCCTCGTAGCCCATGAATAGCTCGCAAAGGGCAACGTAGCCCGCGACATGCACAATGGAACCAGGCATGAGATTGTGCAGTTGGAGACCATAGTACTCCAGAAGACCTCGGGGAAGGGGTGGATTGGAAACCCGACGCCTCTCAACAAGTTGGATATGAAGCACACCCGTTCCCCCTTGGTTGGATTGGGGAAATTTTCCGCCAGAACTTCGCCTGTGAAGGAGGTCAATCCTGCTCGAACAGGGACCAGATCCGCGGGGGGGGGGGGGGGGGGGGGGGGGGGGGAGGAATCCCTGTGTTTGGAGCTTAACCAACTTCTCATGGGATACAGAACATCTCTCCCAATCGCCTTTTTCATAGCCGTGAGGGCGGGAGGAAGAACCGGGGACGCTAGCCATGTTGAATGGTTTCCCCTGGCAAGACTTTGAGGATTTTCTGCTGGGTGTGGAATGGATCTGAGATCCAATTCCTTTAAATAGAGGCCTTTATTACGTGGCCACAGGGTTATGTGCAAAAAATACCCTGACCTCTCGTATTCGCTCGACACGTGGAAGCAGAAGGTGTGGAGGCACAAAAGCCGATGGGTGTGACATTAAATGGGAGGTCGAATACAGCTCTTTAAGTCAGGTACTTTGAAGTGATCGGAGGAGGAACCCACCTTGCAATGCCGAAGACAATCTGCGCGCCGGATACCTCGTCATTGAAGCCTGGTTCAGGGCTACCGAGGGAGTCCTGGATTAAGGGGTCCTCGGGCGTCCGACCTGTTGGACATGGGCCGGACTAATGAGCTGTGAAGATAAAAGACAAAAGACTCTCTCCCGTGTCCGGATGGGACTCTCCTTGGCGTGGATGGTAAGCCTGGCGTTCGGATATGAAGATTCCTTTCTCTATAACCGACTTTGTACAACCCTAGTCCCCTCTGGTGTCTATATAAACCGGAGGGCTTAGTCCGTAGAGGCAATCACAATCATACAGGCTAGACTTCTAGGGTGTTAGCCATTACAATCTCATGGTAGATCAACTCTTGTAATCCTCATACTCATCAATATCAATCAAGCAGGACGTAGGGTATTGCCTCCATCAAGAGGGCCCGGACCTGGGTAAAACATCGTGTCTCCTGCTTCCTGTTACCATCAACCTTAGGTGCATAGTTCGGGACCCCCTACACGAGATCCACCGGTTTTGACACCGACACACTCCATCCACATCATGGAGTTGTTGCTTGCCGAGGAGAAGTACAAGGTGGTCAGGTTCGACCTCGAGTACACCCGCGCTCGTGCCGGGTCTCGTCCCAAGGTCGCCGTCGCCCAGATGTGCATGCGCCACCACGTCCTCGTCTACCACTACTGCCTGGCCACAAGGCCTTGCGAGCATTTCGCCAGGTTTGTCAACAACCCCCACTACATGTTTGATACGGTGGACATCACCAACGATGTAAAGGCGCTCGAGAATTCGGGCATCACCTGCCAGAATCTTGTCGACATCCAGGGCCAATACAAGATCAGGGGCAGCAAGGAGCATTAGAAGGACTCACTGGTTCACCTCGCCGAGGCCATCATCGACCCCTACTACAGAGACATGAAGGATTCGTGCAACAAGGACAAGCGTGCCTGGCACTCGGCCTGGATGGAGAAACTAGACAAGACTCATGTCGTGTATGCGGCCAAAGGAGGCGTACACGAGCTACAACATGTACAGGCGGATCGTTGACACGAGGAAGTCCCTCCTTCCCCAAAATGTGTAGCAACCCGACCCGAATGGATCAAGTCTACTGTGCTCCGGTGTCATCCCTGGATCAGTAATGCTGACACCACACAGTACATCGAAGGATTTATAGCAGAGTGGCAATCACACACTTATTACATCGTTGTCTCAAAGAGAACTTATTACAATAAATATGGCTTAAGGCCATCTAATAACGATAACAGCGGAAGGCTCGGAAGATAAATGGGTCCATCAACTCCAACGGCATCACTGAGTATAGAACCACGACCTAAAAGCACCTTACTCGTCGTCTGAAAAGTCTGCAACATGAAAGTTGCAGCCCGAAAACGGGTCAGCACATGGAATATGCTGGCAATGTAACACATAGAGAGTAATGGAATGAAACAGCTATACTATATGCATATATGGCTGGTGGAAAGATCTATGGTTACAGTTTTGCGTAAAGCCAGTTTTTCCCTACTGCAAAGGAATAAATTTATTTAACTATCATGGTAGTTGTTAAACATCGAGAATGGTTGACAGCATTCCGATCCCAATTAAGTAATTAAAACCCAACAACATTAATTAGAAGTAACGTGATGAGATTCACATGATATTCAAGTACTAGATACTCAAGTTGTCCATAACCGGGGACATGGCTAATCATGATTAGTTTGTACACTCTGCAGAGGTTTGCGCACTTTTCCCCACAAGACTCGATCGCCTCCGTTTGGTTTCTCGCACTACATGGTGTTTGAGAAGACGGATGACCGAGACACAGTCTTTCAGAAGCGCTAGCACCTTACGATGGATAGACCGGTACACCTACTTTCCCCTACATCTGCTAGTCTACCCTGTAAGAGTTCGCACGACTTAGTCAACTATGCCAGAGCCCATAATGGCTTGTGGCTGCACACGGAAGTTACTAGCATGAATGATCTTATGATCCCTTTGAGCCTGGGTGGCGGTCCGAAATAAAAACAGGCAAGTCCTGATAGACATCAGGTGCCTCAATCCACCCAGATGTGTGTTCAAGTTGCCACCTTAGATAAACCCTTAATTATCAATCTCACATCTGTCATGGATATCACTCACCCAATCCACGTCTACTAGCATAGCATGGCATAATAAGCAAACGTAGAAGTAACTCCCAAAGGTTTGATAATAATACAGGTAATAGGTACTACCTCATCTACTTCCCATCCCACAATTTAATTAGATCCTAATCATGCAATGTGAGAGGATTGATCTAATGCAATAAAACATGGGTTGTAGAAAAGGTATGATCAAAGTGTTACTTGCCTTGCTGATGATCCGCGAGACCTAGGGTTTCGAAGTAACAAGCGGCGCAATCCGGGTGATCTATCACAGACAAACAACAAGCACACAATAAGTACTCATCTAATGCACAGGTAAAACTCAAACAAGAGAACGAACCAGAAAGTTCAACTTAAGAACTCCGGTTGCAAAGAAAGAAAGAACCGAACAGACGACGGAAAAACAAACGACGGAAGAAAACAACTCGGTTCTAGAAAGTTGAAACTAGGTCAAATTTTACTGTAGCAAAGGCTTGTTCAAGTTGATTAGACGGAACGGCGGTTTCGAGACGAAACTCCAGGCGCTTGAATCACCTGATTCCGATAAACGAGCGGGAAGAAAAACTAGAACGAAGATCGGATCTGAGATCGCGATCGCGGAATAAATCCGACGAAAAGAAAGAGATGAACGGTTAAACGAACGGGCGTCGTTAACCGGGGAAAATCGGTGATCACGTTCGTTGAGACGAACGGTCCGAAATAAGAATGAAAACCGATCTAGGGTTTCGGAAGAAAACCGAAACAAAGCCGGAAGAAAAACCGGAAGAAAAAAAGAGAAGAACCGGAACGGTTTTCTAGAAGAAAAACTGAACCGAGGAAAAGAAGAGGCGGCGCGGCTACCTCGGGAGGCGGGGCTCCGGGCGGCGGCGGCGGCTTAAGGCGGCGGCTTGGGTGGTGGAGGAAAAGAGAGGGGGGGTGAGTATATATACTAGGAGGGGGGGTGTGACTTGGCCAAGGGGCAAAAGGGGGGGGGGGGCGGCGGCCTAGAGTCCCGCTGGGACTCGGCTTCGCACGAGGGGCTGGGGGAGGTGGCGGCTGGCTGGGCCTTGGCCCGGCTGGCCTGGCGCGCGGGAGCTGCTCCTTTTTTTAATCGGTTTCGCGCGCAGAAAAACAAAAGAAAAACTATCTAAACGAACTCTGAAAAATCTAAAGTAAAGTTTCCCCGACTCCTAAAAATGAGTCGAACAAAATGAACTTCTCTCCGGGCCTAAAATGCAATTTTTGAAAACGCGCATTTTTCCCTATCCAAATAAAAGCAAACAAAACTCCGGCAAAACCAAAACTTGACTTATTCATTAAATCTTCATTTTTCCTAACTTTGGGAAAGTCATATTATTCCCTCTCTCATTTTTTTTATATTGGAAAAATAATTGAAGATGAAATAAATAAATCAAATGATCCTCTTTTCAAATTTGAGAAAACTCTCAAATATGAAAATAACGAAATCTCCAACTCTCTCCGAAGGTCCTTGAGTTGCGTGAAATTTCTAGGATCGACCAAAATGCAAGAAAATATGCTATGCATGATGATCTAGTGTATAACATTCCAAATTGCAAATTTGGGATGTTACAAACCTACCCCCTTAAAATGAATCTCGCCCTCGAGATTCGGGTTGGCTAGAAAATAGGTGAGGGTGGTCCTTGAGCAAATCTTCTTCTCTTTCCCAGGTGGCTTCATCCTCTGAGTGGTGGTTCCACTGAACTTTGCAAAACTTGGTAACCTTGCTGCAGGTAACTCTGCTGGCATAATCGAGAATCTTGACTGGCTTCTCCTCATATGTTAAGTCATCCTCCAACTGAATCGCTTCGAGTGGCACGGTATCTCTTAGCGGCACCTCCGCCATCTCGGCATGACATTTCTTCAGCTGAGAAACATGGAATACATCATGAAATCCTGACAGTTCCTCTGGTAATTCCAACTTATAAGCGACCTCTCCCATACGTTGCAAGATCTTGTACGGTCCAACGAGCACGGTGCTAATTTCCCCTTAACTCCAAAGCGCTTAACTCCTCGAAGTGGGGATACTCAAAGGTAAACTCTGTCTCCAGTTTCGTAAACTGTCTCCTTGCGTTTTGAATCTGCGTAGCTCTTCTGCCTGGACTGGGCTACCTTGAGCCTATCGCGAATCAACTTAACTTTCCGTTCAGACTCCTTAATCAAATCTGGTCCAAAGAATTGACGGTCTCCAACTTCGTCCCATGACAACGGTGTCCTGCACCTCCTTCCGTATAAAGCTTCGAAAGGTGCCATCTTCAAACTGGTTTGGTAACTGTTGTTATAAGAAAACTCTGCATACGGCAAGTTATCGTCCCAGCTAGATCCATAATCTAGTGCACAAGCTCTCAGCATATCTTCCAAAATCTGATTGACTCTCTCGGTCTGTCCATCTGTCTGCGGATGAAAAGCTGTGCTGAACTTTAGTTTGGTTCCTAAAGTTTCATGCAACTGATTCCAAAATTTTGAGGTAAATTGAGTTCCTCTATCTGATACGATACTCCTCGGAACTCCATGTAAACAAATGATCCTAGTCATGTATATCTTTGCCAACTTAGCACTGGTGTAAGTGGTCTTAACTGGAATAAAATGTGCTACCTTCGTCAAACGATCAACTACTACCCATATCGAGTCATAGCCTGCTTTCGTCCTGGGTAGTCCTGTGATAAAATCCATGCCTATCTTATCCCACTTCCATTCGGGTATCGGCAATGGTTGTAACAATCCTGCTGGCTTCTGATGCTCTGCCTTTACTCTCTGACAAACGTCACAAATTGCTACATATGCTGCAATATCCTTCTTCATTCCGGTCCACCAGAATGTTTCCTTCAAATCCAAATACATCTTGGTATTCCCTGGGTGAATCGAATTCGGTGAATCATGTGCCTTGTGCAAAATCAACTTCCTGATCTCCGGGTCATTGGGCACATAAACACGGTCCTCAAACCATAAGGTATCGTGCTCATCCTCACAAAATCCCTTTGCTTTTCCTTCGCTCAATTTCTCTTTTATAGCAACAATCTCCTTGTCAGATTTCTGAGCTTCTCTGATCTTATCCATCAATGTTGACTGAATCTCCAATGTTGCTACATAGCCTCTCGGAACTATTTCCAAACATAGCTCACGAAGGTTTTCTGCTAACTCCTTTGGTACTTCTCCCGCCACTAGGGTGTTGACATGGCTCTTACGGCTCAATGCGTCAGCTACCACATTAGCTTTTCCGGGATGGTAATGCAATCTCATGTCATAATCCTTGATGAGCTCCAACCATCTCCTTTGTCTGAGGTTCAACTCCTTCTGCGTGAAAATGTACTTCAAACTCTTGTGATCCGTGTACACCTCACAATGATTTCCAATGCGGAAATGTCTCCACGTTTTCAATGCATGCACTACGGCTGCTAACTCCAAATCATGCGTGGCATAATTCAACTCATGAGGCTTCAATTGCCGTGAAGCATACGAAACAACTCTCCCTTCCTGCATAAGCACTGCTCCAAGTCCTCGACGTGAAGCGTCGCAATACACCTCATAATCCTTGGTCTGATCTGGCAAAATCAATACTGGTGAGGTAACCAAGCGTTTCTTCAATTCCTGGAAACTAGCCTCACATTCCTCAGTCCAATTGAACTTAGTATCCTTCTTCAACAATTCAGTCATAGGCTTTGCAATCTTTGGAAAGTTCTCAATGAACCTCCGGCAGTATCCTGCAAGTCCAAGAAAACTCCGGATCTCTCCAACTGTCGTTGGTGATTCCCATTCGGTTACGGTCTCAACCTTAGTGGGGTCAACTGCTATACCTTCTCCGGATATAACGTGTCCGAGGAATCCAACTTCCTTCAACCAAAACTCACATTTGCTGAATTTGGCGTATAACTGATGTTCCCTTAGTTTCTCCAAAACCAAACGCAAATGTTCCTTATGCTCCTCTTCATTCTTTGAATAAACCAGGATGTCATCAATGAACACTACGGCGAACTTATCCAAAAACTCCATAAACACTTTGTTCATCAGGTTCATAAAATAGGCAGGTGCGTTAGTCAATCCAAATGACATAACGGTATACTCATACAGTCCATATCTTGTGGTGAATGCTGTCTTAGGTATGTCCTGCTCTCGTATCTTCAATTGATGGTACCCTGATCGCAAATCGATCTTGGAAAACACTTTAGCTCCTTGCAAACGATCAAACAGATCATTAATCATTGGCAGTGGGTACTTATTCTTGATGCTTACTTCATTCAATCCTCGATAATAAACAACCATCCTTAATGATCCATCCTTCTTTTCCACTAGAAGTACGGGTGATCCCCAAGGCGAAGAACTTGGGCGAATGTAACCTTTATCCAATAACTCCTTAATCTGATTCTTAATTTCCACCAAATCCTTTGCTGGCATCCGGTACGGTTGCTTCGATATTGGGCCTGTACCTGGCAATAACTCAATCAAAAACTCAATGTCTCTATCCGGTGGCATGCCTGGCAATTCCTCAGGAAATACATCAGGAAAATCCTTCACCACTGGTACTTCTTCTTGCACAACTCCTGTTAGGCAGTTTACTTGTGTCCTGTTTGGCACATGCTGGGATACATACTTGATCCTTCTTCCTTCTGGTGTGGTAAGCAAAATTGTCTTACTGGCGCAATCGATGTTTCCTCCATACATCGACAGCCAATCCATACCAAGAATCACATCCAGACCTTGGGACTCCAAAATAATTAAATCCGTTGGGAAAACATGCCTTCCTATACTTAATGGCACTTGGAAACATCCTTGTCTGGCCATGTACTCTGCTCCTGGCGAGCTTACTAGCATAGGCGTTTTAAGAATCCTAGTGGGCAGGCTATACTTTTCCACAAATCCCCTTGATATGTATGAATGCGATGCACCAGTATCAAAAAGAACGAGTGCGGTAAATGTCTTAACCAAAAACTTACCGATTACTGCATCAGGCTGATCTTCAACCTCCTCCACATTAACGTGGTTCACCTGTCCCCTATTGAAAGGGTTCGGCTTCTTCCCAGAGCTTCCATTGCCATTTCCATTCTGGCCTTCGGGACATTCATTGGCATAATGTCCGGTCTTGGAACACTTGAAACAAGTGACTTGACTCAGATCTCTCTTGGTTGGGGTCGATGGGGTGGTACGGTTCTGGCCGTTGCTTCCTCCATTCCCATTACCATTCTTGTGGCCATTATGGTTGTGCGAACTACCTCCTCCATGGGTATGCTGAAACTGAAATCCCGGTTTAGGGGTAAAACGGGGCTTCTGCTGGGCTCCAGAGTTATACTTCCCCTGTCCATACTTCCTCTTACGGTTCTCAATCTGCTGTTGCTTTCCTTCAATCATGATGGCACGATCTACCAATTCCTGGTAGTTGTTGAAACTCGCTACCATCAACTGCATGCTTAGTTCATCATTTAGTCCTTCCAGAAACTTCTCCTGCTTAGCTGCATCCGTAGCAACGTCATCTGGGGCATAACGTGCTAACTTGCTGAAATCGTCAACGTACTGGCCAACTGTCCTTCCTCCTTGGTGTAAGTTGCGAAACTCACGCTTCTTCATGGCCATAGCTCCTGCTGAAACATGGGCAGTGCGGAAAGCTTGCTGAAACTGATCCCATGTGACAGTGTCAACTGGGTAAGTGGCTGTGAAATTCTTCCACCATGCTGCCGCGGGTCCGTCAAGCTGATGTGCGGAAAACTTCACTTTCTCACCATCTGTGCATCCTGCAGTGGTCAACTCCCTTCCTATCTTGCGGAGCCAATCGTCTGCTACTATTGGCTCGGTGCTACTGGAAAACACCGGCGGATTCAGCCTAAGGAAACGGGCTAAGTGGTCAACAGGTGGTGGTGGTGGTGGGTTGTTGTTGTTGTTGTTCTGCTGGTTCTGGACTAACATCGGCATCAATTGATTCTGCTGCTGGATCAACTGAGTGAGCTCCGGTGGGAATCCATTGTCACGTCTCGGAGGCATCTGAGGGTTTAGAAAAGACGAGAATTAAGAATAGAGTGAGGTCTAAAGAGAAAAACACTACCCCAATGCGCATGAGCAAATGCACACAAAATCACTTCATTCAATCAAACAAGGGCTTGCAATCGGTCTAAAACTATCGCAAAAGTGCTCGACTATGATGTTTACATGGGGGAATACTACTACTATCTGGTGGTCATCTAGAAATTTGAACCGGTGGAAGACTCCATGATATCTGCTCCAGCTTCGTCTTTAAAGTCGGGTTCACTTGGATCCGAATCGGTGTCGTCGATGATGATGTAGTTGTCCGGACATGCGACATACTCGTCTTCCTCCTTGGATGCTAACTTCCTCTTGAGTTCTTCAATCTCCTGCTTAAGATCGCCATTGTGTCTTGCTAGAGCTACGATCTCGTCCATGTAGTCCTTGCGTGTAGACTTCAGTTCTCCTTCTAGCTCGATGATCCTTGCGTTTGCATTCTTCAACTCTATCATATCATTGCACATCTGGTTCTCGTGGCGTCGAATGTGCTGGTTTAACTCCAGGATGAAAGATGCAATGGATCTATCCTTCTTGGTGCTGACTAACTCCCATTGTTCATCTCGGCGTCCGCAAATCTGGTAGATAGTGTCCTTGAGGTCTTCTTGATAAACTTCTCCAATGCGTCCCATGGTGATATGAGCTACCATGCTCCTTCCCAGACTCCAGGTTGGTGCATTGAAAACACTATCTATAGGCTTCGTGATTGGCGCGAATGTCCTTCCCGGAACGTGAGCTTGAATCTTCCAGCGCTCCTCTTCAGGTAGAGTGACGTTGAAGGTTCCCGTGAAGCTTGGTAATCCAATGTTCAGGTACTTGGTGACTTCCTTCAGGTGAAATCCAAATGGTGTGCCTTCATCCGGTTGAGCGTACTTAATCTTCGCGTTCGTCATCCTAAAAGAGTAGAAAGGATGAGGAGTTAGAAAATGAGAAGAGAATGGTGATCTATGGCTTTAACTTAGTGGTCGTGTCCTACAGTCAGTGTGTGCTCTGATACCATCTCTGTAGCGACCCGACCCGAATGGTTCAAGTCTACTGTGCTCCGGTGTCATCCCTGGATCAGTAATGCTGACACCACACAGTACATCGAAGGATTTATAGCAGAGTGGCAATCACACACTTATTACATCGTTGTCTCAAAGAGAACTTATTACAATAAATATGGCTTAAGGCCATCTAATAACGATAACAGCGGAAGGCTCGGAAGATAAATGGGTCCATCAACTCCAACGGCATCACTTAGTATAGAACCACGACCTAAAAGCACCTTACTCGTCGTCTGAAAAGTCTGCAACATGAAAGTTGCAGCCCGAAAACGGGTCAGCACATGGAATATGCTGGCAATGTAACACATAGAGAGTAATGGAATGAAACAGCTATACTATATGCATATATGGCTGGTGGAAAGCTCTATGGTTACAGTTTTGCGTAAAGCCAGTTTTTCCCTACTGCAAAGGAATAAATTTATTTAACTATCATGGTAGTTGTTAAACATCGAGAATGGTTGACAGCATTCCGATCCCAATTAAGTAATTAAAACCCAACAACATTAATTAGAAGTAACGTGATGAGATTCACATGATATTCAAGTACTAGATACTCAAGTTGTCCATAACTGGGGACACGGCTAATCATGATTAGTTTGTACACTCTGCAGAGGTTTGCGCACTTTTCCCCACAAGACTCGATCGCCTCCGTTTGGTTTCTCGCACTACATGGTGTTTGAGAAGACGGATGACCGAGACACAGTCTTTCAGAAGCGCTAGCACCTTACGATGGATAGACCGGTACACCTACTTTCCCCTACATCTGCTAGTCTACCCTGTAAGAGTTCGCACGACTTAGTCAACTATGCCAGAGCCCATAATGGCTTGTGGCTGCACACGGAAGTTACTAGCATGAATGATCTTATGATCCCTTTGAGCCTGGGTGGCGGTCCGAAATAAAAACAGGCAAGTCCTGATAGACATCAGGTGCCTCAATCCACCCAGATGTGTGTTAAGTTGCCACCTTAGATAAACCCTTAATTATCAATCTCACATCTGTCATGGATATCACTCACCCAATCCACGTCTACTAGCATAGCATGGCATAATAAGCAAACGTAGAAGTAACTCCCAAAGGTTTGATAATAATACAGGTAATAGGTACTACCTCATCTACTTCCCATCCCACAATTTAATTAGATCCTAATCATGCAATGTGAGAAGGATTGATCTAATGCAATAAAACATGGGTTGTAGAAAAGGTATGATCAAAGTGTTACTTGCCTTGCTGATGATCCGCGAGACCTAGGGTTTCGAAGTAACAAGCGGCGCAATCCGGGTGATCTATCACAGACAAACAACAAGCACACAATAAGTACTCATCTAATGCATAGGTAAAACTCGAACAAGAGAACGAACCAGAAAGTTCAACTTAAGAACTCCGGTTGCAAAGAAAGAAAGAACCGAACAGATGACGGAAAAACAAACGGCGGAAGAAAACAACTCGGTTCTAGAAAGTTGAAACTAGGTCAAATTTTACTGTAGCAAAGGCTTGTTCAAGTTGATTAGACGGAACGGCGGTTTCGAGACGAAACTCTAGGCGCTTGAATCACCTGATTCCGATAAACGAGCGGGAAGAAAAACTAGAACGAAGATCGGATCTGAGATCGCGATCGCGGAATAAATCCGACGAAAAGAAAGAGATGAACTGTTAAACGAACGGGCGTTGTTAACCGGGAAAAATCGGTGATCACGTTCGTTGAGACGAACGGTCCGAAAGAAGAATGAAAACCGATCTAGGGTTTCGGAAGAAAACCGAAACAAAGCCGGAAGAAAAACCGGAAGAAAAAAGAGAAGAACCGGAACGGTTTTCTAGAAGAAAAACCGAACCGAGGAAAAGAAGAGGCGGCGCGGCTACCTTGGGAGGCGGGGCTCCGGGCGGCGGCGGCGGCTTAAGGCGGCGGCTTGGGTGGTGGAGGAAAAGAGAGGGGGGGTGAGTATATATACTAGGAGGGGGGGTGTGACTTGGCCAAGGGGCAAAAAGGGGGGGGGGCGGCCTAGAGTCCCGCTGGGACTCGGCTTCGCGCGAGGGGCTGGGGGCGGTGGCGGCTGGCTGGGCCTTGGCCCGGCAGGCCTGGCGCGCGAGAGCTGCTCCTTTTTTTTAATCGGTTTCGCGCGCAGAAAAACAAAAGAAAAACTATCTAAACGAACTCCGAAAAATCTAAAGTAAATTTTCCCCGACTCCTAAAAATGAGTCGAACAAAATGAACTTCTCTCCGGGCCTAAAATGCAATTTTTGAAAACGCGCATTTTTCCCTGTCGAAATAAAAGCAAACAAAACTCCGGCAAAACCAAAACTTGACTTATTCATTAAATCTTCATTTTTCCTAACTTTGGGAAAGTCATATTATTCCGTCTCTCATTTTTTTTTGATATTGGAAAAATAATTGAAGATGAAATAAATAAATCAAATGATCCTCTTTTCAAATTTGAGAAAACTCTCAAATATGAAAATAACGAAATCTCCAACTCTCTCCGAAGGTCCTTGAGTTGCGTGAAATTTCTAGGATCGACCAAAATGCAAGAAAATATGCTATGCATGATGATCTAGTGTATAACATTTCAAATTGCAAATTTGGGATGTTACAAAATGGCCAGGGATCCAGTTGGAAGCAGAGCAATGGCAAGCGTCGTCGCAACAATAAGTAGATGATTAGATCCTCATTTCTCCTACTTTAGTATGCATGTAATTGCTTTCTTTCGTGTGTGGAAATGTTATGTGGGTAGTCACTTGTGTAATTGTATGCTTAATTTGGTTATGCAATGCTGTCTTTTTAAGTATATATGTTGATGATGTAGACAGATAGTAGATGTTGTGCGGATGAAGAAAATCACATCGCACACGGAGTAAACAATGGAACCCGTCGGTGATGTTTTCATCAATCACTCATAGTTGTATACCAACAATCGTTTGCTCACAACACACACGGCTTGTTAGCAGTAATCATCTGTGTTGTTATCGGTATTCGCACACGTCTCCGATTACAGACCTGTTTGCCTCGTATCACACACATCTTGTTCATTTGAACCATTTCTGTTCTCATGTCTCAACGCAAATAGTTCATCCGAGTGAACCGCGTGCCGTATATCGCACACACCTTTGATCTGGCTCACCATTTCTTTTGTGTTGCCTAATCACAAACAGTTCATCCGAGTGAACCGTATGCCGTGTATCGCACACGCCTACATCTGGCTGCCCGTTTATTTTGTTCCTCCTCATCGCAAATATTTCATTGAACTGAACCGTATGCCCTTCATAGCACACGCAAATAAAATCTGAACCGTGTTTGATGCATCCGTCATCACAAACGTTTTATACATTTCTGATGGTTTTCATACAACACCATTTGCAATTATTGCATCGCACATAGTTTCTCGAAGGGTCTCTGATCGTAGTGTCGCGTTAGCAGCATCCTGCAGTAGAGTAACAACATACGTTGTTCCCTTTGTCATTGGTATGTTACTTGCCCGATATTCGATCATCGGTATCATCATACCTAGTTCAATCTCATCACCGGAAAGTCTCTTTACTTGTTCGATAATGCATCATCCTGTGACTAACTCATTGGTCACATTACTTGCAAGGCTTATAGTGATATGCATTACTGAGAGGGCCTAGAGACACCTCTCTGATAATCGGAGTGACAAATCCTAATCTCGATCTATGCCAACTGAACAAACACCATCGGAGACACCTGTAGAGCATTTTTATAATTACCCAGTTACATTGTGACGTTTGATAGCACACAAGGTGTTCCTCCGGTATTTGGGAGTTGCATAATCTCATAGTCATAGGAACATGTATAAGTGATGAAGAAAGCAATAGCAATAAGCTAAACGATCATAGTTCTAAACTAACAGATGGGTCTAGTCCATCACATCATTCTCTAATGATGTGATCCCGTTCATCAAATGACAACACATGTCCATGGCTAGGAAAGTTAGCCATCTTTGATTAATGAGCTAGTCAAGTGGAGGCATACTAGGGACACTCTGTTTTGTCTATGTATTCACACATGTACTAAGTTTCCGGTTAATACAATTCTAGCATGAATAATAAACATTTATCATGATATAAGGAAATATAAATAACAACTTTATTATTGCCTCTAGGGCATATTTCCTTCAGTCTCACACTTACACTAGAGTCAATAATCTAGATTACACAGTAATGATTCTAACACCAATGGAGTCTTGGTGCTGATCATGTTTTGCTCGTGAGAGAGGCTTAGTCAATGGGTCTGCAACATTCAGATCCGTATGTATCTTGCAAATCTCTATGTCTCCCTCCTTGACTTGATCGCAGATGGCATTGAAGCGTCTCTTGATGTGCTTGGTTCTCTTGTGAAATCTGGATTCCTTTGCCAAGGCAATTGCACGAGTATAGTCACAAAAGATTTTCATTGGACCCGATGCACTAGGTATTACACCTAGATCGAATATGAACTCCTTCATCCAGACTCCTTCATTTGCTGCTTCCGAAGCAGCTATGTATTTTGCTTTACACGTAGATCCCGCCACGATGCTCTGCTTAGAACTGCACCAACTGACAGCTCCACCATTCAATAAAAATACGTATCCGGTTAGATTCATCCGGATTAGTGTCAAAGCTTGCATCGACGTAACCGTTTACGACGAGCACTTTGTCACCTCCATAAACGAGAAACATATCCTTAGTCCTTTTCAGGTATTTCAGGATGTTCTTGACCGCTATCCAGTGATCCACTCCTGGATTACTTTGGTATCTCCCTGCTAAACTAATAGTAAGGCACACATCAGGTCTGGTAGACAGCATTGCATACATGATAAAACCTATGGCTAAGGCATAAAGAATGACTTTTGTTTTCTCTCTATCTTCTGCAGTGGTCGGGCATTGAGTCTGACTCAACTTCACACCTTGTAACACAGGCAAGAACCCTTTCTTTGCTTGATCCATTTTGAAATTCTTCAAAACTTTATCAAGGTATGTGCTTTGTGAAAGTCCAATTAAGCGTCTCGATCTATCTCTATAGATCTTGATGCCCAATATGTAAGCAGCTTCACCGAGGTCTTTCATTGAAAAATTCTTATTCAAGTATCCTTTTATGCTATTCAGAAATCAGTATCATTTCCGATCAACAATATGTCATCCACATATAATATCAGAAATGCTACGGAGCTCTCACTCACTTTCTTGTAAATACATGCTTCTCCAAAAGTCTGTATAAAACCATATGCTTTGATCACACTATCAAAGTGTATATTCAATTCCAAGATGCTTGCACCAGTCCATAAATGGATCACTGGAGCTTGCACACTTTGTTAGCACCTTTTGGATCGACAAAACCTTCTGGTTGCATCACATACAACTCTTCTTTAAGTTGTCCATTAAAAATGCATTTTTGACATCCATTTGCCAAATTTCATAATCATAAAATGCGGCAATTGCTAACATGATTCAGACGGACTTAAGCATCGCTATGGGTGAGAAGGTCTCATCATAGTCAACTCCTTGAACTTGTCGAAAACCTTTCACAACAAGTCGAGCTTTGTAGACAGTAACATTACCGTCAGTGTCAGTTTTCTTATTGAAGATCCATTTATTCTCTATGGCTTGCCGATCATCGGGCAAGTCAACCAAAGTTCACACTTTGTTCTCATACATGGATCCCATCTCAGACTTCATGGCCTCAAGCCATTTTGCGGAATTTGGGCTCATCATCGCTTCCTCATAGTTCGTAGGTTCGTCATGGTCAAGTAACATGACCTCCAGAACATGATTACCATACCACTCTGGTGCAGATCTTACTCTGGTTGATCTACGAGGTTCGGTAGTAACTTGATCAGAAGTTTCATGATCATCATCATTAGCTTCCTCACTAATTGGTGTAGGAATCACTGGAACTGATTTCTGTGATGATCTACTTTCCAATAAGGGAGAAGGTACAGTTACCTCATCAAGTTCTACTTTCCTCCCACTCACTTCTTTCGAGAGAAACTCCTTCTCTAGAAAGGATCCATTCTTAGCAATGAATATTTTGCCTTCGGATCTGTGATAGAAGGTGTACCCAACAGTTTCCTTTGGGTATCCTATGAAGACACATTTCTCCGATTTGTGTTCGAGCTTATCAGGTTGAATCTTTTTCACATAAGCATCACAACCCCAAACTTTAAGAAACGACAACTTGGGTTTCTTGCCAAACCACAGTTCATATGGTGTCGTCTCAACGGATTTCGGTGGTGCCCTATTTAACGTGAATGCAGCCGTCTCTAAAGCATAACCCCAAAACGATAGCGGTAAATTAGTAAGAGACATCATAGATCGCATCATATCTAATAAAGTGCGGTTACAACGTTCGGACACACCGTTACGCTGTGGTGTTCTAGGTGGCGTGAGTTGCGAAACTATTCCGCATTGTTTCAAATGAAGACCAAACTCATAACTCAAATATTCACCTCCACGATCAGATCATAGAAACTTAATTTTCTTGTTACAATGATTTTCCACTTCACTCTGAAATTCTTTGAACTTTTCAAATGTTTCAGACTTATGTTTCATCAAGTAGATATACCCATATCTACTCAAATCATCTGTGAAGGTTAGAAAATAATGATACCCGCCACGAGCATCAACACTCATCGGACCGCATACATCAGTATGTATTATTTCCAATAAGTCTGTTGCTCGTTCCATTGTTCCGGAGAACGGAGTCTTAGTCGTCTTACCCATGAGGCATGGTTCGCAAGCATCAAGTGATTCCAAAAGCCCATCAGCATGGAGTTTCTTCATGCGCTTTACACCAATATGACCTAAACGGCAGTGCCACAAATAAGTTGCACTATCATTATTAAAGTTATATCTTTTGGCTTCAATACTATGAATATGTGTATCACTACTACCGAGATTCAGTAAAAATAAACCACTCATCAAGGGTGCATGACCATAAAAGAAATTACTCATATAACTAGAACAACCATCATTCTCTGATTTAAATGAATAATCGTCTCGCATCAAACAAGATCCAGATATAATGTTCATGCTTAACGCTGGCACCAAATAACAATTATTCAGGTCTAATACTAATCCCGAAGGTAGATTTAGAGGTAGCGTGCCGACTGCGATCACATCGACTTTGGAACCATTTCCCACACGTATAGTCACCTCGTCCTTAGCCAATCTTCGCTTAATCTGTAGCCCATGTTTCGAGTTGCAAATATGAGCAACAAAACCAGTATTAAATACCCAGGCGCTACTGTGAGCATTAGTAAGGTACACATCAATAACATGTATATCAAATATACCTTTCACTTTGCCATCCTTCTTACCTGCCAAATACTTGGGCCAGTTCCGCTTCCAGTGACCAGTCCCTTTGCAGTAGAAGCACCCAGTCTCAGGCTTAGGTCCAGATTTGGGCTTCTTCACTTGAGTAGCAACTTTCTTGTCGTTCTTCTTGAAGTTCCCCTTCTTCCCTTTGCCCTTCTTTTTGAAACTAGTGGTCTTGTTGACCATCAACACTTGATGCTCCTTCTTGATTTCTACCTCCACAACCTTTAGCATTGCGAAGAGCTCGAGAATTGTCTTATCCATCCCTTGCATATTATAGTTCATCACGAAGCTTTTGTAGCTCGGTGGCAGTGATTGAAGAACTCTGTCAATGACACTATCAACCGGAAGATTAACTCCCAGCTGCGTCAAGTGATTGTGGTACCCAGACATTCTGAGTATATGCTCACTGACAGAACTATTCTCCTCCATTTTGCAGCTATAGAACTTATTGGAGACTTCATATATCTCAATCCGGGCATTTGCTTGAAATATCAACTTCAACTCCTGGAACATCTCATATGCTCCATGATGTTCAAAACGTCGTTGAAGTCCCGGTTCTAAGCCGTAAAGCATGGCACACTGAACTATCGAGTAGTCATCAGCTTTGCTCTGCCAAACGTTCATAACATCTGGATTTGCTCCTGCAGCAGGTGAGGTGCTTCCAGGACGTAATTCTTCTGTGCAGAAATGAGGATAATCCTCAAGTTACGGACCCGGACCATGTAGTTGCTACCATCAGCTTTCAACTTAGCTTTCTCCAGGAACGCATTAAAATTCAAAGGAACAGTAGCATGGGCCATTTATCTACAACAAGATAGACATGCAAAATACTATCAGGTACTAAGTTCATGATAAATTAAAGTTCAATTAATCATATTACTTAAGAACTCCCACTTAGATAGACATCCCTCTAATCATCTAAGTGATCACATGATCCATATCAACTAAACCATGTCCGATCATCACGTGAGATGGAGTAGATTTCAATGGTGAACATCACTATGTTGATCATATCTACTATATGATTCACGCTCAACCTTTCGGTCTCAATGTTCCGAGGCCATATGTGCATATGCTAGGATCGTCAAGTTTAACCCGAGTATTCTGCTTGTGCAAAACTGGCTTGCACCCATTGTATGTGAACGTAGAGCTTATCACACCCGATCATCACGTGGTGTCTCGGCACGACGAACTGTAGTACTCAGGGAGAACACTTATACCTTGAAATTTAGTGAGAGATCATCTTATAATGCTACTGCCGTACTAAGCAAAATAAGATGCATAAAAGATAAACATCACATGCAATCAATATAAGTGATATGATATGGCCATCATCATCTTGTGCCTTTGATCTCCATCTCCAAAGCACCGTCATGATCACCATCGTCACCGGCTTGACACCTTGATCTCCGTCGTAGCATCGCTGTCGTCTCGCCAACTATTGCTTCCACGACTATCGCTACCGCTAGTGATAAAGTAAAGCAATTACATGGCGATTGCATTTCATACAATAAAGCGACAACCATATGGCTCCTTCCAGTTGCTGACAACTTTGTTACAAAACATGATCATCTCATACAACAATTTATATAATCACGTATTGACCATATCACATGACAACATGCCCTGCAAAAACAAGTTCGACGTCCTCTACTTTGTTTTTGCAAGTTTTACATGGATGCTACGGGCTTCGCAAGAACCGTTCTTACCTACGCATCAAAAACCACAACAATTTTTCATCAAGTGTGATGTTTTAACCTTCGACAAGGACCAGGCGTAGTCACACTCGATTCAACTAAAGCTAGAGAAACAGACACCCACTAGCCACATGTGTGCGAAGCACGTCGGTAGAACCAGTCTCATGAACACGGTCATGTAATGTCGGTTTGGGCCGCTTCATCCAACAATACCGCCGAATCAAAGTATGACATGTTGGTAAGCAGTATGACTATTATCGCCCACAACTCTTTGTGTTCTACTCGTGCAAATAACATCTACGCATAGGCCTGGCTCGGATGCCACTGTTGGGGAACACAGTATTTCAAAAAAATTCCTACGATCACGCAAGATCTATCTAGGAGATGCATATCAACGAGAGGGGAGAGTGTGTCTATGTACCCTCGCAGACCGAAAGCGGAAGCGTTAAGTAACGCGGTTGATGTACTCGAACGTCTTTGCGATCCAATCGATCAAGTACCGAATGCACGACACCTCCGCGATCTGCACACGTTCAGCACGGTGACGTACCTCGTACTCTTGATCCAGCTGAGGCCGAGAGTGAGTTCCGTCAGCACGATGGTGTGTTGACGGTGATGATGAAGTTAGTGACGCAGGGCTTCGCCGAAGCACTACGAAAATATGACCGAGGTGGAAAATTGTGGAGGGGGGCACTACACATGGCTAAAGATCAACTTGTGTGTCTATGGGGTGCTCCCTCCCCCGTATATAAAGGAGGGGAGGAGGGGGCCGGCTGGCCATAAGGGGCGCGCCCAAGGGGGGGAATCCTACTCCTAGTAGGAGTAGGTTCCCCCCTTTCCAAGTCCAACTAGGAGAAGAAGGAAGGAGAGGGAGAGGGAGAGGGAGAGGGAAAGAGGGCCACACCCCTCCCCTTGTCCTATTCGGACTCCCCTTGGGAGGGCGCCACCTCCTGGCTGCGGCCCTCTCTCTCCCCTAAGGCCCACTAAGGCCCATAATTTCCCGGAGGGGGGGGTCCGGTAACCCTCCGGCACTCCAGTTTTATTCGGATCACTTCTGGTGTTTGAATAACATGGTCCAATATATCAATCTTTATGTCCCGACCATTTTGAGACTCCTCGTTATGTCCGTGATCACATCCGGGACTCCGAACAACCTTCGGTACATCAAATCACATAACTCACAATACATATCATCAACGAACGTTAAGCGTGCGGACCCTACGGGTTCGAGAACTATGTAGACATGACCGAGACTCATCTCCGGTCAATAACCAATAGCGGAACCTGGATGCTCATATTGGTTCCTACATATTCTATGAAGATCTTTATTAGTCAAACCGCATAACAACATACGTTGTTCCCTTTGTCATTGATATGTTACTTTCCCGAGATTCGATCATCGGTATCATCATACCTAGTTCAATCTCGTCACTGGGAAGTCTCTTTGCTCGTTCCGTAATGCATCATCCCGTGACTAACTCATTGGTCACATTGCTTGCAAGGCTTAAATGATGTGCATTACCGAGAGGGCCCAGAGATACCTCTCCAACAATCGGATTGACAAATCCTAATCTCGATCTATGCCAACTCAACAAACACCATGGGAGACACCTGTAGATCATCTTTATAATCACCCAGTTACATTGTGACGTTTGATAGCACACAAGGTGTTCCTCCAGTATTCGGGAGTTGCATGATCTCATAGTCATAGGAACATGTATAAGTCATGAAGAAAGCAATAGCAATAAACTAAACGATCACAGTGCTAAGCTAACGGATGGGTCTAGTCCATCACATCATTCTCTAATGATGTGATCTCGTTCATGAAATGACAACACATGTCCATGGCTAGGAAACTTAACCATCTTTGATTAACGAGCTAGTCAAGTAGAGGCATACTAGGGACACTCTGTTTTGTCTATGTATTCACACATGTACTAAGTTTCCGGTTAATACAATTCTAGCATGAATAATAAACATTTATCATGATATAAGGAAATATAAATAACAACTTTATTATTGCCTCTATGGCATATTTCCTTCAACTCTTTGCTCTCCGAACAATCTATCGTAAGTAAGAGCATCCATAAACATCCATACGAAACAATCTAACAAACAACAGTGTAGTGAATGGTGTTAGTGTAGACTGTGCCATGACATCATGTGTCAAATGTTAACTCATTAGAGTTTGGAAAACAACATATTGGTCGTTAATTGGAATAAATGTGGCATAAGGGTTCACATCAAGTTTCAAGTAAAAGGGTTTATCACATAAGGAGTATGTGATGTTAAGTTGACGTTTTCAGATTCAGTTATAAGAATCTTAACAACATGAGTCATGGTTTATGAATCTTGTATAGCCAATTTCATGTTCAAGTTTGGATGACAATTCAAACTAATTAACCTTTCATGAGCTTTAATACACTAAGTATTTGAAAATGATAACTTGGTCTGGCGTCCAATTTTAATTTGGATCTGAATTAGGGTTCATCTTATTTGAATTCAAATTGAATTGAGTTCACAATTTGGTTTGTCTCTACTAAGTTGAATCGAATTATGAGTTATTTCATAATTGACTTAGTTGGTTCATTTCAATATCAATTACCATTAATGCTTCCATAAAGTCAAATACAAATCCAATATAATTACTAAAGTTTATTTATTTAAGTCAAGTTCAAGCTAAAGTCAAATATAAATACAATACTATGACTAAGTTTATAAGTTCACTAGGTGAATGCCCGTGCATTGCACATGGGCACACATATTCTAGTTGCTCATTACTATTCACGCCGAACATACACCTTTAAGTTCTAATGCACTTCAGGTGACATTTTTAACCTTTCTACCACCAAAGACGTTTTCTTATTCTTGTTCTTCCTCCCCACTGTCTCCACCTACAAATCCATGCTCGACACCTCCATCGATACGACTTGTTCTTTGAGTCACAAATACCATTCTTAAAAATAAATCAAAAGGCCCATTATACCCATCATGTAAGGAAAAGGGATATATATATTTGGGTTTGTCTAAATATCACATGTATATTACGAAAAAGTTCATCAACTAAGCATCTGACATTACATGTCTATCTAGTTCCTCTAGAGAGAACACAAACTATCATGTTAGCTTTCATCCAAGATATCAACATTATTCATTTCTTGCAAATATATTTTTTACACACCGTAATTTAATTTGAAGAAAAAATAATAATTTTGAACATACATTAAAGTGTGTGTGTGTGTGTGTTTTACTTGCTTTTCAGCATAGGGAGTAAAGAATGACACAATTAGTCCATGGTAACGAAGCAGTAAAAAGTATTTTTGCTCTATTATTACATGGCATATAGCCATTAGAAGTAAACTACGGAGATTGAGATCACCTCCATTGCCTTTGAGCCACCGGAAAAGAAGGCCCCAAAACTGATGAACCTAAGAAGCCAATCTCAAGCTAGCTAATCTGTCGACCATCTGCTTAAGATACTAGTCGAACAGTAAGCATTTGTATACAGAAATGGGAAGTGTAACTCAGTGGAGGAGCTACAAACAAAAACTAGGTGGGCCAAGCTAAAGGACAATACAAATTCTGGACCATTTATATACTACCCCCTCTGTAAACTAATATAAGACATTTTAAATTAGGGATCTAAAATGTCTTATATTAGTTTATATAGGTAGTATTATAGTAGACGTAATCAGTACTCAATACATTATTGTAACCAGCATTCCATGGTTGATGACTACGTACACTGAACTGTAAACACAATTGAGTGAACCGTTTATGCTACCAACTAAAAACTTTTGTTAAACAATTGTGCCTTTTCATAATCTACAAGCAACAAGATCACCGAATAAGATCTTCCATAATATATTTATGGTAACATAGAAAAATAGACAATAACCTAAGTAAAATTTAGGGAAAGAAATTGGGAATGAATCAAAGTAAATTACCTGTGGACAGGACCAGATTCAGAGATGAAGGAACTGTGTTGCTGGCTTAAAAATTTGTGTAGCTTGCAAATTATTCAAGGAAAATTGGAGATGATCAGATTCAGAGAAGGAACTGTGTTGCTGGCTTGCCGCTGCTAGCTGCGTGCACTTGCACTCAACGGAATTGAAATGTCAAGCCGAATTGTGGCGTGACTATACCCCCCTTCCCTAGCATTTACCTTGTTTCGGCGGCTCCACCACCTCCATAGCATGCATGTAACCAGCACTCTTTGACCTTCCGGCAGGTCTGGTACTTTTTGTACTACTTCTTTAGCATCCATGTATCCATGTGGATGTAGTCCTAGCTCCAAACTTCTCCATAGTTTCTTTGCTTCCTAGCATCTTATGAATGGGGTTGTGCTTATCTAATCTTTTGCAGCACACACACATCATGTCACAATATTCATGTAGGCTTCAAGGAGGGTCTCAAAGGGAAACTATT
Organism: Triticum urartu; assembly: GCF_003073215.2. Lineage (NCBI taxonomy): Eukaryota > Viridiplantae > Streptophyta > Magnoliopsida > Poales > Poaceae > Triticum > Triticum urartu. The sequence goes on from NC_053023.1 coordinate 170,426,413, forward strand.
ATGGGTTAGACTCCACAAGAACTACTGCACTTTGGTTTTTTTTGACTGGGAACTATAGGGGAAAACCCCCACAGCATATCAAAACTTTATTAATAGGGAGAGAAAGTACAAGTACATAGGGGGATTAGAAGGGGTAATCAAGCTACTCTAGGTAAGTGAGAAGTTGAAAATAGAAGCCTCAAGGTGGTAGAAATGAGATCCATCTAAGGAGATCATCCTTATAAGTAGGCTTAACCCTATATTGCATTAAAGCAATATCATGGATGAATGCTCTTCTCCATTTATTAAATCCAGCTCTCTCATGTCTGAAGACCTTAGCATTTCTGACAATCCAGATATTCCAGCAAGCTATAAAGACCACTTCAGTGAAGAAAGGTTTCCTGAAGCTCCTGTTAACATTGATAACCAGCTCAGCCATAGAGTCACCTGAAGACCAGTCAATTTGCAAATAGTTTCAAACTCTGACACTAAAATTGCAATTGCAGAATAGATGATCTCTTGTTTCCCTAGTCTGCAAAGGGCAAAGAACACAATTTACTCCATCCTCCAAATGCCAATGCCTCCTTTCGACCATATCCTTGGTATTCAGCCTATCCATAATAAGCATCCAAGCAAAAACTTTTATTTTCATTGTGCAAGAGGATTTCCAGATCCAAGCTGTCAAGGGGTTGAAGGACTGTGATGCAAAAGCATGTGAGTAAAACAGCTTTGGAGAATATCCCTTGGCAGTGCCACTCCAAAACCAAATATCCTTGGATCCAGTTACTCTATCATGGCTCTCCAACAAAGATTGAAGAGTGATCAGATCATCAAAGGCCTGACTGGACAAAGGAAGATGGAAGTGCTGATACATGTCCTGAGAGTCCAAAAACTCTTTAACAATAATCCAGGGGTCCTTAACATAAGAAAAAAGCCTAGGAAATCTGAATTGGAGACTAGAGACTTGATCATCAAGCTGCCAATTGTCTGACCACATGAGGGCAGTGTCTCCTTCATTGACCTGAACCCAAGCACAGTCTCCAAAGTTCTACATGACATTTCATATATCCTTCCACCAGAAAGAGCCACAATCAGAAGTTCCTTGGGGCACTCTGTCATGATAGTATGAGTCCCAAATTAAGGACACCCATGGGAGATCCTTTTTATTGAGGAAGTTATTTGCATGCTTGAGCAGAAGAGCCATATTCTGTACACCCAAGTTAAGAATACCAAGGCCTCCCTTGTTTTTTGGCCTGCAAATAAGGTCCCAAGCAGCAAGAGAAGGGGCAGGCTCACCCCTATTCTTCCTCCAGAGGCATTGTCTCTGAATTCTCTCCAATTGCTTTAAAATGCCAGCAGGGACAGCCAAACTGCAAAGAAAGAAGATGGGCATAGAAGACAAGGCAGAGTTCAGAAACTGCAATCTCTCCCCCTGATTTAAAAAAGAGGAGCTAGCTGTCATTCTTCCCTCCATGCAGTCCACCAGAGGCATAAAGTCCACCATTTTGGGCCTAGTAGTACCTACTGGCAACCCAAGGTAGGTAAAAGGCATTTTCCCAATCTGGCATCCAAAAGCAGCAGCTAATTCTGTCATGACAGCACTGCCTACATTGATGGGAATGATAAATGATTTATGATAATTCACATCAAGGCCAGTAGACATAGAGAAAACCTTGAGCATGTCTTTCAGAGCAATTAGTTGGTCCTTGTCAGCAGGCAAGATGATCAAAGTATCATCAGCATACTGAATCACAGGATAGTCTTGGTCATGACAGGGTATTGGGAGATGAAGGATGCCCCTTCTGAACATGTCATTAATTACAGTCTGCAGGAGGTCAGCAGCTAGGACAAAAAGTAGGGGAGAGACTGGATCACCCTGCCTAACACCCTTTTTACATATGAATTTCCTGCCAGGAACTCCATTAAGCAGAACAGATGAGGTACCCATAGACAAAAGCTGCTTCATCCAAAGAATCCACTTCTCATTGAAGCCCTTACATCTCAAGATTTGGACAATTGCCTCATGCTAAAGAGAATCAAAAGCCTTCTCAAAATCCAATTTAAGTATGACAATTGGCCTTTTGGACTGATGACACTGGTGCAAATACTCAAAAGTCCACCCAATACAGTCCTGAATAGTTCTGCTTTTTATGAACCCATACTGATTCTTGTGTACACACTGCATTATCACCTCTTGAAACCTATTGGCTGCCATCTTGGAAAGGAACTTAAGACCCATTCCTGTTAAAGAAATAGGCCTAAAGTCTCCCACCTCTTCAGGTGAAGGCTTCTTAGGCACTAGAGTGATATATGAATCATTGATATTCTCCAGATGAGCAGTACCATCATAGAAAGCCTGGGCCAGTTCATAAAAATCTTGAGAGATAATGTGCCAGCACCTTTTGAAGAGAAGACCATTAAAACCATCTGGGCCTGGAGCTTTATCAACTGGCATATGCTTGACAATCTTGTCCATTTCCTCCTTCTCAAAGGGTTTTGTAAGAATATCTAATCCCTCCATTGGAACAATTAAGGAGGAGAGATCAAAGCCCATGTGGATTCCCCTTGAAGAGCCCATTCTATTTTTAAAACAATTCCATATAATGCCCTCCATTTGAGAGTGGTCAGTCACCACAGTGCCATCAGGTAGTTTTAAGCTGGCAATAGAATTCCTTCGATGTCTCTCAGTTTCCATAGCATGAAAGAACTTGGTGTTTTCACCACCCACTTTTATATATCTGATAGTACATCTTTTTTTCCAATAAAGACATTGAAGGTGGAGCAACTTCTCCACATGATTTTGACCACTTTTCTAAAATTGGATTCATGTCTGTATAATGGTTTGAGCTCCTCAAGCTCATCCAATAGCAGAAGAACCTTATTACATTTATAGACAAGAATTTTAAGTTTGGAGATGTTCTTCTGCCATCTCTTGAGACACATCCTCAGGGATTTGAACTTGTCAGCTATTCTAGCAGTAATGTGTCCCTTTCTGGATTGTTTTTGCCATGAGGAGTCAACACAATCCATAAAACCCTCTAGCTCCAACCAAAAATTCTCAAATCTAAAAATATTAGACTTGGGAATAGAAGTTTTAATTGTAACCACACAAGGCACATGGTCAGATGCAGTTTTTGCCAGAGGCAGCACCTCAGTCATGGGATAGTCAGATATCCAATGAACAGAAGTGAAATGGTTGACATGGTATCTGCAAGTTTCTTTTCTCAGTGATGCTCTTTACCGAGTTGTCACTTGTTGCGGGGGATAGTGACATGGGCAGACGAATCTGCAAAGGGCGAGATTGCTTGGAAATTCAAATGGCATCAGCAACACTTACTCCCAAGAGAAAATAAGCTGGACATTGGTCAGGTAGAGGTTGATGCAGGTGGCGTCATCACCATCGGTGCCCTACCACAGTAGCTCCTTATCATATTGCGAGTTGCCACACCCCACCTCAATGACCCATAGGTTGAGCACAACAAGCAACATATATGTTTAGAAATCAGGAGTCCATCACGATTGACCTCAAGAATGGGGGAAGAGGTAGGGGAGCATGAACTGGGAGGGAGAGGGAGAAGAACAGGGCGTGGCTGGCGGCCGCATCCACTCCATGTCCTCCTGACAATTGATGACCCACAAGTATAGGGGATCAATCATAGTCCTTTTGGTTAATAAGAGTGTCAAACCCAACGAGGAGCAGAAGGAAATGACAAGTGGTTTTCAGCAAGGTATTTTCTGCAAGCACTGAAATAGTCGATAACAGGTAGTTTGATAGCAAGATAATTTGTAATGGACAAGTAATGGTAACAGTAAATAAAGTGCAGCAAGGTAGCCCAATCCTTTTTTGGCAAAGGACATGCCAAAATGGTCTCTTATAATAAGCAAAGCTTTCTTGAGGGCACACAGGAATTTCATGTAGTCACTTTCATCATGTTGATTTGATTCACGTTCGCTACTTTGATAATTTGATATGTGGGTGGACCAGTGCTTGGGTGCTGCTCTTACTTGAATAAGCCTCACACTTATGATCAAGCCCATCGCAAGCATCCGCAACTATGAGAAAAGTACTAAGATAAAATCTAACCATAGCATTAAACATTTGGATCCAAATCGGTCCCTTGCGAAGTAGCACATAAACTAGGGTTTAAGCTTCTGTCACTCTAGCAACCCATCATCTAATACCTACTCCACAATGCATTCCCTTAGGCCCAAAGATGGTGAAGTGCCATGTAGTCGATGTTCACATGACACCAGTAAGGGAATCACAACATGCATATCATCAAAATATCGAACACATATCAAGTTCACATGATTACTTGCAACATGACTTCTCTCGTGACCTCAAGAACAAAAGTTACTACTCACAAATGATATTCATGCTCAAAATCAGAGGGGTATTAAATAGCACAATGGATGTGAACATATAATCTTCCACCAAATAAACCATATAGTAATCAACTACAAGATGTAATCAACACTGCTAGTCACCCACAAGTACCAATCTGAGGTTCCGGTACAAAGATTGAACACAAGAGATGAACCATGGTTTGAGAGGAGACGGTGTTGTTGAAGATGTTGATGAAGATTGGCCTCCCAAAGATGAGAGGGTTGTTGGTGATGACGATTGCTTCGATTTCCCCCTCCGGGAGGGAAGTTCCCCTGGCGGAATCACTCCACCGGAGGGCAAAACTACTCCTCTTATTTTTTTTCTAGGTCAAAAGACCTTAAGTACTAGAAGATGGGCACTGGAGGTGGGCTAGGCTGACCACAACCCACCAGTGCGCGCCTGGGGGGTCTGGCGCGCCCTAGTGTCTTGTGGTCACCAGGTGGCCTCCCTCCGGTAGTTATTTGCTCCAATATTTTTCATATATTCCAAAAAAATTCTCCTTAAATTTTCAACTTATTTGAAGATGTGGAGAATAGGTGTCTTGACGTAGCCTTTTCAGGTCCAGAATTCCAGCTGTTGGTATTCTCCCTCTTTGTGTAAACCTTGCATATTATGAGAGAAAAGGCATTAGAATTACTCCATAAAGCATTATTATGCATAAAACATTATGAATAGAAGCAATAAAATGTGATGCAAAATGGACGTATCAACTCCCCCAAGCTTATACCTCGCTTGTCATCAAGCGAAAAACCGATATCGAAAAACATGTCCACATGCTTAGAGAGAGAGAGAGAGAGGTGCTGATAAAAACAAAATGCGTACATAGTAGCATCATGCTTATTATTTTAACATCAACAAACTTTATCATAAAACTTTACCACATAAATTTATCATATAACTTCTCATGAATAAGTAACAATTCATCACAACATCAAAGTAAAAGCATAAACTCTATTGAAAACCAACAAACTATGTTCTCAGTCAACTTTGCAACTACAACTCATCATATTTTCAGGAAAGGTCTCGTATCGGAGCCTTTTGGCAATTCCGCATACTCAACCATCATTTAATCTTCTATGATTGCTAACACTCACCGCATACACATGAGCAAAAAGTTTCAACAGGAAACATAGAAAGATAGGGGCTTATAGTTTTGCCTCCCAACTTATTCACCTCAAGGGTGATGTCAACAATAATAACTCATGCTCACTCATATCCAACTGGGTATATGTGCCTAGATATTTCCCCACCACATGATGCTTGCAAAAAGAGAAAATAAAAAGGAATAGGGAAGAATACTTTGACTCTTGCATGAAAAATAAATACATAAAGTAAAAGATAGGCCCTTCACGGAGGGAAGCAGAGGTTGTCATGCGCTTTTTAGTTTGCATGCTCAATCTCTTAATGAAAAAGAACATCACTTTATATTGCCACTTATGATAGCAACCTTTATTATGCAGTCCGTCGCTTTTATTACTTTGCCATCACAAGTTCATACAAACACTCAATTTTCTCTTACACTAAATGATCAAACACATTTAGAAGCAATTTTTATTGCCTTTTGGCACCGATGACAACTTACTTGAAGGATATTACTCAATCCATAGGTAGGTACGGTGGACTCTCAAAACAAGATTTTGGGTTTATGGTTTTTGGATGACAAGTAGTATCTCTACTTAGTGCGGATTTTTGGCTTGCAAAGATATTGAGCAAGCACCACATGTTGATGGATCTATGACAATATAACTTCTATATGAATATGAACAAGCATAAATCACTACATTGTCTTCCTTGTCCAACATCAACAATTTTGGCATATAATATTTGATGGGGGCTCACAATCATAAAAGATGTCCAAGACAATGTATTTGCACGTGAATTTTCTCTTCCCTTGTTAATTATTTCATGAATTGTATCATTGACCAATGCTATGTTCGTCAACTTTCAACAAATTTTATCACTTGCACTTTTCCTTATGTGATGTCATTACTTAACATAAGATTAGCATATGATATTTTTCATTATTTTCTTTTATTTTGATTGAAACATAAAAGTAAAGAAGCAAACTCAAACTAAACTTTATTATATAACTCTCACTCGATTACATAGATAGATAGATCACAAAACTAATAATCAAAAATAGATCATGCTAAATTTTTATTCAACTAATTCATGAGATAACTAAATATCGAACTAAGAAAGGTAAAGGTAATAAAAGTGATGGTGATACGATACCGGGGCATCTCCCCCAAGCTTGGCACAAGCTAAGGGGAGTGCTCATACCCATGTTCTCAAGTCTCCTCTGGTGGTGAATATGATGGTGGTGGTGATGAGGTAGTAGCAAGCTTATCCTGCAAAATATGCATGAGTGCGTCTCTTAAACTTTGGATCTCTCGGAGGGCTCGATGAAGCAACTCAGTGTTCCTATTCACTTCAGCCATTATATGTTTATTCTATGGTCCCCACATGTATGTTCCCGCATCACTTTCTCTTGGATGGGATATGTCCCAATTGGATGGTAGGTACATACGAGGAGTATTCCCGAGCCCATAATTGTGAAAAATGTTTTGTTGTAACCTGTGCAAAGGCCTCCTCGGAGACAGTCCTTCTTGAGCTTCAGAGATTTCTTGGTCATTTGCTGATCCCATGGCTTGATGGGGGTTTGGAAGAGTGGAGATGCCGGCTAACGTGCCCCTTCCGGAGGCCGGAGGGTGAATTCCAAGTGAGTTCCTATGACGCCCCGAGACCGATGTGCCAGGTGTCCTCCAGTTATTCACTGTTGTTGTGTTGTCATCGCTTGCGTGTCATGCATCTCATATCTTGTCATCATGTGCATTGCATCATCATGTTTTCAAAACTTGCATCCGTTCGGGTTTACCCAGTTCCTTCCGTTGTCCATTCTGAGCCCAGACACACTTGCACGCGCCCGCGGCATATCCGAAATATTATTTTATAAGTGGCCGGAAAATGTTCTCGGAATGGGATGAGAGTTGACGTGTGGTCTTATTATAGTGTAGATAGACCGCCTGTCAAGTTTCATCGCATTCAGAGTTCGTTTGACGCCCCAACGATTAACTATAGCGGCAATATAGCTGGTCTAACGTCAGACGTTTTCGGTCTCCGAAAACAGTTGCCGGGTTGCTTTCCCCCTCTCTCTTCTCAGCCCACCACCACTCACCGCCAGGCCCTACCTAACCTCTCTCGTCAGCCCGCGGCCCTCCTCGCGTGCGCGTCCGAAAAGCTGTCCCGGACCCGACCCGGACAGTCGTCACCATTGTGTCCGGATCATCCCCAAACGTCTACAAAATATCACCATTTTATTATTTGGACTCCCTAGCCTATTCTTTCTGAACCGTCCGATTTCGATCGGAGGATCCAAACTCCCTCTATTCCTTATATTAATAGACCACCACCTACCAAATCTAGCCTAACCCTAAAACCTAGGAGGCTTGTCCCTCCCCGCCGCCACTCCTCTCCCACATCGGGATCTCCTCCCGATCCAAATCCATCCCCTCCCAAATCCCCCTCGTGTTCAACACCAGACCAACCCACGCCCTCCTTCTCGCGCCTGAGGCCTCCCTTGCGCCCCAGTTTTCCCCAACGCCCGTGCCGCGCAGCTGGCTCCGATCCAGATCGAGGCGAGCTCGTCCCCGAGCCCATGGAGACGCCGTTCCCGTCTTCCGCCGGCGACCGAACCTTCAGTTAGAAAGATGAGCGCTCCTCCTTTTCCTTTCCATTCCTTCCCCTGGTTCTTCTCTCCGCTGATCACTCCCTGTGTCTTGGGTCGTCAACAGGCGGAGCCCCGCAGCCAGCGGCCTCATCTGCGCCATTCCCATCATCGAGACCCCGCCGCCGCCAAGTTCTTTGCCGGGAGCGGCGCCGCCCGGATCTGGCCGTCTCCGCGCCGTCTGCACCCCGGCCTCGCCATGGCCGCGCCTCCCTACTGCCGGAGCCCCACGACCCCGCACCGAGCTCCTGCCGCGTCGCCATCCATCAAGTCCGCCGCCCTGCCAAGTTGTTGGAGTCCGCCGTGGCGTCCGAACCCTGCTGCTGCATCTCACTCCGTCCCGTTCCGGCCAGTTCCCGGCGGGTCCCCGTCGAGGCCGCATCGCCAAGTCCCTGCATCTCGCTGTTTTCCCTGCTGCTATTTATGTCCTTCAGTAACGAACAGCGGCAGCTCGCTCGCCCGTCCAAGCGTTGACCTGCCCTGCTTCCTCGACCACCTGGGATGCAAGCCGCAGGCCCAGCGCACCCGGCCAGCCCCGTTGGCCTGTTCCACCGCGTCCTCCCGCGAACTGCCTTCCCAACTGGGCCTTAGCCCAATGTGAGCCACCCCCAGCGCCCCACCTTTTTTCTCCTTCTCTTGTTGGGCCAGACAGTTTCAGCTAGTGTAGTATTTTTTTTAGATCTGCGAATTTGTCTATTTTTTCCAGAGAACGATGTTTTGTAGAAAACCCCCTTCATGATCATTCATTTAATAACTCCACAACCGTGCATCGGTTTAAAATGATTTATATATGAAACTTTCTTAGAATTTCATCTAGTTTAATAATATCCGACTTTCTTCTATGTTTAAAATGCTTAAGATGCTGTTTGTTTAAACTTGCTTAATTAACTTGCTAAAATGATTTATTTCATAACTAAATAACCATAACTCGGATTTTAATAAACTTTATATGTAAATGGGGTGGAAAAATGTCTAGTTTAACATGGTATACTCACTTTGCATGTTTAATAACTCTAAAATTGTGTTTAGGGTAGAACAGTACCAAACCTATATTATTGCACATGAGGTTTTCCGGACTTGTTGTTTGTTGTTCCGGCCTCATTTAAACTTGACTAGATAGGTAGTTTTACTTTGCTTCACCCTCTTGCCATGTTTTAACAACATTTAATATTGTTGGGTACATAAACGAGATCGAACTAAATAACTTGAATGTGGTGTTTCGTCAATATGCAATGGAGTTGTATGTTTAGCTCCACTTAATTTGTAGGATTGTTTGTGCATTTTGCCATGCCATGCTTCATTAAACCGGACTTGCATCATACTTGATTATGCATCATGCCATGTTTATGTGGTGGTTGTTTACTATGTTGTTTGCTTTCTTTCCGGTGTACTTCTCGGTAATCGGGTAACGTCGTGTTTGTGAGGATCCGTTGGCTACGTCCGTTTGTCTTCTTCATGGACTCGTTCTTCTTCCTTGCGGGATTTCAGGAAAGATGACCATACCCTCGAAGTCACTTCTATCTTTGCTTGCTAGTTGCTCGCTCTTTTGCTATGCCTATGCTGCGATACCTACCACTTGCTTATCATGCCTCCCATATTGTTGAACCAAGCCTCTAACCCACCTTGTCCTAGCAAACCGTTGTTTGGCTATGTTACCGCTTTGCTCAGCCCCTCTTATAGCGTTGTTAGTTGCAGGTGAAGATTGGAGTTTGTTCCATGTTGGAACATGGATATTTTGTTGGGATATCACAATATCTCTTATTTAATTAATGCATCTATATACTTGGTAAAGGGTGGAAGGCTCGGCCTTATGCCTGGTGTTTTGTTCCACTCTTGCCGCCCTAGTTTCCGTCATATCGGTGTTATGTTCCCGGATTTTGCGTTCCTTACGCGGTTGGGTTATAATGGGAACCCCTTGACAATTCGCCTTGAATAAAACTCCTCCAGCAATGCCCAACCTTGGTTTTACCATTTTCCACCTAGCCTTTTCTTTCCCTTGGGTTCTGCAGACTCAAGGGTCATCATTATTTTAACCCCCCCGGGCCAGTGCTCCTCTGAGTGTTGGTCCAAACTAGAGCCCCTTGCAGTGCCACCTCGGGGAAACTCGAGGGCTGGTTTTAGTTGTACGGACTGCTCATCTGAGTGTGCCCTGAGAACGAGATATGTGCAGCTCCTATTGGGATTTGTTGGCACATTCGGGCGGTGTTGCTGGATTTGTTTTAACTTGTCGAAGTTGTCTTGTAGAACCGGGATACCGAGTCTGATCGGAATGTCTCGAGAGAAGGTATATCCTTCGTTGACCGTGAGAGCTTGTCATGGGCTAAGTTGGGACACCCCTGCAGGGATTTGAACTTTTGAAAGCCATGCCCGCGGTTATGGGTAGATGGGAATTTGATAATGTTCGGTTGTAGATAACTTGAACCTTAACTTAATTAAAATGCACCAACCGCGTGTGTAACTGTGATGGTCTCTTCTCGGCGGAGTCCGGGAAGTGAACATGGTGTTGGAGTTATGCTTGACGTAGGTTGTTTTAGGATCACTTCTTGATCATAGATTTCTCGAACGTGCTTTGCCTTCTCTTCTCGCTCTCTTTTGCGTATGTTAGCCACCATATATGCTAGTCGCTTGCTGTAGCTCCACCTCATATCCTTACCTTACCCATAGCTTAAATAGTCTTGATCGCGAGGGTGCGAGATTGCTGAGTCCCCGTGGCTCATAGATACTTCCAAACTAGCTTGCAGGTGCCGATGAGTCCGTGCAGATGACGCAACCAAGCTCAAGGAGGAGATCGATGAAGATCTTGTCCTTTGTGTTGTTTCGTTCTAGTTGATTAGTAGTGGAGCCCAGTTGGGGTCGATCGGGGATCTGTGTCGCTTTTGGGGTTCTTCTTTTATTTTGGTTCCGTAGTCGGACCTTGATTGTATTTGGATGATGTAATGCTTTATTCATGTAATTGTGTGAAGTGGCGATTGTAAGCCAACTATGTATCTTTTTCCCTTATGTATTACATGGGTTGTGTGAAGATTACCTCACTTGCGACATTGCTTTCAATGTGGTTATGCCTCTAAGTCGTGCTTCGACACGTAGGAGATATAGCCGCATCGAGGGCGTTACAGTTCCCTTCGTCTTCCTCCATGGCAACCTCTTCAACTCCCTCTCCCCCTAGCTCCTCCTGTAGCAACCAAGCATCATCTTACGCGTTGTTGGAGGAGGGAGAAGACATGATGCCTGGCTCGATGGATCTGATAGAAAACAAGACGAAACAAGAATAGAAGATTTCTCCGTGATGCGGTGGTCAATACGTCCAGGAGGTATATAAAGATTTTTTATCTTGGGAAACAAGCAATACAGAAGGAAAACGGGGTCGGGAAGGTGCCCGAGGGGGCACGACCCACCAGGGCGCGCCCGGTAGGGCAAGCGCGCCCTGGTGTATCGTGCCCTCCTCGATTACCTTCCTTGTTGTTTCTTATTTTGCTAATTTTTCTAATATTCCAAAACTGACAAAAATATTTTTGCGGATTTTTCGGAGTCCGTTTACTTACCGTATCACGTACCTCCTCTTTTTCATGGTTCTGGAGTGTTCTGGAAGGTTTCTTTTAAGTGTTCCTCCGGTGTCATGGTTTGGATAATATTGGTTTCAACATTAATAGGTGTACCTGAGATATAGTGCTTAATTCTTTGCCCACTAACCACCTTTGGATTAGTGCCTTCGGCATTATTGATCTTTATAGCTCCAGGATGATAAACCTCTTCGATAATATAAGGTCCTTCCCATTTGGAAAGAAGTTTTCCTGCAAAGAATCTAAAACGATAGTTGTACAAAAACACATATTCACCAACTTTAAATTCCCGCTTTTGGATTCTTTTGTCGTGCCACCTTTTAACTTTTTCTTTGAATAGTTTGGCATTTCCATAAGCTTGGGTTCTCCATTCATCTAGTGAGCTAATATCAAATAACCTCTTTTCACCGGCAAGTTTGAAATCATAATTGAGTTCTTTAATTGCCTAATATCCTTTATGTTCTAACTCAAGAGGCAAATGACAAGATTTTCCATAAACCATTTTATAGGGAGACATACCCATAGGATTGTTATATGCTGTTATGTAGGCCCAAAGTGCATCATCTAATTTCTTAGACCAATTCTTTCGGGACCTATTGACAGTTTTTTGTAATATTAATTTTATTTCTCTATTGCTAAGTTCAACTTGACCACTAGATTGAGGATGATAGGGTGAACCAATTCTATGGTTAACATCATATTTAGCAACCATTTTACAGAAAGCGCCATGAATAAAGTGTGAACCACCATCACTCATTAAATATCTAGGGACTCCAAACCTTGGGAAAATAATTTCTTTAAGCATTTTAATGGAAGTGCTATGATCAAAACTACTAGTTGGAATAGCTTCTACTCACTTAGTGACATAATCAATGCCAACCAAAATATGTGTATACTCATTAGAGGAAGGAAAAGGTCCCATGTAATCAAAACCCCAAACATCACATGGTTCAACAAAAAGTGAATAATTCATAGCCATTTCCTGATGCTTACCAATATTACCTATTCTTTGACATTCATCACAAGATAAAACAAAACTGTGAATATGGTTAGTTCATAATCTTTGCTGAAAACCTCAACACTGTCTAGACATATTTGCAACAACAAGATCAAATAGAGTTTGTAAAAGTTTTTCTTTATCACTTTCAGTTTGTCAACTGAATTGTTTGAGGACAAGCAATGGGTTAAGCTTGGGGGAGTTGATACGTCTCCATCGTGTCTACTTTTCCAAACTCTGTTGCCCTTGTTTTTACTCTAATTTGCATGATTTGAATGGAACTATCCCGAACTGACGATGTTTCCAGCAGAATTGATATGGTGTTATTTTTGTGCAGAAATCAAAGTTCTCGAATTAACCTAAAAATTTACGGAGAATTTTTGTGGAATATATAAAAAATATTGGCACAAGAATTAACCAGAGGGGGTCCACCCAGAGGCCACAAGCCTGGGGGCACGCCTAGAGGGATTATGGGACCCCCTGGACCTTCTTCGACCCTAACTCCAACTCTATATAACCCTATTCGGGAAGAGAAAAATTAGAGAGAAGGATTCGTCGTGTTTTATGATACGGAACAGCCGCCTCCTGTTCTTCATCAGGAGGGTTGATCTAGAGTCTGTTCGGGGCTCCAGAGAGGGGGGGTTCGTCGCCATCATCATCACCAACCTTCCCCCATTACCAATTTCATGATGATCACCGTCGTGCGTGAGTAATTCCATCATATGCTTGCTGGACGGTGATGGGTTGGATGAGATTTATCATGTAATCGAGTTAGTTTTGTTAGGGTTTGATCCCTAGTATCCACTATGTTCTGAGATTGATGTTGCTATGACTTTGCTATGCTTAATGCTTGTCACTGAGGCCCAAGTGCCATGATTTCAGATCTGACCTATTATGTTTTCATGAATATTTTTGTTTTCTTGATCCTATCTTGCAAGTTGTAGACACCTATTACGAGTTATGATCCGCATACCCCAAGGTGACAATAATTGGGATCCTTTCCGGTGATTACCGTAGTTTGAGGAGTTCATGTATTCACTAAGTGCTAATGCTTTGGTCTGGTTCTCTATTAAAAGGAGGCCTTAATATCCCTTAGTTTCTATTAGGACCCCGCTGCAATGGGAGAATAGGACAAAAGATGGCATGCAAGTTCTTTTCCATAAGCACGTATGACTATATACTAAATACATGCCTACATTATGTTGATGGATTGGAGCTAGTTCTGTGTCACCCTAGGTTATGACTCCTACATGATGAATATCATTCAACACAATTATCATTGCCGATCCATTGCTTACGAGCTTTTCACATATTGATCTTTGCTAAGTTACTTTGCCGTTGCCACTATTACAATCACTACAAAACTGCCACTGTTACTTTTTCCACCGTTACCGTTACTTCCATACTACTTTTCTACTAAAAACTTTGCTACAGATATTAAGTCTTTCAGGTGTGGTTGAATTGACAACTCAACTGCCAATACTCGTGAATATTCTTTGGCCCCCCTTTTGTCGAATACTGTATAAAGGTACAAGGTAAAAGACAGGCCCTTCGCAGAGGGAAGTAGAGGTTGTCACACGCTTTTATGGTTGGATGCACAAAATCTTAATGCAAAAGAACGTCACTTTATATTGCCGCTTGTGACAAAGAACTTTATTATGCAGTCGATCGCTTTTATTTCTTCCATATCACAAGTTCGTATAAAGATTATTTTCTTCACACTGAAATATCATAGATATTTAGAGAGAAATTTTTATTGCTTGCACCGAGGACAACTTACTTGAAGGATCTAACTCAATCCATAGGTAGGTATGGTGGACTCTCATGGCAAAACTGGGTTAAAGGATGTTTGGATGCACAAGTAGTATCTCTACTTGGTGCAAAAGATCTGGCTAGCATAGGATGAGAAGGAAGCTCAACACATTGGAGGATCCATGACAATATAACTTCTATTCGGATATAAGAAAACGTAACCCATTGTGCTGTCTTCCTTGTCCAACATCGACCTTTTAGCATGTAATATTTTAATGAGTGCTCACAATCAAAAAAGACGTCCAAGATAGTATATTTATATGTGAAACCTCTCTTTCTTTATTACTTCCTATTAATTGCAACAATGACCAAAACTATGTTTATCAACTCTCAACAAATTTTAATCATCACACTCTTTGTATGTGAAGTCATCACTCTCCATAAGATCATTATATAATCTTTTTACTTCTTTTATTCTTTATCTTTTTCTCAAGATCAAAGTAAGAAAGCAAATCCCTCAACTCACACTGGTACATGATGTCTACTATGCAACTTGTTCTTGTAGACACGTGTTGGGCCTCCAAGCGCAAAGTTTTGTAGGACAGTAGCAATTTTCCCTCAAGTGGATGACCTAAGGTTTATCAATCCGTGGCAGGCATAGGATGAAGATGGTCTCTCTCAAACAACCCTACAATCAAATACAAGAAATCTCTTGTGTCCCCAACACACCCAGTACAATGGAAAATTGTATAGGTGCACTAGTTCGGCGAAGAGATGGTGATAAAAGTGTAATATGGATGGTGGAAATGTATTTTTATAATCGGAATAAATAAAAACAGCAAGGTAGCAAATAGTAAACGGGCACAAAAACGGTATTGCAATGCTTAAAATGATCCTAGGGTCCGTACTTTCACTAGTGCAATCTCTCAACAATGCTAATATAATTGGATCATATAACCCTCCCTCAACGTGCAACGAAGAATCACTCCAAAGTTCCTATCTAGCGGAGAACATAAGAAGAAATCATTTGTAGGGTATGAAACCACCTCGAAGCTATTGTTTCCGATCGATCTATCCAAGAGTTCGTACTAAAATAACACCAAATAATTTCAGATTCATAATACTCAATCCAACACAAAGAACCTCAAAGAGTGCCCCAATATTTCTACCGGAGAAACAAAAGACGAGAACGTGCATCAACCCATATGCATAGATTACCCCAATGTCACCGCGGGAATCCGCGAGTTGAATGCCAGAACACATATCATGTGAATCAATATGATACCCCATTGTCACCATGAGTATTCATATGCAAGACATATATCAAGTGCTCTCAAATCCATAAAAGTATTCAATTCGATAGCAACGAAATCTCAAAGGAAAATCTCAATTCACAACAAGTTAGAGAGGGGAAAACACCATATGATCCGACTATATTAAGAAAGCTCATGATACATCAAGATCGTGACATCTCAAGAACACGAGAGAGAGAGAGAGATTAAACACATAGCTACTGGTACAAACCCTCAGCCCTTAGGGTGGACTACTCCCCCCTCATCGTGGTGGTTGCCGGGATGATGAAGATGGCCACCGGTGATGATTCCCCCTCCGGTAGAGTGCCGGAACGGGGTATAGATTGGTTTTCGGTGGCTACAGAGCCTTGCGGCGGCAGAACTTCTGATCTAAGTTAACCTCGAGGGTTTTCAGAATATTTGGGAATTTATAGGGTAAAGAGGGGGTGCGGGAGGCCACCGAGGTGGGCACAACCCACCTGGGCGGGCCTAGGGCCCAGGCCCGCCCAGGTGGGTTGCTCTGGCCCATTGGTGGTCTTCTGGTCCATAAAAAATCCACAAAAAGTTTCGTGGTGTTTGGACTCTGTTTGATATTGATTTCCCGTGATGTAAAAAAACAAGCAAAAAACAACAACTTGCATTGGGCACTGGGTCAATAGGTTAGTCCCAAAAAATGATATAAAGTTGCTATAAAATGATTGTAAAACATCCAAGAATGATAATATATCAGCATGAATACTTCATAAATTATAGATATGTTGGAGACGTATCAGCACCCCCAAGCTTAATTCCTACTCGTCCTCGAGTAGGTAAATGATAAAAGAAATAATTTATGAAGTGTGAATGCTAGCAAAGTGCACAAGTTTGATCAATGACAATTTCAATCACTTTTCCTAGCATCATAACATCAATTATTTCTCATAAAACTTCTCATGTTAAAGTAGCAACCAATTCACATGTTAAGGTTCAAACAATGAATTCTCTTGAAACTCAACAACCAATGTTCTCAGTCACCAAGCAATTGCAATTCAACTTATTCAATAGAGTCTAAGTAAGAGCTCCACATACTCAAGCATCATATAGTCTTCTATGATTGCTAACACTCACCTCATACACATGAGCAAAACGTTTCAACCGGACACATAGAAAGATAGGGGCTTATAATTTCGCCTCCCAACGTATTCACCTCAAGGGTGATGTCAACAATAATAACTCATGCTACCCATATCCAACTGGATATGCGCCTAGATCTTTCCTCACCACATGATGCTTTCCAAAAGAGAAAAATAAAAAGGAAAAGAGAGAAATACTTTGACTCTTTGCATGAAAGTAAATACATAAAAGTAAAAGATAGGCCCTTCGCAGAGGGAAGCAGAGGTTGCCATGCGCTTATTTGTTTGTATGCTCAACCCCTTAGTGCAAAAGAACGTCACGTTATATTGCCCCTTATTATAGCGACCTTTATTATGCAGTCTGTCGCTTTTATTCTTTGCCATCACAAGTTCGTACAACACTCAATTTTCTCTTATACTAAATGATCTAACACTTTTAGAAGCAATTTTTATTGCCTTATTGCACCGATGACAACTTACTTGAAGGATCTTATTCAATATTGTAACGCCTCGGGCACACCTACCGGTGGTCGTTACTCCTGGTTGGATCTAGACTGGCCCCATAGATCAATACTAGTCTTTTCTGCGCACTTTGTCCTCACTCGTGCGCACCCGGGAGCAACTTCTCGGTCGGTCACCCATCCTGAAACTACTCCAAGATGAGCACGCTTAACTTTGGAGTTTTGTCTGAATGGGCTCCCGGAAAAGAAGGAATTCCTTATTGATATGAGTAGTCTATCATCCCTAATAAGCCAGGCTGTCACATACACCCTCACTCAGAGGAACCGACGTCCTCGTCGGGCCACAGGAACGTTCCCTCTTGGCACATACGTCTATGCATCCAGTCCGGTACATGTGCCATGTCGTGTGCCACGACGGGTCACAAACGCATGAACAACATGACAGCACACCTGTCAGCAAACATCCGTGTAATCGCGTGGGTCGGCTCTGATACCAACTTGTAACGCCCCGGACACACCCACCGGTGGTCGTTACTCCTGGCGGGATCTAGACTGGCCCCATAGATCAATACTAGTATTTTCTGCGCACTTTGTCCTCACTCCTGCGCACCGGGGAGCAACTTCCCGGTCGGTCACCCATCCTAAAACTACTCCAAGCTGAGCACTCTTAACTTTGGAGTTCTATCTGAATGGGCTCCTGGAAAAGAAGGAATTCCTTATTGATATGAGTAGTCTATCATCCCTAATAAGCCAGGCTATCACAAATATTCTTAGGTAGGTATGGTGGACTCTTGAAAATAAGATTTGGGTTTAAGGGTTTTTGGATGCACAAGTAGTATCTCTACTTGGTGTGGAATTTTTGGCTAGCAAAGATGGGGGGAAAGCACCACATGTTGAAGGATCTATGACAATATAACTTCTATGTGAATATGAACAAATATAAACCATTACGTTGTCTTCCTTTTCCAACGTCAACAATTTTGACATATAATATTTTGATGGGGGCTCACAATCACAAAATATTTCAAAGATGGTGTATTTGCATGTGAAAGTTCTCTTCCTTATGCTAATTATTCATGAATTGCTTGTATGACCAATATTGTGAGTGTCAAGCCTCAAATGATTTCACTTTCTAAACCCAATGTGAAGCTACCACTAGGCATGATATGATTTCAACTTCATGACATTGAATTTATTCGACAATTTACTCATAGGATATAAGTGAAGTACAAGAGTAAATGACAAGCTACTCCAAAAAGATATAAGTGAAGATCAAGCGAGTAGTTATGTAAATGGGTAGCTATTTGAGGAGACTCTCCTATTTAAAACTGTCAGATCTAAGTATTTTATTAAAACAGAAAGCAAAACAAAACAAAATTACATTCCAAGAATAGCATACATCATGTGAAGAAGCAAAAACTTAAGCTCAACCGATACTAACCGATAATTGTTGAAGAAGAAAGGTGGGATGCCTATCGGGGCATCCCCAAGCATAGATGCTTGAGAATTCTTGAAATATTATTTTGGGGTGCCTTGGGTATCCCCAAGCTTGAGATTTTGTGTCTCCTTAATTCCTCTCATATCACGGTTTTCCTAAATCACAAAAACTTCATCCACATAAAACTCAACAAGAACTCGTGAGATAAGTTAGTATAAATCAATGCAAAACCTTATCATTCTCTACTATAGAAAATCACCAAAATTATTATTCAACATTGCATACTAAATGACTCTGCATATTTAATACTCCTATCCGCAAATAGAATCATTAAACAAGCAAACATATGCAAACAATGAAAACATAACAACAATCTGCTAAAACAGTATAGTCTGTAAAGAATGCAAGAGTATCAATACTTCCCTAACTCCGAAAGTTACAAAAATTTACTACACTATAGAAAATTTATCAGATCTTATTTTGCAAAAAGTTTCAACATTTTATCACATTCTAACTTTTCTAGGGAATTTTTGCAACATCGATAAACTTTCTTTTTTGAAACAGCAACATGTAGACTTGCAAAATAAGCATGGCAAAGGCTATACTTGATATTTTTATTGAAAAGAAAGATGTAAAATATTATTAAAAATAAAAGCAAGCAAATCCTAACAAAATAAAATGATGCTCCAAGCAAAACACATATCATGTGACGAATGAAAACATATCTCCAAGTGAGGTTACCGATAATGTTGGAGACGAAAGAGGGGATGTCTTCCGGGGCATCCCCAAGCTTAGTTGCTTGGATCTTCGTTGGATATTAACTTGGGGTTCCTTGGGCATCCCCAAGCTTAGGGTCTTGTCACTCTTTATTCTCCTCATATCGATGTCTCACCCAAAACTCGAAAACTTCAATCACACAAAACTTAACGGAACTTTGTGAGATAGGTTAGTATGATAAAGAGCAAACCATTTCACTTTTGGTACCGTCAAAGACAAGATTAATAATTGTTATCACACATTGCCTACTGTAGCATATCATTTTCACAATTTATATTGAGAAATATAAGCCATGGAAACTACAAAATAAGCAAACCATGCATTGAAAACAGAATATGTCAAAAATAGAACAATCTGTAGTAATATGTACTCCAGCCACACTTATACTACTCCAAAAATCCTGGAAAAATAGGAAAACCTGGAAAATTAGTATATTAATCTTATGCAAAAAGAATAAGTATTTTATCATGCATCTGTTAAAAATGAGAATTGTTTTCCTGAGCGCAAAATTTTATGTTTTTCAGCAAGATCAAATCAACTATCACCGTAAACCATCCCAAAGGTCTTACTTGGCACTTTATTGAAACGAAAGAAATAAAACATGATTACTAAAGTAGCCTAATCATGTGAACACACCGAAACAGTAGGTATAAATATTGGGCTGTCTCCTAACAAGCGCTTTTCTTTAATGCCTTTTAAGCTAGGCATGATGAATTCAATGATGGCCGCATAAAAGATAAGAATTGAAACACAAAGAGAGCATCATGAAGCACATGACTAGCACATTTAAGTCTAACCTACTTCCTATGCATAGGGATTTTGTGAGCAAACAACTTATGGGAACAATAATCAACTAGCATAGGAAGGCAAAACAAGTATAACTTCAAAACTTTCAACACATAGGGAGGAAACTTGATATTATTGCAATTCCTACAAGCATAAGTTCCTCCCTCATAATAATTTTCAGTAGCATCATGAAGAAATTAAACAATATAATCATCACATAAAGCATTCTTTTCATGACACAAAAGCAAAGAAAACTTATTACTCTCCACATAAGCAAATTTCTTCTCATCAATAGTAGTGGGAGCAAACTCAACAAAATAACTATCATGAGAGTGAAAATTTAAATCATGATAACAAGTTTCATGGATATCATTACTCTTTATAACATACATGTCATCACCATAATCATCATAGATAGCAACTTTGTTGTCATTGTCAATTGAAGCCTCATAAAAAATGGTGGATTCATCACTAAATAAAGTCATGACCTCTCCAAATCCACTTTCAACATTATAATCATCATAAATAGGAGCATGCAATCATTATAACCAATTTGCACATCAATTCTTGGGGGACTAAAAGTATCATCTTCATCAAACATAGCATCCCCAAGCTTATGGCTTTGCATATCATTAGCATCATGGATATTCAAAGAATTCATACTAACAACATTGCAATCATGCTCATCATTTATACCAAATTCTATTGAATTCTTCTTCTATCAATTGAGCACAATTTTCCTTTCCATCATTTTCACGAAATACATTATAAAGTTGAATAATATGATGCAACCTCAATTCCAGTTTTTTGAAGTTTTCTTTTACAAACCAAACTTGAGATAAAACAAGAAACTAAAAGATTCGAATGCAAGATCTAAAGATGTACCTTCAAGCACTCATCACCTCCCCGACAACGGCGCCAAAAAAGAGCTTCATTGATGGGATGTGAGTGCCACTTACCTAACCTCCCTGGCAACGACGCCAGAAAAGAGCTTGATGTCTACTACGCAACTTGTTCTTGTGTAGACACGTGTTGGGCCTCCAAGAGCAGAGTTTTGTAGGACAGTAGCAATTTTCCCTCAAGTGGATGACCTAAGGTTTATCAATACATGTGAGGCGTAGGATGAAGATGGTCTCTTTCAAACAACCCTGCAATCAAATACAAGAAATCTCTTGTGTCCCCAACACACCCAATACAATGGCAAATTGTATAGGTGCACTAGTTCAGCGAAGAGATGGTGATAAAAGTATAACATGGATGGTAGAAACGTATTTTTATAATCTGAATATATAAAAACAGCAAGGTAGAAAATAGTAAACGGGCACAAAAACGCTATAGCAATGCTTAAAAATGAGGCCTAGGGTTCGTACTTTCACTAGTGGAATTTCTCAACAATGCTAATATAATTGGATCATATAACCCTCCCTCAACGTGCAACGAAGAATCACTCCAAAGTTCCTATCTAGCGGAGAACATAAGAAGAAATCATTCGTAGGGTACGAAACCACCTCGAAGCTATTCTTTCCGATCGATCTATCCAAGAGTTCGTACTAAAATAACACTAAATAATTTCAGATTCATAATACTCAATCCAACACAAAGAACCTCAAAGAGTGCCCCAAGATTTCTACCAGAGAAACAAAAGATGAGAACGTGCATCAACCCCTATGCATAGATAACCCCACTGTCACCGCAGGAATCCGCGAGTTGAATGCCAAAACACATATCATGTGAATCAATATGATACCCCATTGTCACCACGAGTATTCATATGCAAGACATATATCAAGTGCTCTCAAATCCATAAAAGTATTCAATCCGACAGCAATGAAATCTCAAAGGGAAAACTCAATTCACAAGAAGATAGAGAGGGAAAAACACCATATGATCCGACTATATTAACAAAGCCCGTGATACATCAATATCGTGACATCTCAAGAACACGAGAGAGAGACAGAGATAGAGAGATTAAACACATAGATACTGGTACAAACCCTCAACCCTAAGGGTGGACTACTCCCTCCTCATCGTGGTGGCCGCCAGGATGATGAAGATGGCCACCGGTGATGATTCCCCCTCCGGCAGAGTGCCGAAATGGGGTCTAGATTGGTTTTCGGTGGCTACAGAGCCTTGCGGCGGCGGAACTTCTGATCTAGGTTAACCCCTAGGGTTTTTGGAATATTTGGGAATTTATAGGGTAAAATGGGGGTGCGAGAGGCCACCAAGGTGGGCACAACCCACCTGGGCGAGCCTGGGCTCCCAGGCGCGCCCTGGTGGGTTGTGCCCCCCTCGGGGCACCCCCCCAGGTGCTGATCTAGCCCATTGGTGGTCTTCTGGTCCATAAAAAATCCACAAAAGTTTCGCGGTGTTTGGACTTTGTTTGATATTGATTTCCTGCGATGTAAAAAAACAAGCAAAAAAATAGCAACTGGCACTGGGCACTGGGTCAATAGGTTAGTCCCTAAAAATGATATAAAGTTGCTATAAAATGATTGTAAAACACCCAAGAATGATGATATATCTGCCTGAATACTTCATAAATTATAGATACGTTGGAGACGTATCAGCACACGTCGGTGCTATACGAACGGGTTTTAACCCCTTTCCTCGATGGCATTTGGAACCCTCACCAAGTGAATATGGGCAATAGGGGGGGTCCTTCCCACACAACCCAGAAACCCTTGGGGATAGGCCCTCCTGGCACACAGGCTGGGGAAAAATGAGCTCGTGTGCGATTGGGTGAGGCATCGAAACCCAATCGTTTCCAATCGTATGTACATCCCACTCGGTGAATCCCAGAAAAACATTTCCGTTCTTATGTATGTCTGTGTCAAAACCGGCCGATCTCGGGTAGGGGGTCCGGAACTATGTGTCTCAGGATCGAAGGTAATAGGAGGCAAGGGACACGATGTTTACCCAGGTTCGGGCCCTCTTGATGGAGGTAATACCCTACTTCCTTCTTGATTGACTTTGATGAGTATAGGGGTTACAAGAGTTGATCTACCTCGAGATCGTAATGGCTAAACCCTAGATGTCTAGCTCGTATGATTATGATTGCCTCTACGGACTAAACCCTCTGGTTTATATAGACACCGGAGGGGCCTAGGGTTGTACAGAGTGGGTTTACAGAAAAAGGAATCTTTACATCCGGTCGCCAAGCTTCCCATCCATGCAAAGGAGAGTCCCATCCGAACAGGGGGGAAGGCCTTCTATCTCGTATCTTCATGGCCCATCAGTCCGGCCCATGTCGCATAGCCCGACCATCCGAGGACCCCTTAATCCAAGACTCCCTCAGTAGCCCCCGAACTTGCCTTCAATAATGATGTAGTATCCGGCTTTATGTCTTCGGCTTTGTAAGGCGGGTTCTCCATTATACTTCCGATTGACGATAGTTCGGCTCCATATTAAATATCATGTTTTTCGCCGCCGTTTCCACGGCTTCCATGCGTCAGAAGAATGTGAATAGTTCATGTATCTTTTACAAATAACCCCTCGACCATGCAGGGATGGAGTCTATTTAAGGGGATTGGATCTTAGATGCCATTCCACACCACGCGGAAATCCTTAGAACTTGCCACAGGAAATTTCCCAAACATGGCCGCCACTCCTAGCTCCTCCTCACGCCCCTAGGGCCCTCAAAAAGGTGACTGGGAAAGCTGCTCGGTGTCACACGCCCACCTGAATGAACTTCAGAGGCAGGATATCTTCCTCCCGCGGATCTAGTCTCCATTCGGGCTGGATTAACTTCCCTCAATGGTGAAGCCCTGGAGCAAAATTTCCCCAATCCTTCTAAAGAGGAGTGGGTGTGCTTTGTTTCTTTCCTTCTGAGAGGCATAGGATTCCCTATCCACCCTTTCCTCAGAGGTCTCCTCGAGTATTATGGCCTCCAACCGCATAATCTGACGCCAGGCTCCATCTTGCATATCGCGGGCTTCGTTGCTCTCAGCGAGCTGTTCCTAGGCCGTGAGGCCCATTTCGAGTTATGGCGGAAATTCTTCTGCCTTGTTCCCCGCTCCCAAAAGGGATCTATATTCGAGGTGGGCGGCGCCGAACTATGGCGCATAGCTGGGACAGGATACCTGTCCGACACTCCGAAGAAGGCATCCAAAGAGTGGCCCTTGGAATGGTTTTATATCGAAGACGTCGTTCTTCCGAACCCAATCCGATGCGGCCTTCCCGAATTCTCTAGTGCTCCTTTAATGAAGCGGGCCAGCTGGCATCCCCGAAGCCTCGAGGAAGGAGACAGTAAGGAGGTCGAGAGGTTGGCAAGCAAAATCAGAGTACTTGCTAACTCCGGGCTATCAATAATTGAGGTAATGGCAATTTCAATAACACGATGCGTTCAACCACTCCTATCTAGGGGTTTTCCCATGTGTCATTACAACGGGGAGGATGATGCATCTCGTTGTTTATGCAAGGGTCCGGACAACTTTGCCGCCCTAGCCACCATCTTAGCTAATCTTTTCAAGGGGGAGAAGGAAGGCTTCACTCACTTGAAGTGTCGGGAAGGTTTTTCCATGTACAACCCCATCGACTGGGTAAGTTTTTTGACGATCATCTTTACTCAATCCTTTTCCAGAGTTATGCTAGTCAAATCTAATTCGGCCGCTTTTAATAGGAATGGAGAAAGATCGTCGAGGGGATTTACAGCCCCGCTCCGCAGCCAGAGGATCATAATCGGGATCTAGATCCCAGATATGAAGAAGACCCGGACATATTTATAGAGCTTAAGGAGGGAATTTTTTATCAAGCGAGCTACGATGACATGGAAGTGGCTATTATAGCCGATTACCCCGGCCTTCTCCCCTCCTCCCACGTAAGTACCCAGGAGACGTCTACCGGTGTCAAAACTGGCGGATCTCGGGTAGGGGGTCCCGAACTGTGCGTCTAAGGCGGATGGTAATAGGAGGCTGGGGACACAATGTTTACCCAGGTTCGGGCCCTCTCGATGGAGGTAATACCCTACTTCCTGCTTGATTGATCTTGATGATATGAGTATTACAAGAGTTGATTTACCACGAGATCGGAGAGGCTAAACCCTAGAAGCTAGCCTATGGTATGATTGTTGTTGTCCTACGGACTAAAACCCTCCGGTTTATATAGACACCAGAGGGGCTAGGGTTACACAAAGTCGGTTACAAGGGAGGAGATCTACATATCCGAACGGCCAAGCTTGCCTTCCACGCAAAGGAGAGTCCCACCCGGACACGGGACGAAGTCTTCAATCTTGTATCTTCATAGTCCAACAGTCCGTCCAAGGGATATAGTCCGGCTGTCCGAGGATCCCCTAATCCAGGACTCCCTCAGTACCCCCTGAACCAGGCTTCAATGACGATGAGTCCGGCGCGCAGATTGTCTTCGGCATTGCAAGGCGGGTTCCTCCTCCGAATACTCCATAGAAGATTTTGAACAAAAGCATAGTGTCCGGCTTTGAAAAACAAATTCCACATACCACCGTAGAGAGTATAATATTTCCACAAATCTAATCTGCTGACAACTTTTCATAACGTGACATCACGCCCTGGCCTCGTTCATTACTCGAACCGTTTTTCCCAACCAGCCACTGCACGTGTTGCGAGGCGGTTTTATTGGCACGTCTTGTTGAAGCAGAGATCGTGTCCCCTTATCATGGGATTCTCATCAATACGGGTGTGGGTAACCCAATCGTGCTCGTTAGTACAACTCCTCGATTTTAGGCAAGTTCCAAACGGCCACGTGGAGGACGCTTGATATTCGCCCTCTTTATAAAGGGGCCAAAGCCTGTCCTTTTCCTATCGCGCTCAATCCCTCCCTTCCCCCACCCTGAGTTCCAACACCCAAGGCTCAGGCGAAGCGCTTTGGACCTTCAATCATGTCCGGATCCAACCTTCAGGGCCGGTGGATGGCTTCCTCTGTCACAGAGGAGGATATCAAGAAGCTAAGGGAGGCCAGGTATCTGACCACCGTAATCTCGCACAGGCTGCCTGCCCGAGGACAGGTCATCCCCACTCCTGAACCCAACGAGAGTGTCGTATTCGTTTCCCACTTCCTCCGAGGGCTAGGCTTTAGTCTTGATCCCTTCGTCAGAGGGATCATGTTCTATTATGGGCTCAACTTCCACGATTTAGCTCCGGATTCCATCCTTCACATCTCGTCGTTTATCATCGTATGTGAGGCCTTCCTCCGCATCACCCCACACTTTAGCTTATGGCTCAAGACCTTCAATGTGATGCCGAAGATGATCGATGGGCGACACGTAGAATGCGGAGGTGCCACAATAAGCAAAGGTGTCGATGCCCCATGGCCAAAGGGTTCCTTCCCGGAGATATCCAACTTATGGCAGCAGGAGTGGTTTTACAACACAGCTCCCCGAAGTACTAAGTGGGTGGCTGCCCCTGCCTTCCGTTCGGGCCCCCCACCACAACTAGCATCATGGGTCAACAAGGGGCTAGGCTGGGGGCCGGTTAATGACGTGCCGACATTGCAAAGTCGCATCCGAGATCTCCTCAAGAGGGACATCAGTCTCGTCAAAATAATGCAAGTTATGCTAGTTCGTCGGGTCCTGCCATGCCAACGTCGATCTCTTCATATGTGGGAGTTCAACTCGGAAGGACCGCGAACTATTCAGCAGTTCTTCGGCAGGACGCTCGAAGAGATGTATAAATTGTTGTTCGGATCACGAATAAAGTGTCTGGACACCATCGAGGATGCGGGTCTCAACTGTAATCGTCCAGATACCCAGGTAAGTATTTCCACGACCGAACATACTGTCTTTTCATTTGCCATAACATAATTCTGAAAGAATTGCTCTTGGCCAGGACTGGGTAAGAAAGGCAAAGATGATCAGGTGTTCGGCCCCCCTTCCCGAGGGCTCGCCGAATCATGTACTAACCAGGATGCTGGAGTACGCACCTTATCAAGTGCCCTCGGGGGAAGATAAAAGGAGAGACGAAGAAGCCGAAAGTGAACCTCACGTATTACTCATCCAAACTGGGGGAATTAGTACCTCCACGAAGGAGGATAATCGGGGAGAAGAATCCGAAATTCCCTCTTCCCAAGGAAGGAAAAGGACCGCTCCTAAAGACTTGGAAAGAAAGGTTTCCAAATGAGAGAAGAAACCCTCGCCAGGAGGCCCTGCCTCGGAGAGCGTCCTTGCCGCCCAGTGCCCGCAAGGGGGTCAGCCCTCCACCGAGCTGTAAGTGAACAAAAGTACTTTTGGTAAATATATTTTGCCTTATCTCCGCGGACAATAACCAAGACGCATGTCTTGCAGTCCGGATCGTAGCCCTTCCCGACAGAGTTCGTCTTCGGGGGATCTTCTTCCGAAGATGATGGAGAGCGAAACGCCTCCCCTTATCTCCCCACCTCCTGGGGCGGATGACCCTGAGGTGTCATCACGGAGGATTTCTCCTGATCCGCCAAGGCCAGAAGGTATCCCTTCGGCTACCCGAAGTCCGGAGTATTCGGCTCCTAAGGGGAGCGACATAAAGAGTCTGGGATTATCCGGTGCGCATCCGGACGCACTGATGAATCTTTTGGAGCAAGCAACAATCTCAGAGGAGCATCGTACCTTGATGGGTACTGTGATCGAGAGGATCTCATCCGCCAAAAGTGGGTTGCATGAAGCTTTTGCGAGCCTGCTAAGAGGCTTTGAGGTACGCAAAGTAATATATAAATTTTTGATGGTACCACACTCGCTAGGTGTGCTCTATACCGATAGTAGCCCCTGAGACTCTGGTTGCTGTCGAGAGGCGGCAAACAGAGAATCATAATCCCAGTAAATGATCACGCTTCTATCCTATGCAGGCGGCTGACGGTCCGGTGGTTGGCCGGACTGCCTAGCTTACCGGACTAAGCCGGCAACTTGACGCGGCAGATGCTGACATTGCGCTTGTGAACAAGCGGCTTGACGAGGCACATGGTATGATTTTCGGGTGGTCAACAGATATTAAGAGGAGCATGATGCTAGTGACTGCAAATGGAGCTGCCGCCGTGGAGACCCTTCGGGCGGAACTTGCCCGAGCCAAGGAACAAGCCAGGAGAAGTGATGCGACCGCCCTAAAGGCGGCCGAAGACTTAAGAGCCGAACAGGCTGCTCATCGCAAGAGCAAAGATAAAATAGCCAAGATGGCTGTTGAGCTGAAAGATGCCGCCGGCCGATATGAGCTTCTTGAAAAGGAAAGCCAAGTGAGAGTGGCTGACCTGAAGAGAGCCATGGAGGCAGCCAAGGAAACCCGTTCTAAAATCAGAGCGACAGAGGAGGAGCTCCGTCAAGCCAGAGATATCACGGCTGGGAAGCCCTTTTTGTTGCGGACGAAGTTCGGAGATCCGAAGTATGCCCCTCTGGATCGATTATGGAGTGCTGCAGACGCGTATGCGGACTTGGCAATGAGTGCTGCTGATGCGACTGCGTTTTTCAAAGATCAAGAAGATCACGAAGTAGAGAAGTTGTTCTGGTCGTAGTTCAGTGCTCCGACGCGTCCGCTGCTCTTAAATGAGCAAATGGCCGAGTGGGCGGAGCTCCATAGGTTGTCCGAGCTTGCTATGAGGTCTGTCCTGGATCATCTTTGGCCGGAAGGGCCAAAGCCGAATAGTTATTTTGGTTTAGTGCAATGATTCCTTGGTGCTGTGCAGCGTATCCATGCCGTAAAGAGGTCAGCATGCATAGAGGGTGCGCGGATGGCTCTTGCCCGTGTTAAGACATGTTGGGCAGAGATGGATGCTACCGCTATTGCCACCCAGGGTCCGGCCGTAGGCCAGGTCTCGACCGAGTACTATTTAGGAGAAGTCCTAGAAGGCGCTTTGTTAATAGAGGCGCAGTGCTCGAAGAGTATCATGTTTGAGTGACATGTGTCCCAATTGTAAAAACAATATTCTTTGAATTATAAAGGCTATGTTTATACTTTTGCTTGAAAGTATTATGATGCCTCCTGTGTGGCCGTTTTATGTATGTATATAACCTGAAACTTTGCAGTCGTCGGCTTCAGCCCCCACGCACATAATGCCGGGGTGTTCGGAAAAGCACGTATTCACACTTGATCCAACGTCTTGGTACATGAAGGAGGTGATAGCGCGGCGAACAAGGCAATCGGACTATATTGCTTTAACACTTTCACTTAGCCATAGGAGTTTGAGAGTGGGGCTACTATATAGCCCTTGGTACCTCCGCGCTTATCCGAATACGGTGCACGTACATACATGACCGGGAAACCGGTCCTTCGTTAATGTGGAGGAATTGCGAAGATTCCGCTGAGTCATCGAGTGGTTGACCAGTCTTGCACTTTATCATGACAGTCATTTTTTGGCTTTCTCTACTGAGGTGCTCACCCAGATGAACCATGGCACAATCGCAGTAGTTCTCCTGGTGCCACCTTAGCCGATAGAGCGGAACGTAAGGTAGCAAAACATGGGAGCCGGGAAAACCCAACATTTGACCAAAGACATGATTCGGAGTTGATGCATATAAGGCCAAACTCGCGACGCCGAACAGTCCCTAAGGTATTCGGACTTTACAACATATACCGGGATGAGCAAAGCCCTTCATAATGAATCCTGAATTTCCAGGTACGTGCATTAGTCTGACGTGGCGAAAATGCCAATAACGTCAGCTTCCCTCTCGGTTGTGTTAAGTATCCGGAGGGCGTAAAGCAACAAAAGACAGTGAGAAAGGTTTACATAGGGTCTTAATCTAAAAAGAAACCTTTGAGCGGGGCCCTGCTGCACGTCTGCGCCTGTGTCTCCGTTGTGCCGTGTCCTGGAAGGGTGTAGCACGATTGTCATCTGCAAGAGAGAAAAAACCCAGGTGAAAGCCTACGTGCGGAAAATTGGTTATTATTAATAGACCATTGAAATTCAACCTAAGTAAGGTCAAACCAAACTATAGTCCTTTTTACATGCGGGAAGCCCCTAGCGCCACCTATGGGGGTATATCCATCGACCCAATCTCGGGTTTATCTGAACTGTTACAGCGAGGGGGGTGCCGGACTCGTCTAGCCATGTCCGCGGTCTTGACGACCGATCATTTATTCTGGTTGGAGGGGTCGTTCAGTGTTTGGCTGCGAAAGCCGTCATACATTCCTCCGCATGTAAGGAACGCTCTGAGTTTCCGCTAACTATGATGATGCCATGTGGACCGGGCATCTTGAGCTTAAGATAAGCGTAATGCGGTATTGTGTTAAAATGAGCGAAGGCTGTTCTTCCGAGTAGTGCTTTGCTACCTCTTGAGCACTGTGTTGGATTTCCCCGAAGAGGAAAGGATGATGCAGCAAAGTAGCGTAAGTATTTCCCTCAGTTTTGAGAACCAAGGTATCAATCCAGTAGGAGGTTGCGCGTGCGTCCCCTAGTACCTGCACAAAGCAAATAACTCCTCGCAACCAACGCGATAAGGGGTTGTCAATCCCTTCACGATCACTTACGAGAGTGAGATCTGATAGATATGATAAGATAATATTTTTGGTATTTTTATGATAAAGATGCAAAGTAAAATAAAGGCAAAGTAAAAAGCAAAGGAAATAACTAAGTATTGGAAGATTAATATGATGAAGATAAACCCGGGGGCCATAGGTTTCACTAGTGGCTTCTCTCAAGAGCATAAGTATTCTACGGCGGGTGAACGAATTACTGTTGAGCAATTGACAGAATTGAGCATAGTTATGAGAATATCTAGGTATGATCATGTATATAGGCATCACGTCCGAGACAAGTAGACCGACTCCTGCCTGCATCTACTACTATTACTCCACTCATTGACCGCTATCCAGCATGCATCTAGAGTATTAAGTTAATGAAAACAGAGTAACGCCTTAAGCAAGATGACATGATGTAGAGGGATAAATTCATGCAATATTATAAAAAAACCCATCTTGTTATCCTCGATGGCAACAATACAATATGTGCCTTGCCGCCCCTACTGTCACTGGGAAAGGACACCGCAAGATTGAACCCAAAGCTAAGCACTTCTCCCATTGCAAGAAAGATCAATCTAGTAGGCCAAACCAAACTGATAATTCGAAGAGACTTGCAAAGATAACCAATCATACATAAAAGAATTCAGAGAAGATTCAAATATTGTTCATAGATAGACTTGATCATAAACCCACAATTCATCGGTCTCAACAAACACACCGCAAAAAGAAGATTACATCGAATAGTTCTCCACAAGAGAGGGGGAGAACATTGTATTGAGATCCAAAAAGAGAGAAGAAGCCATCTAGCTAATAAATATGGACCCAAAGGTCTGAGGTAAACTACTCACACTTCATCAGAGAGGCTATGGTGTTGATGTAGAAGCCCTCCGTGATGGATACCCCCTCCGGCGGAGCTCCGGAACAGGCCCCAAGATGGGATCTCGTGGATACAGGAAGTTACGGCGGTGGAATTAGGGTTTTGGCTCCATATCTGATCGTTTGGGGGTACGTAGGTATATATATAGGAGGAAGGAGTATGTCGGTGGAGCAACAAGGGGCCCACGAGGGTGGAGGGCGCGCTTGGGGGGGGGGGGGTAGGTGCGCCCCCCTACCTCGTGGCCTCCTCCTTTTTTTCTTGACGTAGGGTCCAAGTCTCGTGGATCATGTTCGGTGAGAAAATCACGTTCCCGAAGGTTTCATTCCGTTTGGACTCCATTTGATATTCCTTTTCTTCGAAACCCTAAAATAGGCAAAAACAACAATTCTAGATTGGGCCTCCGGTTAGTAGGTTAGTCCCAAAAATAATATAAAAGTGGAAAATAAAGCCCAATAATGTCCAAAACAGTAGATAATATAGCATGGAGCAATAAAAAATTATAGATACGTTGGAGACGTATCATGCTTGATAGCCGCTTCGGAACGGAGCGATGTCGAAGGTTAATTCTTCGCTTCGGAAGTTGTCGGGAGAACCGAATACAACCTCTAGTACTATAGAGCCCGTGCATCGGGCCTCTGGGCCTGTTACTACTCCTTTAAATGTAGTATTGCTTTGGCTGATTCTTGTTGGGTCTATCCCCATTTTGCGAACTGTGTCTTGATATATCAGATTAAGACTACTACCGCCGTCCGTAAGGACTCGGGTGAGATGGTATCCGTCAATTATTGGGTCTAGTACCAAGGCAGCCGATCCTCCGTGCCGGATACTAGTCGGGTGATCCCTGCGATCAAAAGTGATTGGGCAGGCCGACCAAGGGTTGAACTTGGGGGTAATGGGCTCTACGGTGCATACATCTTGGAGCGCGCGTGTGCTCCTCCTCTTCGTTACGTGAATCATGTTCACTGTTTTGACTTCTGGTGGGAATTTTTTCTGTCCCCCAGTGTTTTGTTGGTGAGGCTCATCCTCGTCTTCACTTGGTGTCTCCCTCCCCTTATGTTTGGCGTTTAGCTTGCCGGCCTGCTTAAAGACCCAGCATTCTCTGTTGGCGTGATTTGCAGGTTTATCGGAGGTGTCGTGAATCTGACATAATCTATCTAGAATCTTGTTTAGGCTGGACGGTCCTTCTCTACTGCCTTTGAATGGCTTTTTCCGTTGACCGGGTCGAGAGCCCCTGAATCCGGCGTTTACCGCCATGTTGTCTGGGTTGTCTTCGTTGCTTCGATGCTTGTGATGTCTAGTACACAACCTTCTTCTTGTAGACGTTGTTGGGCCTCCAAGTGCAAAAGTTTGTAGGACAGTAGCAAATTTCCCTCAAGTGGATGACCTAAGGTTTATCAATCCGTAGGAGGCGTAGGATGAAGATGGTCTCTCTCAAGCAACCCTGCAACCAAATAACAAAGAGTCTCTAGTGTCCCAAACACACCCAATACAATGGTAAATTGTATAGGTGCACTAGTTCGGCGAAGAGATGGTGATACAACTGGTATATGGATGGTAGATAATAGTTTTTGTAATCTGAAAATATAAAAACAGCAAGGTAACTAATGATAAAGGTGAGCGTAAACAGTATTGCAATGCTAGGAAACAAGGCCTAGGGTTCATACTTTCACTAGTGCAAGTCCTCTCAACAATAATATCATAATTGGATCACAACTATCCCTCAACATGCAACAAAGAGTCACTCCAAAGTAACTAATACCGGAGAACAAACGAAGAGATTATGGTAGGGTACGAAACCACCTCAAAGTTATTCTTTCCAATCAATCCGTTGGGCTATTCCTATAAGTGTCACAAATAGCCCTAGAGTTCGTACTAGAATAACACCTTAAGACACAAATCAAAGAAAACCCTAATGTCACCTAGATACTCCAATGTCACCTCAAGTATCTGTGGGTATGATTAGACGATATGCATCACACAATCTCAGATTCATCTATTCAACCAACACATAGAACCTCAAAGAATGCCCCAAATTTCCTACCGGAGAAACACGACCAACCCCTATGCATAGGTTCATGGGCGGAACCCGCAAGTTGATCACCAAAACATACATCAAGTGAATCACGTGATATCCCATTGTCACCACAGATACGCACGGCAAGACATACATCAAGTGTTCTCAAATCTTTAAAGACTCAATGCGATAAGATAACTTCAAAGGGGAAACTCAATCTATTACAAGAGAGTAGAGGGGGGGGAAGAAACATCATAGGATCCAAATATAATAGCAAAGCTCACGATACATCAAGATCGTATCACCTCAAGAACACGAGAGAGAGAGATCAAACACATAGCTACTGGTACATACCCTCAGCCCCGAGGGAGAACTACTCCCTCCTCGTCATGGAGAGCACCGGGATGATGAAGATGGCCACCGGAGAGGGATTGCCCCCTCCGGCAGGGTGTCGAAACGGGTCTAGATTGGTTTTCGGTGGCTACAGAGGCTTTTGGCGGCGGAACTCACGATCTATTGTGCTCCCCGATGGTTTTAGGGTATATGGAGATATATAGGCAGAAGAAGTACGTCAGGGGGCACGAGGGGCCCATGAGGGTGGTGGGCGCGCCCAGGGGGGTGGGTGTGCCCCCCTGCCTCATGGCTTCCTCGTTGATCCCCTAACGCACACTCCAAGTCTTCTGGTCTTCTTCTGATCCAAAAATAAGTTCCGTGAAGTTTCAGGCCAATTGGACTCCGTTTGATTTTCCTCTTCTGCGATATTCTAAAACAAGGAAAAAACAGAAACTGGCACTGGGCTCTTGGTTAATAGGTTAGTCCAAAAATTATATAAAAGCGCATAATAATGCATATAAAACATCCAAGGTTGACAATATAATAGCATGTAACAATCAAAAATTATAGATACGTTGGAGACGTATCAGCATCCCCAAGCTTAATTCCTGCTCGTCCTCGAGTAGGTAAATGATAAAAACAGAATTTTTGATGTGGAATGCTACCTAACATATTTATCCATGTAATTCTCTTTATTGTGGCAAGAATATTTAGATCCGTAAGATTCAAGACAAAATTTTAATATTGACATAAAAATAATAATACTTCCAGCATACTAACAAAGCAATCATGTCTTCTCAAAATAACATGGCCAAAGAAAGCTATCCCTACAAAATCATATAGTCTGGTTATGCTCCATCTTCACCACACAAAATATTTAAATCATGCACAACCCCGATGACAAGCCAAGCAATTTTTTCATACTTTTGACATTTTCAAAACTTTTTTGATCTTCATGCAATACATGAGCGTGAGCCATGGACATATCACTATAGGTGGAATAGACTGGTGGTTGTGGAGAAGACAAAAAGGGAGAAGATAGTCTCACATCAACTAGGCGTATCAACGGGCTATGGAGATGCCCATCAATAGATATCAATGTGAGTGAGTAGGGATTGCCATGCAACAGATGCACTAGAGCTATAAATGTATGAAATCTCAACAAAAGAAACTAGTGGGTGTGCATCCAACTCGCTTGCTCACGAAGACCTAGGGCATTTTGAGGAAGCCCATCATTGGAATATACATGCAATGAAAGATTCCCACTAGTATAAAAGTGACAACATAGGAAACTCTCTATCATGAAGATCATGGTGCTACTTTGAAGCACAAGTGTGGTAAAAGGATAGTAGCATTGTCCCTTCTCTCTTTTTCTCTCATTTTATTTTTTTATTTGGGCCTTCTCTTTTTTTATGGCCTCTTTTCTCTTCTTTTTTTATTTGGGCTTCTTTGGCCTCTTTTATTTTTTTTTTTTCGTCCGGAGTCTCATCCTGACTTGTGGGGGAATCATAGTCTCCATCATCCTTTCCTCACTGGGATAATGCTCTAATAATGATGATCATCACACTTTTATTTTCTTACAACTCGACAATTACAACTCGATACTTAGAACAAAATATGACTCTATATGAAAGCCTCCGGCAGTGTACCAGGATGTGCAATGATGCAAGAGTGGCATGTATGAAAGAATTATGAACGGTGGCTTTGCCACAAATACAATATCAACTACATGATCATGCATAGCAATATGACAATGATGGAGTGTGTCATAATGAACGGAACGGTGGAAAGTTGCATGGCAATATATCTCGGAATGGCTATGGAAATGCCATAATAGGTAGGTATGGTGGCTTTTTTGAGGAAGGTATATGGTGGGTTTATGGTACCGGCGAAAGTTGCACGGTACTAGAGAGGCTAGCAACGGTGGAAGGGTGAGAGTGCGTATAATCCATGGACTCAACATTAGTCATAAAGAACTCACATACTTATTGCAAAAATCTATTAGTTATCGAAACAAAGTACTACGTGCATGCTCCTAGGGGGATAGATTGGTAGGAAAAGACCATCGCTCGTCCTCGACCACCACTCATAAGGAAGACAATCAATACTAAATCATGCTCCGACTTCATTACATAACGGTTCACCATACGTGCATGCTATGGGAATCACAAACTTCAACACAAGTATTTCTCAAATTCACAAGTACTCAACTAGCATGACTCTAATATCACCATCTCATATCTCAAAACAATCATCAAGTATCAAACTTCTCATAGTATTCAATGCACTTTATATGAAAGTTTTTATTATATCCCTCTTGGATGCCCATCATATTAGGACTAGTTTCATAACCAAAGCAAACTACCATGCTGTTCTAAAGACTATAAAAATGATATAAGTGAAGCATGAGAGTTCATTAATTTCTATAAAATAAAACCACCACCGTGCTCTAAAAAGATATAAGTGAAGCACTAGAGCAAATGACAACCTACTCCGAAAGATATAAGTGAAGCTCAATGAGTAGTCGAATAATTATGCAACTATATGAAGACTCTTTAACATTTAAGAATTTCAGATCTTGGTATTTTATTCAAACATCAAGCAAAACTAAATAAAATAAAATGAAGCTCCAAGCAAAACACATATCATGTGGCGAATAAAAATATAGCTCCAAGTAAAGTTACCGATGAACGAAGACGAAAGAGGGGATGCCTTCCGGGGCATCCCCAAGCTTAGGCTTTTGGTTGTCCTTGAATATTTCCTTGGGGTGCCTTGGGCATCCCCAAGATTAGGCTCTTGCCACTCCTTATTCCATAATCCATCGAATCTTTACCCAAAACTTGAAAACTTCACAACACAAAACTTAGCAGAAAACTCGTAAGCTCCGTTAGCGAAAGAAAACAAAACACCACTTCAAGGTACTGTAATAAACTCATTGTTTATTTATATTTGTGTTAAACCTACTTTATTCCAACTTCTCTATGGTTTATAAACTCTTTTACTAGCCATAGATTAATCAAAATAAGCAAACAACACACGAAAAACAGAATCTGTCAAAAACAGAACAGCCTGTAGTAATCTGTAGCTAGCGGAAGATCTGGAACCCCAAAAATTCTAAAATAAATTTCTGGACCTTAGTAATTTATATATTAATCATATGCGAAAATAATTAACTAAATATCACTCTCCAATAAAAAATGGCAGCAATTCTCGTGAGCGCTAAAGTTTCTGTTTTTTACAGCAAGATCAACAAGACTTTCCCCAAGTCTTCCCAACGGTTCTACTTGGCACAAACACTAATTAAAACATGAAAAACTCAATGATAACATAGTCTAGATAAATTATTTATTACTAAACAGGAGCAAAAATCGAGGAATAAAAACAAAGTTGGGTTTCCTCCCAACAAGCGCTATCGTTTAACGCCCCTAGCTAGGCACGATGATTTCAATGATGCTCACATAAAAGATAAGAATTGAAACATAAAGAGAGCATCATGAAGAATATTGCTAATACATTTAAGTCTAACCCACTTCCTATGCATAGGGATTTTGTGAGCAAACAACTTATGGGAACAATAATCAACTAGCATAGGAAGGCAGAACAAGCATAACTTTAAAACTTTAAGCACATAGAGAGGAAACTTGATATTATTGCAATTCCTACAAGCATATGTTCCTCCCTAAAGATAATTTTCAGTAGCATCATGAATGAATTCAACAATATAAACATCACATAAAGCATCCTTTTCATGGTCTACAAGCATAGAAAATTTACTACTCTCCATATAAGCAAAATTCTTCTCATTCGGGATAGTGGGAGTATCATAAGAGACTTGAATACTATAAATTGTTTCCACATTAAAAGAGTAATGTTCAGAAAAAGGGTAATCATAATCATGAAAAGTTTTATAAATATAATCATCACTACTTTTTATAGCATATGTATCATCACAATAATCATCATAGGTAGGAGGAATGCTATCATCATTATAAATTTGCATATCAAAACTTGGGAGACTAAAAATATCATCTTCATTAAACGTAGCACCCCCAAGCTTGGGACAAACATTAATTGCAGCAAATATATTCTCAAAAACATCATATTCATCAAACATAGCATCCCCAAGCTTGGGCCTTTTCATATCATAAGCATAATCACTCTCATAATTAATAGTATGGATAGCACCAATAGTATAGCAAATTATCATATTCTTCCAAGCAAGTGCCAAAAAGATTTTAAAGATCATAAGAAGTATCATTATCTTCCACAATTATATTTTCATGAGGCACAATAGTAATAGGAGCAGCATTATTTGGGAGAGATATCTTTTTACCTCTCTTTCTTTTTCTTTTCTTCTTCTTCACCACATCATGTGTGGGTTCAATCCTCTTTTTGGAGCTCCTTATTAATGAGATTGGTTGAATAGGAGGCTCCTCCTCGTTACCTGATTCATCATAAGAAATAATAGGAGGGTATTGGGAAGTCTCTTCCCTTTCATTAGTATTCTCTTCATCTTCTATTTGTTTTCTTTTCTTTATGTAATTGGCAATATAAGGATTTTCAATGCAATTCACCGCACAAATACATATAAATCCTCTCTAGATCAAAATCAAGAAATCTATGTAGACTAAACTTTGGAATACCCTCAGTTATATGTTTCATTTCCTCATACCCCAAAAGAATACTAAGCTCTTTATGATGCTCAAGGGTAATCAAATTATCACAATTTTTGGATACGATTCGGTCATGAAACAATTTGCATTGGAGATTTAAATGACCATGTTCATTGCAAAGTTCACAAGGGGCGCGAAAAATATTGAATTCTTCAGCACAATCATCAAGACTTTCTTGCAACAATTTAGTTTCTAAATACTTATGCCTCTTGCAATATCTATCTTCCCTATTTGGTGTGTACTTGCAAACCCAATGTACTCCACAAAAATTGACATGTTTATAGGAGACATTTTCATCATAACTAGTGCAATCATCATTAGTACCATGGATATTCAAGGAGTTCATACTAACAACATTGCAATCATGCTCATCATTCAAATATTTAGTGCCAAACATTTTAATGCATTCTTCTTCTAACACTTTGGCACAATTTTCCTTTCCATCATACTCACGAAAGATATTAAAAAGATGAAGCATATGAGGTAAACTTAATTCCATTTTTTTATAGTTTTATTTTATAAACTAAACTAGTGATAAAACAAGAAACTAAAAGACTCGATTGCAAGATCTAAAGATATACCTTCACGCACTCACCTCCCCGGCAATGGCGCCAGAAAAGAGCTTGATGTCTACTACACAACCTTCTTCTTGTAGACGTTGTTGGGCCTCCAAGTGCAGAGGTTTGTAGGACAGTAACAAATTTCCCTCAAGTGGATGACCTAAGTTTTATCAATCCGTAGGAGACGTAGGATGAATATGGTCTCTCCCAAGCAACCCTGCAACCAAATAACAAAGAGTCTCTTGTGTCCCCAACACACCCAATACAATGGTAAATTGTATAGGTGCACTAGTTCGGCGAAGAGATGGTGATACAAGTGGTATATGGATGGTAGATAATAGTTTTTGTAATCTGAAAATATAAAAACAGAAAGGT
This sequence comes from Triticum urartu, assembly GCF_003073215.2. Taxonomy (NCBI): domain Eukaryota; kingdom Viridiplantae; phylum Streptophyta; class Magnoliopsida; order Poales; family Poaceae; genus Triticum; species Triticum urartu. The sequence continues at coordinate 170,465,898 of NC_053023.1, forward strand.
AACTAATGATAAAAGTGAGCGTAAACAGTATTGCAATGCTTGGAAACAAGGCCTAGGGTTCATACTTTCACTATCTCAAAGTTATTCTTTCCAATCAATCCGTTGGGCTATTCCTATAAGTGTCACAAACAGCCCTAGAGTTCGTACTAGAATAACACCTTAAGACACAAATCAACCAAAACCCTAATGTCACCTAGATACTCCAATGTCACCTCAAGTATCCGTGGGTATGATTATACGATATGCATCACACAATCTCAGATTCATCTATTCAACCAACACATAGAACCTCAAAGAGTTCCCCAAAGTTCCTTCCGGAGAATCACGATGAAAACGTGTGCCAACCCCTATGCATAGGTTCATGGGAGGAACCCGCAAGTTGATCACCAAAACATACATCAAGTGAATCACGTGATATCCCATTGTCACCACAGATACGCATGGCAAGACATACATCAAGTGTTCTCAAATCTTTAAAGACTCAATCCGATAAGATAACTTCAAAGGGGAAACTCAATCCATTACAAGAGAGTAGAGGGGGAAGAAACATCATAGGATACAAATATAATAGCAAAGCTCGCGATACATCAAGATCGTATCACCTCAAGAACACGAGAGAGAGAGAGATCAAACACATAGCTACTAGTACATAACCTCAGCCCCGAGGGAGAACTACTCCCTCCTCGTCATGGAGAGCACCGGGATGATGAAGATGGCCACCGGAGACGGATTGCCCCCTCCGGCAGGGTGCCGGAATGGGTCTAGATTGGCTTTCGGTGGCTACGGAGGCTTCTGGCGGCAGAACTCCCAATCTGTTGTGCTCCCCGATGGTTTTAGGGTATATGGAGATATATAGGCGGAAGAAGTACGTCAAGGGGCCACGAGGGTGGATGCGCGCCCAGGGGGGGTGGGCGTGCCCCCTGCCTCGTGGCTTCCTCGTTGATCCCCTGACGTGCATTCCAAGTCTTCTGGGCTTCTTCTGATCCAAAAATAAGTTCCGTGAAGTTTCAGGTCAATTGGATTCCATTTGATTTTTCTTTTCTGCGATATTCTAAAACAAGGAAAAAACAGAAGCTGGCACTGGGCTTTGGGTTAATAGGTTAGTCCCAAAAATAATATAAAAGTGCATAATAATGCATATAAAACATCCAAGGTTGATAATATAGTAGCATGGAACAATCAAAAATTATAGATACGTTGGAGACATATTAGCTTGCTTTTATTGCGTTGTGGTTTTCCATTGCCATCCCTGACTTCGGATGTGCTTGGGTCGCTGGTGCCGCTGCGGGCCAGCCAACTATCCTCGCCCGTGCAAAAGCGGGTCATAAAGCTTGTTAGGGCTGCCATTGTCCTTGGTTTTTCCTAGCCGAGGTGTCTGGCAAGCCATTTGTCCCGGACACTATGTTTGAAAGCTGCTAAGGCTTCGGTGTCCAGGCAATCGACAATTTGATTCTTCTTAGTTAGGAATCTGTTCCAAAGCTGTCGGGCTGACTCTCCGGGTTGTTGAATTATGTGACTTAAATCGTCTGCATCCGGAGGTCGTACATAGGTCCCTTCAAAATTAGCCCTGAAAGCGTCCTCGAGCTCTTCCCAACTTCCATTTGAGTTTTCGGGGAGGCTTTTCAACCAGTGCCTAGCTGGTCCTTTCAACTTTTAAGGGCAAGTATTTGATGGCGTAGAGATCATCTCCATGAGCCATGTGGATGTGAAGGATAAAATCCTCAATCCAGACCCTAGGGTCTGTTGTTCCGTCGTATGACTCTATGTTCATGGGTTTGAATCCTTCTCGGAGTTCATGATCTAGTACCTCGTCGGTGAAGCACAGGGGTGGGCGGCACCCCTGTATTTGGGTGTGTCTGACGGTTGTAGTGTTCTGTTTTGATTCCGAACCATTATTCTATCAGTATAGTCATTTGGGCGGCGATGATTCTGTGCCGGAACACGCTTCCGAGGTCCATAAATGGACCTGGTCAAACCGACTTTTTTGTGTAGGTTCTCACGTAGGTCGTGTGCTGACTTGTGTACGTCATCGTTAGCCGCCCTGTTGCGACCACGGGGTGGCCGGTCCGGTTGATCAGCCATTTTATTTCCCAGCTGAGTGGGCTCTAAGGCCTCATCGTCGAATTCAGGCAACAGCTTGCGCTTTGGATAGCTTTTTGTGTGGCGATTACCGCCGTACTTTTCTTCTGTGTCAAGCGCTTTATTCCATCTGCTGTTGAGTGTATTCTGCGTGGTCTTAAGCCTTTGCTTCTGCTTCTTCAGGCTCCGCATGGTTTCAATGAGCCTTTTATAAAGGTTCTCTTGTTCCAAGTGTCTTTCAGGGATGATGTGTGCATCATTGTCCGGACTATTCATGTTTCTGGAGACAGGTTGATGCGGGGTCGTCGTGACCTGACAGCGGCTCCGTACTATGTTCTCCGTCCGCTGGTTCACCCTGCTCCACCGCTGGGTTCATGTGGTCGTTGTATCCTTTGGGGTCGACCGGGGTGTTACTCTTTCTTGCACTATTATCGCTGTTTTTGTCGGGGTAGGATTTGGAGCGGTGCTTACGCCGTCGCTTTGGTTGCTTCTCGAGGGAATTTTCCTTCGCTGCTTCCTCCCGTTCCTCGTCATCATTTTCTTGGGGTGTATCCACCATGTATATATCATGTGATGAAGTGGCAGTCCAGCGCCCTGCGGGCGGTGGTTCCTATTCGTTTCCCGCATCATCGTCCATACCGTCGATGTCTTCGGAGCCGAAATCAAGCATGTCAGTTAAGTCGTCGACAGTGGCTATTAAGTGGGTGGTGGGTGGGGAACGAATTTCTTCGTCGTCCGCTTCCCACTCGAGCCGGACATAGTTCGGCCAAGGGTTTCCTGACAAACAAAGAGAGAGACTATAATGAGTTTAGCACGTCACCTAGGGGCGAGTGCTGAAAGATATCCGCAGAGGTGAACTCCATGATCGATGCCCAATCAGATTGGATGGGCACAGATGCGAGCGGTTCGGAGTCTATGGCCGGGGACGAATCCGAGTGTCCGGCAACACAGGTCCCATAGGAGGTGAAGTCAATATTCGGCTCTATCGCCGTTGAGTGTGCGGCCTCCGTGGCGGGGTCCATCCACCCGTCCTCGGACGACGCAATCTGTTCTGGATTGAGGGTGGGAGTAGTTACAGGTGTGATCTCCCGAACACTGTCCGATGGCAGAGCTTAATCATGCTCATCGTGACTGTGTGGCGTACCTGACATGGGTTCGAATCCGTCGAAGATCAAGTCTCCCCGGATGTCGGCGGCATAGTTCAAGCTTCCAAACCTGACCTGATGGCCAGGGGCGTAGCTCTCGATCTGCTCCAGATGGCCGAGCGAGTTGGCCCACAGTACGAAGCCGCCGAATACGAAGATCTGTCCGGGGAGGAAAACCTCACCCTGGATCGCATCGTTGCCAATGATCGAAGGAGCCATCAAGCCTTATGACGACGACACAGTGGAACTCTCAATGAAAGCACCAATGTCGGTGTCAAAACTGGCGGATCTCGGGTAGGGGGTCCCGAACTGTGCGTCTAAGGCGGATGGTAACAGGAGGCGGGGGACATAATGTTTACCTAGGTTCGGGCCCTCTCGATGGAGGTAATACCCTACTTCTTGCTTGATTGATCTTGATGATATGAGTATTACAAGAGTTGATCTACCACGAGATCGGAGAGGCTAAACCCTAGAAGCTAGCCTATGGTATGATTGTTGTTGTCCTACGGACTAAAACCCTCCGGTTTATATAGACACCGGAGGGGCTAGGGTTACACAAAGTCGGTTACAAGGGAGGAGATCTACATATCCGAACGGCCAAGCTTGCCTTCCACGCAAAGGAGAGTCCCACCCGGACACGGGACGAAGTCTTCAATCTTGTATCTTCATAGTCCAACAGTCTGGCCAAGGGATATAGTCCGGCTGTCCGAGGACCCCCTAATCCAAGACTCCCTCAATGTCTCATCTGAAAGAGTTTTTTCATCGCACCTCACCCATCGCACTGTCTCATGCTCTGAAGGGGCGATGTTCATCTCGCCGAGCTGTATCGAAGGTGCCTTCTAGGAAGGCAACACCTGCACAGGGTGAGTCCTTAAAAAGAAAGGACAACGGTGAGACTGTTGGAGATATGCCCTAGAGGCAATCATGTATGCTGATATTTCCTATGTGTTTATGAATAAAGATAGTCCTTGGACATTATCAATGATGTGTATCAGCAAGTACGTGACTTGTTTGTGGGACTATGCATTGTATGATGACTGTCCTAAAAGGTCCCTAGTCGAAAGGGCTATGTGGATGCGCAGCCAACTAGACTAGCATATGACACGGTCGATGGCTTGGTCTCACTAGCCATGGAGCATTGGATGCTAACCGGATAATATGGACTTGGAAGGATCTGGTCGGATTCGACGTAGTCGGATCCGAGTCGAGATAAAGTCCGAGTCGGACAAACCCAACTATGAGACACAGCGATATGTCATCTGTGAGTCTCGAGTACAACATATGTTCTATGTCCTAAGACCTGAGCTGACGCATGTACTCGGGATGGTGAAAGACTTGCTTTGGGCCGACCAAACGCTACTCCGTAACTGGGTAGTTATAAAGGTAGGTTTCGGGTTTGTCCAGAACCATGCTGCGAGACATGGTCGAGCAAGATGGGATTTGCCCCTCCGATCAAGAGAGATATACTCTGGGCCACTCGTGTGATCCGACCAGGATAAGCATGGCCATGCGACAAGGATTATGAGATAATCCGGTTTGTGGTCGGCATCACTAGAACGAGAAAGAGGTCGGGCTAGCACAAGCATGACAGACTCGCCTTGAGCCCGACAACACATATCATGTGGCAAAAGGAATGGAAGTATGATGTACAGGTTCGCCTAACCAGCTTCATAGTATGTTTGGTGTTCGGCATGCCTTGCTAGAGGCCGCTAACAACTGTGTAGTTCGGAGGTGATCCGAACTGCGACCAAGCCGGCTTGAACCTAAGAGGTCGCGTGCTTAAGGGAAGGAACCTACGAGGTCGGATCCGAGGACACTAGTCGGATATGATCCGAGCTGTATTCAGATTGTGGCCAAGTAGACTTATGGGCTTTAGGGTCTGTGCAAGGCCCAAGTGTTGAGCCTGCGACGGACGCCTATATAAAGTGGAGGTGCCGCACAGTCACGGGATTGATCGCTTCGGCGCTATCACTAGGGTTTGCATGTGTTGCGAATAGACACATCCACTTGCCACTGGTTGTGTGATCGGACCTAGCAGTCCACCGTACGACGTTCCTCCTACACGCGCGGATACCGTTAGAGGCAGTGCACTTGCGCCACTTTCGGCGAAACTGTACGTGGGAACCGACGACCGACTATACGAGGGATATCGGACGAGGAGGACACGATCCACGCGGATGCACTGCCCCAACTCTTCTTCCGCTGCACGGCACTGCGCATCTAGTGGTAACAAACTACGATCCATCTCCCGCAGCATGTTCTTGGTTGTTCTGCGCGTAGGAAAGTTTTAATTTGTAGTAGACGCACCCTACCGTAGAACCCAACAGATACTACTGTGCCCCCTCCTTCACCAAAGAGGTATAGTCCTTAATACGCATCCGGTGAACAGACCGGATTGTGGCATTTTTCGTTGGGACATCTTGCGGGAAGAGCATACACCGGACTACATCCAGGGACCTCGCCGGCCGTGCATTGACCAATCCGGCCCCGGACCCTGCCGTAAGGACTAGGCTTGATACGGGTAAAATGCCGGCTTGTCATCCCCAAGAGGACTCGGATGATGTATTCGTCACCAATTCTGAGGTGGAGAGCGCGATGAATCATCGGCGAAGGAAAGAGGCCATGCGCGATCCCAGTTTTACCATAGAGGCGTTCCATGCCCTCAACTCTGCGGATGCATATATCCGAGCTACTCGGGATGGGCTTGCTAGAGCCACACACCAGCTTTCAAAGGATATGCGGGTAAGCGCTTTTTGTAGGTGCAAGACTCATGTGCTAGTAGCCCCTGAGACTTGAAATAGTTTGGCCCAACTGATTTAAGGATCGTTGTATTATCAGGTACTCACGGAGAAAAATGACATGCTATCCAAGGAGCTTGAAGAATGTCAGACCAAGCTTACTGTTGTCACTGCCGAACTGGAGAAGTCCAAGAAGGCACTGAATGGTAAGGTCAATCACTATCCGGAAAAATACGGTTCTGCACCAACAATGTTTTTTTAAATATACACTATTTTGTTTACAGCTGCAGGATCGTCGGATCAGCTGGAGGATAGACCGAGGGCTGCGCAGGCGGATAAATGATGACCCACAAGTATAGGGGATCAATTTTAGCTCTTTTCGATAAGTAAGAGTGTCGAACCCAACGAGAAGCAGAAGGAAATGACAAGTAGTTTTCAGTAAGGTAGCATCTACAAGTGCTGAAATTGTAAGTAGCGAGTAGTTTGATAGCAAGGTAATTTGTAACGAGCAAGTAACGATAATAGTAACAAGTATGCAGCAAGGTAGCCCAATCCTTTTGAGGCAAAGGACAGGCTTTAACGGTCTCTTATAATAAGCAAAGCGTTCTTGAGGGTACACGGGAATTTCATCTAGTCACTTTCATCATGTTGGTTTGATTTGTGTTCGCAACATTGATAATTTGATATGTGGGTGGACCAGTGCTTAGGTGCTGTTCTTACTTGAACAAACCTCCTACTTATGATTAACACTCCCGCAAGCATCTGCAACTACGATAAAAGTATTAAGAATAAATTCTAACTATAGCATTAAACTCTAGGATCCAATCGATCCCTTGCGAAGAAGTGCATAAACAGGGGATTAAGTTTCTGTCACTCTCGCAACCCACCATCTATTTACTACTCCACAATGCATTCCCTTAGGCCCAAATATAGTTAAGTGTCATGTAGTCGATGTTCACATGACACCACTAAGGGAATCACAACATACATACTATCAAAATATCGAACACATATCAAATTCACATGATTACTTGCAACATGATTTATCCCGTGACCTCAAGAACAAAGGTAACTACTCACAAAGAACAAACATGCTCATGATCAGAGGGGTATTAATATGCATAATGGATATGAACACATAATCTTCCACCAAATAAACCATATAGTAATCAACTACAAGATGTAATCAACACTACTAGTCACCCCCTACCAACAATCTATAGTTCTGGTAACAAGATTGAATATAAGAGATGAACTAGGGTTTGAGATGGTATGGTGCTGGTGAATATGTTGATGGAGATTGCCCTCCGCAAGATGGGAGAGTTGTTGGTGATGATGATGATGATGATTTCCCCCTCCGGGAGGGAAGTTCCCCTGGCAGAATCGCTCCGTCGGAGGGCAAAATTGCTCCTGCCCAAGTTCTGCCTCGAGGCGGCGGCACTCCGTCCCAAAAGTATTATTTTGATTTTTTCTAGGTCAAAACCACTTATATACCAGAAGATGGGCACCAGAGGTGGGCCGAGGAGGCCACAACCTACCAGGGGGCGCTAGGGGGGCTGGCGCCCCCAGGTGGGTTGTGCCCACGTGGTGGCCCCCCTCTGGTACTTATTGGCTCCAATATTTCTTATATATTCCATAAAAAATCTCCGTAAAGTTTTAGCCCATTTGGAGTTGTGCAGAATAGGTGGCCTGACGTAGCTTTTCCAGGTCCAGATTTCCAGCTGCTGGAATTCTCCCTCTTGGTGTGTTCATTGCAAATTATAAGAGAAAAGGCATTAGAATTACTCCAAAAAGCATTATTATGGATAAAAACATTGTAAATAATAGTAATAAAACATGATGCAAAATGTACGTATCAGCTCTCCCAAGCTTAGACCTCGCTTGTCCTCAAGCGAAAACCGAAATCGAAAAACATGTCCACATGCTTTGAGAGAGAGATGTCGATAAAAACAAAATACGGACATAGAAGCATCATGTTGATTATTACAACAGCAACAAAATTAAACATAGGACTTTTATCATATACTTCCCATGAATAAGTAATAGTTCATCACACAATCGAAGTATAAAGCAAAAACTCTATTAGAAACCAACAAACTATGTTCTCAGTCAACTTTGCAACTACAATTCATCATCTTTTCAGGAAGATTCACATGTTGGAGCCTTTAAAGAAAGTCCACATACTCAACGATCATATAGTCTTCTATGATTGCTAACACTCACCTTGTACTCATGAACAAAACGTTTCAACTAGACACATAGCAAGATAGGGGCTTATGATTTTGCCTCCCAAAATACTCACCTCAAGGGTGATGCCAACATTAATAACTCATGCCATCTAATTCAACTGGACATATGTGCCTAGATCTTTCCTCACCACTTGATGCTTGCCAAAAAGAGAAAAATAAAAGGAATAGAGAGAAAAACTTTGACTCTATGTATAAAAGTAAAAGATAGGCCCTTCGCAGAGGGAAGGAGAGGTTGCCATGCGCTTATGTGTTTGCATGCTCAACCCCCTAGTGCAAAAGAATGCCACGTTACATTGCCCCTTAAGATGACAAACTTTATTATGCAGTCTGTCGCTTTTATTCGTTATCATCCAAGTTCGCGCAACGCTCAATTTTCTCTTCCACTAAAAGATCTCACATATTTAGAAGCAATTTTTATTGCCTTTTTGCACCGATGACAACTTATTTGAGGGATCTTGTTCCATCCCTAGGTAGGTTTGGTGGACACTTGAAAAAGATTTGGGTTTAAGGGTTTTTGGATGCACAAGTAGTATCTCTACTTAGTACATAATTTTTGGCTAGCAAAGATAGGGGCAAGCATCATATGTTAAAGGATCTATGACAATATGACTTCTCTGTGAATATGAACAAACATAAACCATTAAGTTGTCTTCCTTGTCCAACTTCAACAATTTTGGCATATAATATTTTGATGAGGGATCACAATCACAATTTTTTTTCTAGGATAGTATATCTATATGTGAATCTTCTCTTCCCTTATTAATTCTTTCATGAGTTGCATCATTAACTAATGCTATGTTTGTCAATCTCTAATAAAAAATTTCTTACTTATACTTTTCCTTATGTGGTGCTATCACTTACCATAGGATTAGTATATAATCTTTTCATTAGCTCTATCCTTTCTTTATTTCCTTCTTTCTTGTTTCTTTTCTTTACTATCTCTTTATTTGCAACATGAAAGTAAAGAAAGCAAAAACTAAAACTAACTTTATTATATAACTTGCACACGATTACAAGGATAGATCACTAAGCAAACTTTCAAATAAGAAAGGATTGAACTAAACTTTATTTCATCTAAAAGCAAAAGATTGAACTAAGATAAATAAAAGCAAAAGGGTAGTGGGGGTGATACAATACCAGGACACCTCCTCATGCTTGGCGAAAGCCAAGGGGAGTGCCCATACCCAATACTCAATTCCCCTTTTGGTGGTGAAGAAGATAATGGTGGTGGTGAAGGAGAGGTCTTGTCCTCGGATTTCCATGGTAGTGGCCCAACAGATCTGTCAGAAAACAGCAAGAAACGAGAATAGAAGACTCCTCCGTTGTAACGCCCGGATAATCGTGCTACAGTAATCCAACGCTAATCATGCCACGTCACCACAGTTACTGTTGCTGACCTATCGCTAGTTCAAAATCGAGTTAAATTTAACTTTAAAATAAAGTTAAATAATAAAAGTTTTCAAAAATTAAAACAAAAATGTTCCGGCGGTGCCATAAATTGTATATTTAATTATGGTGTAATAAACGCATTTTTATAAAGTGCCTAAGAATTTTAAAAATGGATTAAAACAGAATAGAAAATAAATAAAAGAAAAAGGGAAAAGACAAAACAACAAAAGAAAAAAAAGAGAAACCCCCCTGCCCCCTGGGCTTCGGCCCGGCAGGCCGCAAGCCCCCCCTCCTTGGGCCTCAGCCCACCAGGCCCAACCGGCCACCCCCTCCCCTTATCCACTCCTCCCCCACTCCCCCCACAACCACCGACGCCGCGCCCCGCCGCGCCCGGAGCTCGCCTCGCCGGACTTCTCCGCCGGCCTGCTTCCCCGCCGCGTGTCGTCCCCATCCCCTCCCCGCGCCCCGTTGCCCCGTCCCCTACGGCCCCAGTTAGCATGCGCCTCGCTCCCTCCCTCTCCCTCGCGCGCTCGCGCTCGTCGCCACAACCCCAGCGCGCGCTCACCGCATCACCGCGCGCCCCGGTCTCCACCGCAGTGCGCGCCCGCGCCATCTCTGGCCGCGCCCCCGCGCCACTCCTCTCTCTCCCTCGCCCGTGACAGCGCAGGCCTCGCCGTGCGCCACATGTGCCCCGCCGCGCCCCTCTCTGCTGCGGCTACAGCTGCGCCCCGCGCCCTCCCTGTGTGCCCGCGCGCCCCATCGTGGCCTCGTCCCCTCGCCGCTGGCCTCGCTTTCCCCTGCCCCGCTCGCCTACGCCTTTCCCCCGCTGCTATCGCACGCGACTCCGCCTCCGTCCCCGCGCTAGTGCTGCACGCCTGCGGCCGCGCCCTGCTGCCGACCATCGCCCTGCCTCGCCCCATGCCACAGTTGCTGCTTCCTGCACGTGCCCGCTGCGCACGCGCGCGCCGCCTTGCTCCCTTCGCCGCCTGCGCCGCGCAAGCCGCCGCCCCTGCATCACCTCTGCCGGTTGCGGCCGTCCGGCGAGCCGTGCCACTGTCCGCGCGCCCGGAACCGACGACCCGGCGCCCACTACCCCGCTCGGGTTGCGCCCGCATCCCCTGCACACGACGCCCGTGGCCCGCTGCGCCCGCTCGTGCAGTGCCCACGCCCGGCGCACATTAACCCCACAACCGCTAAGGCCCTATGACATGCGGGGCCCCACCCCAGAACGTGTTTTAAAAAAAGAAAAAATAATAAAAATAAAAATAAAATTAATTAATTAATTAATTAAAGAATTAATTAACTCAATTAATTTTGATTAATTAAACTAAAACAACTAATTAAGCCTAACTAATTAACCTAAACCCTAATTAACTAAAACAGTCAATGACAGGGTGGTCCCACCCCTGTTGACCAGTCAAACGTTGACTGGTCAACTGGGTCCCTCTGGCCCACCTGTCAGTCACTCGGTACACTTTTGTGTACACTGTGCTGGGTGCACCTAGCAATTTAGCAATTATTTTCAAATTAAAAATAATTCCAGAAATTAATAAAATCTTTAGAAAATCATATCTTTTAATCCGTAACTCGGATTAAATTATTTTCAACATGCTCAGAACGAAGAGACGAATCCAGATACGCATCCCTTTCATCCGCCACGCATCCCTAGCATAGCGAACACGCAACTTCCCCCCCGGTTGATCTGTCTAAAAACGCGAAACACCGGGAATACTTTCCCGGATGTTTCCTCCCTTCACCGGTACCACCTCGTACCGCGTTAGGGCACACCTAGCATCACGCTTTGTCATGTCATGCATCGTTATGCATTTGTTTGCATTATATTTATTGTTTCTTCCCCCTCTTCTCTCGCTAGACACCGAGACTGACGCCGCTGCTACCCAGTACGACTACGGTGTTGACGACCCCTCTCTCTTGCTAGAGCAACCAGGCAAGCCCCCCTTGATCACCAGATATCGCCTAGTCTCCTCTATACTACTTGCATTAGAGTAGTGTAGCATGTTTGTAACGCCCTCGATGCGGCTATATCTCCTACGTGTTGAAGCACGACTTAGAGGCATAACCGCATTGAAAGCAATGTCGCAAGTAAGGTAATCTTCACAACAACCCATGTAATACATAATAAGGGGAAAGGTACATAGTTGGCTTACACTCGCCACGTCACACAAAGTACATAAGTAGCATTACATCAACCAATACACTCATGGTCCGACTACGGTACCAAAATAAAAGATCAACCCCAACATGCGACATGGTCCCGATCGCCCCAACTGGGCACCCACTACTGATCATCAGGGAAAGACACATAGTAACGGCGTGAGTCTTCGTCGAACTCCCACTTGAGCTCAAAGCGCATCATCTGGAACGGAGTCATCGGGCCCTGCATCTGGTTTGAAGTAATCTGTGAGCCACGGGGACTCAGCAATCTCGCACCCTCGCGATCAAGACTATTTAAGCTTATAGGTAAGGGAAAGTAAATATGTGGAGCTGCAGCAAGCGACTAGCATATATGGTGGCTAACCTGTTCGCAAAAGAGAGCGAGAAGAGGAGGCAAAGCACGAACGAAGAACTATAGAACAACCTACGACAAACATTACCCCAACACCGTGTTCACTTCCTGGACTCCGCCGAGAAGTGACCATCATGGTAACACACGTAGTTGATTCATTTTAATTAAGTTAAGGTTCAAGTTATCTACAACCAGACATTAACAAATTCCCACCTTCCCATAACCGCGGGCACGGCTTTCGAAAGTTCAAATCCCTGCAGGGGAGTCCCAACTTAGCCCATCACAAGCTCTCATGGTCAACGAAGGATATACCTTCTCCCGAGACATTCCGATCAGACTCGGCATCCCGGTTCTACAAGACAACTTCGACAAGTTAAAACAAATCCAGCAACACCGCCCGAATGTGCCGACAAATCCCGATAGGAGCTGCACATATCTCGTTCTCAGGGCACACTCAGATTGTCCAAACTTCTGGTAGGCCAGCCCAGAGTTGCCCCTGGTGGCCACCGGCGGCTGACGAGGTGGACCAACACTCAAAGGAGCACTGGCCCGGGGGGGTTAAATAAGATGACCCTCGGGCTCCGGAAACCCAAGGGAAAAAGAGGCTAGGTGGCAAATGGTAAAACCAAGGTTGGGCATTGCTGGAGGAGTTTTATTCAAGGCGATTTATCAAGGGGTTCCCATTATTACCCAACCGCGTAAGGAACGCAAAATCCGGGAACATAACACCGATATGACGGAAACTAGGGCGGCAAGAGTGGAACAAAACACTAGGCAAAAGGCCGAGCCTTACACCCTTTACCAAGTATATAGATGCATTAAGATAACAAGATTATATAATGATATCCCAACAAGAAAATAATGTTCCAACAAGGAATGATCTCCAATCTTCACCTGCAACTAGCAACGCTATAAGAGGGGCTGAGCAAAGCGGTAACATAGCCAATCAACGGTTTGCTAGGACATGGTGGGTTAGAGGTTTGACAAGGCAATTTGGGAGGCATGATAAGCAAGTGGTAGGCATCGTAGCATAGACATAGCAAAAGAGCGAGCATCTAACAAAGCAAAGATAGAAGTGATTTCAAGGGTATGATCATCTTTCCTGCAAAGTTGTCAGAGATGACTGGATCCTCAAAAGCAAACTTAACGGGCTCCTCATTAGCGAACTCATCTCCCGGATCTACCCAAACAAGACAAACAAGAAAAAGGAACACAATCAACCACGTGCAATGCTCAAACAACAAGATGCAAACATGGTATGCTATGCGGGATGCGATATGTGATGCATATGCAAGAATTGACAAGGAATGATTGAACCTGGCCTCAACAAGGAAATGCAAGAGTGCCACTGGAAATGTGAGGTGATTTTGGTTGAAATCGATATAAAGAACACCGGAATCGGAGACACGGTTTGGAAATGGCAAGCAAAACAAATATGGCAATGGTCTGCGATATGATAACGATTAGGCATGTTTACGAGCTCGATGCACTCTTTACAGAGCAAGGCATGACAAAATAAGCACACACCCATTAAGAAAACACATTGTATAAGCTAGACATGGCAAGAACAACAACATAGCATGCACGGATCAACAACAACATCCTCGGCAAAATTGCTAACAAGTAGACAATCTGGCAGGATTCACGAAATAGCAAAAGTAGAGCTCGATTGACTCAAGCTAGGGTGCTCCATAATTGCAAAAAGGACATGGATGGATATAGCACCACAATATTAACAAATCATCCTTACTGATCATCCTCAAAAGAGGCACGGATCACTAGGAAACAACATGAACATATGGCATATTGATAAAAACAGATCAAGGACTTAGAGAAATTCTAAGTCCCTGAAATCAGCGTTAACGAATGCACCACTTTGCAAGCTTGTGCTTGTCACCAAACATATCACAAAAATACATGGATAGCACCTCTCTAAAGATGCCAAAGCATATAACAAAACACATGTAGAGCTCAGGAGCATATCATGCACACATTAATCATGGCAAAAATGAATAGCTATTTGGTGCAGCAGATTGACAATTAACTCAAATAGCTCTCTTCCAACAGAATTTAGGGCATCAATATGAGCTCAAATGAAAATGATGCAATGAGATGAAATGATGTACTCTCAGAGACGAACATTTTGATATGCTACACGCGCAAATTGGAGCTACAGATGAGGAGTTACGACGCGATGAACATGGCATAAAAATACTGCAGAAAAATGACTTAGAAAAATATCCCGGGGTCAACCTAGGGTTTGACCCGATCCAAATCTCGCGCACGGAAGCCGAGGATCGCCGGGGCTTCGCCGAAGACGTCTCCATGGAGGAGGTGGAGGCCGGGGCGGCGCGGATCCGGGCGGGGAGGCGAGGAGGCGACGTCGGCGGCGAGGAGGGTGTCAGGGCGGCGAGAGGAGGCGGCCGGTGCGGCTCCGGCCGGCGAGAAATGCGGCGGCCGCCGGCGACAGTGCGGGGCGGCGCGGGCCGCCGTATTTGGAGGCGAAGGGCGGCGATGTGGCGGCCGGGCGGGGAGGACGCCTCGGGCGGCGGCGGGTGGCGATGTGGGCCTCGGGGGCCCGATCTGGGCCTCCCGGACCGGAGCGGCGGCGATGTGGGCGCGAGGCAGCGGCGAATGGGGGCGTGCCACATGGCGGTGGGGGTGGATGTCGGACACGTCCGGCGCCGGCGGACGTTGTCCGGTGTGCAGAGGAAGACGGAGGCTAGGGTTTCGGGGGAGAGATCCGAAATTTCGGGAGTGGGTCTTTAAATAGACATAGGAGGAGCTAGGAGAGTCCAAATGAGGTGCAGCTTTCGGCCACGAGATCATGATCGAACGCTCTAGATGATGGAGAGGGTTTTGGTGGGTTTTGGCCAAAATGGAAGGGTGTTGGGCTGCAACACACACGAGGCCTTCTCGGTCCCTCGGTTAACCGTTGGAGTATCAAACGAAGTCCAAATGGTACGAAACTTGACAAGCGGTCTACCGGTAGTAAACCAAGGCCGCTTGGCAAGTCTCGGTCCAATCCAGAAATGTTTAACCCCCACACACGAAAGGAAGGTAGAGAGGACCACCGGAGGAGATAGGAGCGCCGGAATGCAAAACGGACAACGGGGAAAATGCTCGGATGCATGAGACGAACACGTATGCAAATGCAATGCACGTGATGACATGTTATGAGATGCATGACAACGACAACAACACACGGAGAAAAAAACCCGAACTCGAGGAAAATAAAATAACTTAGCGCCGGAAACGGTAAGAGTTGGAATACAAATTAGGTAAATTACATCCGGGGTGTTACAACACTCCACCACTACAAAAGGATCTCGTCCCGAGATCTAGGACTGCAAGAACGCCGGGTACTCAGAACGGAGGTGATCCTCGCGTTCCCAGGTGGCTTCACAGTCGGAATGGTGTGACCACTTGACTTTGAGGAATTTGATTGACTTATTGCGAGTCTTGCATTCAGTCTCTTCAAGACTAGCCACGGGGTGCTCACGATAAGAGAGATCTTCTTGGAGATCAATGTCTTCGAAGTTGACGGTGCGGTCAGGAGTCTTGAAGCACTTGCGGAGATGAGAGACATGGAACACGTCATGCACATTTGCAAAGTTTGAAGGAAGCTTGAGTTGATAGGCGAGATCGCCTCTCTTGCTGACGATCTTGAAAGGACCCACGTATCTAGGGGCAAGCTTCCCTTTGATACCGAAGCGACGAGTACCTTTCATTGGAGAGACGCGGAGGTAAACATGGTCTCCAATCTCGAAAGCCAAATCACGGTGCTTACTATCATAGTAGCTCTTCTGGCGCGATTGCGCTGCTTTGAGGTTATCACGAATGACTTTACACATATCTTCAGCCTCTGTGATTAAGTCATTTCCGAGAAGTTGACGTTCACCGGTTTCAGACCAGTTGAGTGGATTACGACACTTCCTGCCATACAGAATTTCGAATGGGGCCTTGCCCGAACTTTCTTGAAAACTGTTGTTGTAGGAGAATTCAGCACATGGAAGACAATCCTCCCACTTCATACCAAAGGAGATCACACAAGCCCTAAGCATATCTTCAAGAATCTGATTGACACGCTCGACTTGACCGCTAGTTTGAGGATGGAAAGCTGTGCTGAAGTGGATGTTGGTGCCCATGGCCTTCTGAAAAGACTCCCAAAACTTGGAGGTAAAGATGCTGCCACGGTCTAAGGAGATCACCTGTGGAATACCGTGCTGAGAGACAATCCGAGAGGTATACAACTCCGCCAATTGAGCTGCAGTGATAGACTCTTTGATAGGCAGAAAGTGAGCCACTTTAGTGAGTTTGTCGATGACAACGAATATAGCATCATTGCCACGCTTGGACTTTGGAAACCCAGTCACGAAGTCCATCTCAATGTGGTCAAACTTCCATTCTGGAATGGCAAGAGGTTGGAGGAGACCAGATGGCCTTTGGTGTTCTGCCTTCACTCTTCTGCAGACATCACATTCATTCACGAACTTAGCAATCTCTCGCTTCATTCGAGTCCACCAATAAGCCTGCTTGAGGTCCTGATACATCTTCGTACTCCCAGGGTGGATGGAGAGGAGTGAATTGTGAGCCTCGTTCATGATCACTTTACGAAGGTCACCTTTGGGCACAACAATACGATTCTCGAAGAAGAGAGTATCCTTGTCATCAAGGCGGTAGCACTTGTACTTGGGTTGACTCTTGGCAATCCCAATCTTCACCTTCTTCACCATAGCATAAAGAAGTTGAGCCTCGCGAATCTGGTCTTCCAAAGTAGGAGAGACTTGAAGGTTGGCGAGGAAACCTTGAGGAACAATTTGCAAATTGAGTTTGCGGAAAGCTTCACAAAGCTCGGGTTGGTAAGGCTTGAGAATCAGACTATTGCAATAAGCCTTCCTGCTCAATGCGTCAGCAATCACATTGGCCTTTCCTGGAGTATACTCGATACTCGGATTATACTCTTGAATCATTTCGACCCAATGAGTCTGCCTGAGGTTGAGATTAGGCTGTGTGAAGATGTACTTGAGACTCTTGTGGTCAGTGAAGATGTCCACTTTTCTTCCCAATAAGAGATGTCTCCAAGTCAAAAGAGCATGCACAACTGCCGCCAACTCGAGGTCATGAGTGGGGTAGTTCTTCTCGTTGGGCTTCAACTGGCGAAAGGTATAAGCCACAACTTTCTTGTCTTGCATCAACACTGCACCAAGACCTTGAAGAGAGGCATCACAGAAGACCTCGAAGGGTTTGGATTCATCAGGAGGAGTAAGAACTGGAGCAGTGACCAATTTCTCTTTCAAGGTGTTGAAAGCGATGTCACATTCTAGAGACCAAACGTACTTGACGTGCTTCTGGAGAAGGTTTGAAAGAGGCTTCGCGATCTTTGAAAAGTTCTCTACGAACCTTCGACAGTAGCTTGCGAGACCAATGAAGCTGCGGAGTTGCTTCACGTTCTGAGGTGGTTCCCAATTCACAATTGCAGACACCTTCTCAGGATTCACCGCAATGCCCTTGGCAGAGATGATATGCCCAAGATAAAGAACCTCATCGAGCCAAAACTCGCACTTTGAGAACTTGGCGTAGAACTGATGTTCTCTGAGCTTATCGAGCACCAAACGCAAGTGCTTGGCATGATCTTCCTTGTTCTTCGAAAAGACCAGAATGTTGTCGAGATAGACCAAGACAAAGTCATTTGTGTAGGCGTTGAAGATGAAGTTCATCATGCGAGAGAAAGTCGGAGGAGCGTTGACGAGGCCAAAAGACATGACAGTGTATTCGTATGAACCATAGCTTGTTCTGAAAGCCGTCTTGGGAATATCCTGCTCGCGGATTCGAATCTGGTGATAACCCATACGAAGATCAAGCTTGGAGAATACTTGGGCACCTTTGAGTTGTTCGAACAGCTCATTGATGTTGGGAAGTGGGTACTTGTTCTTGATAGTCTTCTTGTTCAATGGACGGTAGTCAACACAAAGTCGGTCCGTTCCATCCTTCTTCTTCACAAAAAGTACTCCACAACCCCACGGAGAAGAACTAGGTCGGATAAGACCCATTCGCTCTTGAATATCGAGTTGCTTCTTCAGCTCCTTCAACTCTTCAGGTCCGAGCTTGTAAGGACGTTTGCAAACCGGTTCCGTGCCAGGATCAAGACCGATGACGAATTCAACTGGCCGGTGCGGAGGCATTCCTGGAAGCTCTTCTGGAAATACGTATTGATATTCGCAAACGACTGGAATTTGAGAGATGGCATCGAGTTCACCCTTCTCATTGAGAGAAAACAGGCGGATGGTATTATCCCGAGCGGCAAAGACAATTACATCCTCAAACGAATGAGTCAATTGAATCTGCCTGGCTGCACAATCAAGCTGAGCCTTGTGCTTAGAAAGCCAGTCCATTCCAAGAATAAGATCAATATCCGAGTTACCAAGGACCATTGGAGAAGCCAGAAACTTAAAATCACCCATCATGATAGAAATATCCGGGACCTCGTGGTTAGCGAGCAAACATTTACCCGGTGAGACAACTGCTAACGGTTTATGAAAAACTTGAGAAGACAACTCATGCTTAGATGCAAAAGGTCTCGAGATGAAACAATGTGATGCACCAGTGTTAAAAAGTACTTTTGTAGGAACATCGTTAACATGAAGGTTACCCATGATGACATCTGACGAGTCCTCTTCCTGAGCTGCATTCATCAAGTTGACCTTGGCGTGCTTGGGGTTATGCTTAACCACAGCTGTACTTGCCGATCTCATAGGAGGAGGAGGAGGGAGACGCCTCTGATTGAAGCATTTGTTGGCATAGTGACCCTTCTGTTGGCACTTGTTGCACGTGACCTCTGAAAGCGGACGGTGATACGGAGCACTCGATCTTAAAGCTTGAGACGAAGTCTTGTTCTGAAAGCCAGGGTTGGGTGGGTGGGAAGATCCACTGCCACCTTTGCTCTTCTGTTGATACGGCTGACAGAACGGAGGAGGAGGAAGCCAATACTTCTGCTGCTTGGCCACTTGAGTAGAGGAAGAAGGAGTAGCATCTCTGACTCGCTTCTTGGAAGCATCACACTTTAGTTGAGCCGCCTCTTGCTTCAATGCCGTGTTGTAAAACTCATCATACCTCAAGGGCTCAAAGAGAACAAGAGCTAGCTGGATTTCTTCTCTGAGACCACCCCTGAACTGGTATATCATGCTCTTCTCGTCAGGGGTGTCCTGCTTAGCAAAGCGGGCGAGCTTCTGAAACAACTTGTTGTAGTCATAGACAAACATAGAGCCTTGCTTCAGGTTGCAGAATTCCTCACTCTTGCTTTCAACCACGCTCTGAGGAATATGATGAGCTTTGAAGTCTTGACGGAATTCATCCCAGGTAATCATACAGCCTCCTCTGGAATCTTTGTACTGCTGAAACCATTCTGCAGCTTGGTCTTTGAGTTGGAAGGAAGTGAACTTGACAAAGTCCTCAGGCCTGACGTTATTGCACTCGAAATTCTTGCACAAGTCCACGAGCCAATCGTCAGCATCAGTTGCCTCAACACAATTGCTGAAGGTCTTTGGCTGGTTAGCAAGGAACTGGTTGAGTGTAGCAAAGTGGTTCTGATTGTTGCCCTGGTTGCCTTGATTGCCTTGGTTCGCTTGATTGCGCTCTTGAAGAATTTGCATGATCAACTGCATGTTTGCATTGGTAGCGGCCATCACAGCTTGCCATGCCTCCGGAGGAGGGGGTGGTGGTGGCGGATCAGGATTCGGAGTCGTGCGCGTTGGAGGAGCCATCCTGAAGAGGTTGACATCCATTAGCACATTGACAGATAAGATTGAAGCTGAATCAAGCGGGTTGAAATTGCAACATATAGTCTTCACATCCGAACAAAATGAACGAATGCATTTCAATTGAAATGGTCACATATCCATAAATTGAGAAGCCACTTAGAATTTAGGTAGAGGAATAAATCAACAAGGTACGGAGCAAGAACGAATACTCGGTAAAGATCACCCAATCTCAAACCAAATATCCGTGGAAGAAGAGCTAGAGCTACAAGAATTCCCACCTATGAAACTCTCGAACCTTTCCGGTTATGCAATCAGGTGTTGGGGATACAGGGGAAGCATAATATCTCACCCAAATCTAGCAAATCCTACATCCAGCTGTATCCATCCTTCAACACATAACCGAGAAAAACTTCGGAAATCGTCTACCTCAACCTTCAAAAAGCATCCGTTATACAAGTTATGGCAATACTCCTGAACTCCCGCCCCAGTACTGGGTGGCGTCGAGGTTATCTCACCAACAACTGCATAAAAGAGATTTTCGATGTTGGTGAACTAAACTCAGGTATTCCAGAACTGCAACGATAAAATTGTGACGACAACACCTCAGAGCTCAACTCCCTGGGACACTGCCACAACCCCTAAATGACAGGAGGCACCAAGAACAATGTTCTCGTCACAAAACCATCAGAACGATTCCAAGATACCCGCGTGATCCTAAATTTTTTTTAGTGAAATTTGAGAAGAGAAGAGTCAATACTCTACATCAGGATGCCTTACCAGAGCGATGAGGGGACTGGGGAGTAAAAACAATTCCTAAACTCTTCGATATATAAATCCTAAATGACTCAAAACATTTTTTCTAGACTCAACTCGTCCGCTAATTCGATCAAGCAATGGGGCTCCTAAGGTCGGGGAAGGCTCTGATACCAACTTGTAACGCCCTCGATGCGGCTATATCTCCTACATGTCGAAGCACGACTTAGAGGCATAACCGCATTGAAAGCAATGTCGCAAGTAAGGTAATCTTCACAACAACCCATGTAATACATAATAAGGGGAAAGGTACATAGTTGGCTTACACTCGCCACGTCACACAAAGTACATAAATAGCATTACATCAACCAATACACTCATGCTCCGACTACGGTACCAAAATAAAAGATCAACCCCAACATGCGACATGGTCCCGATCGCCCCAACTGGGCACCACTACTGATCATCAGGGAAAGACACATAGTAACGGCGTGAGTCTTCGTCGAACTCCCACTTGAGCTCAGCGCATCATCTGGAACGGAGTCATCGGGCCCTGCATCTGGTTTGAAAGTAATCTGTGAGCCACAGGGACTCAGCAATCTCGCACCCTCGCGATCAAGACTATTTAAGCTTATAGGTAAGGGAAAGTAAATATGTGGAGCTGCAGCAAGCGACTAGCATATATGGTGGCTAACCTGTTCGCAAAAGAGAGCAAGAAGAGGAGGCAAAGCACGAACGAAGAACTATAGAACAACCTACGGCAAACATTACCCAACACCATGTTCACTTCCTGGACTCCGCCGAGAAGTGACCATCATGGTAACACACGTAGTTGATTCATTTTAATTAAGTTAAGGTTCAAGTTATCTACAACCAGACATTAACAAATTCCCACCTGCCCATAACCGCGGGCACGGCTTTCGAAAGTTCAAATCCCTGCAGGGGAGTCCCAACTTAGCCCATCACAAGCTCTCACGGTCAACGAAGGATATACCTTCTCCCGAGACATTCCGATCAGACTCGGCATCCCGGTTCTACAAGACAACTTCGACAAGTTAAAACAAATCCAGCAACACCGCCCGAATGTGCCGACAAATCCCGATAGGAGCTACACATATCTCGTTCTCAGGGCACACTCAGATTATCCAAACTTCCGGTAGGCCAACCCAGAGTTGCCCCTGGTGGCCACCGGCGGCTGACGAGGTGGACCAACACTCAGAGGAGCACTGGCCCGGGGGGGGGGGGGTAAATAAGATGACCCTCGGGCTCCGGAAACCCAAGGGAAAAATAGGCTAGGTGGCAAATGGTAAAACCAAGGTTGGGCATTGCTGGAGGAGTTTTATTCAAGGCAATTTGTCAAGGGGTTCCCATTATTACCCAACCGCGTAAGGAACGCAAAATCCGAGAACATAACACCGATATGACGGAAACTAGGGCGGCAAGAGTGGAACAAAACACTAGGCAAAAGGTCGAGCCTTCCACCGTTTACCAAGTATATAGATGCATTAAGATAACAAGATTATATAATGATATCCCAACAAGAAAATAATGTTCCAACAAGGAACGATCTCCAATCTTCACCTGCAACTAGCAACGCTATAAGAGGGGCTGAGCAAAGCGGTAACATAGCCAATCAATGGTTTGCTAGGACATGGTGGGTTAGAGGTTTGACAAGGCAATTTGGGAGGCATGATAAGTAAGTGGTAGGCATCGTAGCATAGGCATAGCAAAAGAGCGAGCATCTAGCAAAGCAAAGATAGAAGTGATTTCGAGGGTATGATCATCTTGCCTGCAAAGTTGTCAGAGATGACTGGATCCTCGAAAGCAAACTCAACAGGCTCCTTGTTAGAGAACTCGTCTCCCGGCTCTACCCAAACAAGACAAACAAGCAAAAGGAACACAATCAACCACGTGCAATGCTCAAACAACAAGATGCAAACATGGTATGCTATGCGGGATGTGGTATGTGATGCATATGCAAGAATTGACAAGGAATGATTGAACCTGGCCTCAACTTGGAAATCCAAGAGTGCCACTAGAAAGGTGAGGTGATTTCGGTTGAAATCGATATAAAGAACACCGGAATCGGAGACACGGTTTGGAAATGGCAAGCAAAACAAATATGGCAACGGTCTACGATAAACAGCAAGTAGCCATCTAAATGCATCGGGATAATTATGCTACAGCACTCAAACATGGCAACAAAATACATGGCAGGGATCCACTCATAAAGTTTGACAAAAGATGAACACTGAGCTACGGCCAATTCATCCATTAACAGGTTCAAACAAGAATGGCAAAAGAGCAAATGACAAACATGTTTCAGACTTAGTGAAATTAACACAAGCCTGGAATTTCAGATCAGGTAGCACACTTTGGAGCATGAAAACTATATGCGACAGGAACTTACCATGGCAAAGTAAAGAATGGAATGGAGCTACTAAAAGAGCTTAAAAAAGTGCCTTAGTGACCTTGAGTGAAAAGGGATCAGAAAGTACAATTGCAAGCATGTGAACATGGCAAAAACATAATCAGATTACAGACTGTGAAAAACTGGAGCATGCAAATATGATAACGATTAGGCATGTTTACGAGCTCGATGCACTCTCTATAGAGCAAGGCATGACAAACTAAGCACACACCCATCAAGAAAACACATTGTATAAGCTAGACATGGCAAGAACAACAACATAGCATGCACGGATCAACAACAACATCCTCGGCAAAATTGCTAACAAGTAGACAATCTGCCAGGATTCACGAAATAGCAAAAGTAGAGCTCGATTGACTCAAGCTAGGATGCTCCATAATTGCAAACAAGGACATGGATGGATAGAGCACCACAATATTAACAAATCATCCTTACTGATCATCCTAAGAAGAGGCACGGATCACTAGGAAACAACATGAACATATGTCATATTGATCAAAAACAGATCAAGGATTTAGAGAAATTCTAAGTCCCTGAAATCAGCGATAACGAAGGCACCACTTTGCAAGCTTGTGCTAGTCACCACACATAACACATAAATACATGGATAGCACCTCCATAAAGATGGCAAAGCATATAACAAAACACATGTAGAGCTCAGGAGCATATCATGCACACATTAATCATGGCAAAAATGACAAATAGCTATTTGGTGCAGCAGATCTAACAATTAACTCAAATAGCTCTCTTCCAACAGCATTTCGGGCATCAATATGAGCTTAAATGAAAATGATGCAAGGAGATGAAATGATATACTCTCAGAGATGAACATTTTGATATGCTACACGCGCAAATTGGAGCTACGGATGCGGAGTTACGATGCGATGAACATGGCATAAAAATACTGCAGAAAAATGACTTAGAAAAATATCCCGGGGTCAACCTAGGGTTTGACCCGATCCAGATCTCGCGCACGGAAGACGAGGATCGCCGGGGCGTCGCCGGAGACGTCGCCGTGGAGGAGGTGGAGGCCGGGGCGGCGCGGATCCGGGCGGGGAGGCGAGGAGGCGACGTCAGCGGCGAGGAGGGTGCCGGGGAGGCGAGAGGAGGCGGCCGGTGCGGCTCCGGCCGGCGAGAAGTGCGGCGACCATCGGCGATGGCGCGGGCCGCCGGAGTTGGAGGCGAAGGCCGGCAATGTGGTGGCCGGGCGGGGAGGACGCCTCGGGCGGCGGCCGGTGGCAATGTGGGCCTCGAGGGCCCGATCTGGGCCTCCCGGGCCGGAGCGGTGGCGATGTGGGTGCGAGGCGGCGGTGAATGGGGGCGTGCCACGTGGCGGCGGGGGTGGAAGTCGGACACGTCCGGCGCCGGCGGACGTTGTCCGCCGCGCGGAGGAAGACGGAGGCTAGGGTTTCGGGGGAGAGATCCGAAATTTCGGGAATGGGTCTTTAAATAGACATAGGAGGAGCTAGGAGAGTCGAAATGAGGTGCGGTTTTTGGCCACACGATCGTGATCGAACGCTCTAGAAGATGGAGAGGGTTTTGGTGGGTTTTGGACAAAATGGAAGGGTGTTGGGCTGCATCACACACGAGGCCTTCTCGGTCCCTCGGTTAACCGTTGGAGTATCAAACAAAGTCCAAATGGTACGAAACTTGACAGGCGGTCTACGGTAGTAAACCAAGGCCGCTTGGCAAGTCTCGGTCCAATCCGGAAATGTTTAACCCCCACACACGAAAGGAAGGTAGAAAGGACCACCGGAGGAGATAGGAGCGCCGAAATGCAAAACGGATAACAGGGAAAATGCTTGGATGCATGAGACAAACACGTATGCAAATGCAATGCACATGATGACATGATATGAGATGCATGACAATGACAACAACACACGGAGACAAAAAACCGAACCCAAGGAAAATAAAATAACTTAGCGCCGGAAACGGCAAGAGTTGGAATACAAATTAGGTAAATTACATCCGGGGTGTTACAATGTTACTGCTTTCCGTTAGTCATATCCTGATGCATAGCCTGTCCTTGCTACTACTGTTGTTACCTTTACCTGCAATCCTAATGCTTAGTACAGGATGCTAGTTTATCATCAGTGGCCCTACATTCTTGTCCATCTGCCATGCTATACTATCGGGCCGTGATCACTCGGGAGGTGATCACGAGTATATACTATATACTTTATACATGATACATGTGATGACTAAAAGACGGGTCAGCTCGTAGGAGTACTCGCGAGTGGATCTTTGTGAAGCAACAGGGCAGGTTGAGACCACCTAGGAGAGAGGTGGGCCTGGCCCTGGTCGGCGTTCGCGGTTATTTCAAGATAACACGTTTAACGAGATCTTGGTATTTGATCTGAGTCTGGCCACTGGCCTATACGGACTAACCATCTACGTGGGGACAGTTATGGGCACTCGACATCGTGGTATCAGCCGAAGCCTTCATGACGTTAGCGACTGAGCGGCGCGCGCCGGATTGGAACGTAAGCCTGCTCTGGTATTAAGGGGACTAGTTCTGCTTCTGGCCGCCCTCGCAACGTGCAGGTGTGCAATGGGCGATGGGCCCATACCCCTGCGCCATAGGATTTAGACTGGCGTGCTGACCTCTCTGTTGTGCCTAGGTAGGGCTGCGACGTGTTGATCTTCCGAGGCCGGGCATGACCCAGGAAAGTGTGTCCGGCAAAATGGGATCGAGCGTGTTGGGTTATGTGGTGCACCCCTGCAGGGAAGTTAATCTATTCGAATATCCATGATCTTCGGTAACAGGACGACTTGGAGTTGTACCTTGACCTTATGATAACTAGAACCGGATACTTAATAAAACACACCCTTCCAAGTGCCACATACAACCCGGTGGTCGCTCTCTAACAGAGCGACGAGGAGAGGATCGCCGGGTAGGATTATGCTACACGATGTTACTTGGTGAACTTACCTTTTGTTCTCTTCTACATGCTGCAAGATGGAGGTGGCCAGAAGTGTAGTCTTCGATAGGACTAGCTATCCCCCTCTTATTCCGGCTTTCTGCAATTCAGTCCACATATGATAGCCTTATTCCATTTGATACCAATGCATACATATGTAGTGTAGCTCCTTTCTTGCGAGTACTTTGGATGAGTACTCACGGTTGCTTTGCTCCCCCTTTTCCCCCTTCCTATACCCGGTTGTTGCGACCAGACGATGGAGCCTAGGAGCCAGACTCCATCGTCGACGACGACTACTACTACACTAGAGGTGCCTACTACTATGTGCAGCCCGCTGACGGCGACCAGGAGTAGTTTAGGCGGATCCCAGGCAGGAGGCTTGCGCCTCTTTCGATCTGTATCCCAGTTTGTGCTAGCCTTCTTAAGGAAAACTTGTTTAACTTATGTCTGTACTTAGATATTGTTGCTTCCACCGACTCGTCTATGATCGAGCTCTTGTATTCGAGCCTTCGAGGCCCCTGGCTTGTAATATGATGCTTGTATGACTTATTTTATTTGTAGAGTTGTGTTGTGATATCTTCCTGTGAGTCCCTGATCTTGATCGTACACGTTTGCGTGTATGATTAGTGTACGATTGAATCGGGGGTGTCACAAGTTGGTATCAGAGCCGACTGCATGTAGGAATCCCCCTTCCACACTCCTTGGCCGAAGTTGAGTCTAGACATTACTAAAACTTTTACTAACATGGCTGTGTGCCTTACGGGCCCACGTCGCCATCTGGGTGGTATTAGGATCTTTTACTCCTCGCTCCTTACTTTGGGACTCTGAACTCTCTCCTACTCGGGTTAAACGATTTTACTAACTCTAACATTAGGATCCCGTGACCACGTTCACCCCAAAGTTGGATAAGCCCTAGCTATTCATTAGAGTAGTATATTGAACATTATCCACACTGTCACTTGACTCCTTTGAAACATCTTTGTTTTCAGATGGAACCCACGAGACAGGTCGTGCGCCACACGACGGCCATTGGTGCCTCAGGATCACCTGCTGTGTTGGTTGAGATGATGACATATCTGGGTTATCGCTTGCACCCTGAGTACACCGTCTATGAGGAGTATCAGGACTTCAACCAGGACCAGTACCGTGCCATCGTCCACCTCTACTCTCGGGAGTATGACTCCACTACCGTGCTGCGCACTGCTCATGGTGTTGGAGTGACTATCGATATGGCGGTCCACGATGCTGCTTATGCTGCTCTGACACGTCTTCGTGGAGAGTATTAGGAGTTGGACACCTTGCCCTTCAGGCACATTGCTATCGCATCTGACGTTGGTGCGGAGGGATACTACACTGCTGCCTACTCCACTGTCACCCGAGAGCCCTTCTACCATCAGAACCTGGTTCTGCATGCTGATGGGCTGGATAGAGCTAACCGAGCTCTTCGCCACGAGTTGTACACCACCCATCAGCACCTGTATCATGCTCTGACGCTGTTGCACCCCTCTGTCCGATCTGGTGATCTGTCGCATTTTGCGATCTACCCTGCCAGGACCGTGATGCCCCAGGGCGTCGGCTGGCCAGATGTGGGAGGCTACTCTCCCGCGCTTGGTCCTCTCCTGCCACCCGCGCATCGGGTTCCGCACCAGAGTATCCGCAGACCCCAGGCTACTCGCGTGGAGGTCTTCCCTCCGCGTCACTACCAGCTATCGGGCTACACCTACCTCCACAGTTCCTCCTGGGACTGATGTAGGATTTCTTGTTAGTGTTAGATGCATTCGCCGCGAGCCTGCGTGCCGCCTACGATGTTCTTAGTCTGTGTACTGAACTCTGTTTGCCGAACTCTATGCATGATCACTTTTGTAAGATGTGCTAACTACTATGCAGTATCTATCGTGTTCCTTTCATTATGCATGTTTCATCATGAATGATTCTTGTCCTTGCGATTTCTCAAATGCTGAACTACTCCTGTTATATATTAGCAGGATGGTTAGACCAGGTGGTCGTGGTCGTGGTGGCAACACCCCACCACCGCCTGAGTACATGGCTGGTATGATCCAACAGCTTGAGATGAATCGCCAGTTCATGGAGAATATGATGGCTCAGTTTCCTCGCCCCAATATGAACCAACAGCCAACCCCAGTAACTCTATAGGATTTCATGCGCCTGAACCCAACTATGTATCGCAACTCAACTCAGCCTCTGGATGCTGATGACTGGCTCCGTGACATCACCTATGAGATGGAGTCTGCTGATGTAGCCCCTGCCAGCTATGTCACCTTTGCTTCCTTCTTCCTGAAGGGACCCGCAGCTCAATGGTGGGACAGCCACAGGCGTACTCTACCAGTTGGAACAATCATCACCTGGCCAGACTTCCAAGCTGCCTTCCGTGCTCGCTTCATTCCTCGGGGAGTCATGGACCGGAAGAAGCGTGAGTTCCGCAACCTCACCCAAGGCAACAAAATTGTTGAAGCTTATGAGCGGGAGTTTTTGGACTTGTCTCTCTATGCTGAAGAGGACATTGCAACTGATGCACGCAGACAGGAGAAGTTCCGTGATGGCCTTCAAGCTGATATCTGTTGGGTAACGTAGTAATTTCAAAAAAATTCCTATGCACACGCAAGATCATGGTGATGCATAGCAACAAGAGGGGAGAGTGTTGTCTACGTACCCTCGTAGACCGGCAAAGGAAGCATTGACACAACGTAGAGGAAGTAGTCGTAGATGACGGTGATGATGTTCTACCGACGCAGGGCTTCGCCTAAGCACCGCTACGATATGACCGAGGTGGAATATGGTGGAAGGGGGCACCGCACACGGCTAAGGAACGATCACAAGGATCAACTTGTGTGTCATGGGGTGCCCCCTTGCTTCAGTATATAAAGGAGGGAGAGGGGGAGGTGCGGCCGGCCCTAGGGGTGCGCCTGGAGGAGTTCTACTCCAACCGGGAGTAGGACTCCCCCTCTTGCCTTGTTGGAAAAGGAAGGAGGAAGGGAGAAAGAGGAAAGGGGGGCGCCGCCCCCCTTCCTTGTCCTATTCGGACTAGGGGGGGAGGGGGCACGCGGCCTGCCCTGGCCGGCCCTCCTCTTCTCCCTTATGGCCCATGTAGGCCCAATAACCCCCCCCCCCCCGGGGGGGGGGGTTCCGATAACCCCCCGGCAGTCCGGTAAAATCCCGATTTCACCCGGAACGTTTCTGATATCCAAATATAGGCTTCCAATATATCAATCTTTATGTCTCGACCATTTCGAGACTCCTCGTTATGTCCGTGATCACATCCAGGACTCCGAACAACCTTCGGTACATCAAAACACAAAAACCCTAATTACGATCATCACTGAACTTTAAGCGTGCGGACCCTACGGGTTCGAGAACTATGTAGACATGACCGAGACATGTCTCCGGTCAATAACCAATAGCGGAACCTAGATGCTCATATTGTCTCCTACATATTCTACGAAGATCTTTATCGGTCAGACCGCATAACAACATACGTTGTTCCCTTTGTCATCGGTATGTTACTTGCCCGAGATTCGATCGTCGGTATCTCAATACCTAGTTCAATCTCGTTACTGGCAAGTCTCTTTACTCGTTCCGTAATACATCATCCCGCAACTAACTTATTAGTTGCAATGCTTGCAAGGCTTGAGTGATGTGCATTACCGAGAGGGCCCACAGATACCTCTTCGACAATCGGAGTGACAAATCCTAATCTCGAAACATGCCAACCCAACAAATACCTTCGGAGACACCTGTAGAGCACCTTTATAATCACTCAGTTACGTTGTGACGTTTGGTAGCACACAAAGTGTTCCTCCGGTAAACGGGAGTTGCATAATCTCATAGTCATAGGAACATGTATAAGTTATGAAGAAAGCAATAGCAACAAACTGAATGATCAAGTGCTAAGCTAACTGAATGGGTCAAGTCAATCACATCATTCTCCTAATGATGTGATCCCGTTAATCAAATGACAACTCATGTCTATGGCTAGGAAACATAACCATCTTTGATCAACAAGCTAGTCAAGTAGAGGCATACTAGTGACACTTTGTTTGTCTATGTATTCACACATGTATTATGTTTCCGGTTAATACAATTCTAGCATGAATAATAAACATTTATCATGATATAAGGAAATAAATAATAACTTTATTATTGCCTCTAGGGCATATTTCCTTCAGTCTCCCACTTGCACTAGAGTCAATAATCTAGTTCACATCGCCATGTGATTTAACATCAATAGTTCACATCACCATGTGATTAACACCCATAGTTCACATCGTCATGTGACCAACACTCAAAGGGTTTACTAGAGTCAATAATCTTGTTCACATCGCTATGTGATCAATACCCAAAGAGTACTAAGGTGTGATCATGTTTTGCTTGTGAGGGAAGTTTAGTCAACGGGTCTGCTACATTCAGATCCGTATGTATTTTGCAAATTTCTATGTCAACAATGCTCTACACGGAGCTACTGTAGCTAATTGCTCCCACTTTCAATATGTATCCAGATTGAGACTTTGAGTCATCTGGATCAGTGTCAAAACTTGCATCGACGTAACCCTTTACAACGAACCTTTTGTCACCTCCATAATCGAGAAACATATCCTTATTCCACTAAGGATAATTTTGACCGCTGTCCAGTGATCTACTCCTACATCACTATTGTACTCCCTTGCCAAACTCAGGGCATGGTATACAATAGGTCTGGTACACAGCATGGCATACTTTATAGAACCTATGGCTAAGGCATAGGGAATGACTTTCATTCTATTTCTATCTTCTGCCGTGGTCGGGCTTTGAGTCTTACTTAGCTTCACACCTTGTAACACAGGCAAGAACTCCTTTTTGACTGTTCCATTTTGAACTACTTCAAAATCTTTTCAAGGTATGTACTCATTGAAAAACTTATCAAGCGTCTTGATCTATCTCTATAGATCTTGATGCTCAATATGTAAGCAGCTTCACTGAGGTCTTCCTTTGAAAAAACTCCTTTCAAACATTCCTTTATGCTTTGCAGAATAATTCTACATCATCTCCGATCAACAATATGTCATACATATACTTATCAGAAATGCTGTAGTGCTCCCACTCACTTTCTTGTAAATACAGGCTTCACTATAAGTCTGTATAAAACTGTATGCTTTGATCAACTTATCAAAGCATATATTCCCACTCCGAGATGCTTGCACCAGTCCATAGATGGATCGCTGGAGCTTGCATATTTTGTTAGTACCTTTAGGATTGACAAAACCTTTTGGTTGCATCATATACAACTCTTCTTTAATAAATCCTATTAAGGAATGCAGTTTTGTTTATCCATTTGCCAGATTTCATAAAATGCGGCAATTGCTAACATGATTCGGACAGACTTAAGCATAGATACGAGTGAGAAACTCTCATCGTAGTCAACAGGTTGAACTTGTCGAAAACCTTTTCACGACAATTCTAGCTTTGTAGATAGTAACACTACTATCAGCGTCTGTCTTCCTCTTGAAGATCCATTTAATCTCAATGGCTCGCCGGTCAATGGGCAAGTCAATCAAAGCCCATACTTTGTTCTCATACATGGATCTCATCTCAGATTTCATGGCCTCAAGCCATTTCGTGGAATCTGGGCTCATCATCGCTTCCTCATAGTTCGTAGGTTCATCATGGTCAAGTATAATGACCTCCAGAACAGGATTACCGTACCACTCTGGTGCGGATCTCACTCTGGTTTACCTACGAGGTTCGGTAGCAACTTGATCTGAAGTTACATGATCATCATCATTAGCTTCCTCACTAATTGGTGTAGTAGTCACAGGAACATATTTCTGTGATGAACTACTTTCCAATAAGGGAGCAGGTACAGTTACCTCATCAAGTTCTACTTTCCTCCCACTCACTTCTTTCGAGAGAAACTCCTTCTCTAGAAAGGATCGATTCTCAGCAACGAATATCTTGCCTTCGGATCTGTGATAGAAGGTGTACCCAACATTTTCTTTTGGGTATCCTATGAAGACGCACTTCTCCGATTTGGGTTTGAGCTTATCAGGTTGAAACTTTTTCACATAAGCATTGCAACCTCAAACTTTAAGAAACAACAGTTTAGGTTTCTTGCCAAACCATAGTTCATACGGTGTCGTCTCAACGGATTTAGATGGTGCCCTATTTAATGTGAATGTAGCTGTCTCTAATGCTTAACCCCAAAACGATAGTGGTAATCGGTAAGAGACATCATAGATCGCACCATATCTAATAAAGCACGGTTACGACGTTCGGACATACCATTACACTGTGGTGTTCCAGGTGGCGTGAGTAGTGAAACTATTTCACATTGTTTTAACTGAAGGCCAAACTCATAACTCAAATATTTTCCTTCTGCGATCATATCGTAGAAACTTTTATTTTTGTTATGATGATTCTCCACTTCACTCTGAAATTCTTCGAACTTTTCAAATGTTTCAGACTTGTGTTTCATTAAGTAGATATACTCATATCTGCTCAAATCATCTGTGAAGATCAGAAAATAATGATACCTGCCGCGAGCCTCAATATTCATCGGACCACATACATCCGTATGTATGATTTCCAACAAATCTGTTGCTCGCTCCATTGTTCCGGAGAACGGAGTCTTAGTCATCTTGCCCATGAGGCATGGTTCGCAAGCATCAACTGATTCATAATCAAGTGATTCCAAAAGCCCATCAACATGGATTTTCTTCATGCGCTTTACACCAAAATGACCTAAACGACAGTGCCACAAATAAGTTGCACTATCATTATTAACTTTGCATCTTTTGGCTTCAATATTATGAATATGTGTATCACTACGATCGAGATCCAATGAACCATTTTCATTGGGTGTGTAACCATATAAGTTTTTATTCATGTAAACAGAACACCAATTTATTCTCTTACTTAAATGAATAACCGTATTGTAATAAACATGATCAAATCATATTCATGCTCAATGCAAACACCAAATAACACTTATTTAGGTTCAACACTAATCCCGAAAGTATAGGGAGTGTGCGATGATGATCATATCAATCTTGGAACCACTTCCAACACACATCATCACTTCACCCTTAACTAGTCTTTGTTCATTCTGCAACTCCCGTTTCGAGTTACTACTCTTAGCAACTGAACCAGTATCAAATACCGATGGGTTGGTACGAACACTAGTAAAATACACATCAATAATCTGTATATCAAATATACCTTTGTTCATTTTGCCATCCTTCTTATCTGCCAAATACTTGGGGCAGTTCCGCTTCTAGCGACCAGTCCCTTTGCAGTAGAAGCACTCAGTCTTAGGCTTAGGTCTAGACTTGGGCTTCTTCACTTGAGCAACAACTTGCTTGCCGTTCTTCTTGAAGTTCCCTTTCTTCCCTTTGCCCTTTTTGAAACTAGTGGTCTTTGTCAACCATCAACACTTGATGCTTTTCTTGATTTCTACCTTTGTCGATTTCAGCATCACGAAGAGCTTGGGAATTACTTTTGTCATCCCTTGCATATTATAGTTCATCACTAAGTTCTAGTAACTCGATGAAAGTGACTAGAGAACTTTGTCAATTACTCTCTTATCTGGAAGATTAACTCCCACTTGATTCAAGCAATTGTAGTACTCAGACAATCTGAGCACATGCTCACTGGTTGAGCTATTCTCCTCCATCTTGTAGGCAAAGTATTGTCAGAGGTCTCATACCTCTCGACACGGGCATGAGTATGAAATACCAATTTCAACTCTTGGAACATCTTATATGCTGCATGGCATTCAAAATGTCTTTGAAGCCCCGATTCTAAGTTGTTAAGCATGGTGCACTAAACTATCAAGTAGTCATCATATTGAGCTAGCCAAACGTTCATAACGTCTGCATCTGCTCCTGCAATAGGTTCGTCACCTAGCGGTGCATCAAGGACATAATTCTTCTGTGCAGCAATGAGGATAAACCTTTGATCATGGATCCAATCCGCATCATTGCTACTAACATCTTTCAACTTAGTTTTCTCTAGGAACATATCAAAATAAACACAGGGAAGCAACAACGTGAGCTATTGATGTACAACATGATTTGCAAAATACTATCAGGACTAAGTTCATGATAAATTTTAGTTCAATTTAATCATATTACTTAAGAACTCCCACTTAGATAGACATCCCTCTAATCCTCTAAGTGATCACATGATCCAAATCAACTAAACCATGTCCTATCATCACATGAGATGGAGTAGTTTCAATGGTGAACATCACTATGTTGATCATATCTACTATATGATTCACGCTCGACCTTTCGGTCTCCGTGTTTCGAGGCCATATCTGTTATATGCTAGGCTCGTCAAGTTTAACCTGAGTATTCCGCGTGTGCAACTATTTTGCACCCGTTGTATTTGAATGTAGAGCCTATCACACCCGATCATCACGTGGTGTCTCAGCACGAAGAACTTTCACAACGGTG
The DNA here is from genome assembly GCF_003073215.2 of Triticum urartu. Lineage (NCBI taxonomy): Eukaryota > Viridiplantae > Streptophyta > Magnoliopsida > Poales > Poaceae > Triticum > Triticum urartu. The sequence goes on from NC_053023.1 coordinate 170,500,340, forward strand.
CATACTCAGGGAGAACACTTGTTCCTTGATAATTAGTGAGAGATCATCTTATAAAGCTACCATAGAACTAAGCAAAATAAGATGTATAAAAGATAAACATCACATGCAATCAAAATATGTGACATGATATGGCCATCATCATCGTGTGCCTTTGATCTCCATCTCCAAAGAATCATCTTGATTTCCATCGTCACCGACATGACACCATGATCTCCATCATCTTGATCTATATCAATGTGTCGTCACATGGTCGTCTCGCCAACTATTGCTCTTGCAACTATTGCTATCGCATAGCGATAAAGTAAAGCAATTATTTGGCGCTTGCATCTTATGCAATAGAGAGACAACCATAAGGCTTTTGCCAGTTGCCGATAACTTCAACAAAACATGATCAACTCATACAACAACTTATATCTCATCACGTCTTGACCATATCACATCACAACATGCCCTGCAAAAACAAGTTAGACGTCCTCTACTTTGTTGTTGCAAGTTTTACGTGGCTGCTACGGGCTTAGCAAGAACCTTTCTTACCTATGCATCAAAACCACAATGATAGTTTGTCAAGTTGGTTCTGTTTTAACCTTCGCAAGGACTGGGTGTAGCCACACTCGGTTCAACTAAACTTGGAGAAACTGACACCCGCCAGCCACCTGTGTGCAAAGCACATCAGTAGAACTAGTCTCGCGTAAGCGTACGTGTAATGTCGGTCCGGGCCGCTTCATCCAACAATACCGCCGAACCAAAGTATGACATGCTGGTAAGTAGTATGACTTATATCGCCCACAACTCACTTGTGTTCTACTCGTGCATGTAACATCAACGCATAAAATCTAGGCTCTGATACCACTGTTGGGTAATGTAGTAATTTCAAAAAAATTCCTACGCACACGCAAGATCATGGTGATGCATAGTAACGAGAGGGGAGAGTGTTGGCAACGTACCCTCGTAGACCAGCAATGGAAGCATTGACACAACGTATAGGAAGTAGTCGTACGTCTTCCCGATCCGACCGATCCAAGTACCGAACGTACGGCACCTCCGAGTTCTGCACACGTTCAACTCGGTGACGTCCCTCGAGCTATGATCCGGCAAAACGTTGAGGGAGAGTTTCGTCAGCACGACAGCGTGATGACGGTGATAATGTTCTACCGACGCAGGGCTTCGCCTAAGCACCGCTACGATATGACCGAGGTGGAATATGGTGGAAGGGGGCACCGCACACGGCTAAGGAACGATCACGAGGATCAACTTGTGTGTCATGGGGTGCCCCCTTGCCTCAGTATATAAAGGAGGGAGAGGGGGAGGTGCGGCCGGCCCTAGGGGTGCGCCTGGAGGAGTCCTACTCCAACCGGGAGTAGGACTCCCCCCTCTTGCCTTGTTGGAAAAGGAAGGAGGAAGGGAGAAAGAGGAAAGGGGGGCGCCGCCCCCCTTCATTTTCCTATTCGGACTAGGGGGGAGGGGTGCGTGGCCTGCCCTGGCTGGCCCTCCTCTTCTCCCTTATGGCGCATGTAGGCCCAATAACCCCTTGGGGGGGTTCCGGTAACCCCCGGTACTCCGGTAAAATCCCAATTTCACCCGGAACGTTTCCGATATCCAAATATAGGCTTCCAATATATCAATCTTTATGTCTTGACCATTTCGAGACTCCTCGTCATGTCCGTGATCACATCCGGGACTCCGAACAACCTTCGTTACATCAAAACACAAAAACCCTAATTACGATCGTCACCGAACTTTAAGCGTGCGGACCCTACGGATTCGAGAACTATGTAGACATGACTGAGACATGTCTCCGGTCAATAACCAATAGAGGAACCTAGATGCTCATATTGGCTCCTACATATTCTACGAAGATCTTTATCAGTCAGACCGCATAACAACATACGTTGTTCCCTTTGTCATCGGTATGTTACTTGCCCGAGATTCGATCGTCGGTATCTCAATACCTAGTTCAATCTCGTTACCGACAAGTCTCTTTACTCGTTCCGTAATACATCATCCCGCAACTAACTTATTAGTTTCAATGCTTGCAAGGCTTGAGTGATGTGCATTACCGAGAGGGCCCAGAGATACCTCTCCGACAATCGGAGTGACAAATCCTAATCTCGAAATACGCCAACCCAACAAATACCTTCGGAGACACTTGTAGAGCACCTTTATAATCACTCAGTTGCGTTGTGACATTTGGTAGCACACAAAGTGTTCCTCCGGTAAACGGGGGTTGCATAATCTCATAGTCATAGGAACATGTATAAGTTATGAAGAAAGCAATAGCAACAAACTAAACGATCAAGTGCTATGCTAACGGAATGGGTCAAGTCAATCACATCATTCTCCTAATGATGTGATCCCGTTAATCAAATGACAACTCATGTCTATGGCTAGGAATCATAACCATCTTTGATCAACAAGCTAGTCAAGTAGAGGCATACTAGTGACACTTTGTTTGTCTATGTATTCACACATGTATTATGTTTCCGGTTAATACAATTCTAGCATGAATAATAAACATTTATCATGATATAAGGAAATAAATAATAAATTTATTATTGCCTCTAGGGCATATTTCCTTCAATATCAAGCTCGCACTTCTAGTGCATGACTTTGCTGATTCCGCCACCTTGGTGAACAAGGCCATCAATGCCGAAATTGGTCTGCAGGAACACCAGAGCTCTCACAGGCGCAACCGTGACACGGGCTCATCTTCGGGCCCGCCCTCGCAGAAGCGTAAGATATGGATTCCCAACAGCATGTACCAGCCAGCTGCACCTGCCCCAAGGCAGACCTATGCTGCACCTCATCTGCCTCCTCCACCAACTAGGCAGCCAAGGCTCCCAGCTCCACCACCCAAGCTCCTGTTCCCACTCCCAATAATGGTCTGTGCTACAAGTGTGGTCAACCAGGTCACCGTGCTAGGGATTGCAATCAGAATCGGAATCAACTGGCCCTTCCCGCAGCTGGCCGTGGAAGCAACCAGCCTCGCAACAACAATGCTAGGTCTTATGGTCGTGTTCATGCCAACCACGTTGATCTCAATGAAGTTCTAGACCAGCCTGCTACCGTGATGGGTACACTTCTTGTAAATTCAGTACCAGCATCTGTTTTATTTGATATAGGTGCATCGCATTCATTCATGTCAGAAGATTTTGCATGCTTGAACGACATTAAATGTGAGGACATGAACACTTTACTATTAGTGCACACTCCCGCGGGCCAATGTTGGACCTCCATGATTTGCAACGACGTCCCCGTTGAAATCGAAGGTTTGGAATTCCTTGCCTCTCCCGCTATACTGAAGTCCTGTAGCATCGACCTCATTCTGGGAATGGATTGGTTGAAGGTGCATACTGCTTCTATAGTTTGCGCCACTAAGGTCGTCCATCTGCTACACCCTTCTGATGAAATAATTGCTTACCAAGCTCATCTAGTTCAGAACGCTGAGGCACGGCTTTATGCCTTGAATGTGTTGAATGCTGCACCACTCGAGGGCATTGAAAACATTCCCGTCGTTCGTGAATTCCAAGACGTCTTCCCAGAAGAACTTCGAGGGATTCCCCCTGCTAGGGCTGTCGAATTCATCATCGACTTGAAACCTGGCACCACCCCTATAGCCAAACGACCCTACAAGATGCCGCCACATGAACTCATTGAGCTTAAGGAGGAAATCGACAAATCTCTTGTCAAAGGTTTCATTCGCCCAAGTTGCTCTCCTTGGGGAGCACTTTCTCTCTTTGTTAAGAAGAAGGATGGGACAAACCGATTAGTCCAAGACTACCGTCCTATAAACCAAGCTACCATTCAGAATAAATATCCTCTTCCTCCGATCAATGATCTTTATGATCAACTGGCTGGCTCATCAGTGTTCTCCAAACTCGACTTGAGGTTGGGTTACCACCAGATCCGTGTTCGTGAAGAGGACATCCCAAAAACCGCCTTCGTGACTCGGTATGGATCATACGAGTACACCATCATGTCATTCGGCTTAACGAATGCTCCCGCCACCTTCTCTCGTCTGATGAACTATATATTCATGGATTGCCTCGACAAGTTCGTCGTGGTTTATCTAGATGATATCCTTGTATTTTCCAAGAACAAAGAAGAACATGCTGAACATCTTCGTCTTGTGCTGGAAAAGCTTCGAGAGCATCAACTGTATGCTAAGTATTCCAAGTGTGAATTCTGGCTCCCTGAAGTAACCTATCTTGGGCATGTCATCTCCAAGGATGGTATTGCCGTCAACCCTGAACAAGTTCAGGCTATTCCCGATTGGACTCCTCCGAAGAATGTCAAGCAAGTCCGAAGTTTTCTCGGTCTCGCCAGCTATTGCCGTCGATTCGTCGAGAACTTCTCCAAGATTGCCAGGCCTTTGACTAATCTGTTGCATAAGGGTGTCAAGTTCGACTGGACAGACAAGTGTCAGGGAAGTTTCCAGGCTCTCAAAGACAAGTTGACTTCTGCCCCAGTGCTTGCTCCACCTGATACTAAGAAGGACTTTGTCATTTACTGCGACGCTTCCCATCAAGGATTAGGCTGTGTCCTAATGCAAGAGCGCAGAGTGATTGCTTATGCCTCTCGTCAACTGCGCCATCATGAAGAAAACTACCCAGTTCACGACCTCGAGCTTGCTGCTGTCATTCATGCACTGAAGCAGTGGCGACATTACCTTCTCGGTAATCATTGCGAAATCTTCACCGACCACCAAAGTCTGAAGTATCTGTTTACTCAGCCAGATCTGAACCTCCATCAGCAAAGATGGATGGAGACTGTTGCAGACTTTGACGTGGGTATATCCTATACCCCCGGCAAGGCTAATGTAATGGTTGATGCCTTGAGCCGCAAGTCTTACTGCAATCACCTCCAGGTTCACAAAGTTCAGCCCTCGCTTGTCAAAGAATTTAGAAAGCTGAACCTTCATATTGTTCCTCCTGGAGCACTCGCCCCCCCCCTCCCCTAGAGTTTCAGAAGATGAATCTTCGTGTTGTTACTAAGGGTTCTCTAAATACCCTGGCTGTCATACCAGATCTCGTAGCTGGTATAAAGACTATTCAAGGTTATGACTCTGAAGTCCATAAGATTAAACGTCATCTAGCAGAAGGAAAGCCCTCCTTCTTCTCTATCGCCGATGATGGCGCCTTGTACTTCAAAGGCCGCCTAGTGGTACCACGTTCGAGGAAAAACCTGGATCAGACTAAAAAGGTTACGAAAGAAGCTCATGATACGCCTTGGTCTATTCATCCTGGTAGTACAAAGATGTACCAGGATATTCGTCAAAGATTCTGGTGGTCTAATATGAAGCAGGACATTGCTCGTTATGTTGCTGAGTGTGACGTTTGCCGCCGTATCAAAGTAGGGCATCAAAGGCCTGCTGGAACTCTACAACCTATCTCTATTCCTGAATGGAAATGGGACCATGTTGAAATGGACTTCGTCACTGGATTTCCCAAATCGTAGAAAGGTAATGATGTTATTCCTGTCGTCATTGACCGGCTTTCTAAAGTTGCAGATTTTCTGGCGGTCAAAGAGACAATCACTGCTAGTCAGCTTGCTACTCTCTACATGGCCAGAATTGTTTCACTTCACGGTATTCCACTGGATATCAGTTCAGACCGTGGCAGCTTATTCACTTCAAGATTTTGTGCAAGTTTCCAAGAAGCTATGGGAACTCATCTGTCGTACAGTATGACGTTTCATCCTCAGTTGCAAGGACAAGTTGAACGTGTCAACCAAGTTCTCGAAGACATGCTTCGAGCTTGTGTAATTTCCTTCGGCAAGAAATGGGAGGAATCTCTTCCATATGCCGAGTTCTCTTATAATAATAGCTATCAAGCTAGTCTGAAGATGTCCCCCTTCGAAGTGTTATATGGACGAAAGTGTCGGACCCCTCTGAACTGGTCAGAAACTGGGGAACGTCCACTCTTCGGTCCGGATATTATCCAACAGGCCTAAGAGCAAGTCCGCATTATTCGTGAGAATCTCAAGACTGCTCAGTCACGTCAGAAGAGTCAGTATGACCGTCATCACAAAGACATGGTCTATCAACCTAGCGAAAAGCCTTATCTTTGAGTTACACCAATGAAGGGTGCTCACCGCTTCGGGATCAAGGGCAAGCTAGCTCCTCGCTATATTGGCCCATTCACTATTCTCAAAAGGCGTGGAAAAGTGGCATATCAACTGGAACTTCCGCCGAACCTTTCCCAGGTTCACGATGTGTTCCACGTGTCACAACTCCGTCGTTGCTTCAAGGATCCAATCCGAGCAGTGGATCATGAAGTGCTCGAATTGCAGCATGACCTCTCCTATAAAGAGCATCCGGTCCGCATTCTAGACCAAGCTGAACGCCGCACACGTCAGAAGGCGATTAATTTCCTCAAAGTCCAGTGGTCGAATCACTCTGAAGACGAAGCCACTTGGGAACGCGAGGACCGCCTGCGTGATGAATACCCCGCACTGTTTCCTTCTACCTCCTAAATCTCGGGATGAGATTTCTTGTAGTGGAGGAGATTTGTAACACCCGGATAATCGTGCTACAGTAATCCAACGCTAATCATGCCACGTCACCACAGTTACTGTTGCTAACCTATCGCTAGTTCAAAATCGAGTTAAATTCAAATTTAAAATAAAGTTAAATAATAAAAGTTTTCAAAAATTAAAACAAAAATGTTCCGGCAGTGCCATAAATCGTATATTTAATTATGGTGTAATAAACGCATTTTTATAAAGTGCCTAAGAATTTTAAAAATGGATTAAAATAGAATAGAAAATAAATAAAAGAAAAAGGGAAAAGACAAAACAACAAAAGAAAAAAAAGAAAACCCCCTGCCCCCTAGGCTTCGGCCCGGCAGGCCGCAAGCCCCCCCTCCTTGGGCCTCAGCCTACCAGGCCCAACCGGCCACCCCCTCCCCTTATCCACTCCCCCCACAACCACCGACGTCGCGCCCCGCCGCGCCCGAAGCTCGCCTCGCCGGAATTCTCCGCCAGCCTGCTTCCCCGCCGCGCGTCGTCCCCATCCCCTCCCCGCGCCCCGTTGCCCCGTCCCCTACGGCCCCAGTGAGCACGCGCCTCGCTCCATCCCTCTCCCTCGCGCGCTCGCGCTCCTCGCCGCAACCCCCGCGCGCGCGCTCACCGCGTTACCGCGCGCCCCGGTCTCCACCGCCGTGCACGCTCGCGCCCTCTCCGGCCGTGCCCCCACGCCCCTCCTCTCTCTCCCTCGCCCGGGATGGCGCAGGCCTCGCCGTGCGCCGCGAGTGCCCCGCCTGGCCCCTCTCTGTCGCGGCCACGGCCGCGCCCCGGACCCTCCCAGTGTGCCCGCGCGCCCCGTCGTGGCCTCGTCCCCTTGCCGCTGGCCTCGCTTTCCCTCGCCCCGCTCGCCTACGCCTTTTCCCCGCTGCTGCCGCACGCGGCTCCGCCATCGGCCCCGCGCTAGTGCTGCACGCCCGCGGTCGCGCCTCGCTGCTCCCGCCGCCGACCATCACCCCGCCTCGCCCCATGCCGCAGCTGCTGCTTCCTGCGAGTGCCCGCTACGCACGCGCGCGCTGCCTTGCTCCCTTCGCCGCCCGCGCCGCACAAGCCGCCGCCCCTGCATCACCTCTGCCGGCTGCGGCCGTCCGGCGAGCCGTGCCACTGTCCGCGCGCCCGGACCCGACGACCCGGCGCCCACTACCCCGCTCGGGTTGCGCCCGCACCCCCTGCACACAACGCCCGTCGCCCGCTCGGGCAGTGCCCACGCCCGGCGCCCGTTAACTCCACAACCGCTAAGGCCCGCAGGCCCTATGACATGTGGGGCCCCACCCCAAAACGTATTTTAAAAAAGAAAAAACAATAAAAATAAATAAATAAATAAATAAATAAATAACTTAATTGATTTTGATTAATTAGACTAAAACAACTAATTAAGCCTAACTAATTAACCTAAACCCTAATTAACTAAAATAGTCAATGACATGGGGGTCCCACCCCTGTTGACCAGTCAAACGTTGACTGGTCGACTGGGTCCCTCTGGCCCACCTGTCAGTCACTGGGTACACTTTTGTGTACACTGTGCTGGGTGCGCCCAGCAATTTAGCAATTATTTTCGAATTAAAAATAATTCCAGAAATAAATAAAATCTTTAGAAAATCATATCTTTTAATCCGTAACTCGGATTAAATTATTTTCAACATGAAAGTTGCTCAGAACGACGAGACGAATCCGGATATGCAACCCGTTCATCCGCCACGCATCCCTAGCATAGCGAACACGCAACTTTCCCCCCGGTTCATCTGTCCGAAAACGCGAAACACCGGGAATACTTTCGCGGATGTTTCCCCCCTTCACCGGTACCACCTCGTACCGCGTTAGGGCACACCTAGGATCACGCTTTGTCATGTCATGCATCATCATGCATTTGTTTGCATTATATTTATTGTTTCTTCCCCCTCTTCTCTCGCTAGACACCGAGACCGACGCCGCTGCTACCCAGTACGACTACGGTGTTGACGACCCCTCTCTCTTGCCAGAGCAACCAGGCAAGCCCCCCCCCCTTGATCACCAGATATCGCCTACTCTCCTCTATACTGCTTGCATTAGAGTAGTGTAGCATGTTACTGCTTTCCGTTAGTCCTATCCTGATGCATAGCTTGTCCTTGCTACTACTGTTGTTACCTTTACCTGCAATCCTAATGCTTAGTATAGGATGCTAGTTTATCATCAGTGGCCCTACATTCTTGTCCGTCTGCCATGCTATACTATCGGGCCGTGATCACTCGGGAGGTGATCACGGGTATATACTATATACTTTATACATGATACATGTGATGACTAAAAGACGGGTCAGCTCGTAGGAGTACCCGCGAGTGGATCTTTGTGGCGAAGCGACAGGGCAGGTTGAGACCACCTAGGAGAGAGGTGGGCCTGGCCCTGGTCGGTGTTCGCGGTTATTTCAAGATAACACGTTTAACGAGATCTTGGTATTTGATTTGAGTCTCGCCACTGGCCTATACGCACTAACCATCTATGTGGGGACAGTTATGGGCACTCGACGTCGTGGTATCAGCCGAAGCCTTCGTGACGTCAGCGACTGACCGACGCGCGCCGGATTGGAACGTAAGCCTGCTCTTGTATTAAGGGGGCTAGTTCTGCTTCTGGCCGCCCTCGCAACGTGCAGGTGTGCAATGGGCGATGGGCCCATACCCCTGCGCCATAGGATTTAGACCGGCGTGCTGACCTCTCTGTTGTGCCTAGGTAGGGCTACGACGTGTTGATCTTCTGAGGCTGGGCATGACCCAGGAAAGTGTGTCCGGCCAAATGGGATCGAGCGTGTTGGGTTATGTGGTGCACCCCTGCAGGGAAGTTAATCTATTCGAATAGCCGTGATCTTTGGTAACAGGACGACTTGGAGTTGTACCTTGACCTTATGACAACTAGAACCGGATACTTAATAAAACACACCCTTCCAAGTGCCAGATACAACCCGGTGGTCGCTCTCTAACAGGGCGATGAGGAGAGGATCGCCAGGTAGGATTATGCTACACGATGTTACTTGGTGAACTTACCTTCTGCTCTCTTCTACATGCTGCAAGATGGAGGTGGCCAGAAGCGTAGTCTTCGATAGGACTAGCTATCCCCCTCTTATTCCGGCTTTCTGCAGTTCAGTCCACATATGATAGCCTTATTCCATTTGATACCAATGCATACATATGTAGTGTAGCTCCTTGCTTGCGAGTACTTTGGATGAGTACTCACGGTTGCTTTGCTCCCCCTTTTCCCCCTTCCTATACCCGGTTGTTGCGACCAGACGATGGAGCCCAGGAGCCAGACGCCACCGTCGACGACGACTACTACTACACTGGAGGTGCCTACTACTACGTGCAGCCCGCTAACGGCGACCAGGAGTAGTTTAGGAGGATCCCAGGCAGGAGGCCTGCGCCTCTTTCGATCTGTATACCAGTTTGTGCTAGCCTTCTTAAGGCAAACTTGTCTAACTTATGTCTGTACTCAGATATTGTTGCTTCCGCTGACTCGTCTATGATCGAGCTCTTGTATTCGAGCCTTCGAGGCCCATGGCCTGTAATATGATGCTTGTATGACTTATTTTATTTGTAGAGTTGTGTCGTGATATCTTCCCGTGAGTCCCTGATCTTGATCGTACACATTTGCGTGTATGATTAGTGTACGATTGAATCGGGGGCGTCACATCCGTGATGCGGTGGTTAACAGGTCCGGTAAGTATTTATAAATTTTCAATCTTGCAGGGTAAGTACATGGAATAAAAACAGAGTACGAGAGGTGTCCCAAGTGGGCACAACCCACCTGGGCGCGCCAGGCATGCCGGGCGCACCCTGGGGTATTGTGCCCACCAAGGGATGCTTCCTGGAAGTTTCTTTATCTCTAAAATTTTAAAATATTCCAAAACTGATGAAACATATTTTTGCAGATTTTTCGGAGTCCGTTTGCTTATCGCACTACGTACCTTCTTATTTTGACAATTCTGGAGTGTTCTGGAAGAACTCTTTTATGTATTATTCCGGTGTGAAAGTTTGGATAATATTGCTTTCAACATTAATAGGGGTACCTGAGATATAATGCTTTATTCGTTGCTCATTGTAAACCTTCGGGTTAGTACCTTCAGAATTATTTATTTTGATGGCACCGGACCGGTAAACCTCCTCAATGACATAAGGGCCTTCCCATTTGGAGAGGAGTTTTCCTGCAAAGAATCTGAGGCGAGAGTTGTACAAAAGAACATATTCTCCGACTTTAAAACTCACGCTTTTGACTTATTCTATCATGTCATCTTTTAACTTTTTCTTTGAATAACTTTGCATTTTCATATGCTTGGGTTCTCCATTCATCTAATGAGCTTATATCAAATAACCTCTTTTCACCGACAAGTTTGAAATCATAATTGAGTTCTTTAACTGCCCAGTATGCTTTATGTTCTAACTCAAGAGGCAAATGACAAGCTTTTCCTTAAACCATTTTATAAGGAGACATACCCATAGGAATTTTATAAGCTGTTCTATAATCTCAAAGTGCATCATCTAATTTCTTAGACCAATTCTTCCTGGACCTATTAACAACCTTTTGCAAAATTAATTTTATTTCTCTATTTCTAAGTTCAACTTGACCACCAGACTGAGGATGATAGGGTGATGCAATTCTATGGTTAACATCATACTTGGCAAGCATTCTGCGGAAAGCACCATTAATAAAGTGTGAACCACTGTCGGTGCCAAAACCGGCGGATCTCGGGTAGGGGGTCCCGAACTGTGCGTCTAAGGCAGATGGTAACAAGAGGCAGGGGATACGATGTTTACCCAGGTTCGGGCCCTCTTGATGGAGGTAAAACCCTACGTCCTGCTTGATTGTTCTTGATGATATGAGTATTATAAGAGTTGATCTACCACGAGATCAGAGAGGCTAAACCCTAGAAGCTTGTAACACCCCAGATATGATTTACCCAATATGTACTCCAACTCTTGCCGTTTCCGGCGTTAAGTTATTTCATTTTCTCGGGTTCGGGTTTTTGTCTCCATTTGTTGTTGTCGTTGTCATGCATCTCATATCATGTCATCATGTGCATTGCATTTGCATACGTGTTCATCTCATGCATTCGAGCATTTTCCCCGTTGTCCGTTTTGCATTCCGGCGCTCCGTTCTCCTCCGGTGGTCATTTCTACCTTTCTTTCGTGTGTGGGGATTAAACATTTCCGGATTGGACCGAGACTTGCCAAGCGGCCTTGGTTTACTACCGGTAGACCGCCTGTCAAGTTTCGTACCATTTGGACTTCGTTTGATGCTCCAACGGTTAACTGAGGGATCGAAAAGGCCTCGTGTGTGTTGCAGCCCAACACCCCTCCAAGTTGGCCCAAAACCCACCAAAACCCTCTCCATCATCTAGAGCGTTCGATCACGATCGCGTGGCCGAAAACCGCACCTCATTTAGACTCTCCTAGCTCCCTCTACCTCTATATAAAGACCCCTCCTCCAAATTCCGGATCTCCCCTTCCAAACCCTAAAAAAACGTCTCCGCCGCCACCGGACACGTCCGGACGGAGCCGGACGCGTCCGCCCGCCGCCGCCGACCAATCGCTCGCCGCCACGCGTCCCGGGTCGGTCCCCACATCGCCGCGCCGCCCGAGGCACGCCGAGGCCCACGGGAAGCCCCCGCGGCCCAGCTGCTACAGCGCGCCCGCGCCTCTTCCTCCTCCGCCCGCGCGCCGGCGACGCGCCCCGCCGCTACCACGCCGGCCGCTGCGCGCCACTGCCGCGAGCTCGCCGCCCTTTCACCGGAGCACCGCGACGCCGGCAGCCCCCGCGCCTCCTCGCATCCCCCGCGGTGGCCGGAGCCCTCCCCGCCGCCGGATCCGGCCGGGAGAGGCCGGATCTACCTCTCCCTCGCCTCCCGCCGCTCCATCGAGCTCGCCGGAGCTACAGTGGTCGCCGGACTCGCCTCGGTTCATGTGCCGGGGAACCCTAGATCTCGCGCGGTTGACTTTCCCCCTCTCCTCTATATTTTTTTACATATTTCACAGCATCGTAACTCTCTCTCCGTAGCTCCGTTTTGGACGTTTACCATATCAAAATGTTCGTCTCAGAGAGCACATCATTTCATCTCATTGAATCATTTTCATTTGAGTTCATATTGATGCCCTAAATGCTGTTGGAAGAATGCTATTTGAGATAATTGTCAGATCTGCTGCTCCAATTAGATATTTGTCATTTTTGCCATGATTATTGTGTGCATGCTATGCCCCTGAGCTCTACATGAGTTTTGTTATATGTTTTTCCATCTATCCAGAGGTGCAACCCATGTATTTTTGTGATGTGTGTGGTGACTAGAACAAGCTTGCAAAGTGGGGCATTCGTTAATGCTGATTTCAGGGACTTAGCATTTCCACTAAGTCCTTGGACTGTTTATCTCATTATGCCATATGTTCATGTTGTTTCCTAGTGATTCGTGCCTCTTTTGAGGATGATCAGTAAGGATGTTTTGTTAATCTTGTAGTGCTATATCCATCCATGTCTTTGTTTGCAATTATGGAGCATCCTAGCTTGAGTCAATCGAGCTCTACTTTTGTCATTTCGTGAATCTGGGCAGATTGTCTACTTGTTAGCGATTTTGCCGAGGATGTTGTAGTTGATCCGTGCATGTTATGTTATTGTTCTTGCCATGTCTAGCTTGTATTTTGTGTATTCTTGATGGTTGTATGCTTAGATTGTCATGACTTGCTCTGTAGTGAGTGCATCGAGCTCATAAACATGCCTAGTTGATATCTGTTTTTGCATGCTCCAGTTTTTCACTAAGTCTGAGAACTGATTATGTTTTTGTCATGTTCACATGCTTGCAAATGTATGTTCTGATCCCTTTTGGCTCAAGGTCACTAAGGGACTTTTGTTAAGCTCTTTGAGTAGCTCCATGCCATGCTTTACTTTGCCATGTTCAGGTCCTGTAGCATATAGTTTTCATGCTCCAAAGTGTGCTACCTGATCTGAAATTCTAGACAAGTGTTATTTTCACCAAGTGTGAAATCTGTTTACCAAATGCATTTTTGCCATGCTTGTTTGAACCTGTTAATGGATGAATTGGCCGTAGCACAGTGTTACTCTTTTGTTAAGCATCATGAGTGGATACCTGCCATGTATTTTGTTGCCATGTTTGAGTGCTGTAGCATGTTCATCTTGTTGCATTTAGGTGACTACTTGCTGTAAATCACAGACCGGTGTCATATTTGATTTGCTTGCCATTTCCAAACCGTAACTCCGTTTCCGGCGTTCTTTATATCGTTTTCAAGAGATTTCATCTCACCTTTCCAGTGGCACACTTGGATTTCCAAGTTGAGGCCAGCTTCATTTATTCCTTGTCAAATCTTGCATACGCATCACATATCGCATCCCTCATAGCATACCATCCTTGCATCATATTGTCTGAGCTTTGCATGTTGTTGATTGTTTCCTTGTTGTTTGTTCGTCTTGTTTGGGTAGAGCCGGGAGACGAGTTCGCTAATGAGGAGCCCGTTGAGTTTGCTTTCGAGGATCCAGTCAACTCTGACAACTTTGCAGGCAAGATGATCATACCCTCGAAATCACTACTATCTTTGCTTTGCTAGATGCTCGCTCTTTTGCTATGCCTATGCTACGATGCCTACCACTTGCTTATCATGCCTCCCAAATTGCCATGTCAAACCTCTAACCCGCCATGTCCTAGCAAACCGTTGATTGGCTATGTTACCGCTTTGCTCAACCCCGCTTATAGCGTTGCTAGTTGCAGGCGAAGATTGGAGACCGTTCCTTGTTGGAACATTATTTACTTGTTGGGATATCATTATATTGCCTTGTTATCTTAACGCATCTATATACTTGGTAAAGGGTGGAAGGCTCGGCCTCTCGCCTAGTGTTTTGTTCCACTCTTGCCGCCCTAGTTTCCGTCATATCGGTGTTATGTTCCCGGATTTTTGCGTTCCTTACGCGGTTGGGTGATAATGGGAACCCCTTGATAGTTCGCCTTGATTTAAAGCTTTTCCAGCAATGCCCAACCTTGGTTTTACCATTTGCCACCTAGCCTCTTTTTCCCTTGGGTTTCCGGAGCCCGAGGGTCATCTTATTTAACCCCCCCGGGCCAGTGCTCCTCTGAGTGTTGGTCCAAACTAGAGTCCTGTGCAGCGCCCCCTCGGGGAAACTTGAGGTTTGGTTTTAGTTGTATGGAGAGCTCATCTGAGTGTGCCCTGAGAACGAGATATGTGCAGCTCCTATCGGGATTTGTGTGCACATTCGGGCGGTGTTGCTGGATTTGTTTTAACTTGTCGAAGTGTCTTGTAGAACCGGGATACCGAGTCTGATCGGAATGTCTCGGGAGAAGGCCTATTCCTTCATTGACCGTGAGAGCTTGTCATGGGCTAAGTTGGGACTCCCCTGCAGGGATTTGAACTTTCGAAAGCCATGCCCGCGGTTATGGGCAAATGGGAATTTGTTAATGTCCGGTTGTAGATAACTTGAACCTTAACTTAATTAAAATGAATCAACTGTGTGAGTTACCGTGATGGTCTCTTCTCGGCGGAGTCCGGGAAGTGAACACGGTGTTGGAGTAATGCTTGCCGCAGGATGCCCTCTAGTTACTCGCTCGCGCTTTGCCTCCTCTTCTTGCTCTCTTTTGCGAACAGGATAGCCAGCATATATGTTAGTCGCTTGCTGCAGCTCCACATAATTGCCTTGCCTTACCTATTAAGCTTAAATAGTCTTGATCGCAAGGATGCGAGATTGCTGAGTCCCTGTGGCTCACAGATTACTTCCAAACCAGATGCAGGGCCTAATGATTCCGCTCCAGATGACGCGCTTGAGCTCAAGTGGGAGTTCGACGAGGACTCACGCCGATACTACGTGTCTTTCCCTGATGATCAGTAGTGGTGCCCAGTTGGGGTGATCGGGACCGTGTCGCATGTTGGGTTTATCTTTCATTTTGGCGCCGTAGTCGGGCCATGAGTGTTTGGTTGATGTAATGCTATTTATGTACTTTGTTTGACGTGGCGAGTGTAAGCCAACTATGTATGTCCCCTTTTATTATCTATATTACATGGGATGTTGTGAAGATTGCCTAACTTGCGACATTGCTTTCAATGCGGTTATGCCTCTAAGTCGTGCCTCGACACGTGGGAGCTATAGCCGCATCGAGGGCATTACAAAGCTAGCCTATGGTATGATTGTATGTTGTCCTACGGACTAAAACCCTCCGGTTTATATAGACACCGGAGGGGGCTAGGGTTACACAAGGTCGGTTACAAAGGAGGAGATATACATATCCGTATTGCCTAGCTTGCCTTCCACGCCAAGTAAAGTCCCATCCGGACACAGGACAAAGTCTTCAATCTTGTATCTTCATAGTCCAACAGTCTGGCCAAAGGATATAGTCCGGCTGTCCAGAGACCCCCTAATCCAGGACTCCCTCAGTAGCCCCTCAACCAGGCTTCAATGATGATGAGTCTGGCACGCAGTGTTGTCTTTGGCATTGCAAGGCGGGTTCCTCCTCCGAATACACCACAGAAGAGTTTGAATACAAGGACAGTGTCCGACCCTGCAAAATAAGTTCCACATACCACCGTAGAGAGAATAATATTTCCACAAATCTAATCCGCTGACACGTTTTGACAGCATGACATCACGCCACGGCCCGGTCATCATTTGAACCGTTTTTCTTCAACCAGCCCCGCACATAACGCGAGGCAGTTTCCTTGACACGTCTCGTCAAAGCAGAGATCGTGTTCCCCTTATCACGGGATTCTCATCAATACAAACGTGGGTAACCCAACCATGCATGTTGGTATGACTCCTAGATCTTAGGTAAGTCTCAAACGGCCACGAGGAGGATGCCTGATATTCACACCCTTTATAGTGGGACAAGGCTTTTTCTTTTTTCCCTCCCGCGCTCAATCGAATCCTTCCCCCGCCTCGAGTTCTAACACCCAAAGCTCAGGTCAGGTGCTTTGGACCTTCAATCATGTCCGGATCCAGCCTTCAAGGCCGGTGGATGCCTTCCTCCGTCATGGAGGAGGACATCAAGAAGTTGAGGGAGGCCAGATATCTGACCGCTTTTCCCTCCCGCGCTCAATCGAATCCTTCCCCCGCCTCGAGTTCTAACACCCAAAGCTCAGGTCAGGTGCTTTGGACCTTCAATCATGTCCGGATCCAGCCTTCAAGGCCGGTGGATGCCTTCCTCCGTCATGGAGGAGGACATCAAGAAGTTGAGGGAGGCCAGATATCTGACCGCCGAAATTTCGCATAGGCTGCCCGCCCGAGGGCAGGTCGTCCCTACTCCCGAATCCAACGAGAGCGTTGTGTTCGTCACCCACTTCCTCCGAGGACTAGGCCTCGCTCTGGATCCCTTTGTTAGGGGTCTTATGTTCTATTACGAGCTGGATTTTCACGATCTGGCCCCGGATTCCCTTCTTCACATCTCGTCATTTATTGCCGTATGTGAGGCCTTCCTCTGCATTACCCCTCACTTTGGCCTATAACTCAAGACCTTCAGTGTGAAGCCGAAGACGGTCGAGGAGCAGTACGCAGCATGCGGAGGTGCTTTAATAAGCAAAATTGCTGACGCTCCATGGCCAAAGGGTTCCTTTCTAGAGGTGTCCGGATTGTGGCAATGGGAGTGGTTTTACGTCACAACTCCCCGAAGTGCCAAATGGGTAGCTACCCCCACCTTTCGCTCGGGCCCCCCACCACAACTGATGTCATGGATCAGCAGGGGGCTAAGCTGGGGTCCAGCCAAGGACGTGCCAATACTGCAGAGCTGTATCCGAGATCTCTTCGAGGGAGATTTCATTCTGGTTATGGTAATGCAAGTTATGCTGGTTCGTCGAGTCTAGCCTTGCAAACGCCGGCCCCTCCGCATCTGGGAATTCAACCCAGAAGGACCACGTACTATTCAGCATTTCCTCGGCATGACGCACGAGGAGATGTACAAACCATTCTTCGGACCCCAAATAGAGTGTCCGGACACTACCGAGGATGTGGGCCTGAGCTGCAACTGCCCCGCTGCCCAAGTAAGTAATCCCATGGCCGAACACACTATCCTTTTATTTATCATGACATCATTCTGAAGAATCGCTCTTTGACCAGGACTGGATAACAAAGGCGAAGATGATCTGGTGTTCGGCCCCCCTTCCTGAGGGCTTGGACAATCCGGTGCTGGAAAAGATGCTCGAGCCAGCACCTTGTCTAGTGCCCTCAAAGGAAGATGAAGGGGGGAATAAAGAGAGCGAAAGCGGGCCTCCATCGCTACCTATTCCAATCGAGGGAATGAGCGCCTCCGCGAGGGAGGATAACCAAGGGGAAGAATCTGACATTCTCTCTCCCCGGGGAAGGAAGAGGACTACCTCTGAAGACCAAAAACTAAGGTTTCCAAACGGGAGAAGAAATCTCCGCCAGAGGGTCCTGCCTCGGAGGGTATTCTTGCCACACAATGTCCGTGCGGGGATCAGCCCTCTACCAAGGTGTAAGTAATCAAAAAGTACTTAATAGTGAAGATATCCTACCTTACTTCTGAAGACAATAACCGATGCTTATAAATTGTAGTCCGGATCGCAGCCCTTCTCGATAGACTTCATCTTCGGGGGATCTTCTTCCGGAGATGATGGAGAGCGAAACGCCTCCCCCGGACTCCCCAGCTCAAGAAGCGGGCGACCTCGAAGTGTCGTCACGAAGGGTATCTCCGAATCCACTAGGGCCAGAGGGTAACCCTTTGGCTGCCCGGCATTCCCAGTATCTGGCTCCTGAGGAGAGCAACAAAAAGGGTCCGTACAGTGTGCGGTCGGATGCGCTGAAGGATCTTCTGGGGCAAGCTGTCGTCTCGTAAGCGCATCGTACGCTAATGGGTATGGTAATTGAAAGGATTTCATCCGTTGAAAGCGGTTTGCACGAAGCTTTTATGAATCTGCTGAAAGGCTTCGAGGTACATGAAATAATGTATGCCTTTGACAGTACCGCATACGTTAGGTATGCCCATGCAGATAGTAGCCCCTGAGACTCTGGTTGTCATCGAGAATGGAGACAAACAGAGGATCATAGTTCCAGGTAATAACCAGACCGCCTTTAGGTGCAGGTGGTTGAAGCTCCGGTGGCTAGCCGGACTGATGGGTTTGCCGAACTAAAGCGGCAACTGGATGCGGCAGATGCCGACATCATGCTTGTCAACAAGCGGCTTGACGAGGCATAGGGTGAGTGATTTTTCTGGTGATCGTCACATAATAAGAGCAGCATGATGCCAGTATCTTTAATATGTTGTGACTGCAGATGGAGCTGCCACCGTGGAGACCCTTCGGCAGAGCTTGCCCGAGCCAAGGAGCAAGCAAGGAGTAGCAATGCGGCCGCTTTAAAGGTGGCCGAAGAGTTAATGGCCGAACAGGCCGCGCATTGCGAGAGCAAGGAAAAATAGCCAAGATGGTTGTAGAGTTAAAAGATACTGCTGACCGTTACCGTCTTCTTGAAGAATAAAACCGGGCGAAGGCGACGGACCTGGAGAAGGCCCGGGTGGCTGCCAAGGAAGCCCGCTCCAAAATTAGAGCGACGAAGGAGGAGCTAAATCAAGCTGCAGATATCGTGTCTGGGAAGCCCTTCTTGTTGCAGGCTAAGTTCAGAGATCCGAAGTATGCTCCTCTGGACCGGCTATGGAGTTCTGCGGACGCGTACATGGATTTGGCTGCAAGTGCTACTGATGCAGCCGAGTACTTCAAGAATCAGAAAGGTCCCAAAGTGGAAAAGTTGTTCTGGTCATAGTTTCACGCTCTAGTCCGTCCGCTGCTGCTGAATGAGCAATTGACAGGTTGGGCCGAGCTCCATAGGTTGTCTGGACTTGCCATGAGGTCCGTTGTGGATCACCTGTGGCCGGGAGGGCCAAGGCCGAATAGCTACTTTACCTTAGTGCAACAATTCCTTGATGTTGTGCCACGCATCGATGCTGTAAAGAGATCAGCGTGCATAGAAGATGCGTGGATGGCCCTTGCCCGTGTCAAAACATACTGGGCGGAGATGGAGGCCACCATTGTTGCAACACAGGGTTCGCCCATAGGCCGAGTGGCTACCGAGCACTACTTTGAAGAAGTCCTTGAAGGCGCTCGTTCGATAGAGGCTCAGTGCTCGAAGAATATTATTTTCCAGTGACATGTAGTCCCATTGTACAAACAATGTTTTTCTGAACAAGGCTGTATTTATACTTTTTCCCGAAAGTACTATGATGCCTCCTGTGTGGCCGTTTATGTATATATGTATATAACCTAAAAGTTTGCAATCGTCGGCTTCCGCCCCCACGCATATAATGCGGGGGTGTTCGCAAAAGATGCATATCCACACTTGATCTAACGTCTTGGTCCGTTAAGGAGGTGATAGCATTGCGAACGAGTCAATCAGACTATATTGCTTTAACACTTTCACTTAGCCAGAGGAGTTTGACAGTGGGGCTACTATATAGCCCCTGGTACTTCTGCGCTCGTCCGGATACGGGGCGCGTACGTACATGACCGGGAAATGGCCCTTCGTTAATGCGGAGGAATCCCAAAGATTCCGATTAGTCATCAAGTGGTTGACCAGTCTCTCGCTATATCATGACAGTCAGTTTTCGGCTTTCTCTATTGAGGTGGTTATCCGGATGAACCAGGGCACAATCGCAGTAGTTCTCCCGGTGCTACCTTAGCAGATATAACGGAACGTAAGGTACCAAAAAGTGGGAGCTGGGCAAACCCAACATTTGACCAAAGACATGATTCGGAGCTGATGCATATAGGGCCAAACTCGCGACGCGGAACACTCCCTAAGGTGTTCAGTCTTTATAACATATACCGGGCTAAACAATGCCCTTTATAAGAACCCCCATGTGTCTAGGTACATGCAAAATCCTGGCGTGGCCACATGCCAATAATGCCGGCATTCTCGGTTGTGTGGAGTATCCGGAGGATGTGAGCAACAAGAGACAGTAAAAAAGGTTTACGCAGGGCCTTAATCTAAAAAGGAACCTTTGGGCGGGTCCCTGCTGCACATCTGCGCCTGTGTCTCTGTTGTGCCGTGTCCTGGACAGATGTAGCACGATTGTCACCTGTAAAAGGAAAGAACTTAGGTGAAAGTTGTCGTGCCAAAAAGAAGAATGAATTATCAAAATTCCAGAGAGGCCTAGTTGAGCCAGGCTGGCCCTGATTACACGCAGGAAGCCCCTGGTATCGTTTTATGAGGGTTCGAAAACCAATCTCATGCATGTATGATGGAACGCCGGACTCGTCTAACCGTGTCTGTGGTCTTGACGACCTGCCATTTTTTCTGGTTGGTGAGGCCGTCTAGTGTGCGGCTGTTAGAGTCACCGCGTCCTCTTCCATACGTAAAGAACGGTTGGTGTTTCCGCTAACTGTAATGACGCCTCGT
Source organism: Triticum urartu (assembly GCF_003073215.2). NCBI lineage: Eukaryota > Viridiplantae > Streptophyta > Magnoliopsida > Poales > Poaceae > Triticum > Triticum urartu. Next base: position 170,521,223 of record NC_053023.1, read on the forward strand.
GGACCGGGCATCTTGAGCTTGAGAAAAGCATAATGCGGTATTGCGTTAAAACGAGCGAAAGCTGCCCTTCCAAGTAGTGCTTGAAAATCACTTCGGAATGGAGCGATGTGAAAAGTTAACGTTTCACTTCGGAAGTTATCGGGAGAACCGAATACCACATCTAGTAGTAGAGAGCCCGTGCAGTGGGCCTCTTGGTCTGGTATTACTCCCTTGAAGGTAGTATTACTGTGGCTTATTTGTGTCGGGTCTATCCCCATTTTGTGGACTGTGTCCTGATATATCAGATTTAGATCACTGCCACCGTCCATGAGGACCCTTGTGAAATGGTACCCATTTATTATTGGGTCTAACACCAAGGCTGTTAGTCCTTCACGCCGGATATGTGTATCGTGATCCCTACGATCAAAAGTGATCGGGCGGGCCAACCAGGGGTTGGACCTCAGGGTGACGGGCTCTATGGCGCGTGTGCATCGGAGTGCGTGATTGCTTCTCCTCTTTGTCACATGGATCACATTTACTTTTTTAACCTCTGGTGGGAACTTTTTTTGTCCTCCGGTGCTTTGCTGGCGAGGTTCATCCTCGTCTTCGCTTGGTGACTCTTCCCCTTTGTGTTCGGCGTTTAGCTTACCGACCTGCTTGAAAACCCAACATTCTCTATGGGTATGATTTGCAGGTTTGTCTGGGGTGCCGTGAATCTAACAGAGTTTGTCAAGAATTTTGTTCAGGCCAGATTGTCCTTCTCTGCTGCCTTTGAAATGCTTTTTGCGCTCACCTGGTCGGGAGCCCCTGAATCCGGCGTTTACCGCCGTGTTATCTGGGCTACCTTCTTTATTTCGACGCTTGCTTTTGTTGTGTCGTGGTTTACCATTGCCATCCCTTACTTCGGATGTGCTTGGGTCGCTGGTGCTGCTACGAGCCAACCAGCTGTCCTCGCCCGCACAAAAGCGGGTCATGAGGCTTGTTAGGGCTGCCATTGTTCTCGGTTTTTCTTGACCGAGGTGTCTGGCGAGCCATTCATCTCGGACTCTGTGTTTAAAAGCTGCTAAGGCTTCGGTGTCCGGACAGTCAACTATTTGGTTCTTCTTGGTGAGGAACCTGTTCCAAAGCTTTCGGATGGACTCTCCGAACTGTTGGATTATATGACTTAAATCGTCTGCATCCGGAGGTCAGACATAAGTCCCTTGAAAATTGGCCCGGAAAGCGTCCTCGAGCTCCTCCCAACTTCCAATTGAGTTTTTGGGGAGGCTTTTCAGCCAGTGCCTAGCTGGCCCATTAAGCTTGAAGGGCAAGTATTTAATGGCATGGAGATAATCTCCACGAGCCATATGAATATGGAGGATGAAGTCCTCTATCCAGACTCTCGGGTCTGTGGTTTCGTCGTACGCCTCTATGTTCACCGGTTTGAATCCCTCTGGGAATTCGTGATCCAGCACCTCATCGGTGAAACATAGTGGGTGTGCGGCACCCCTGTATTGGGATGCGCCATAGTGTTCGGACGGTTGTAGTATTCGTTGTTGGTTGTGTATCGTAGCGCGCTTCCTAGATCCATAGATAGATCTGGTCACGCCGGATTTTTTATGCAAGTTCTCACATAGAACGTGTGTTGACTTATGCGTGACTTTGTTAGCCGCTCTATCGCGTTCATAGGGTGGTGGATCCGGCCGGTTGGCCGTATCACTTTTCGGCTGTATGGGCTCTAAGGCCTCATCGTCGAATTCCGGTAATAGCTTGCGCTTTGGATAGCTATTTGGATGGTAACTTCCACCATACTTTGTTACTTTGTTCCACTTGATGTTGAGCGTATCTTGTGCGACCTTGAGCCTTTGCTTCTGTTTCTTCAGGCTTCTCATTGTGGCAGTAAGCCTTCTGCGGAGGTTCTCTTGCTCCAAGTGTGTTTCTGGGATGATGGGTGCATCTTCGTCCGGACTGTTTTCTTCCCTAGACGGGGATTGATGAGGCTTATCTTTGGCATCATCGTGTTCGGACGTCGGATCCGTACTATGTTTGCTGTTTGCATCTTGATCATTTTCTGCCACCGGGGTGGTGCGGTTGTCGTCTCTTCCAGAGTCGCGTGGACTATTATTATCGTTGTTTTTGCTATGGCGGGACTTAGAGCGGTGCCGCTGACGTCGGCGCTTGGGTTGCTTCTTGGAGGGGTCATCCTCCGCTTTCTCATCGCCATTGGCTTCGTTGGGGGTGTCCACCATGTATACGTCATGTGATGAAGTAGCGGTCCAGCGCCCTGTGGGCGGTGGTTCCGGTTCGTCTCCTGCATCGTCGTCCATACCGTTGATGTCTTCGGAGTCGAAGTCAAGCATGTCGGTTAAGTCGTCAACAGTGGCTACTAAGTGGGTGGTGGGTGGGCAGCGAATTTCTTTGTCGTCCGCATCCCATTCTAGCCGGACGTAGTTCGGCCAAGGTTCTCCTGACAGGGAGAGTGACCTTAATGAATTAGCACATCCCCGATGGGTGAGTGCTGAAAGATGTCCACGAAGTTGAACTCCATGATCGGTGCCCAGTCGGACTTGACGGGCATGAATATGAGCGGCTCGGAGTCCGTGGCCGGAGATAAATCCAGTGGTTCAGCGACACGCCTCTTGTCGGTGTCAAAACTGGCGGATCTCGGGTAGGGGGTCCCGAACTGTGCGTCTAGGCCGGATGGTAACAGGAGGCAAGGGACACGAAGTTTTACCCAGGTTCGGGCCCTCTTGATGGAGGTAAAACCCTACGTCCTGCTTGATTAATATTGATGATATGGGTAGTACAAGAGTAGATCTACCACGAGATCGGAGAGGCTAAACCCTAGAAGCTAGCCTATGGTATGGTTGTTGTTCTATATGTTGTCCTACAGACTAAAACCCTCCGGTTTATATAGACATCGGAGAGGGTTAGGGTTACACAAAGTCGGTTACAATGGTAGGAGATCTACATATCTGTATCGCCAAGCTTGCCTTCCATGCCAAGGAAAGTCCCTCCCGGACACGGGACGAAGTCTTCAATCTTGTATCTTCATAGCCCAGGAGTCCGGCTGAAGGTATAGTCCGGCCATCCGGACACCCCCTAATCCAGGACTCCCTCAGTAGCCCCCGAACCAGGCTTCAATGACGATGAGTCCGGCGCGCAGATTGTCTTCGGCATTGCAAGGCGGGTTCTCCTTCAAATTCCGTGTACCTGTCGAATAAAGTCTGGTTTCTTGTAAATGTTGCGCTCCTCGGCTTCTACACCCAACAATGGCCGTCTCCCACGTGTCAAACGAATATGAAAAGTCTGAGTGTTTTTACATCCACACCCCTAGCCGCGTAAATGAGCCGCCCATTTAAGGGGACGAGGATTTAGATCCAAACCACACCTTCTCCCCTTCGCGAGTGTTCATCAGAGCGCATCCGACAAAGGTCCATACCACCATGGCCAGCCGTCGCAACTCCTCCTTTCGCCCTTCCAGCCCTCAGCCTGGATATTGGGAGAGATGCTCCATCCCGCATAGCGAGCTAGTGACGCTCCAGACAAAGGGATTTCTCCCCCGGCCTATATGGTCCCGGTTCAAGCCGGTCTTGCCATCTATAATGGCGGAGAGTGCCCCTAACCCCTCCAAAGGAGAGCGTGTATGCCTCGTCCCTTATTTAATAAGAGGGCTTGGATTTGCAATCCATCCATTTCTTTGGGGGCTCCTGGAGTTCTATGGCCTCCAGCTACACAATCTTACGCCTGCCTCCGTATTGCATATCGCGGGCTTCGTAGCCCTCTGCGAGCTATTTTTGGGTGTTGAGGCTCATTTCGGGCTGTGGAAAGAGCTATTCTGCCTTGTGCCCCGCTCTCAGAAGGGTCGATATATCAAGTGGGCGGAGCCGAAGTGTGACGCATCGCCGGGACCGGATATCTATCCGGAACCCCAAAGAAGGCGTCCGAGGACTGGCCTTCGGAATGGTTTTACATAGAGGACGTCCCGCTACCGGATCCTGTCCGGATCGGCCTCCCTGAGTTTGACAGTGCTCCACTAAAGAAGCGCCTAAGTTGGCATCCACGGAGCCCTCAGAGGGAAAGTGAAAAGGACGTCTGTTACCTGATGAGCCGGATAAGATTGTTAGCTCATTCCGGACTGACCATGATCGGGGTCATGGCCGCATGCATCATGCGAGGGGTGCAGCCGCTACAGTACAGAGGCCACCCCATGTGGGATTTCAACGGGGAGGACGATGCCACCCACTACGGCCGTAAGGGACCGGATTCGGCTGCGGCCCTAACAAAGACCTTGTCCGCTTTGTACAAGGGAGAAGAGGAGGAATTTCTCCGCGTCAACCCGCAGGGTGGATTTTCTATGTACAATCCCCCAAGCTGGGTAAGTGGTTTACTTGCCCATCCGTTTTATATTCCCATTGTTAAATATTCAGTCTAACGACTTTAACGCAGGAACTGCACTAGGCTGTTAAAGAAATAAACAGCCCTCCTCCACAACCCGAGGACCCAGGACGGTCCCTCGACCCGGCCTCTCAAGAGGATCCGGACTTATCTGTGGAGCTGATTGATGGAGTGTTCCATCAATTGAGCAAGGACAACGCCTTGGTGGCCATTACGACCGATTACCCCGGGATAATCCCGGCCTCCCAGGTAACTGAGATCGAAGTCCCAGTACCCCGAATAGGGGTCCGCCCTCTCGTGTTTTTCAGTTTCCTGATTACAACCGAGCTTTGCAGGGGAGGTTTTTGAGACGGGAGGCCGAACATGCGGCGACAAGCCAACGAGGGGCCGCAGGGCCCCGTGGGCAGAAAAGAGGTGCAGTCCGGACCGAGACGTCAGCGCAAAGGTATGGCGCGCCCCCTTATCCCAGGTGTTATACCTTCAAGGCATGTTAACACTCGTGCTCTCTTCAGGACAAAGAGACCTCACCAGACTATATCCGGAGAGGCTGCCAATCGCGCCTCCACCAGCCAGGCTCCAAAGCCTGGTCTGTAGGCGGAGGCGAACACAAGGCGCGCACTGGACGCTCCTCCGACGGAGGATGTGGACAGGTTGTCTGCCACCAACTCTGAGGTGGAGAGTGCCATGAACCACAGGCGTCGCCGGACAATTCTTCGCGACGCTTGTTTCTCCCGAGAGGCATTAGATGCCTTCAATTCGGGAGATACGTACCTCCGTGCTGCTCAAAATGGTCTAGCTAGAGCCACAGAGCAATATGTAAAAGACATACGGGTAAGAAAATTTTGGTAATTATATATATATACCAGTAGCCCCCGAGACTTGAAACAGTTAGAATAACTGATTTAAGGATCATATGTTATGCAGGTTCTTACAGAAAAGAATTCCCTACTGTCCCAGGAGCTGGAAGAGTGCAAAGCCCAACTTGAGGCCGCACTAGCGGCGGCAGGGGAGCCCAAGGAGACCCCCTCTGGTAATATACACTTCAAAAGATAAGTATTTTGCGAAGCACGGCATGGGTGTGAATCTGACAAATGAAATTGTAGATGGCGCCGGATTGAGTCCGGAAAGGCAACAACTCCTACGCCAGCTGAAGGCTAGGGAAAAGGTGCTAACAAAGGTGAGGCGGGAGAAGAACGATCTCCAAGATGCCAACACCAAGCTGGGCATCGACCTGAAAGATGTTCGTGCCCAGCTGTCAGACTCCGTTAAGGAGAATCAGCGGCTTTGGCGCGGCATATTTAGTAAGTGCTTGAACGAACCTTTGAAAAAAAAAGTTTGGCGGGGAAGTCGACTAACAGAGTAATGTCTGTAGGTGTGCTAACAGGTCGTCCTGCAGAGGAGATGCCCGGTTCTACGGGTGACCTTCTTCCTGAGCTCTCGCAACTGCTCGAGCGAGTTCAGCAGGCGATGCAAGTCGTCGCCCAGGCCTTGTGGCCATCCATCTCCATGCCCGAAGGTCTTGGAGAGCTTGCGGAGAAGCTAAAGGGAGCACGGCGGTGCTTCCGATTGTGGAAGATATCGGCCTACCGTCAAGGCGCTAGGGAGGCCTGGGCCATGGTGAAGACGTGGTACACAAAGGCTGACCCCAACCACATGGCCGAGGTCGGTCCTGTGGGGCCTGATGGGAAGGAGATCCATGTAAGCTTAGTATATGGCCAAGTAGAATTGGCCGCAAAGTATTCCTAGCAGGACTGTAAATTGGACAGCCTGTTAGATGGTATTGAAGAGGAATACAATCAGTCAGAATGACTATGTAATTTAATCAACATTTATAATGCCTTCTAGCCGGATTGTAGATCGTTTGTCATGGCCGACCTTTTCGCTTCAGCCTCGGGACCTGATGGCCCGGAGTGTGTCCGAATTCCCATGCGGTTATATAAGAACCGGGGAATGCATGGAGACCAGGCGTAGGGGTCATTAGTGCGTGAACACACAAGTGCCCGACTAGTTATGTTATATTACATGGTTAGTAAGAAACATCTTCCAAGGATAATAGTTCCGTTAGGGGTTCCTTTCCCTGGGAGGCATGCCCTAAAGTGCATGCCCATTCTGCGAAAAAGACGCGGAAAAAAGCATCTGGGGGCGCATAAATAAATAAGTGAAAAAAATCATCATTTAGGTCACCGACCGAATATTCCCTTAAGAACGCTAGCTTTCGGCTTCACCCAATCTGAGGTACACATCCGGCTGATCCGGCAGTAACAATCGCAGAGGTGCTCCCTTTACCGCCTAGCGGAATAATCGGGAACGTAAGGGTAAGCACAGGAGCCAGGCAACCCAGCTTGGCCAAAACTTAAGTCATATCGACGCATATAATGGTGAAATAAAAGGTACATGCGGAAGTGTAACACATGTGTTGGGCATGAAGCCCGTATAAATAAGCTTCTGTTAAAAGAAGCCCCTTGGTTTAATGAGTGCGAATAGCACGTCATTTGATGAGCCTTTAAAGGCTATAAGAGAAAGGAAGGGGAGAAGGAGAGAAATGTAAGACAGACAGTATATAAAAAATGGACAGAGGAAGCGTTAGGCATAGAATCTTCAGAGACGGGCTGTGTTCCATGGGTTCGGCTCGAGTCGGTTATCCGATGCATCTCGCAGGCGGTACGCTCCACCAGTCAGGACTTGGTCAATTATGAAGGGACCTTCCCACTTGGGCTTGAGTTTGTCCTTTTTCTTGTCCGGCAGGCGTAGAACTAATTCGCCAACGTTGTAATTTTTGGCCCGTACTTCTCTGCTTTGGTATCTTCGAGCCTGCTGTTGATAGAATGTGGAACGGGCTTTTTCCACATCACGCTCCTCCTCCAATGCGTCCAAACTATCCTCCCGGTCGAGCTCAGCATCTCTTTCTTCGTACATGCGCACTCGAGGTGAGTCATGAATTATGTCGCAAGGCAAAACTGCCTCTGCGCCATACACCATAAAGAATGGTGTGTATCCGGTGGTGCGATTGGGCGTGGTCCACAGCCCCCAGAGTACGGAGTCGAGCTCCTCTACCCAGTGCGTGTTAGATTCCTTGAGGGACCTCACTAATCTGGGTTTGACGCCGCTCATGATAAGACCATTTGCACGTTCAACCTGGGCATTAGTTTGTGGGTGATAGACGGAAGCATAATCGAGCTTGATGCCCATGTTTTTGCACCAGAGTTTTACCTCGTCGGTCGTAAAGTTCGTGCCGTTATCAGTGATGATGTTGTTGGGGACACCGTAACGGTGTACAACCCCGGATATAAAGTCTATCACCGGTCTGGATTCGGCCGTGTTAACATGCTTGGCTTCTATCCATTTGGTGAACTTATCCACCATGACCAGTAAGTATTTTTGCTTGTGGGTTCCGCCTTTAAGGGGTCCAACCATGTCAAGCCCCCAGACCGCGAAGGGCCAAGTGATGGGGATAGTTTGGAGGGCGGAGGGTGGCATATGGCTTTGGTTTGCAAAGAGCTGGCAACCGACGCATCGCTGGACTAAGTCCTGGGTGTCTGCCCGGGCCGTCGGCCAATAAAAGCCTGTACGGAAGGCCTTGCTTACAAGGGACCGAGCTGCAGCGTGATGACCGCCGAGTCCGGCATGAATTTCAGCCAGGAGGTTCCGCCCTTCCTCTTTGGAGATGCACCTTTGAAGGACTCCGGTAGTGTTTTTCTTATAAAGCTCTCCCTCGTGGACTTTGTAGGCTTTGGATTGCCGCACTATGCAGCGTGCCTCATTTTGGTCCTCGGGGAGTTCCTGCCTAGTAAGGTAGGCGAGGAATGGTTCTGTCCACGGGGCGATGACGGCCATTATTACGTGTGCTGAAGGTGTTATTTCATTGGCAGAGCCTCCGATTGTGTCAGAATGTTCGGTGTCGGGCAGTGCGGTTGGGTCCGGGCTGTTATTGTTCGGCTCCCCTTCCCATACTACGGATGGCTTGAACAGCCTTTCCAAGAAGATGTTGGGGGGGACTACATCGCATTTTGCGCCGATGCGTGCCAGGACATCTGCCGCCTGATTATTTTCCCGGGCTATATGGTGAAATTCAAGCACTTCGAACCGAGATGACATTTTTAGGATGGCGTTGCGGTAAGCTGCCATTTTTGGATCCTTGGCATCGAAGTCTCCATTTATTTGGGATATTGCGAGGTTCGAGTCCCCGCGCACCTCTAGGCGTTGAATGCCCATGGATACTGCCATCCGAAGACCATGTAAAAGGGCCTCATATTCGGCTGCATTGTTGGAGTCTGTGTACACAATCTGGAGTACATATTGAACTGTGTCTCCTGTGGGGGACGTCAAAACGATGCCAGCACCTAGTCCGGCCAACATCTTGGAGCCGTCGAAATGCATGATCCAATTTGAATATGTGCCGTACTCTTTAGGGAGTTCGGCCTCCGTCCATTCTGCGACGAAGTCGGCCAAAACTTGCGACTTGATGGCTTGTCGTGGCTTATAAGTTATGTCGAATGGGAGGAGCTCAATGGCCAATTTTGCAATCCAGCCCATTGCGTCACGGTTGTTTATAATATCGTTAAGTGGTACTTCTGAGGCTACTGTTATTGAACACTCTTGAAAGTAGTGTCGTAGCTTCCGGGATGCCATGAATACCGCGTAAGCAATCTTTTGATAATGCGGGTACCATGATTTGCACGGAGTGAGGACAGTGGACACATAATAGACCGGCTTTTGAAGGGGGAATTTGTGTCCGTCCGTTTCTCGTTCGACGATGAGCACTGCGCTTACACCTGATGTGTTGCTGCAATGTACAATAGCATTGGTTCGCCAATGTTTGGCGCGGCCAGGACTGGGTTTGTTGCCAATATGGCTTTTATTTCGTCGAGTCTGGCCGTGGCTGCATCCGTCCATTCGAAGTGTTCGGTGCGCTGAAGGAGGCGGTAAAGGGGTAGGGCCTTTTCTCCCAAGCGGGAGATAAAGCGGCTTAGAGCCGCCATGCATCCGGTTAACTTTTGTATTTGTTTGAGGTCCTTTGGGATATCCAATTGTGACAGAGCTCGGATCTTGGCTGGATTTTCTTCAATTCCTCTACCGGATATAATGAAGCCCAAGAGCTTTCCGGCTGGGACGCCGAAAACGCATTTTTTCGGGTTGAGCTTGATGTCGTATGTTCGAAGGTTATCAAATGTGAGCCTCAAGTCGTCTACTAGAGATTCGACATGTCTTGTTTTGACGACCACATCATCTACATATGCCTCCACTGTTTTGCCGATCTGGTTTGCCAGACATGTCTGAATCATGCGCTGATATGTTGCGCCGGCATTTTTGAGCCCGAAGGGCATTGTGTTGAAGCAGAATGGGCCGTATGGTGTGATAAATGCCGTTGCGGCTTGGTCTGATTCTGCCATCTTGATTTGATGGTAGCCGGAATATGCGTCGAGGAAACACAACGAATCGTGTCCTGCAGTAGCGTCGATAATTTGATCGATGCGGGGGAGGGGGAAGGGATCCTTTGGGCAAGCCTTGTTAAGGTCTTTAAAATCAACGCACAGGCGCCAGGATTTGTCCTTCTTTGGTACCATCACCAGGTTTGCTAGCCAGTCTAGATGTTTTATATCTCTGATGAATCCGGCCTCCAATATCTTTGCTAGATCCTCTCCCATGGCCTGTCTCTTAGGTTCGGAAAAACGCCGAAGAGCTTGTTTGACAGGTTTGAATCCTTTTAGGACATTTAAGCTGTGCTCGGCCAGCCTACGTGGGATTCCTGGCATGTCTGAAGGGTGCCAGGCGAAAATGTCCCAGGTCTCTCATAGGAACTCTCGCAGTGCGGCGTCTATATCGGGGTTTAACTGTACCCCGATGGAAGCTGTTTTATTGGGGTCCGTTGGATGGACCTGGAATTTGACTATTTCGTACGCCGGTTTAAAGGAGGTGGACTTGGATCTTTTGTCGAGTACCACATCGTCCCTATTCACCATGGAGCGCAGCGCAGTCAGTTCCTCAGCCGCTAGGGCTTCGGATAGTGCCTCGAGGGCCAGTGCAGCTGTCTTGTTTTCGGCGCAGAGTGCTATGTCCGGATTACTAGCGAGAGTGATGATCCCGTTAGGCCCGGGTATCTTGAGCTTCATGTACCCGTAATGGGGTATTGCTTGGAAGATTGTAAACGCTTCCTGCCCTAGCAGAGCGTGATAACCACTGCTGAACGGAGCCACATGGAACGTGACCTCTTCGGACCTGTAATTATCCGGCGTGCCAAACACCACATCTAGTGTGATTTTTCCTGTACAGCGCGCTTCTCGATTGGGGATTATTCCTCTAAAGGTTGTGCCGCTTCGCTCAATGCGGTTCCAGTCTATTTCCATTTTTTGAAGGGTTTCCTCATAAATGAGGTTCAATCCGCTGCCGCCGTCCATGAGTACCTTGGCAAGACGAAAGCCGTCCACTATTGGACTGAGGACCAATGCGGCTGGTGCTCGGGCTGTTCGGAATTTAGGTTCATCACTGGCGTTAAAGGTAATAGACGTGTCACTCCATGGGTTTATTATTGCTACTTGGTGGACTTCGGCAAGGCTGCGGAGTGTCCTTTTTCACATATTATTTGATGCGAAAGTCTCAAAGACTGTTAATACCGTATTGGTGTCTCTCGGGTGGCTTTGTGTGGCCTCCGGAATTAGGAGATCTTCGCCAATTTTGGCCACCTGCCGGAGTATCCAACATGCTTTAAGGCTGTGAGTTGGTGTGGCGTCCTCTGCACTGTGAATTTTACAGGGTCCATTAAGCCATCCTTCCAGTACGGTTCCATGCCCTGTAGAGGGTTTTTGCTTTTTGGTGTTTGACCCGGGTGTCTGGCGATGATGCACCCTTTTATTTCGGACTGGGTTTGTATTCAGGGCCGGATCGTCCCAAAATTTTATTTCGGTTTTCCAGGCGCTTTCCATCGCATAGTACTTTCGTACAATGGACGCTGAGTCAGCGAAGCGTGTAATATCACGGCGACTTATGGCGTTAAGGATTCCCTTGTCCGTGCAATTATTGCAGAAGATTGAGATTGCGTCTTCCTCGCGGTAGTCCCTTATCCTGTTCCTAACCAGGAGGAATCTTGCCCAGTAATGATGTACTGTTTCATCGGGCTCTTGCCTGATTTGGGATAGATCGCTTATGTTCGGGTGGGTGGGTGGAATTAAATCCGAAGCCTCACCCAATCTGAGGCTCAGAGGCCGAGGAATTTCCGAACTTGAAAATTTGGATTCCTGGATGTTGTCCCATGAATCCAGCCCGCCGCCGGACTCTAAGTTCAGGTCTTCAGTGATATCCTCCCCTCCGCGGGTATCCGGCTTGGAGGGATCGGGAATCCGGACGTAGCTAGTCCTTAAGATAGATGAAGGGTCGCCGCACTGTCCCTCTATCACGGCAACGTGATGGGTGACTTGGGGAGAGTTAATCTCTCTCAGATCGGGTTTAGGCCCAATCTGGTTGTAATCCGTAGCGACTCCCAGGGCGGCGATGCGATCCAAGAGCTCGTTTATGGAGGAGAGCTCCATTGGATCTAATTTCTCGGCGAGTTCCGAGCTGACATGAAGATTGTTTTCGATGGCTCAAGAGGTCATCGTCGGCGCAGAAGCCGAACAGGCGGTCATAAGAAAACCACCTAGCCGGAGGGTTTGGCCGACTGCCAAAGCTCCCTTAGCAACGGTGCCGTCTTTAAAGACAGGGCGAGGCATCCTTCCTGATGGCGATGACACAGAGGAACTCTCAATGAAAGCACCAATGTCGGTGTCAAAACCGGCGGATCTTGGGTAGGGGGTCCCGAACTACGCGTCTAGGCCGGATGGTAACAGGAGTCAAGGGAGACGAAGTTTTACCCAGGTTCGGGCCCTCTTGATGGAGGTAAAACCCTACGTCCTGCTTGATTAATATTGATGATATGGGTAGTACAAGAGTAGATCTACCACGAGATCGGAGAGGCTAAACCCTAGAAGCTAGCCTATGGTATGATTGTTGTTCTGTATGTTGTCCTACGGACTAAAACCCTCCGGTTTATATAGACACCGGAGAGGTTTAGGGTTACACAAAGTCGGTTACAATGGTAGGAGACCTACATATCCGTATCACCAAGCTTGCCTTCCACGCCAAGGAAAGTCCCTCCCGGACACGGGACGAAGTCTTCAATCTTGTATCTTCATAGCCCAGGAGTCCGGCTGAAGGTATAGTCCGGCCATCCGAACACCCCCTAATCCAGGACTCCCTCAGCTCTCGTAAGGGGTGAAGTCAGTATCCGGCTCTATCCCACTGAGAGTGCGGCCTCCATGGCGGGGTCCATCCCTCCGCTCTCGGGTGGCGCAACTTGCTCCAGATTGATGGACGGAGTAGCTGCGGATGCGATCTCTCGAACACTGCCCGACGGTAGAGCTATGTCATGCTCGTCAATACTGTATGACGCGTCCGACATGGTCCCGAATCTGTCGAAGATCAAGTCTCCGCGGATGTCGGCCGTGTAGTTCAAGTTTCCAAATCTGACCTGATGGCCAGGGGCGTAGCTCTCAATCTGCTCCAGATGGCCAAGCGAATTGGCCCGCGGTGCAAAGCTACCGAATATGAAGATCTGTCCAGGGAGGAAAGCCTCACCCTGGTCCGCATCTCTAGTGATGATCGAAGGAGCCATCAAGCCTTATGGTGACGACATAGTGGAACTCTCAATGAAAGCACCAATGTCGGTGTCAAAAACGGCGGATCTCGGGTAGGGGGTCCCGAACTATGCGTCTAAGGCGGATGGTAATAGGAGGTAGGGGACATGATGTTTACCCAGGTTCGGGCCCTCTTGATGGAGGTAAAACCCTACGTCCTGCTGGATTGTTCTTGATGATATTAGTATTACAAGAGTTGATCTAGCACGAGATCAGAGAGGCTAAACCCTAGAAGCTAGCCTATGGTATGATTGTATGTTGTCCTACGGACTAAAACCCTTCGGTTTATGTAGACACCGGAGGGGGCTAGGGTTACACAAGGTCGGTTACAAACGAGGAGATATACATATTCGTATTGCCTAGCTTGCCTTCCACGCCAAGTAAAGTCCCATCCGGACACGGGACGAAGTCTTCAATCTTGTATCTTCATAGTCAAACAGTCCGGCTGTCCGGAGACCCCCTAATCTAGGACTCCCTCAACCACCACCAGTCATTAAATATCTAGGGACTCCAAACCTTGGGAAAATAACTTCCTAAAGCATTTTAATAGAGGTGTTGTGATCAGCACTACTAGTTGGAATAGCTTCTGCCCATTTAGTAACATAATCAACAGCAACCAAAATATGTGTATACCCATTAGAGGAAGGAAAATGTCCCATGTCATCAAATCCCCAAACATCAAAAGGTTCAACAGCAAGTGAATAATTCATAGAAATTTCTTGACGCTTACCGATATTACCTATTATTTGGCATTCATCATAAGAAGAGACAAATTTGCGGGCATCCTTGAAGAGTGTAGGCCAATAAAATCCAGATTGCAATACCTTATGAGCAGTTCTATCTCCAGCATGATGTCCTCCATAAGTTTTGGAGTGACATTTCCATAGGATTTTTCCCTGTTCATGCTCAGGTACACAACGTCTAATAATACCATCTACTCCTTGTTTATAAAGATGTGGCTTGTCCCAAAAGTAATGTCTTAAATCATAGAAGAATTTTTTCTTTTGTTGATACATAAAGCTAGGTGGCAAATATTTAGCAACAATGTAATTAGCATAGTCAGCATACCAAGGAGTACCATTAGCAACATTTATTGTAGCTAACTGCTCATCAAGAAAACTATCATCAATAGGAAGTGGGTCATCAAGCACATTTTCAAGCCTAGACAAGTTATCAGCTACGGGGTTCTCAGCTCCTTTTCAATCAATAATATGCAAATCAAATTCTTGTAACAAGAGAACCCAACGATAATATGCAAATCAAATTCTTGTAACAAGAGAACCCAACGAATAAGTCTGTGTGAACAATTACTTTGGAATCAACAATATAAGGTCTAAACTTATCACAAGCAAACACCACTGCTAAGAATTCTTTTTCAGTAGTAGCATAATTTCTTTGAGCACTGTCTAGAGTTTTACTAGCATAATGAATAAAGTTCAATTTCTCATCAAATCTTTGTCCTAGAACAACACCAACAACATAATCACTAGCATCACACATAATTTCAAAAGGCAAATTCCAATCAGGTGGTTGAACTATAGGTGCAATAATTCATAATGTTGTGATTCCCTTAGTGGTGTCATGTGAACGACGGCTACATGACACTTCACCATATTTGGGCCTAAGGGAATGCATTGTGGAGTAGTTATTAGATGATGGGTTTCGAGAGTGACAGAAGCTTAAACCCTAGTTTATTTGATATTCCGTAAGGGACCGACTGGATCCAAAAGTTTAATGCTATGGTTAGAATTTATTCTTAATACTTTTCTCGTAGTTGCGGATGCTTGCGAGGGGGTTAATCATAAGTAGGAGGTTTGTTCAAGTAAGAATAGCACCTAAGCACCGGTCCACCCGCATATCAAATTATCAAAGTAGCGAACATGAATCGAATCAACATGATGAAAGTGACTAGATGAAATTCCCGTGTACCCTCAAGAACGCTTTGCCTATTATAATAGACCGTTTTGGCCTGTCCTTTGCCTCAAAAGGATTGGGCTACCTTGCTGCACTTTCTCTACTATTATCATTACTTGCTCGTTACAAATTATCTTGCTATCAAACTACTCTGTTACTTACAATTTCAGCACTTCCAGACATTACCTTGCTGAAAACCGCTTGTCATTTCCTTCTGCTCCTCATTGGGTTCGACACTCTTACTTATCGAAAGGAGCTACAATTGATCCCCCTATACTTGTGGGTCATCAAGGCTATTTTCTGGCTCCGTTGCCGGGGAGTGAAGCGCCTTTGGTAAGTGGAATTTGGTAAGGCAATATTTATATAGTGTGCTGAAATTTACTATCACTTGTTACTATGGAAAACAATCCTTTGAGGGGTTTGTTCGGGGTATCTTCACCTCGACTGGAACCACAATTAGCTACCGCTCAACATACTACACCTACTTAAAATATTTAATATGAAATTCCTTCGGGTATGATAGAACAACTGCTAGCTAATCCTTATGCAGGAGATGGAACCGAACATCCTGATATGCACTTGATATATGTGGAACAAATTTGTGGATTGTTCAAGCTTGCAGTTTTACCCGAAGATGATGTTCAGAAGAAGGTTTTCCCTTTATCTTTGAAGGGAAAAGCATTGGCATGGTATAGGCTATGCGATGATATTGGATCTTGGAATTGGAATCGATTGAAATTGGAGTTCCACCAAAAAAAATTATCCCATGCATCTAGTTCATCGTGATCGGAATTACATATATAAGTTTTGGCCTCGTGAAGGAGAAAGTATCGCTCTAGCTTGGGGAGGCTTAAGTCAATGTTATATTCATGCCCCAATCATGAGCTCTCAAGAGAAATTATTATCCAGAATTTGTATGCTCGGCTTTCTCATAATGATCGATCCATGCTTGATACTTCTTGTGCTAGTTCTTTTATTAAGAAGACTATTGAATTCCGGTGGGATCTTTCAGAAAGAATTAAATGCAGCTATGAAGATTGGGAACTCGATGAAGGTAAAGAGTCAGGTATTAAGCTTAAGTATGATTGTGTTAAATCTTTTACGAATGCCGATGCTTTTCAAAAGTTTAGCACTAAATACGGACTTGACTCTAAGATAGTAGCCTCCTTTTGTGAATCATTTGCTACTCATGTTGATCTCCCTAAAGAGAAGTGGTTTAAACATCACCCACCTATTAAAAGAAGAAATTGAAGAACCGGTATTAGCTAAAGAAGAAACTATACTTTATAATGTTGATCCAGTTGTTCCTACTACTTATATTGAGAAACCACCTTTCCCTGTTAGGATAAAGGAACATGATAAAGTTTCAACTGTGGTCAACAAAAGTTATATTAGAACACCTAAACCTGATGAAAAAATTAAAGTAGAACCTAGTGTTGCTATGGTTAAGGATCTCTTGGAAGAAAATGTGGATGTGCATGTTATTTACTTGTGTGAAGAAGCTGCTAGATTTGCCAAACCTGATAAAAAGGATAAACATAGACCTGTTGTTGCCATGCCCGTTATTTCAGTTAAAATAGGAGATCACTGTTATCATAGTTTATGTGACATAGGTGCTAGCGTGAGTGCTATTACCTTTTCCTTATATCAAGAAATTATGAATGACATAGCACCCGCAGAGATAGAAGACATAGATGTTACTATTAAACTTGCTAATAGAGACACTATATCACCGATTAGGATTGTTAGAGGTGTTGAAGTCTTGTGTGGGAAAATAAAATACCCTACTGATTTTCTTGTTCTTGGTTCCCCACAAGATGACTTTTGTCCCATTATCTTTGGTAGACCTTTCTTGAACACCGTTAATACTAGGATAGATTATGAGAAACAAACTGTCGGTGTTAGTTTCGGTGATGAGTCTCATGAGTTTAATTTTTCCAAGTTCCGTAGAAAGTTTCATGAAAAATAATTGCCTAGTAAGGATGAAATAATTGGTCTTGCTTCTATTGTTGTGCCTCCTACTGATCCACTAGAACAATATTTGCTAGACCATGAAAATGATCTACATATGCATGAAAGAAAGAAATAGATCAGATTTTCTTTGAACAACATCCTCTGCTTAAACACAATTTGCCTATTGAAACTCTAGGAGGTCCTCCTCCACCTAAAGGTGATCATGTGTTTGAATTTAAACAATTGCTAGATGATACGTCTCCAACGTATCTATAATTTTTGATTGTTCCATGCTATTATATTATCTGTTTTGGATGTTTAATGGGCTTTAATATGCTCTTTTATATTATTTTTGGGACTAACTTATTAACTGAAGGCCCAGTATCAGTTTCTGTTTTTTTGCCTATTTTAGAGTTTCGCAGAAAAGGATACCAAACGGAGTCCAAACAGAATGAAACCTTTGTGATGATCTTTCTTGGACCGAAAGCAATCCAGAAGACTTGGAGTCAAACTCTGGAACTCCACAAGGCGGCCGCAAGGCAGGAGGGCGCGCCCAGGGGGTAGGCGCACCCCCCACCCTCGTGGGCCCTTCATAGCTCCACTGACGTACTTCTTTCACCTATATATACTCTTATACCCTAGAAACATCACAGAGAGCCACGAAACCACTTTTCCACCGCCCCAACCTTCTGTACCCATGAGATCCCATCTTGGGGCCTTTCCCGGCGATCTGCCGGAGGGGGAACTGATCACGGAGGGCTTCTACATCAACACCATTGCCTTGCCGATGAAGCGTGAGTAGTTTACCACAGACCTTAGGGTCCATAGTTATTAGCTAGATGGCTTCTTCTCTCTCTTTGATTCTCAATACAAAGTTCTCCTCGATGTTCTTGGAGATCTATTCGATGTAATACTCTTTTGCGGTGTGTTTGCCGAGATCCGATAAATTGTGGGTTTATGAACAAGATTATCTATGAATATTATTTGTTTCTTCTCTGAATTCTTATATGCATGATTTGATATCTTTGCAAGTCTCTTCGAATTATCTGTTTAGTTTGGCCTACTAGATTGATCTTTCTTGCAATGGGAGAAGTGCTTAGCTTTGGGTTCAATCTTGCGGTGTCCTTTCCCAGTGACAGTAGGAGCAGCAAGACACGTATTGTTTTGTTGCCATCGAGGATAAAAAGATGGGGTTTATATCATATTATTTGAGTTTATCCCTCTACATCATGTCATCTTGCTTAATGCGTTACTCTGTTCTTATGAACTTAATACTCTAGATGCATGCTGGTAGCGGTCGATGTGTGGAGTAATAGTAGTAGATGCGGAATCGTTTCGATCTACTTGACACGGATGTGATTCCTATATTCATGATCATTGCCTTAGATATCTTCATAACTATGCGCTTTTCTATCAATTGCTCGGCAGTAATTTGTTCACCCACCGTAATACATGCTATCTTGAGAGAAGCCACTTGTGAAACCTATGACCCCCGAGTCTATTTATTATTATATTGCATCTCTTTTATTTACATCGCATCTCATTTACTATTTTGCAATCTTTACTTTCCAATCTATACAACAAAAATACCAAAAAATATTTACTTTACTATCTTTATTAGATCTCACTTTTGCGAGTGACCATGACGGGATTGACAACCCCTTTATCGCATTGGTTGCAAGGTTCTTGATTGCTTGTGCAGGTACTAGGTGACTTGTGCATTGTCTCCTACTGGATTGATACCTTGGTTCTCAAAACTGAGGGAAATACTTACGCTACTTTGCTGCATCAACCTTTCCTCTTCAAGGGAAAACCAACGTATGCTCAAGAGACAGCAAGAAGGATTTCTGGCGCCGTTGCCGGGGAGATCTACGCCAAGTCAAGACATACCAAGTACCCATCATAAACTCTTCTCCCTCGCATTACATTATTTGCCATTCGCCTCTCGTTTTCCTCTCCCCCGACTTCTAAAATGATTTTCGAAAACCTTTGCCTTTTCTTCGCCCCTTTTCCGTTCGTTTCTTTTCGCTTGCCTCTTGTGTGCTTGTGTGTTGGATAGATTGTTTGTCACGATGGGTAAAGATAATACTAAATTGTGTGACTTTTCCAATACCAACAACAATGATTTTATTAGCACTGCGATTGCTCCTACTACCGATGTTGAATCTTGTGAAATTAATTGCCCGACGCGCTCGGCTGTCATGGAGTGTCGCCGTTGGCAAAGCCGATGAGACTCTGGATAGTAGCCCTCTAGTCGTCGATCTTTTCCGCCGCTGGAGGGTAATCTAGGAGCAGCTGAGCTCGCGCCAAAGCTTCTGCTGCAGTGGCGGGCGGCGGTGGCGAACGGTGCGAGGAGCGGGATATGCTCGGACTTCTAACCACGTTAGAAGGAGCAATATCTCGTCCAAGAGACCGTGTCTCGCTCGCACCAGCAGGTTGACGTGCGTGGTGGTCCTGAGTGCTCCGAGAGCCACCAGCTCGATCTTGGTCTAGCGAACACATGGTACCGTGAGTACCATGACGCTGCCGGTCCCGCGCCTCATGAGACGGGCGCGGTGCATGTACGGACGCCGAGGTCTTGGAGTGCGCCCGGTCGTTGTGGGAGCGGGCTACGCCGCCGATGGGCAGCGCAGCCTTGTCCTGGGACCTGGCAGCACCATGAGTTCCCTCGTCGACGCGTGTTCTTCCGCCGGTGCCTGCCCCACCAACCGTTTGCTCCGGCGGTGGTTGACTCGGCGCGGACGGAGCAGCTGCCTCCGAAACCTTCTTCTTCGGCGGCATGTTGATGAAGATGATGAAGATCTAGCTCGCGAGAACGCCGGATCTGGTTCACACAACCTCGACGCCCCCTACCTGGCGCGCCAAAGATGCCGGGGTACCGATCCACGGGCACCTATGGGACCGGCGGACCGGGTCCCTTTCGGTTCGGAGGGGGCGGAGGTTGCGCAAAGAGCAAATCGAGGCGATGCACACGAGCGATTTACCCAGGTTCAGGCCGCACGGATGCGTAAAACCCTACTCCTGCTTTGTGGTTTGTATTGATTTCTAGCTCGGGAGCGCGGAGTGCTACAGTACACACCAGCAGCTAGCAAGACCGAGCGTGAGTGTTTTTGAACTGGCTCACCCCCCTCTACGTTGCACATGGGCCTCCTTTTATATGCTCAAGGGGTCACCGACAGGTGGCAATGGAGGTAAAGGGCAAAAATGGAAAGGTGCTGTGGTAGGCACAGCTACCTGCTACAGTGTATCATACCTAACCCTGGCGGCAGGGGACAAGGGCCTTAAATGCCCGTCTGTGTCGCCTAAACAGTGTGAAAAGGGACCGCCAGAGACACCACCGTTCGCCACGATGGCGATCTTGTCAGCGCCGCTTGCCACCGCACGCCCCTGGCTGCACAGCCTTCCGCCACGTACGCCTGGAAGGGCCCCAGAGCGACACGTTGGTGGATATGCTGGAGCGCGAGCTCGGAGAGGTGGCTTGCCGCGGCAAGCGCCTTGCCGCGGTCGTTGTCTTGTCGCGCCCGGGAGCTTGTCGCTCACCGGGCCTTGCCGGGACACGTAGCGCGCCGCGGCAAGTTCCTTGAAATGCCTTGGATGGCCTTCCTGGCAAGCTCCTCTTGCCGGGGTCTCGAGATGCTTTTGCTAGCCTTCCCGGCAAGCTCCTCTTGCCGGGGTCTTGTCTTCTTAGCTTGGACACTTAGTTCTTGAATGGCTCCAGAGGAACCACGGAGGATCTTGGCGGTCACCCGGCAAGCCTCGCCGCGGGATGCTGCGACTGCCCGTGCACAAGTTCGGGATACTAGGGTACCCCTACTTTAGTACACCGACATTAATACAGCTTTGTTGAATCTTGTTATGAAAGATCAATTTTTTGGCCTTCCTAGTGAAGATGCCGCTACCCATGTAAACAACTTTGTTGATTTGTGTGATATGCAAAAGAAGAAAGATGTGGATAATGATATTGTTAAATTGAAGCTATTTCCGTTTTCGCTTAGAGATCGTGCTAAAACTTGGTTCTCTTCTTTCCCTAAAAATAATATTGATTCATGGAATAAGTGCAAAGATGCTTTTATCTCTAAGTATTTTCCTCCCGCTAAGATCATCTCTCTTAGGAACGATATTATGAATTTTAAGCACCTTGATCATGAGCATGTTGCAAAAGCTTGGGAGAGGATGAAATTAATGATACGTAATTTTCCTACACATGGTTTGAATTTGTGGATGATTATACAAATTTTTTATGCCGAATTGAATTTTGCTTCTAGAAATTTTTTAGATTCGGCCGCGGGAGGCAATTTTATGAAAATCACTTTAGGATAAGCTACTAAACTCCTAGATAATATTATGGTTAATTATTCTCAATGGCACACCGAGGGATCCACTAGTAAAAAAGTTCATGCGATTGAAGAGATTAATGTTTTGAGTGGAAAGATGGATGAACTTATGAAAATATTTGCTAATAAAAGTGTTTCTTCTCATCCTAATGATATGCCCTTGTCCACTTTAATTGATAATAATAATGAATCTATGGATATGAATTTTGTTGGTAGGAACAATTTTGGTAACAACGCGTATAGAGGAAACTTTAATTCTAGGCCGTTTCCTAGTAATTCCTCTAATAATTATGGTAATACCTACAACAAATCTTATGGAAATTTTAATAATATGCCCTCTGATTTTGATACTAGTGTTAAAGAATTTATGAGTTCGCAAAAGAATTTCAATGCTTTGGTTGAAGAAAAATTGCTTAAGATTGATGAGTTGGCTAGGGACGTGGATAGAATTTTCCTTGATGTTGATTCTTTGAAACTTAGATCTATTCCACCTAAGCATGACATTAATGAGTCTCTCAGAGCCATGAGAATTTCCATTGATGAGTGCAAAGAAAGAACCGCTAGGATGCGTGCTAAAAAAGATTGCCTTGTGAAAGCGTGTTCTTCTAGTTTTCATGATAATAATGATGACGATCTAAAACTGATTGATGTGACTCCTATTAAATCTTTGTTTTCCAATATGAATCTTGATAAAGATGGGACTGGAGATGAGTCAACTCTAATTAAAAGGCGTCCCAATGATTTGGAGTTTTTAGATCTTGATGCAAAAATTAATAAAAGTGGGATTGAAGAGGTCAAAACTTTACATAGCAATGAACTCACTATTTTGGATTTCAAGGAATTTAATTATGATAATTGCTCTTTGATAGATTGTATTTCCTTGTTGCAATCCATGTTAAATTTTCCTCATGCTTATAATCAAAATAAAGCTTTTACTAAACATATCGTTGATGCTTTCATGCAATCCTATGAAGAAAAACATGAACTAGAAGTTTCTATCCCTTGAAAACTTTATGATGAGTGGGAACCTACTATTAAAATTAAGATTAAAGATTATGAATGCTATGCTTTATGTGATTTGGGTGCTAGTGTTTCCACGATTCCAAAAACTTTGTGTGATGTCCTAGGTTTCCGTGAATTTGATGATTGTTCTTTAAAATTGCATCTTGCGGATTCCACCATTAAGAAACCTATGGGAAGTATTAATGATGTTCTTATTGATGCAAATAGGAATTATGTGCTCGTAGATTTCATTGTTCTTGATATAGATTGCAATCCTACATGTCATATTATTCTTGGTAGGCCTTTCCTTAGAACGATTGGTGCAATTGTTGACCTGAAAGTAGGAAATATTAGATTCCAATTTCCGTTAAGGAAAGGCATAGAATACTTTCCTAGGAAAAAATGAAATTGCCTTATGAATCTATTATGAGAGTCACTTATGAATTGCATATCAAAGATGGCAATACCTAGATCTATTCTTGTTTTTATGCCTAGCTAGGGGCGTTAAACGACAGCGCTTGTTGGGAGGCAACCCAATTTTTTTTGTTCTTTGCTTTTTGTTCCTGTTTAGTAATAAATAATTGATCTAGATTCTGTTATGATTGTATTTTTTATGTTTTAATTAGTGTCTGTGCCAAGTAAAGCCTTTAGGATCTTCTTGGGTGATTGTTGTTTGATCTTGCTGATAAAAACAGAAAGTATGCGCTCAAGAAAATAATTATCATTTTTTACCAGAGAGCGACAAAATACCAATTCTACCTGCAGTAGATCAATATACTTTTTGTCCTGGTCGTCCTAATTTTTCAGAATTTTTGGAGTTACATAAGTATTTGAAAGTTACAGATTGCTACAGACTGTTCTATTTTTGACAGATTCTGTTTTTGTGTGTTGTTTGCTTATTTTGATGAATCTATGAGTAGTATCGGGGGGTATGAACCATAGAGAAGTCGGAATACAGTAGGTTTAACACCAATATAAATAAATAATGAGTTCATTACAATACCTTAAAGTGGTGGTTTATTTGCTTATACTAACGGAGCCCATGAGATTTTCTGTTGAAGTTTTGTGTTGTGAAGTTTTCAAGTTTTTGGGTAAAGATTTGATGGATTTTGGAATAAGGAGTGGCAAGAGACTAAGCTTGGGGGTTCCCAAGGCACCCCAAGGTAAAATTCAAGGACAACCAAAAGCCTAAGCTTGGGGATGCCCCGGAAGGCATCCCCTCTTTCGTCTTCGTCTATCGGTAACTTCACTTGAGGCTATTCACCACATGATATGTGTTTTGCTTGGAGCGTCTTGTATGATTTGAGTCTTTGCTTTTTAGTTTACCACAATCATCCTTGCTGTACACACCTTTTGGGAGAGACACACATGAATCGGAATTTATTAGAATACTCTATGTGCTTCACTTTTTCTTTTGAGCTAGATAATTTTGCTCTAGTGCTTCACTTATACCTTTTTAGATCATGGTGGTGGTTTTATTTTATAGAAATTATTGATCTCTCATGCTTCACTTATATTATTTTGAGAGTCTTTTAGAACATCATGGTAATTTGCTTTGGCTATAAAATTAGCCCTAATATGATGGGCATCCAAGATGGGTATAATAAAAACTTTCATATAAAGTGCATTTGAGAGAACATCATATAAAATTAGAGTCTTTTAGAACATCATGAGAAGTTTGATTCCTTATGATTGTTTTGAGATATGAAGATGGTGATATTAGAGTCATGCTAGTTGAGTAGTTGTGAATTTGAGAGATACTTGTGTTAAAGTTTGTGATTCCCGTAGCATGCATGTACGGTGAACCGTTATGTGATGAAGTCAGAGCATGATTTATTTTTTGATTGTCTTCCTTATGAGTGGCAGTTGGGGACGAGCGATGGTCTTCTCCTATCAATATATCCCCCTAAGAGCATGCATGTAGTACTTCGTTTCAATAACTAATAGATTTTTGCAACAAGTATGTGAGTTCTTTATGACTAATGTTGAGTCCATGGATCATACGCGCTCTCACCCTTCCACCGTTGCTAGCCTCTCTAGTATCGCGCAACTTTCACCGGTGTCGTAAACCCACCATTTACCTTCCTCAAAACAGCCACCATACCTACCTATTATGACATTTCCATAGCCATTCCAAGATATATTGCCATGCAACTTTCCACCGTTCCGTTTATTATGACACGCTCCATCATTGTCATATTTCTTTCATGATCATGTAGTTGACATCGTATTTGTGGCAAAGCCACCTTCATAATTATTTCATACATGTCACTCTTGATTCATTGCACATCCTGGTACACCACCGGAGGCATTCACATAGAGTCATATTTTGTTCCAAGTATCAAGTTGTATTTCTTGAGTTGTAAGTAAATAAAAGTGTGATGGTCATCATTATTAGAGCATTGTCCCATGTGAGGAAAGGATGATGTAGACTATGACTCCCCCACAAGTCGGGATGAGACTCTGGACGGAAAAAAAGAGGCCATAAAAAAGGGAGAAAGGCCCAAATAAAAAAATTGAGAGAAAAAGAGAGAAGGGGCAATGCTACTATCCTTTTTCCACACTTGTGCTTCAAAGTAGCACCATGATCTTCATGATAGAGAGTCTCCTATGTTGTCACTTTCATATACTAGTGGAATCTTTCATTATAGAACTTGGCTTGTATATTCCAATGATGGGCTTCCTCAAAATTCCCTAGGTCTTCATGAGCAAGCGAGTTGGATGCACACCCACTTAGTTTCTTTTTGAGCTTTCATACACTTATAGCTCTAGTGCATCCGTTGCATGGCAATCCCTACTCACTCACATTGATATCTATTGATGGGAATCTCCATAGCCATCGATACGCCTAGTTGATGTGAGACTATCTTCTCCTTTTTGTCTTCTCCACAACCACCATTCTAGTCCATCTATAGTGTTATGTCCATGGCTCACGCTCATGTATTGCGTGAAGATTGAAAAAGTTTGAGAACATCAAAAGTATGAAATAGTTGCTTGTCTTGTCATCGGGGTCGTGCATGACTTCAATATTTTGTGTGATGAAGATAGAGCATAGCCAGACTATATGATTTTGTAGGGATAGCTTTCTTTGGCCATGTTATTTTGAGAAGACATGATTGCTTTATTAGTATGCTTGAAGTATTATTATTTTTATGTCAATATTAAACTTTTGTTTTGAATCTTTCGGATATGAACATTCATGCCACAATAAAGAAAATTACATTGATAATTATGATAGGTAGCATTCCACATCAAAAATTCTGTTTTTATCATTTACCTACTCGAGGACGAGCAGGAATTAAGCTTGGGGATGCTTGATACGTCTTCAACGTATCTATAATTTTTTATTGTTCCATGCTATTATATTATAAGGTTTGGATGTTTAATGGGCTTTAATATGCTCTTTTATATTATTTTTGGGACTAACTTATTAACCGAAGGCCCAGTATCAGTTTCTGTTTTTTTGCCTATTTTAGAGTTTCGCAGAAAAGGAATACCAAACGGAGTCCATGTGGAATGAAACCTTCGCGATGATCTTTCTTGGACCAAAAACAATCCAGAAGACTTGGAGTCGAAGTCTGGAACTCCACGAGACGGCCACGAGGCAGGAGGGCACGCCCAGGGGGGTAGGCACGCCCCCCACCCTCGTGGACCCCTCGTAGCTCAACCTATGTACTTCTTTCGCTTATATATACTCTTATACCCTAGAAACATCGCAGAGAGCCACGAAACCACTTTTCCACCGCCGCAACCTTCTGTACCCATGAAATCCCATCTTGGGGCCTTTTCTGGAGATCTGCCGGAGGGGGAATCGATCACATGTCGGTGTCAAAACCGGCGGATCTCGGGTAGGGGGTCCCGAACTGTGCGTCTAGGCGGATGGTAACAGGAGGTAGGGGACATGAAGTTTTACCCAGGTTCGGGCCCTCTTGATGGAGGTAAAACCCTACGTCATGCTTGATTAATATTGATGATATGAGTAGTACAAGAGTAGATCTACCACGAGATCAGAGAGGCTAAACCCTAGAAGCTAGCCTATGGTATGATTGTATGTTGTCCTACAGACTAAAACCCTCCGGTTTACATAGACACCGGAGAGGGCTAGGGTTACAGAAGGTCGGTTACAAAAGAGGAGATATACATATCCATACTGCCTAGCTTGCCTTCCACGCCAAGTAGAGTCCCATCCGGACACGAGACGAAGTCTTTAATCCTGTATCTTCATAGTTCAATAGTTCGGTCAAAGGATATAGTCCGGCTGTCTGGAGACCCCCTAATCCAGGACTCCCTCAGTAGCCCCTGAACCAGGCTTTCAATGACGATGAGTCCGACGCGCAGTATTGTCTTCGGCATTGCAAGGCGGGTTCCTCCTCCGAATACATCATAGAAGAATTTGAATACAAGGATAGTGTCCTACCCTGCAAAATAAGTTCCACATACCATTGTAGAGAAAATAATACTTCCACAAATCTAATCTGCTGACACGTCTTGGCAACATGACATTATGTCATGGCCCGGTGATTATTCGAACCGTTTCCTTTAACTAGCCCCGCCCATAACGCGAGGCAGTTTTTTGACATGTCTTGTCAAAGCAGAGAACGTGTCCCCTTATCACGAGATTCTCATCAATACGGGCGTGGGTAACCCAACCACGCCATCAATTACGGCGCTTGGGGGATGAGCGAGTTTTACCAGGCTAGTGGGGGCGCATAGTTTCAGCCGCCCATATAAAGGGACAAGGATTCACCTTTTCATTCACGCCTTCTTCCTCCTTCGCTCATCCACTTTCGCACACTCGAGCTCCAGCGCCCAAGTCTGCATTTCCCACCTCGACCTTCTCCAATCATGTTCGGAGTAGGAGGCAGGTGGATGGTCTCCTCCATCACGAAGGGACACATCAAGAAGCTGAGGAGAGCCGGATACCTGCCCGACGACATCGCGCACCGGCTCCCAGATGAGGGGCATCTCATCCCCACCCCCAGGCCCCATGAGAGGGTAGTGTTCCTTACCCACTTCCTCCACGGACTGGGATTCCCTCTCCACACATTCGTCCGGGGGCTCATGTTCTACTACGGCCTGGATTTCCACGATCTGGCCCCGAGCTTCATCCTCAACATCTAGGCATTTATCATCGTTTGCGAGGCCTTCCTCCGCATCAAGCCCCACTTCGGCTTATGGCTGAAGACCTTCAACGTCAAGCCGAAGGTAGTGAGCAGTTGTCAGGCGGAGTGCGGAGGCGCCATGGTGGGCAAGATGCCCAACATCACATGGCTCGAGGGCCCCTTCGTGGAGACCATAAAGGGGTGGCAATCGGGGTGGTTCTACATCACCGAGCCGCGCGACCCTAAATGGGCAGCGGCCCCGAGTTCCGATCTGGCTTCCCCACGCGGCTCACCTCCTGGCAAGAGAAGGGCCTGTCTTGGGGTAGTTCGAGAGAGCTGACCGGACTCCAAACATGTATTCAAAACATGGTGAACAAGAAGCTCAAACTTGTCAACGTGGTCCAGGTCATGCTCATCCGCCGGATCCTCCCGTGCCAACAACGGGCTTTCAACTTGTGGGAGTTCGACCTGGACCAGCACCGAACTCTGAACAGGCTCTTCGACACAACTCACGAAGATGCCTGGAAGGTGCTATTCAAGAGTGCCGAGGTTCCCCCTCCCACTACCGAGGACCGCGGATTCTGCGCGAAGCGCCAAGCCAGCGCGGTAAGTTGTTTTACCTCTCACAGGATACTTGTTTTCCATAGTTTGACTCTATGCGGGATCTAAGCTCCCATACCTTTGACAGGACTGGCAAGAGACGGCCAGACAGATCGACTGTCCGGCTCCTTTGCCCGAAGGCCCAGCAAACGCTCTCCTGGCGAAGATGCTGACTCCGGCTCCTTATACGGTGCCGGAGAAGACCAAGAAGGCCAAGGGAACCCGAAAGAGTTCCCGACACCAGGCGTCATTGGACTCACCGTCTGATGACTCTACGGCACACTCCTCCCTCGAAGACGAGGAGGAAGAAGAAGATGCTCCCCCTCCAGGCGGGGGAGACAAGAAAAGGAAGGCCGCCCCAACCGGGGGGGTGAAGGGTCCAAGAAGGGAAGGACTCTCCTTCTGGACAGTTCCACCGCCGCCGTCGAAGGCGAAGACGAGTGGTTGCCCAGGGCCAAGCCCCTGGGGAGGTCGTAAGTATTCGGATACCAGAGTAACTCATAGCATTCCTTTGTCGCACTGCTTTCCCTAATGCCGAACATGATTATGCAGGCCGCCACGAGCCCGTATCGATGTATCGTCGGACGGCTCCCTGGGCTCGTCAAATATGGATAGTGATCTGCTTCCGACCGCCACCTCCCCTTGCCCTACGGATGACGCTGAGGTGCTGTCTCGAGAGGCACCGGGTTGAGAGGAGACAGTCCCGGAGGCGCCTCAAGGCGACCTTCCAGACTCCAGGAGCAGAGGGGACAAGGCCCCTGAGGGCTCCGAGTTCGGCCCTCAGCCGAACACCGCGCCGGAACCTCCAGTGGTTCCGGACTCGGGCAGGCGGCCTCCTTCCAAGAGGGGCGAGAAGCATCTGCCGGTGACCTCTATCCATCCAGAGGCGCCGGACAATCTGCTGGGAGCGCTTCGCAGCGCTTCCATCGACGAGGAGCACCGTACTATTATGAGTGCGGTGGTCCAGAAGGTTTAGTCCACCAAGAGCGGATTGACTGAAGCCTGTGCCAGCCTTCTAACAGGCTTTGAGGTAAGTGTTTAAAATATAGGAAAAATATTACCGCATAGACAGTAGCCCCTGATGCTCTGTTCGGTGTTCACAAAGAAAAGCCGAACAGAGGATCAAACAACATCGCAGGAGTCTAATATAAGTATGTCAATATGCATATGCAGGCTTCGCTGCTGGCATCCGCCGCACTAACTACGGAGGTCGCCGCACTGAAGCAGGACCTCGAGGGGTCCAAGAAAGAGCTCGGCCTTGCCAAGAGGCAGCTTGAGGAGAACAAGGGTAAGTAATACCCTGTCTATAGATATGTATATATATATATAAAAGAAGACGCGATTGCAAAATGATAGGATCATTATATATTTGCCAGGGGCCACGACCGAAGTGGTGATCCTAAAGCAAGCGCTGTCCAAGGCCGAAGATAAAGCGGCCAAGGAGCGCACCGAGCGGGAAAGGCAAGAGGCTCAGGTGGGCGAGATGCAGCAAGAGCTCCAAGCTCTCGTGACGAAGTACGAGGCGTTGGAGCTTGACTCGAAGACGCGAGAGTCTGAGCTTGTCATGGCCCTCGAGAGCGCGAAAAGTGCTGAGGCCGAAGCCCAAAAGGCCCTCCAAGAGATTGACGCGATGAAGAAAATAGCGGCGGGTAAGGCATTCTATATGCAAAGCAAGCATGTGAAAGTAAATTACCTATTACTTACCCGAATCCGGAGCTCTCCAGGAGCATTCGCAGATTTGCCCCGCAGCGTGTCTGATGCCGCACAGTTTTACTAGGCCGAGGAGGGAAGCTCAACGGAGAAGTTGTTCTAGTCTCAATATACTGGGACCGAACACCCGGTGCCTATGAGCGACCAGCTGAAACAGCTGGTCGAGCTACACAAAGCGGCCGAAAAGGCCATGAAGGGCTTTATAGTCTGGCTGTGGCCTGGTGACGCCCTTCCGAACAGCTACTTCAGCCTGGTGAGGCGGCTTGTGGACGCCTGCCCACGGCTAGAGGTCGTCAAGCGGTCTGTCTGCATCGAAGGTGCACGCCGGGCTTTCGCTCGCGTGAAGGTGCAATGGGCCAAGCTAGACGCCGTGAAGATGATCAAGGAGGGACCGCCGCAGGGCAAGGAGCATCGCACCCCCGAAATTTATTATGAGGGTGTCCTGAAGGGTGCCCGTCTTGTAGCGAACGAATGTTCAAAGGATGTAATATTTGAGTAAACTTGCTCGTGTGATCCTGTATGATGAAAACTTGTTTCATATGCTCTATGCAACGCTTGTTTGAATTTAAATATTACCTTCTGTTTGGCTGTTTATCCAATCTGAGAGATGGCTAGTCCTCGGCTTCTGCCCCCATGCCGCGAGTGCTGGGGTGTTCGGGATAAACCTGAGCACTTTTGTTCCCATTGTTGGGTCCTTCGAGGGAGGTGCTCAGCACAGCGAACAAGGCAACCGGACTAATAATGCTTTATCACTCTCACTTAGCCATAGAATTCTATAATTTTAAATTTCGGCAAAGCCCCTGGTATTCGGAAGGCCGAATTCGGGGCGCGATACACGCCTTTAAGCCGGATAGGACCGGCTCCTCGCTCTAAGCGGCATAAGTCTTTAGGGACTCGAAACCTCGCCGAACAGTGACCAGTCTCTCGCTTTATCATGACAGTCAGTTTTAGCTTTCTCTACTGAGGTGCTTAGCCCAGCAGAACCGGGGCACAATCGCAGTAGTTCTCCTGGCGCTACCTTAGCCGATAGAGCGGAACGTAAGGTAACAAAACATAGGAGCCGGGCAAACCCAACATTTGACCAAAGACATGATACGGAGCTGATGCATATAATGCTATAAGTTCGGGGTGCCGCACTTGTGAAAGTGTTCGGACTTCTCACACCATATTGTGGGGTACTTAAGCCCCTGGTGTGTTGGCCGTACCAAAGTGTACGGTTGCAAGGCGTCATTAATGAACACATATATATAACAATAATGCCATAATAGTCGTAATGGTATGCGTTGTTTATTCAAAGAGGTGCGTTAAAGCAGAATGATACAGATAGTGCGATAAGCAAAAAGTAGGACTATGTCCCTTCCAAGGGCAAGCTGAGGATTAGTATTAAAGCAAATATTTCACTTGTTATCGTAATCCACCTGGGAGTTCCGTGGTGTGGCGTAGCTTTCTGCCTCTCTTGGTTGCTGCATCATGTGTTCGGCAATCATGCTGCCGGACAAGGTTTCCAGAGATTAAAGTCCTGAAAGAGAAAAATAACAAAGCGGGAAGCCCCTAGTGCGGTATAGGCCGCGTCTTGGAGCGTGCCGTAGTTGTGCCCCCTCCCCACCCGTGCCCATGGTATTTTTAATGCGTAATTATGTACACGTGGCACGAATTTCGCCATTTGGCTTGGGCTGGGGTGGGGGCCGCATTGCTACGTGATCTCAGACCGTGCCGGGTGGTCTAGTTGCCGATTACTCCGAGCGCGTTTGAAGGTGTCCGGGTCTTGAAACGCCGAACTGGTGGATTGCCTTGAGAGGCTGCTTTGCGCTTCTTCTGCGAGGGCCGCAGTGTGCTCCTCCGTGCGGAGAGAGCGCTCTGTGTTTCCGTTAACTGTGATGACCCCCCGGGGTCCTGGCATCTTGAGCTTGAGGTATGCATAATGCGGTATCGCATTGAATCTCGCAAATGCGGTTCGCTCGAGCAGTGCATGATAGCCACTGCGGAACGAGACTATATCGAAGATTAATACTTCGCTTCAGAAGTTATCCGGGGATCCGAAGACCACTTCCAGTGTAATTGAGCATGTGCAATGGGCCTCTATGCCTGGAATGACGCCTTTAAAGGTCGTTTTTGTGGGTTTGATCCTTCAGGGGTCTATATCCATTTTGCGCATTGTGTCCTGGTAAAGCAGGTTCAGGCTGCTGCCGCCATCCATAAGGACTCGAGTGAGGTGAAATCCGTCAATGATTGGGTCTAAGACCAGTGCGGCGAATCCGCCGTGACAGATACTAGTGGGGTGGTCCCTGCGATCGAAGGTGATCGGGAAGGAGGACCATGGGTTGAACTTTGGGGCGACTGGCTCCAACGCATATACGTCCCTGAGCGCACGCTTCGGCTCCCTCTTGGGGATGTGGGTTGTGTATATCATGTTCACCGTCCGCACTTGTGGGGGGAACCTCTTCTATCCTCCGATGTTCGGCTACCAGGGCTCCTCTTCGTCATCGCTGTGTGACCCCTTACCTTTATCTTCGGCAATTAACTTGCCGGCCTGCTTGAACACCCATCATTCCCTATTGGTGTGGTTGGCTGGCTTATCAGGAGTACCGTGTATTTGACACGAGCGATCAAGTATGTGGTCCAAACTAGACGGGCCCAGAGTGCTTCTTTTAAATGGCTTTTTTTTGCTGACCGAGTTTAGAGCCTTTGAATCCGGCATTGACTGCCGTATCCTCAGTATTATCGCTGTTAATGGGTGCTTATGTTTGTTGCGACGTGACCTGCTATTGTCGTCCTTGGTATCCGAAGTACCATGGTTTTTTGATATGTTGTTACTGCGAGCCAGCCAGCTGTCTTCTCCCGCACAAAAGCGGGTCATGAGTGTCGTGAGGGCTGCCATAGATTTCGGCTTTTCCTGTCCAAGGTGCCGGGAAAGCCACTCATCGCGGATGTTATGCTTGAAGGCTGCTAGGGCCTCTACATCCGGACAGTCGATGATTCGATTTTTCTTTGTTAGGAACCATGTCCAGAATTGCCTAGCCGATTCTTTTGGCTGCTGAATTATGTGGCTCAAGTCATCGGCGTCTGGTGGTCGCACATAAGTGCCTTGAAAGTTGTCGAGGAATGCGGCTTCCAGATCTTCCCAACAGCTAATGGACTCTGCCGGCAAGCTGTTAAGCCAATGCCGCGCTAGTCCTTTGAGCTTTAGTGGGAGGTATTTGATAGCGTGTAAGTCATCACCGCGGGCCATGTGGATGTGGAGGAGGAAATCCTCGATCCATACCGCAGGATCTATTGTGCCGTCGTATGATCGAATATTTATGGGTTTTAAACCCTCTGGTATTTGATGATCCATTACTTCATCTGTGAAGCATAGGGGGTGTGCGGCGCCTCTGTATTGGGCGACGCAGCTCGAATGGGTCTTGCCCGCTGTGTTCAGCCCGACCGGATTGACTTTCACTATATCCGGCCTGACGTTTATCGTCTCGCATAGTGGCGCGCCCTCGTGATCCGTAGATCGATCTTGCATGTTTTGCTTTGTCCTCCAATACGTCTCGCAGGTCTGGCGTATTTCCCCATGCCTTTTTATTTGAATGGCGTCGGGGTGCAGGCTGTGTTTTTGGCTGGAATGCCTCTCTATTGCGGCCACGAGGTGGCCGATCAGCCGCGTCATACGCTTCTTCCTCCAGTCGGGGTAGCAACTTGCATTTTGGTAAATCTTGGAGGGGCGCTCGGGTTTATATTCGTCGACCGCGAGGACTTCAGTCCGTCTGTCAGCTAGCAGATCTTGTTCAGCTTGAAGCTGTTGCTGCTTTTTCTTAAGGCTATTCGCCGTGGCTATAAGCCGGCGCTTGAAGCGCTCTTGTTCGACGGGATCCTCTGGCATGGTGAATTCATCATCGACGAGGCTTGCCTCGTCTTCGGAGGGGGCATGTAATTATCATCCTGCGCTTCTCCATCTGCCGCTCTCTCAGGAGGGCTGGCTCCTCCATCCTCCTGCTCTAAATCTTGCTGGAGGGGATTGTTGTTATCTCCAGCACTATCCAGAGTGTTATTATCTC
Organism: Triticum urartu; assembly: GCF_003073215.2. NCBI lineage: Eukaryota > Viridiplantae > Streptophyta > Magnoliopsida > Poales > Poaceae > Triticum > Triticum urartu. Next base: position 170,554,900 of record NC_053023.1, read on the forward strand.
CTGTGCCGGTATCACCACTTTTGCTTTGGCGGGTGTCGGTGTCAAAACCCGCGGATCTCGGGTAGGGGGTCCCGAACTGTGCGTCTAGGCCGGATGGTAACAGGAGGCAGGGGAAACAATGTTTTACCCAGGTTCGGGCCCTCTTGATGGAGGTAAAACCCTACGTCCTGCTTGATTGATATTGATGATATGGGTAGTACAAGAGTAGATCTACCACAAGATCAGAGAGGCTAAACCCTAGAAGCTAGCCTATGGTATGATTGTTGTTCGTCCTATGGACTAAAAACCCTCCGGTTTATATAGACATCGGAGAGGTCTAGGGTTACACAGAGTCGGTTACAATGGTAGGAGATCTACATATCCGTATCGCCAAGCTTGCCTTCCACGCCAAGGAAAGTCCCTTCCGGACACTGGACGAAGTCTTCAATCTTGTATCTTCATAGTCCAGGAGTCCGGCCAAAGGTATAGTCCGGCCATCCGGACACCCCCTAATCCAGGACTCCCTTAGTAGCCCCTGAACCAGGCTTCAATGACAATGAGTCCGGCGCGCAGATTGTCTTCGGCATTGCAAGGCGGGTTCCTCCTCCAAGTACTTCATAGAAGATTTTGAACACAAAGGTAGTGTCCGGCTCTGCAAAATAAGTTTCCACATATTTCCATAGAGAGAATAATATTTACACAAATCTAATCTGCTGACATATTCCGTAGCGTGTCATCACACTACGACCAAGTCTTTATTTGAATCGTTTTACTGTCCCACCTCAGCGCGTTTAGCGAGGCGATTTCCTTGGCACGTCTTGTTAAAGCAGGGATCGTGTCCCCTTATCCCGGGATTCTCATCAATACGGGTGTGGGTAACCCAATGGTACCCGTTGGTATGTCTTCTCGATCAAAGGCGAGTCCCAAACGGTCACGGGGAGGGCCCTTGGTATTCAACCTCTTATAAAGAGACCAAGGCCTTACTCCTTTCTTCCAATCTCAAACGAGTTCGCCATTCGCCTCGAGTTCCAACACCCAAGGCTCCAGATTTCAGGCGCTTCGGACCTTCGACAATGTCCGGTTCCGACCTTCGAGGCCGATGGATGCCCTCCTCCGTCACGGAGGAGGACGTGCTGAAGTTGAGAGAGGCCAGGTTCTTGACCGATGAAATCTGGCATAGGCTGCCTGCTCAAGGGCGGGTCATTCCTACTCCCAAGCCTGGTGAGAGTGTGGTGTTCATGTCTCACTTCCTTCGGGGGCTAGGCTTCCCGACGGATCCCTTCGTGAGGGGGCTCATGTATTATTATGGGCTGGAATTTCACGACTTAGCCCCGGAGTCCATCCTCCATATTTCCTCATTCATCGTCGTGTGTGAAGCCTTCCTCCGTATCACTCCTCACTTCGGACTATAGCTCAAGACCTTCAAAGTAGAGCCGAAGACGATCGAGGGACGGCACGCGGAGTGCGGAGGTGCTTTTATAAGCAAGAATGCTGGTGCTCCATGGCCCGAGGGCTCTTTTCAAGAGGAGTCCAGCTTATGGCAACGAGAGTGGTTTTATATTACCGCTCCTAGGGCCCCCAAGTGGGTGGCGCCACCTGCCTTTCGCCCGGGTCCCCCACCACAGCTAGCGTCATGGGTTAATAAAGGACTAGACTGGGGGCCGTCCAAGGACGTGCCCTTGTTGCAGGGCCGTATCGAGATCTCCTAGAAAGAGATATCAGTCTGGTCACGGCGACACATGTTATGATGTTTCGCCGAGTTTTTCCCTGCAAACGTCGCCCCCTCTTCCTGTGGGAGTTCAATCTGGAGGGACCATGAGCTCTCCAACATTTTATGGGCGCGACGCCCGTGGAGATGTACAAATTGTTCTTCGAATCACAAGCAATGTGTCCGGACTTCACCGAGGACGCAGGTCTGAGCTGCAACCGCCCGGATACTCAAGTAAGTAGCCCCGTGCCCGGACTCGCAATCTGCATATTTATCATAAAATTGCCCTTAAAGAGTTTTCCTTTAAACAGGAGTGGATAGCGAAAGCAAAGCTAATCAGGTGTCCGCCCCCTCCCCGAGACCACGCCGGGTCCCGTGCTCGCCAGGATGTTGGAGGTTGTGCCTTCGGAGGAAAGCGAGGGAGGGGACAAGGAAGCTACGACCTCCTCGAAGGAGGCTGTTTGGAAGGGAGGAATCGAAAATTCCTCTCCTCAAGGGAAGAAGAGGACCGCCTTTGAAGACCCGGAGACCATGGCCTCAAAGCGGGGGAAGAAATCTTCGCCAGAGGATCCTGTGCTGGGGGATGCTTCGGCCGAATTATGCCCTTAAGGGGATCAGCCCTCCACCGAGCCGTAAGTAGAGAGAAGTTTTTCTTTTTAAGAGATGAGAGAAATCCCCTTGCTTTATATCTGAGAAAAGTAATCGGAAATTTACCTTGTAGCTCGGACCTTAGCCCTTCTCAGTAGAGCTCGTCTTTGGGAGATCTTCTTCCGGAAATGATGGAGAGCGGAACGCCTCCCCCTGCCGTATCGCCTTCCGAGGCGGGCGACCCTGAGGTATCGTCGCGGAGGGTTTCTTCGAATCTGGTAGGGCCGAAAGGTAGTCATGTGGCCCCCAAAGCTCTCCACGCCCGGCCTTCGAAAAGGGCCATCGGACGAATCTGGCACCGTCTGGTGCACGGTCGGAGGAGCTGAAGGATCTGCTAGGGCGAGCATCTATCTCAGAGGAGCACCGTGCATTGATGGGTACAGTGATTGAGAGGATTTCATCCGCGGAGAGCGGATTGCACGCGGCTGTCAGGAGTTTATTGACGGGCTTTGAGGTACGTGAGATAATGTACCCTTTTTGGACAGTTGCGCATAAATAAGATGCGCCCTGTGTAGATAGTAGCCCCTGAGACTCTGTGCGTTGTCAAAAGTGACGGTGCGCAGAGGATCATAATCCCAGGTCTAACATGCCGCCTTTATACGTAGGTGGCGAAGTGTCCGGTGGCCAGCCGGACTGATGAATTTGTCGAGCTAAAGCGGCAACTTGACATGGCAGATGCCGACATCGCGCTTGTCAACAAGCGGCTTGATGAGGCACAAGGTATGTAATTCCTCCAACGGCACCTGGTAAGAGGAGCTTTATTCCAGTATCTTACAATGTGCGTGCTTGATGCAGATGGTGCCGCTGCCATGGAGAATCTTCGGGCGGAACTTGCCTGAGCCAAGGAGCAAGCCAGGAAAAGTGATGCGGCTGCCGTAAAGGCAATTGAAGAGCTGAAAGCCGAACAGGCTGCTCATGGCCGAGATGGCCATGAAGCTGAAGAACGCTGCTGACCGTTGCAAGCTTCTTGAAAAAGAAGATCGGGCGGAATAGACGGACCTGAAGAAGGCCGTTGCCGATGCCAAGGATGCTCGCTGTGTGATGAGAGCTATGAAGGAGGAGCTGCGTCAGGCCGGAGAGATCGCGGCTGGAAAGCCCTTTATGCTGCGGAGGAAGTTCTGTGATCCTAAACATGATCCGTTAGACCAGATGTGGAGTACGGCGGACACCTATCTGGATTTAGCAGCGAGTGCCGCAGATGCGGCCGAACACTTCCGAGATTAAGAAGATCGCGAAGTGGAAAAGCTCGTCTGGTCGCAGTTCCACAATCCAGAGCGTCCACTGTCATTGGCCGATCGTTTGGCCGAGTGGGCCGAGCTAAATAGGTTGTCCGGACTCGCCATGAAGTATGTCATGAGTCATCTATGGCCAGAGAGGCCAGAGCCGAAAAGTTATTTCAACTTGGTGCAGCAGTTCCTTGGTGCGGCGCCGCATATCAATGCGATGAAGAGGTCAGCGTGCATAGAGGGTGCGCGGATGGCTCTTGCCCATGTCAAGACATATTGGGCGGAAATGGAAGCCACCGCTATTGCATCCCCAGACTCGGATGGAAGCCGAGTACCTGCCGAGCACTATTTTCAGGAAGTTCTGCAAGGCGCTCGTTTAATAGAGATGCAGTGCTCGAAGGATACTATATTCGAATAGCATATATTATTTGTAAAACAATATTTTGATAAATTGTAGAAGCTTTGTATACTTGTGCCTGCAAGTATTATGATACCTCATGTGCGGCCATTTAACATATATGTATATATAATCTGAAAGATGGCAGTCGTCGGCTTCAGCCCCCACGCCCATAATGCGAGGGTGTTCACAGAAGGCGCATTTTCACACTTGATCCAACGTCTTGGTCCTACAAAGGAGGTGATAGCGCAGCGAACTAGGCAATCAGACTATGATGATTTATCACTTTCACTTAGCCATAGGAGTTTGACAGTGAGGCTACTTATATAGCCCCTGGTGGCGCCTACGCTCTCCCGAACTCGGGGCGCGTATGTGCCTGGCCGGGAAATGGCCCTTCGTTAATGCGGAGGAATCCGAAAGATTTCGATAAGTCATCGAGTGGTTGACCAGTCTCACGCTATATCATGACAGTCAATTTTTGGCTTTCTCTACTGAGGTGCTCGCCTGGCCAAACCGGGGCACAATCGCAGTAGTTCTCCTGGTGCCGCCTTAGCCGATAGAGCGGAACGTAAGGCAGCAAAACGCAGGAGCCGGGCAAACCCAACATTTGACCAAAGACATGATTCGGAGCTGATGCATATAAGGCCAAACTCGTGACGCCGAACACTCCCTAAGGTATTCGGTCTTTATGAGGGCGGGCGGGATAACGCCCTTAGTAATAAGCCCCTAGTGTCCAGGTACGCGCAAAATTCTGACGTGGCCACATGCCAAAACGCCAGCCTCCTCCTTGGTTATATCAAGAAACCAGGGGATGTGTATCAATAAGAGACAGTAAAAAAGGTTTACGCAGGGTCTTAATCTAAAAAGAATCCTTGGAACGGGTCCCTGCTGCACGTCTGCGCCTGTGTCTCTGTTGTGCCGTATCCTGGACGGGCGTAGCACGGTGTTCATCTGTAAAAGAGAGGAACTTATTTAAAGAAAGATCATGCCGAACATAAGTTATACTAAATAAGCTTTATTGTCTCTTGTTTTATATGCGCGGAGCCCCTAGTACAGGGGTATACGGCTATTAAGCCTTTATCAATTGTATGTTTATGCCGGACTCGTCTAGCCATGTCTTGACGACCTGTTTAGATGCTTTGGCTGGTGAAGCCACTTTATTGTGGGGCTGTCAAGGCAGCCACACTATTTTCCGCGCGGGGGGAACACTCAATGTTTTCCCTTTAATGAAATGATGCCTCGTGGACCGAGCATCTTAAGCGTAAGAGATGCATAATGCGGTATTGCGTTAAAGCGGGCGAAAGCTTCGCGTCCTAGCAGTGCTTGATAGCTACTTGAGAATGAGGCGATGTGGAAAGTTAGCTGTTCGTGACAGAAGTTATCGGGGGAGCCGAACATAACTTCTAGCCGGAGAGAACCCATACAGCAGGCATCCGGGCCTGGCGTTACCCCTTGAAAGGAGGTTTTGCTATGGTGAATTTTTGTTGGGTCTATCCCCATGTTGCGGATTGTGTCCTGGTATAACAGGTTTAGACCACTGCCGCCATCCATCAGGACATTTGTAAAGTGGAGTCCGCCGATTATTGGATCTAATACCAAGGCAGTCCAGCCTGCGTTCCGGATACTTCTAGAGTAATCCTGATGGTCGAAGGTGATTGGTTTTAACAACCATTGGCGAGACTCCTTTGGGATAGGCCGTATGGCGCGTATCTCTGGTGGCGCCGTTCTGTTCGTCACGTGAAGTAAGTTTACTGTTTTAACTTCTTGTGGGAAATCCTTTTGTTTCCTGGTGCTCTGCTTGTGGGGTTCATCGTCGTCCTCACTTGGTGTGTCAAGCCCCTTGTGTTCGGCGTTGAGCTTGCCGACTTGCTTGAAAACCCAACAATCTCTGTGGATATGGTTCGCAGGCTTCCCGGGAGTACTGTGTATTTGACATATCTTGTCCAAGATTTTGTTTAAGTTGGATAGCTCGTCCCTGTTATCCTTGAGGGGCGGCTTTCTCTGATTCTGCCGCGAGCTTTTGAATCCGGCGTTGACCGCCGTGCTCTTTGGGCTGTTTTCCTTATTCCAGCGCTGGTCCTTGCTGTGTCGGGGTTTTCCGTTTCCATCCCTAACTTCGGATGTACTTGGGTTGCTGGTGCTACATCTTGCCAACCAGCTGTCCTCTCCTGCGCAAAAGCGGGTCATGAGGCTTGTTAATGTGACCGTTGTTCTTGTCTTTTCTTGGCCGAGGTGTCTGGCGAGCCATTCGTCTCGAACGTTATGCTTAAAAGCTGCTAGGGCTTCGGCGTCCGGACAGTCGACTATCTAATTCTTTTTAGTAAGAAATTTGTTCCAGAATTTTCGGGCTGACTCTACGGGCTGTTGAGTTATGTGACTGAGATCGTCTGCATCCGGAGGGCGGACATAGTCCCTTGAAAATTTTCCCGGAAAGCATCCTCAAGCTCTTCCCAACTTCCAATGTTGTTTTCGGGGAGGCTTTTGAGCCAATGCCGGGCTGGCCCTTTAAGCTTGAGGGGTAAGTATTTTATGGCATGGAGGTCATCTCCTCTTGCCATGTGTATGTGGAGGATATAATCCTCGATCCAGACCCCAGGGTCTGTTGTTCCGTCGTACGCCTCTATGTTTACGGGCTTGAATCCCGCTGGAAATTCATGGTCCAGCACCTCATCGGTGAAACATAGGGGGTGTGCGGCACCCCTGTATTTGGGTGTGCCGTGATGTTCGGATATTTGTTTTGTTGCATTGCTTACTAGAGCTTGCTTTCTTGGCCCGTAGATAGATCTGGCTGGGTCGTCTTTTTGATGCGGATCCTTTGGTGGATCGCGTGCCGGCTTGTGTGCGGCGCCGCTTGCCGCTCCATGCTGGCCATGTGGTCGTCTATCCATCCGGATGGCTTTCCTATTTTTTGACTGCGGGGGCTCTAAGGCCTCCTCGTCAAATTCATGCAGTAGCTTTCGCTTTGGATAGCTTTTTGTGCGGCGACTGCCGCCATATTTGTCTGCGGTGTTGCGTACTTTGCTCCATCTGACTCTGAGTGCATCTTCCGCAGTTTTGAGCTTCCGCTTCTGCTTTTTCAGGCTATGCGCAGTGGCGACGAGCCTTTTGTGGAGGTTCTTCTGCTCCATGAGTTTATCCGGCGTAAGGTCGTCCGGACTGTTGTTTTTGCCGGGGACGGGGTGTTCGGTTTGTTTATCCAAGTTACCCTGTTCGGAAGCTTGCTCGAAGGCATGTTCGTCGTCCGTCGGCTCGTCCTGCTCTATGGCTGGGTCTGTATGGCTGTTGTCTCTGTCGAGGCGGGGCTTGGAGCGGCGCTTACGTCACCGCTTTAATTGCTTTTCGAGTGAACGATCCCTCGTTGCATCCCTGTGTTCCTCATTGTCGCTTCCTTTGGGTGTGTCCACCATGTATACATCATGAGATGAGGTGGCTGTCCAGTGCCTTATAGGCGTTGGTTCATGTTCGTCTCCTACATCGTCGTCCATACCGTCGATGTCTTCGGAGTCGAAGTCGAGCACGTCGTTTAAAGTATCGACAGTGGCTACGAAGTGGGTGGTGGGTGGGCATCGAATTTCTTCATCGTCCACATCCCGATCCTGTCGGTCATAGTCCGGCTAGGGCTCTCCTGATAAAGAGAGAGACTTTAGTGAATTCAGAATATCGCCGAAGGGCGAGTGCTGAAAGATGTCCGCGGCGGTGAACTCCATGATCGGCGCCCAATCGGGTTCGATTGGTAGGGGCGCGGAGGGCTCGGAGTCAGGAGAGGAGTCCGGCTCCTTGGAGTCATGGGCTTCGCAGAGAGTAGGGCTAGTGTTCGGCTCGATCGCCGTAGAGATTGCAGCCCCCGAGGCGGTGCCTAACCACCCATCCTCGATTGGTGTGATCGGCTCTGAGCTAGGGGTCGGAGCGGACACAGGTGCGGCCTCCAGGGCACTGTTCGGAGGCAGAGCTGGATCATGCCCATCGTGACAGTGCGGACGCTCGGCTGTGGCTCGAATCCGTCGAAGATCAAGTCTCCGCGGATGTCGGCCGTGTAGTTCAAACTTCCAAATCTGACCTGATGGCCAGGGGCGTAGCTTTCGATCTGCTCTAGATGACCAAGCGAATTGGCCCGCAGTGCAAAGCCGCCGAATACGAAGATCTGCCCGGGGAGAAAAGTCTCACCCTGGATCGCATCGCTGTTGATGATTGGAGAAGCCATCGGGCCTAAAAGTGATGACACAGAGGAACTCTCAATGAAAGCACCAATGTCGGTGTCAAAACCGGCGGATCTCGAGTAGGGGGTCCCGAACTGTGCGTCTAGGCTGGATGGTAACAGGAGGCAGGGGACACGATGTTTTACCCAGGTTCGGGCCCTCTTGATGGAGGTAAAACCCTACGTCCTGCTTGATTGATATTGATGATATGGGTAGTACAAGAGTAGATCTACCACGAGATCAGAGAGGCTAAACCCTAGAAGGTAGCCTATGGTATGATTGTTGTTTGTCCTATGGACTAAAAACCCTTCGGTTTATATAGACACTGGAGAGGGCTAGGGTTACACAGAGTTGGTTACAATGGTAGGAGATCTACATATCCGTATCGCCAAGCTTGCCTTCCACGCCAAGGAAAGTCCCTTCCGGACACAGGACGAAGTCTTCAATCTTGTATCTTCATAGTCCAGGAGTCCGGTCGAAGGTATAGTCCGGCCATCCGGACACCCCCAAATCCAGGACTCCCTCAGCGGGACTTAGAGTGGCGCCGCTGACGTCGGCGCTTGGGTTGCTTCTTGGAGGGGTCATCTGCCGCTGTCTCGTCGCCATTGCCTTCTTTGGGTGTGTCCACCGTGTATATATCGTATGATGAGGTGGCTGTCCAGTGCCCTGTGGGCAGTGGTTCATCTTCGTCTCCCGCATTGTCGTCTATACCATCGATGTCTTCGGAGTCAAAGTTGAGCATTTCGGTTAAGTCATCGACAGTGGCTACTAAGTGGGTGGTGGGCGGGTGTCACAGCCCTAGATCAGCCCTTGTTAGATTTTGCTTGTTCTTGCATCATGTTTAAATTCTATTGAATTTGAATTGGGGATTGATTCAACCCCTAGCACCAAAAAGAACTCAACTAGGTTCAACTTAAAAACATTTTCAATGCACCCAAAGTGCATCATATCGTGCATTGCATTGATTGTGTTCTTCCTTGTTTGCCGGTATTTGTCCCCTCTCGGTAGACGACGTTCCGATGGTGAGATCGATGACACCGATGAAGAACTATATAATCTTCAGAAGTGCCAGGCAAGCAAAACCCCCTTGTTCATTCCGATACAATCCCACTCTCTCTCGCTCCTGCTCTCTTTTACTGCATTAGGACAACAACGATTCAACTATTACATGTTGTGGTAGCTGAACCCCTTTCCTCTGCATGACCTGTCATTGCCACAGTAAATAGATGAAACCCACTAGCATGAGTAGGAGTTGTTTGAGCCCTAATGTGCCTACTCATTCATGCTTGTTTGTCATGCCTGCTACTGCTTAGAGTTGAGTCAGGTCTGATTCATCGGGGATGAATTGGAATGGTGATGAACATGTCCTACTGTGTGTGAGCTAAGTGTGTGAACACGATTTGGTAAAGGTAGCGGTGAGAGGCCATGTAGGAGTACATGGTGGGTTGTCTCATTGCAGCCGTCCTCAGGAACTGAGTTCTGTGTTTGTGATATATGAACAGTTACTACCACACATTGGGCTTCGGGCGCTCCAAACTCTCTCGACTTATTAATCAACTTGATCTCTGTGCAGGAGTTGCAACTAGTTTCTCGTGTTTGTAGGTAGTGTTAGTAGTCTACCAAGTGGCACCCGGTACAGGTGGGCTTGGGACAGACTAGGCACAGTGGCACGGTGTACCAAGTGGCACCCGAATGGTGGGCTTGGGAACCCTGCTCACATCGTTTGGGGCCGTGAGTGACACCCCGGCCGGATCTCCTTGCAGATGGAACCCGAATAGGTGATAAACCTGGACTAGAGACTTGTTGGTTAGTCAGGTTGTGGCCGACTCCCTCACCAGGCTTCCGCTTGAAGGTTGCCGATATACACGACGTGTACATGGTGGTAAGTGGCGAGAGCATGTGTGAAGAAGTACACCCCTGCAGGGTTATCATTATCTATTCGAATAGCCAGATTCCTCGGATATGGAAACTTGGACCCCTTGCATAGTTCATGGACAAGTGAAAGTGGATACTCTAAAATGCGCAAGATAAGTGTGAGTGCTATGGATGGCGATGTCGCAGGGAGACGGGAGCGGATCCATAGTGGTGTATTGGTATGGTGAATTTGTGGACTCATGTGCGCCACCTCAAAAGAGTTACTTGCAGTCGTAGTTCAGGTTAGCCATTGAGTCAAAGCTGGCTTGATGCAGTTAAACTCCACCACCCCCTTTGTTGATACCGATGCATACGTAGTTATTTCTGATGTAAGTCTTGCTGGGTACATTTGTACTCACGTTTGCTTAATTTATGTTTTGCAGAGAGACTTCAGTCTCGCTAGTAGTTCCACGTGGACTTCGACGTTTAGCTTGTTACCTCAGCTACGATCTTGTACCCTTGGGAGGGTCTCGTAGATAGTCAGGCTTCTCAGCCTTTTTCATTTGTAGATGTCTGTACTCAGACATGTTAAGCTTCCGCATGTACTTGTTGCTTGAATGCTCTGTATGTTGGGTCATGAGACCCATGTTTGTAATATCTCGCTCCTCGGAGCCTAATGATTAAATACTCTGAGTCGTAGAGTCTTGTTGTGATGCCATGTTGTATTGCACATATAGAGCATATTGTGTGTATGATTTAAATGCTTGGTATGTGTGGGATCCGACAACCTAGTTGTTTATCCTTGGTAGCCTCTCTTATGGGGAAATGTAGTCTTGTGCTTCCATGAGCCATAGTAGTCTGCTACAGCCCAGTTCACCGGAGTCCTGCTAGCCCAACACTACTGCTCCGGGACACTTGACTGGCCGGCATGTGATTCACTTCGTTCCTGTGTCTGTCCCTTCGGGGAAATGTCACGCGGTGACATCCGCAGTCCTGTCTAGCCTGCTACAACCCGGTTCACCGGAGTCCTGTTAGCCCAGTGCTACAGCCCGGATTCACACGCTGCTGACCGACATGCTCGATGTTGCTTCATGTATACCTGTCCCCGTAAGTTAGTGCCACTTTGGGTTCATGACTAGTCATGTCGGCCCAGGTTCTCTGTCATATGGATGCTAGCGACACTATCATATACGTGAGCCAAAAGGCGCAAACGGTCCCGGGCCATGGTAAGGCGACACCCATGGGAATACCGTGCGTGAGGCCGCAAAGTGATATGAGGTGTTGCAGGCTATATCGGTGTGACTTAGAATTGGGGTCCTGACAGCGGGCCGTGAATTTCTTCGTCGTCCGCATCCCAATCCTGCCGGACATAGTTCGGCCAGGATCCTCCTGACAAGGAGAGAGACCTTAACGAGTTATGTATGTCGCCAAAGGGCGAGTGCTAAAAAATATCCGCAGAGGTAAACTCCATGATCGGAGCCCAATCGGATTCGCTAGGAACGGGCGCAGGCGGTTCGGAGTCCGTGGCCGGAGAGAGATCCGGCAGTTTGTCAACACGGCTCTTGTGCAGAGTAAGGTTGATGTTCGGCTCGGTCGCCGATGAGGGTAAGGCCTCCATGGCGGGGTCCATCCACCCGTCCATGGATGGTGCAACTGGCTCCGAATTGAGGGTCGGAGCGGCTGCCGGTGCGATCTCCTGAACACTATCGGATGGTAGAGCTAAATCGTACACATCATGACCACGTGACGCACAAGGCAGAGGCTCGAATCCGTCGAAGATCAAGTCTCCGCGGATATCGGCCGTGTAGCTTAAGCTTCCAAACCTGACCTGATGGCCAGGGGCGTAGCTTTCAATCTGCTCCAGATGGCCAAGCGAATTGGCCCGCAATGCAAAGCCGCCGAATACAAAAATCTATCCGGGGAGAAAAGTCTCACCCTGGACTGCATCGCTAACAATGATAGAAGGAGCCATCAAGCCTAACGGCGACGACACAGAGGAACTCTCAATGAAAGCACCTATTTCGGTGTCAAAACCGGCGGATCTCGGGTAGGGGGTCCTGAACTGTGCGTCTAGGTGGATGGTAACAAGAGGCAGGGGACACGAAGTTTTACCCAGGTTTGGGCCCTCTTGATGGAGATAAAACCCTACGTCCTACTTGATTAATATTGATGATATGAGTAGTACAAGAGTAGATCTACCATGAGATCAGAGAGGCTAAACCCTAGAAGCTAGCCTATGGTATGATTGTATGTTGTCCTACGGACTAAAACCCTCCGGTTTATATAGACACCGGAGAGGGCTAGGGTTACACAAGGTCGGTTACAAAAGAGGAGATATACATATCCATACTGCCTAGCTTGCCTTCCACGCCAAGTAGAGTCCCATCCGGACACGAGACGAAGTCTTTAATCTTGTATCTTCATAGTCCAATAGTCTGGCCAAAGGATATAGTCCGGCTGTCCGGAGACCCCCTAATCCAGGACTCCCTTAGGAGGGCTTCTACATAAAGACCATTGCCTCTCCGATGAAGCGTGAGTAGTTTACCACAGACCTTTGGGTCCATAGTTATTAGCTAGATGGCTTCTTCTCTCTCCTTGATTCTCAATACAAAGTTCTCCTCGATGTTCTTGGAGATCGATTCGATGTAATACTCTTTTGCGGTGTGTTTGCCGAGATCCGATGAATTGTGTGTTTATGAACAAGATTTTCTATGAATATTATTTGGTTCTTCTCTGAATTCTTATATGCATGATTTGATATCTTTGCAAGTCTCTTTGAATTATCGGTTTAGTTTGGCCTACTAGATTGATCTTTCTTGCAATGGGAGAAGTGCTTAGCTTTGGGTTCAATCTTGCGGTGTCCTTTCCCAGTGACAGTAGGGGCAGCAAGGCACGTATTGTATTGTTGCCATCAAGGATAAAAAGATGGGGTTTATATCATATTGCTTGAGTTTATCCCTCTACATCATGTCATCTTGCTTAATGCGTTACTCTGTTCTTATGAACTTAATACTCTAGATGCAAGCTGGATAGCGGTCGATGTGTGGAGTAATAGTAGTAGATGTAGAACCGTTTCGATCTAGTTGACACAGACGTGATGCCTATATTCATGATTATTGCCTTAGATATCTTCATAACTATGTGCTTTTCTATCAATTGCTCGGCAGTAATTTGTTCACCCACCGTAATACATGCTATCTTGAGAGAAGCCACTAGTGAAACCTATGGCCCCCGGCTCTCTTTCTTATTATATTGCATCTCTTTTATTTACATCGCATCTTGTTTGCTATTTTGCAATCTTTACTTTCCAATCTATACAACAAAAATACCAAAATAATATTTACTTTACTATCTTTAATAGATCTCACTTTTGCAAGTGACCGTGAAGGGATTGACAACCCCTTTATCGCATTGGTTGCAAGGTTCTTGATTGTTTGTGCAGGTACTAGGTGACTTGTGCGTTGTCTCCTACTGGATTGATACCTTGGTTCTCAAAATTGAGGGAAATACTTACGCTACTTTGATGCATCACCCTTTCCTCTTCAAGGGAAAACCAACGCATGCTCAAGAGGTAGCACTAGACACTTTGAAATATGCTTATCTTGATGATAAGAAGATATATCATGTTATTATTAGTGATAACCTTTCAAAACATGAAGAAGAAGGATTATTGAAAGTTCTATGGAAGCACGAAGCTGCTATTGGATATACTCTTGATGATTTAAAGGGCATTAGTCCCACTCTATGTCAGCACAAGATTAATATGGAACCCGATGCTAGACCCGTTATTGATCACCAACGTCGGTTAAATTCGAAGATGAAAGAAGTGGTAAGAATGAAAATATTAAAACTTCTGGAAGCAGGTATAATCTATCCTATAGCTGATAGTAGATGGGTAAGTCATGTTCATTGTGTCCCTAAGAAAGGAGGTATTATTGTTGTTCCTAATGATAAGAATGTACTTATTCCACATCAAATTGTTACAGGCTATAGAATGGTAATTGATTTTCGAAAATTAAATAAAGCAACTAGAAAAGATCATTACCCTCTTCCTTTTATTGATCAAATGCTAGGAAGATTATCTAAGCGCACACATTTTTTGCTTCCTTGATGGATATTGTGGTTTTTCACAAATACCTGTTTCTCAACCTGATCAAGAAAAGACCACTTTCACTTGTCCCTTTGAAACTTATGCTTATAGACGTATGCCTTTTGGTTTATGCAATGCACCCGCTACCTTTGATAGATGTATGACTGCTATATTCTCTAACTTCTGTGAAAAGATTGTTGAGGTTTTCATGGATGACTTCTCTGTTTGTGGGAAGTCTTTTGATTATTGTTTAAGCATGACTGACTTTTGCAGAGATGTGGGCAAACAAATCTTGTCTTGAGTTGGGAGAAGTGCCACTTTATGGTTAATGAAGGTATTGTTTTGGGTCATAAAATTTCTGAAAGAGGTATTGAAGTGGACAAAGCTAAGGTTATGCAATTGAGAAAATGCCATGTCCTAAAGATATCAAAGGGACACATACTACGGAAATGTCACTCAGAGGCATATGGAGGGCATCATGTTGGAGATAGAACTACTCACAAGGTATTGCAATCTGGATTTTATTGGCTTACACTCTTCAAGGATGCCCGTAAGTTCATCTTATCTTATGATGAAAATCAAAGAATAGGTAATACCGGTAAGTGTCAAGAAATGCCTATGAATTATTCGCTTGCTGTTGAACCATTTGTTGTTTGGGGATTTGATTACATGGGACCTTTTCCTTCCTCTGATGGGTATACACATATTTTGGTTGTTGTTGATTAAGTTACTAAGTGGGTAGAATCTATTCCAACCTGTAGTGCTGATCACAACACCTCTATTAAAATGCTTAAGGAAGTTATTTTCCCAAGGTTTGCAGTCCCTGGATATTTAATGATTGATGGTGGTTCACACTTTATTCATGGTGCTTTCCGCAAAATGCTTTCCAAGTATGATGTCAACCATAGAATTGCATCACCTTATCATCCTCAGTCTAGTGGTCAAGTTGAACTTAGCAATAGATAAATAAAATTAATCTTGCAAAAGACTGTCAATAGGTCTTGGAAGAATTGGTCTAAGAAAATAGATGATGCACTTTCGGCTTATAGAACAACATATAAAAATCCAATGGGTATGTCTACTTATAAAATGGTTTAGGGAAAAGCTTGTCATTTGCCTCTTGAGTTAGAACATAAAGCATATTGGGAAATCAAAGAACTCAACTATGATTTCAAACTTGCTGGTGAAAAGAGGTTATTTGATATTAATTAGCTCTTTAGATGAATGGAGAACCCATGCTTATGAAAATGCCAAGTTATTTAAAGAAAAAGTTAAAAGATGGCATGATAAAAGAATCCAAAAGCGTGAGTTTAAAGTTGGGGAATATGTTCTTGTCGGTGTCCTGGGAACGGGGGTGACAATGTCCTGGACTAGGGGGTACTCACCACGTCATCTCCCAGTCAGTTGGATTGGGCCGAGGACCCCATGGCCGTATGCTCATGGGCCAGTTCAGACAGCCGATGTATAGACGAGGAAGATTCTACAAGACTTGGTGATCAAGACAAGGACTCCTCTCCATCGGCATATTCGACTAGGACTCTTTTTATCCTAGGCCTCTCGTACATTATACAAGCCGAGGCCAGGCTAGTCGGTAGATTATTGTGACATTACTCATCATACCTGTAGGGTTTAGACCACAACATATGATCTCGAGGTAGATCAACTCTTGTAACCCCTATACTCATCAAAGTCAATCAAGCAGGAAGTAGGGTATTACCTCCATCAAGAGGGCCCGAACCTGGGTAAACATCGTGTCCCCTGTCTCCTGTTACCATTGATCTTTAGATGCACAGTTCGGGACCCCCTACCCGAGATCTGCCGGTTTTGACACCTACAATGGTGCTTTCATTGAGAGTTCCGCTGGGTGATCGGCAAAGGATCAATGGCTCGCCCGCAGATCAACTGCGATGCCGTCATCTTCGTCGTCGGCTTGACTGGTCACCTTGGCTCGACCGAGGACCGCGCTCCATCTACGATCGTCATGTTCGGACGGGGGCCTTCATCAACATCAACTCCGATCTCTATCAAGATCATGGAGGAATCATCCATGGAGCTCGGGGGCTCAACGTCAACATTGCCCTCGGGCAATTGTGCTGTTTTTTCGAACATCAAACTTGTATCCGCTGCCACCACATCCTTGAGCATCGCTTTGATGATTCCTTTGGTGGAATTGTGCCTAATTGAGTCTACAACAACCATGTAAAATTTCGTCAAGTTCCTATGGAGGAATCTCGGGCAATCTACGATATACCGGAACCCTGTCAAATCTGGACGGGAATCTGGACGAGTTTAGGGCGTGGTCTGCATCACCTAGCTCGGACGACCTTTGGAAGATCCAACCGTTGATCAGATGCGGAATTCCAATATCTACCACCCCTCACAATTTCATCTCGATCTGACCGTCCAAACTCTGGGAACCTTTCAATTAGTGCATCACTTTTTGGACCTGTTTTCTGCATGAATACGGATCCGACCAGAACTCATGTTTCTTTATGAACGTGTTTGGACAACCTTTTTAAAGGAATTTTCTTCTATGGTATTGTGCGTTGTTTTTAACACGTGCCCATGAAAGTTTAAGCCTTGTTTAAGGCACTCTTCACCATCGCGCTGGTGTCACATCAGTCTGGTAACATTGCTCCACGTCTGCCGACCTGCGCTAGACATGTTGTTTCTTCATTGAGCCGAGCCTAACCTTATCGGATCATCAGCTCGGCAAGCCGAACAAGAGTTTGGCATCGCGAAGGATAAATCATCACCAACACCATTGCCACACAGATTGCACGGGTCAGGCGCACCGACATCGCCGCTCGGTCACTTCATCAATCCGGCATTGACCGCGTCACAAGTTATGACCAGCGTCGGCATGGCCGCACTGTTGCTTTTTCAAGCTGATGTCCATCACGCTGAACTGCTTCAACACCTCGGCTGACATGGCAGCTGCAACGTCTCCTTACTAACCTGCTCCGTCATCTCGGCTAGGCCGGGGACTTTGCTATTTCTTCATCAACATACTCTGGTGACTTCGGCGTCACCAGTCGACCAGCTTCGTCGACCGGGGGCTTTGCCTCGGCGAGCCCACCTTTGCCAGCATCGCCATGCTGTTGCTTTATCGCCCATCAGGCAATGGTTGTGCAGATCGAGTCCCAATTTTGGGAGTAACCTTTCTTCAGATTGCTACAACAGATAAACCAGGTGCTATTAATCCTAGTTTTTTTTTTCTTGCTTGGGTTTATTTTTCCCAAAGATTTATTACTCTGGTTTGTTTCATCATCTACACACAGGTCTATCAAATGGTGGCCACATTAACAACGGTCGCGTGGTGGTTCGGTCAGTTTCCGTATACAGTTCGGCAAATGCCACATCCGGAACTCAGACCGGCCTATGAATTCAGGTTTGGCCACGCCTTCACCGCATCACGGCGACGCCCTGCATCGACATGACTTCGGCGCCAGGCCACATCTCTTTCAACAAATTATTTTTGTGAAAAGCAATTATCCTTTTTTGACCGCACTATTTTATGTGTGTAGGTGATCGACTTCGACTGCGTCATGTGGTCACTTTGGCAAGCCGACGTCGGTGTCCCAATCGGCTCGCATGATTACCTTGTTGGTCGAATCGCCATACCGACATGTTTGGTTGCCTCGGGGACTTCGGCATCGCTGAGAGTGCTCTACCTCATCGAGTGTTCGGCACACGAGCCATATTTATTTTATTACTCACTTTGTGTAAATGATTAATTATGCAATAATTTTTTTATTATTCCTATTATCTCCGGCTTGCACTATTTTCTGTGCACAGGTAAAGGATCTGGGTCGGGCAGCGCTGTCACCTCGGTGTACCGATGTACCATGTCACCTCGGCTGGACCGAGGGCTTCGTCATTACTTCATTAAGCCACGCTGGGGACTTCGGCGTCACACTGCCAGCCTACATTGGCCGTGCTATGTCGCCCCTTCGGAGTGCCGAGCTCTTCGCTCCGCCACCTCAAGACCGACTTGGGGGCTGGGACCTTGTCCCGCCGTAAGCTCGGGCCGTGCATCGACACCGAGCACATTAACCAGCTAAGTCGCTTCCATGCTTAAAAACCATTAGTTTTAAATTTCATTCAGTTCGACCAAGCATTATGCTTTTTTGACAAAAAGTCATTTGCGAAAAACTTTCTTGTCAAAAGCTTGTTTGTTGCAAGCAAATTCAAATATCTCGTTTACTTGGGGGCTTCCTTTATGAAGCCTTTCCTCTTGCATATGATTATACTTGTACGGCTTCGTTCCTTGTTCGTGTAATACACCACAATATGCACCATGTTGACTTAAGTGTTTCGCAAGCTGGGTTGCCTGGCTCCTGTGCTTACCCCTACTTTCCCGATTGTTTGGCTAGGCGGTAAAGGGAGCACCTCTGCGATTGTTACTACCGGGTCATCCAAGTTAATACCTCAGACTGGGTGAAGCCGAAAGCTAGCGCTCTTATTGTTTTCAATAATGGTCGACACACAATGGAACTCATGAGTACAAAAAGTCTATTGCACAAGTCTCATAGTAACAATGAGCAACCGAAGAAAGGTATCGGTGGAGGTACTATTTTCTTCGTCAGTAATATAGCATAAGTTCCCTGAGCGCGCTTTGTCTGTTACAGCCTTATGTCATGATTGCCTGGTTATCGGAAACACCGTCGATGCTTTCGACAGGTGGAGTACATGACACTTTTCGGTCCTTAGCCGAAGATGGAGAAGCTGACGGTCGGTTAAGACGCGTTTAAAGTTCGGGTGAACACATATATGATATAAGTACATCGGTACATACAATCATTATACATAAAATTCTTTTACCCAAGTCACTTGGGGGCTCTTAAAATTTATATGAGCTGTTTTATAGTAAATGTGTTTTCTTTTTGGTCGTTGCAAAGTCTTTTTCTACCGCTCCTTTTTTGACTCGAGTGTATGGTCAATAGCCGGATAGCCAGTCTTCTCTCTAAAAAGCCGCTCGAGTTTAGTTCGCTAAACTAACCTCGAAGAAGTACTCCGCCTTTGGGATAGCGAGCTCGAAGCCGTAGGCTGGCCCGCTTAAAGTGTTGAGATCGGGTGTGTCATGTTAAAGCACGACAGAAGCACATTTTTTTTCTTTTTTCCAATTTTCAGATTGGCACCGAACACTTGATCTTGTTCGGATGTCAAGTTTTTACTGACGTTTTTTGGTTTTCCAAGCTTATGTCACTTTTAAACTATTTGTGTGTTTTCAGCACAAGTCTCGCAGTGCAACGTCAGACACCTTTAGAGATTCGGCAAAAACATTCTCGGATATTGCTAAATATGCATCGGTTTTGAATTGTGTCTTCGGTCAATAGTTGGGTTGCCCGGCTCCTGCGCTTGCCTCCTACGTTTCGCTTTGTTCGGCTAGGTGTGCAAAGGGAGAACCACTGCGATTGTGCTTCCAGCTCACATGGTTAAGCACCTCAGTGGAGAAAGCCGAAAACTGACTGTCACAATAAGCGTAAACTGCTCAGCGATCCGATGACTGTGTTAAATGACGGGTCGTTCATAACATTGGCCGAAGTGTTTACGGCTTGACCTCGGATGTCTCCGAACACTAACCGGGGGCTCATAGCTAGCTTCCCCAGTTTAAAGCTCCTATGACTAAGTGAAAGTTATAAAGCCCGCATATCTGATTGCCTCGTTTCCGCTAACACAACCTCCTTTGGGTACCGAGACGTCGGCTAAGGATTGTCTTGTTATTGCTGAGACACCCTGCGTAGTATCTACAAAGGGGTAGAAGCCGACGATGGGCCACTTTCAACTGATAAACGGTTGCAACGGAGTCAAAATAAACATATCATCGTCATTTGTATTTCATATACAAGGGCTACCTTCCGTAATCATCGTTATAAAGCCATAAATATGCATCAATTTGCCTTCAGATTTTTGCCAAGCTGGGTTGCCTGGCTCCTATGCTTACCCCTACGTTCCCGATTGTTCGGCTAGGTGGTAAAGGGAGCACCTCTGTGATTGTTACTACCGGGTCATCCGAGTTAGTACCTCAGACTGAGTGAAGCCGAAAGCTAGCAATCTTAAAGGATCACATTGGTCGGCAACAACGGAAGTAAATTTTTTGGTTCATTAATACCACAGAGTTCGAGAACTTTCCCCGAACTAAATCCTCAATATTTTCCTCCCACATTGATCGGAGGTGAGGTTTCATGATCATGATAAGCATGACGACCCAAAGAAAGGAACCGATAGCGGGACTATTTTCCTTGGAAGATGTTTCTTACATTAAGTAATATAACATATCTCTCTGCGTACCTTTGTTTATAAAACCGTATGGCCAGATTGCCTTGTTTTCCATAAATCTTTGCCCTTATAACGGCTTTATAAAGTAGGACAAACACTCCCCGGCTTCTGGCCGGGGAGGTTGAAGCCGATGGTCGGTCAACAAAGTTTTGTACAATGCGGATCCGAGCATTAGTGACGTAAAGTACTTGGATACATAGAATCATTACACATAATTTGTGGTTTTACTCTGGATATCGATCCTTAATTCGGCCACCCGTGCCCACATTAAAGCTCGGGGGCTACTGGGCTTCGGGCTTATCATTCACTAATATTGAAAGGGGTGTATCGATCCCCTGATCTGGTGTTGCCACCCGACCAGTGTCTTAGGGGCTACTACATTGACAATCCAATGCAGAAAATTTAAAGTGCAATATAGCTTTCGAGGAGATTATGATCCTTAGGTTGGTCGGCCGCACCCAACCTGAGTCTCGAGGAATTTGCACATCACTTTTTGTGTCGCGAAGTATTCCGCCGAGCTAGGAGTTGATCCTCAGGCCGACTTTGTGAATCAACCTGAGTCTCAGGGGCAACTGGGATCAGCGGTCTTATGTCATCCTTCAGGTGCATCTCGGGTTTTAGACCGATACACGCCTTGAGGGTTACTGGCTATATATCTCAGAAGAGAATAAATTTTCCAATCAAAAATATTGACAAAAAATCGGCCCACAGTCGGGGTGGTGCACTACCTTGGAAGCAGTCCCGCATAAAGCTCGGGCGCTAGTGGCTGGCTCCATAGAGGGCATTTCCGGCATTAAGCTCGGCTAAACTCCTTCAACTTTTTTGAACCAAGGTGATTTATGACACCTCGGATATAGTCTGGCGTTGGAGCTCGGATACAGTTCGGCGTTGGAGCTTGGACATAGTCTGACGTTGGAGCTCGGATACATTCCGGTGTTGGAGCTCAGAAATGGTCCGGCGTTGGTGCTCGGCTGCAAAAGATACCTCGAATGCAGTCCGGCGTGGGAGCTCGGACGCAAGAGGACGCTGCCGCCCGGGAACAACTTAAAACCCGAGGTGTGGCATAAAAATAACAAGGCATTGATAAAGGCCGAGAACTTAAAGGGGCTCCTCGGATACCCGACGTGTAAACTCTTCAGATTTACTTCGGCGATCCTCAAGATCGAAGATGGGAAGATTTGTTGAACCAGTTTTCAAGACCAATGACTGAAGATGAAGAACAGTTTGGAAGAATCAAGGAGTGTCCCAACTTGAAGACCGGTTCAGGGGGCTACTGACGGTGTCCTGGACTAGGGGGTACTCACCACGTCATCTCCCAATCAGTTGGATTGGGCCGAGGACCCCCATGGCCATATGCTCATGGGCCAGTTCGGACAGCCGATGTATACACGAGGAAGATTCTACAAGACTTGGTGATCAATTCAAGGATTCCTCTCCACCGGCGTATTCGACTGGGACTCTTGTTATCCCAGGCCTCTAGTACATTATATAAGCCAAGGCCAGGCTAGTCGGTAGATTATTATGACATTACTCATAATACCTGTAGGGTTTAGACCAAAACATACAATCTCGAGGTAGATCAAGTCTTGTAACCCCTATACTCACCAAAGTCAATCAAGCACGAAGTACGGTATTACCTCCATCAAGAGGACCCGAACCTGGGTAAACATCGTGTCCCATGTCTCCTGTTACCATCGATCCTTAGACGCACAGTTCGGGACCCCCTAGCCGAGATCTGCCTGTTTTGACACCGACAGGGGGTACCCAGACTTTCCTGCCTGCAGCCCAGGGCGTGGCTCCACCAGCGGCCTGGTACAGCCCATCTTCATCAACCCAAACTCAAGACCCTCATGAGGGGCCAAGCCTCGCGAGGCGGATGACACAAGACCTTCTTAGGGGCAGCCTCACTAGGCTGGCTCGCGAGGAGCGGAGAGATCAAGGCAAGGGGCACCTCATGAGGTTCACGTCACGCGAGCCATGACGACCAAGGCCAGGCGGGCACCAGCGAGCGCAGAGTGCCAGTTTACTCTTTGGTGCTAAAGAGGCAGGCGCAGGCGAGGAGTCCCAAGGCGTCAGGCAAAGGTTTCCATATCAGTGCAACGAGACCAAGACCAGCAGGACAGCAAGATGGAGGTCATCACGGAGCCCACAACGACGTCACCACCAGAGCCTTTGGCAGGCGAAGACCACCTTTCGTCAGGATAACCTGTACTCGTTGTCCCCCTTCAAATTGGACGTTGTGGGATCCCTTCCCGCCTAATATTTGGGGAGAGGACCTGGGCCTCTATAAATAGGGCTAGCCACCACCATAGCTGGGAGGAGGATTCAGATCATCCCCAACCATACAAGCTCATCGAGATCAAGAACACCTCTCCTCAGGAGGCTGTTCTTCCCTTGTACTTGTTCATCCCCAGCCTATAAGGCAATCCACCACACCACACTAGAGTAGGGTATTACACCGCAAGAGGGCCCAATCCACCATCCCCAACCTAAACTCTTGTGTCCCTTGTTCCTTGGGTTCGGCGAGCTATACTTTGAGATCGGTGCGTGACCGTGAGCTAGGGGAGAGAGACCTTCGTGCGCACCCCAGTGTTCGAACCTCAAGGGTTTGCCGGAACCCGTAATCTGACAGTTCTTTTGTACAACTCTCATTTTAGATTCTTTGCAGGAAAACTCCTCTCAAAATGGGAAGGACCCTATGTTATCGTGGAGGTTTATCGGTCTGGAGCTATCAAAATAAATAACGCTGAAGGTACTAACCCGAAGGTTGTTAATGGACAGCGAATAAAACATTATATCTCAGGTACGCCCATTAATGTTGAAAGTAATATTATCCAAACTTTGACACTGGAAGAACACATAAAAGAGTCCTTCCGGAACACTCCAGAATCGTGAAAATAAGGAGGTATGTGATACGGTAAGTAAACGGACTCCGAAAAATCCGCAATTTTTTTTGTTAGTTTTGGAATATAAAAAAATTTGGAAAATAAGAAACAACCAGGAAGCGTACCCTGGTGGGCACAAGACACCAGGGTTGTGCCCACCTCAGGTACTTTCCGGACTCCGTTTTTCTACAATTTGCTTGTCCCCCAAGATAAAAAATATTTATATACCCCCCGAACCTATTGATCACCGTATCGCGGAGAAATCTTCTGTTTTCTTTTCTTATTGTTTTCCTGTCAGATCTGAAATCATGTCATCCCAAGACTCCGAGGCTGAAAGCTATGCTATTGATTTCATCACAAACCCCAAGTCATATGGGGATGTGGAGCACTATGGCTAGACCACGGAGGAAGAGGAAGACTATTATCCTAGGGAGAAGGAGGAGATGAGCTCAGATGAGGACGAAACCCCGTTGCCTCAACCTGGGGACATGCATGTGGAATTCAAGAAGTCAAGCCTCCCGAGAAAACCAAAGAGGCCTAAGGTTCAGTTTATACCCTTCTGCCTTTTGCAGGACAGTAAGCAAGATTTATGCAAAAAGGTACTAGAACTTGAACAGGAGATCGGTGAATTGAAGGAGGAAAATTCTATCCTCAAGCATAAGCTGAGGAAGAAGGACAAACCCTCTACTACACCACCACCACCTTCTCCTTCATCACCAAAAGAAAATTGAGTATTGGGTATGGGCACTCCCCTTGGCTTCCACCAAGCTTGGGGGAGGTGCCCCAGTATCGTATCATCCCCACTATCTTTTGCTTTTACTTATTTTAGTTTGATCTTTTGCTTTAGATGAATAAAAGTTTAGTTCGATCCTTTCTTTTCGAGAGTTTTCTTAGTGATCTATCCTTGTAATCGTGTTCAAGATATATAATAAAGTTTAGTTTGAGTTTTTGCTTTCTTTACTTTCTTGTTGCAATAAAAAGAAAGGAAATAAATCAAGAAGATCATATTCTAATATTATGGTAGGTGATGACACCACATAAGGAAAAGTATACGTAGAAAATTTTATTAGAGATTGACAAACATAGCATTAGTAAATGATGCAACTCATGGAAGAATTAATAAGGGAAGAGAAGATTCACATATAAATACACTATCCTAGAAATCTTTTGTAATTGTCAGCCCTTGTTGACGTTGGACAAGGAAGACAACTTAATGATTTATGTTTGTTCATATTCACAAAGAAGTCATATTGTCATGGATCCATTAACATGTGGTGCTTTGCCCCCTATCTTTGCTAGCCAAAAACTCCACACTAAGTAGAGATACTACTTGTGCATCCAAAAACCCTTAAACCCAAATATTATTTTCAAGAGTCCACCACACCTACCTAGGGATTGATCAAGATCCCTTAAGTAAGTTGTCATCGGTGCAATAAGGCAATAAAAATTGTTTCTAAAAGTGTGAGATCATTTAGTGTAAGAGAAAATTGAGCATTGTACGAACTTGTGATGGTGAAGAATAAAAGTGACATACTCCATAATAAAGGTTGCCACGAGGCTAATACACGCAGAATACGACCCCGCATTCCAGATCCAACGGGTTCTGATTTCGGGATCAGCTAGAGCTAGGAGCAGGAAACGCTTGTTCGCCATCACAAGGGGAAATACAACATGACATTCTTTTGCACTAAGGGGTTGAGCATATAAACAAATAAGCGCATGGCAACCTCTGCTTCCCTCTGTGAAGGGCCTATCTTTTACTTTTATGTATTTACCTTTATGCAAAGAGTCAAAGTTTTCTCTCTATTCCTTTTTATTTTTCTCCTTTGGCAAGCATAATGTGGTGAGGAAAGATTTAGGCACATATGTCTAGCTGAATATGGGTAGCATGAGTTATTATTGTTGACATCGCCCTTGAGGTGAATACGTTGGGAGGCAAAACTATAAGCCCCTATCTTTCTATGTGTTCGGTTGAAATGTTTTGCTCATGTGTATGCGGTGAGTGTTAGCAATCATGGAAGACTATATGATGGTTGAGTATGTGGACTTGCCTAAAGGCTCCGATACGTGACCCTTCCTGAAAAGATGATGAATTGTAGTTGCAAAGTTGACTGAGAACATAGTTTGTTGGTTTCTAATAGAGTTTATGCTTTATACTTTGATAGTGTGATTAATTGTCACTTATTCATGAGAAGTCTATGATAAACGTCTTATGTTTAAGTTTGTTGTCGTTATAATAATCAACATGATGCTTCTATGTCCGTATTTTGTTTTTATCGACACCTCTCTCTCTCTAAGCATGTGGACATGTTTTTCGATTTTGGTTTTCGCTTGAGGACAAGCGATGTCTAAGCTTGGGGGAGTTGATACGTCCATTTTGCATCATGTTTTCCTACTGATATTTATGATGTTTTTATGCATAATAATGCTTTTTGGATTAATTGAATGCATTTTCTCTCATAATATGCAAGGTACACACAAAGAGGGAGAATTCCGGCAGCTGGAAACATGGATCTGGAAAAGCTACGCCAGGCTACCTATTCTGCACAATTCCAAACAAGCTGAAAATCTACGAAGAATTTTTATGGAATATATGAAGAATATTGGGGCAAATAAGTACCAGAGGGGGCCACCCTGGTGAGCACAAGACACTAGGGCGCGCCTGGGCCCCAGGCGCGCCCTGGTGGGTTGTGCTCACCCAGGCCCACCACCGGTGCCCATCTTCTAGTATATAGGTCATTTTGACCTAGAAAAAACAGGGAGAGGACTTTTGGGATGGAGCGCCGCTGTCTCGAGGCGGAACTTGGGCAGGAGCACTTTTGCCCTTCGGCGGAGCGATTCCACCAGGGAACTTCCCTCCCGGAGGGGGAAATCATCATCATCATCATCACCAACAAATCTCCCATCTTGGGGAGGGCAATCTCCATCAACGTCTTCAACAACACCATCTCATCTCAAAACCTAGTTCATCTCTTGTGTTCAATCTTGTTACCGGAACTATAGATTGGTGCTTGTGGGTGACTAGCAGTGTTGATTACATCTTGTAGTTGATTACTATATAGTTTACTTGATGGAAGATTATATGTTCAGATCCAATATGCTATTTAATACCCCTCTGATCTTGAGCATGATTATCATTTGTGAGTAGTTACTTTTGTTCTTGAGGTCATGGGAGAAATCATGTTGCAAGTAATCATGTGAACTTGATGTGTGTTCGATATTTTGATAGTATGCATGTTGTGATTCCCTTAGTGGTGTCATGTCAACGTTGACTACATGACACTTCACCATATTTGGGACTAAGGGAATGCGTTGTGGAGTAGTTATTAAATGATGGGTTGCGAGAGTGACAGAAGCTTAAACCCTAGTTTATGCACTATTCCGTAAGGGTCAATTGGATCCAAAAGTTTAATGCTATGGTTAGAATTTATTCTTAATACTTTTCTCGTAGTTGCGGATGCTTGTGAGGGGGTTAATCATAAGTAGGAGGTTTATTCAAGTAAGAACAACACCTAAGCACCGGTCCACCCACATATCAAATTATCAAAGTAGCGAACACGAATCGAATCAACATGATGAAAGTGACTAGATGAAATTCCCGTGTACCCTCAAGAATGCTTTGACTATTATAAGAGACCATTTTGGCATGTCCTTTGCCTCAAAAGGATTGGGCTACCTTGCTGTACTTTTGCTACTATTATCGTTACTTGCTCATTACAAATTATCTTGCTATCAAACTACTTTGTTACTTATAATTTCAACACTTGCAGAAATTACCTTGCTGAAAACCGCTTGTCATTTCCTTCTGCTCCTCGTTGAGTTCGACACTCTTACTTATCAAAAAGAGCTGCAATTGATCCCCTATACTTGTGGGTCACCAAAGGCTCGCACAAAAGTAGCAACGATCGAAAAGGCAAGGCCTCCTACCTGGGACCTCCTAACTACTCCTCGAAGTCGAACTCCATAGAATCATCCTTGGGATCCTCTGGCTCCTGGACTCCATCATATGATAGCAATAACCAGGGAAAGGGGAAAAGAAGTAGCAAGGCAACCGTGAGTACTCATCCAAAGTACTCGCAAGCAAGGATCTACACGACATATGCATTGGTATCAATAAAATGGGTAGTATCTGTGGACTGAACCACAGAATGCTAGAATAAGAGGGGGAGAAGCTAGTCCTATCGAAGACCACACTTCTAGCAGCCTCCATCTTGAAGCATGTAGAAGAGAGTAGCTGGTAAGTCCACCAAGTAACAATGTATATCATAATCCTACCCGGCGATCCTCTCCCCGTCTCCATGTGGAAGAGCGATCACCGGGTTATCTCTAGAACTTATCTGGGTGTGTTTTATTAAGTATCCGGTTCTAGTTGTCATGAGGTCGGAATACAACTCCGGGTCGTCCTGTTACCATGGACACAGCTATTCGAATAGATCAATCTTCCACGCAGGGGTGCACCACATTACCCAACAAGCTCGATCCCTCTGGCCGGGCACACTTTCCTGGGTCATGTCCGGCCTTGGAAGATCAACACATCATAGCCCTACCTATGCCTAACAGAGAGGTCAGCACGCCGGTCTAAATCCTAAGCGCGCAGGGGTCTTGGGCTCATCACCCTTTGCACTCCTGCATGTTGTGTGGATGGCTGGCGAGCAGACCTGGCAGCCTCCATTACAAAGGAGGGTGCTTTACGCGGTCCAACTTGGGCCGCGTCGCTCAGTCACTGACATCTAGAAGGCTTCGGCTAATACTACGACGTCGAGTGCCCATAACTGTTCCCATGTGGTGGTAAGTGTGTATAGGCCAGTGGCCAACTCAAATCAAATACCCACTCTCGTTAAGCGTGTTATTTGAACTAACCACGGACGCCGACTAGGGATCAGGCCCACCTGTCTCCTAGGTGGTTACAACCTGCCTTGTCGCTCCGCCATAAAGTAACACTCGGGGGCCGTCGGGAACCCATGCCCAATAGTATAGCATGGCAGATGGACAAGAGTGTAGGGCCACTGATGTTATACTAGCAACCTATACTAAGCTTTTAGGATTGCAGGTAAAGGTATCAACAGTAGTAACAAGGACAGGCTATGCAGCAGAATAGGATCAAACAAATGAAACAATAACACTACTCTAATGCAAGTAGTAGAGGGAAAGAGTAGGCGATACCGGGATGACCAAGGGGGGTTTGCTTGCTAGGTTGCTCTGGCAAGTAGGGGTCGTCGTCCATGTAGTCGGTCACAGGGGTCTCGGCAGCGGCGTCAGTCCCAAAGTCTACTGGAGAGAAGAAGGGGAAGAAACAATGAATAAAATGCAAACAGATGCATGCTGATGCATGACATGACGATAAGCGGTGCTAGGTGTGCCCTAACGCAGTACTAGGTGTTACTAGCGAAGGGGGCGGACATCCGGGAAAGTATCCCCGGTGTTTGGCATTTTTGGACAGACGAACTGGAGGGGGACGGTTGCATGTTTGCTATGCTAGGGACGTGTGGTAGACGAACAGACTGCGCAGTCAGATTCGTCACATTTTTCTAAGCAACTTTCATGTACAAAGTTTTTCCATCTGAGATACCGTTTATTTTACATTAGTTTTCAAAGTTCCAATTTATTTTATAAAATTCTTGGATTATTTTAAATTCGAAATTAAAAACAGAATATACTCTTGTGGCTATGAGGTGCTGGACGAGCGGCACATCCACTGGAGGTGCTGGGAGGGCGCGGCACGGTCAGTAGCGCCTTCGGCAACGAGCGGGGCGGCCGTGGAGCCGGCCAGCAGACGCGACGCTCGAGTGGTGCAGAGGCGGGCGAGCAACGATAGCAGGGGTGGTGGTAGCGAGCGGGAGCAGCAGCAAGGCAGTGCGGTAGCAACGAGCATGCGGGGCGCAGCCAGGAGCGGGTGTGGGCGCGAGGCTAGTGCCAACAGGGGCGAGCGGGGGCGCGAGGGGGCGCTGATGGGCGTGGTCGTCATGCGGCGAGCGCGAGCGCGCGCGAAGAGGGATCAGGCCACCTGTCTCCTAGGTGGTCACAACCTGCCTTGTGACTCCGCCATAAAGTAACACTCGGGGGCCGTCGGGATCCCAGGCCCAACACTACCTGGGTGGAACCACCTGTCCTTTCAGCCCCCACATCGGAATCACTTGCTGGTACTCTACGAGCCGACCCGACTTTAGTCACATCATGTAACCTGTATTGTATGTATGTATGTATGTATGTATGTATGTATGTATGTATGTATGTATGTATGTATGTATATACCCGTGATCACCTCCCGAAGTGATCACGGCCCAATAGTATAGCATGGTAGACGGACAAGAGTGTAGGGCCACTGATGTTATACTAGCAACCTATACTAAGCTTTTAGGATTGCAGGTAAAGGTATCAGCAGTAGTAACAAGGACAGGCTATGCAACAGAATAGGATCAAACCAATGAAAGAGTAACACTACTCTAATGCAAGTAGTAGAGGGAAAGAGTAGGCGATATCGGGATGACCAAGGGGGTTTGCTTGCTTGGTTGCTCCGGCAAGAAGGAGGGGTCATCGTCGATGTAGTCGATCACAGGGGTCTCGGCAGCGGCGTCAGTCTCAAAGTCTACTGGAGAGAAGAGGGGGAAGAAACAATGAATAAAATGCAAACAGATGCATGACGATGCATGACATGACGATAAGCGGTGCTAGGTGTGCCCTAACGCAGTACTAGGTGTTACTAGCGAAAGGGGGCGGACATCCGGGAAAGTATCCCCGGTGTTTGGCATTTTTGGACAGACGAACTGGAGGGGGACTGTTGCATGTTTGGTATGCTAGGGACGTGTGGTAGATGAACAGATTGCGCAGTCGGATTCGTCACGTTTTTCTAAGCAACTTTCATGTACAAAGTATTTCCATCTGAGATATCATTTATTTACATTAGTTTTCCAAGTTCTAATTTATTTTCTAAAATTCCTGGCTTATTTTAAATTTGAAATTAAAAACAGAATATACTCTTGTGCCTATGAGGTACTGGATGAGCGGCACGTCCACTGGAGGTCCTGGGAGGGCGCGACGCGGTCAGTAGCGCCTTCGGCGATGAGCGGGGCGTCCATGGAGCCGGCCAGCGGACGCGGCGCTCGAGCGGTGCAGAGGCGGGCGAGCAGCGGTAGCAGGGGTGGTGGTAGCGAGCAGGAGTAGCAGCAAGGCAGTGCGGTAGCAACGAGCATGCGGGCGCAGCCAGGAGCGGGTGTGGGCGCGAGGCTGGTGCCAACAAGGGCGAGCGGGGGCGCGAGGGGGCGCTGATGGGCGTGGTCATCGCGCGGCAAGCGCGAGCGCACGCGGAGAGGGATCGGGCCCACCTGTCTCCTAGGTGGTCACAACCTGACTTGTCGCTCCGCCATAAAGTAACACTCGAGGGCCGTCGGGAACCCAGGCCCAGCACTACCTGGGTGGAACCACCTGTCCTTTTAGCCCCCACATCGGAATCACTTGCGGGTACTCTACGAGCCGACCTGACTTTAGTCACATCATGTAACCTATATTGTATGTATGTATGTATGTATGTATGTATGTATGTATGTATGTATGTATGTATGTATGTATGTATGTACCCGTGATCACCTCCCGAAGTGATCACGGCCCAATAGTATAGCATGGTAGACGGACAAGAGTGTAGGGCCACTGATGTTATACTAGAAACCTATACTAAGCTTTTAGGATTGCAGGTAAAGGTATCAACAGTAGTAACAAGGACAGGCTATGCAACAGAATAGGATCAAACCAATGAAACAGTAACACTACTCTAATGCAAGTAGTAGAGGGAAAGAGTAGGCGATATCGGGATGACCAAGGGGGGTTTGCTTGCTTGGTTGCTCCGGCAAAGAGGGGTCGTCGTCGATGTAGTCGATCACAGGGGTCTCAGCAGCGGCGTCAGTCTCAAAGTCTACTGGAGAGAAGATGGGGTAGAAACAATGAATAAAATGCAAACAGATGCATGACGATGCATGACATGACGATAAGCGGTGCTAGGTGTGCCCTAACGCAGTACTAGGTGTTACTAGCGAAAGGGGGCGGACATCCGGGAAAGTATCCCCGGTGTTTGGCATTTTTGGACAGACGAACTGGAGGGGGACGGTTGCATGTTTGGTATGCTAGGGACGTGTGGTAGATGAACAGACTGCGCAGTCGGATTCGTCACATTTTTCTAAGCAACTTTCATGTACAAAGTATTTCCATATGAGATATCGTTTATTTTACATTAGTTTTCAAAGTTCTAATTTATTTTCTAAAATTCCTGGATTATTTTAAATTCGAAATTAAAAACAGAATATACTCTTGTGCCTATGAGGTACTGGACGAGTGGCACGTCCACTAGAGGTCCTGGGAGGGCGCGGCGTGGTCAGTAGCGCCTTCAGCGACGAGCGGGGCGGCCACGGAGCCGGCCAGCAGACGCGGCGCTCGAGCGGTGCAGAGGCGGGTGAGCAGCGGTAGCAGGGGTGGTGGTAGCGAGCAGGAGCAGCAGTAAGGCAGTGCGGTAGCAACGAGCATGCGGGGCGCAGCCAGGAGCGGGTGTGGGCGCGAGGCTGGTGCCAACAAGGGCGAGCGGGGGCGCGAGGGGGCGCTGACGGGCGTGGTCGTCGTGCGGCGATTGCGAGCGCGTGCGGAGAGGGATCAGGCCCACCTGTCTCCTAGGTGGTCACAACCTGACTTGTCGCTCCGCCATAAAGTAACACTCGGGGGCCGTCGGGAACCCAGGCCCAGCACTACTTGGGTGGAACCACCTGTCCTTTCAGCCCCCACATCGGAATCACTTGTGGGTACTCTACGAGCCGACCCGACTTTAGTCACATCATGTAACCTGTATTGTATGTATGTATGTATGTATGTATGTATGTATGTATGTATGTATGTATGTATGTACCCGTGATCACCTCCCGAAGTGATCACGGCCCAATAGTATAGCATGACAGACGGACAAGAGTGTAGGGCCACTGATGTTATACTAGCAACCTATACTAAGCTTTTAGGATTGCAGGTAAAGGTATCAACAGTAGTAACAAGGACAGGCTATGCAGCAGAATAGGATCAAACCAATGAAACAGTAACACTACTCTAATGCAAGTAGTAGAGGGAAAGAGTAGGCGATATTGGGATGACCAAGAGGGGTTTGCTTGCTTGGTTGCTCTGGCAAGGAGGGGTCGTCGTCGATGTAGTCGATCACAGGGGTCTCGGTAGCGGCGTCAGTCTCAAAGTCTACTGGAGAGAAGAGGGGGAAGAAATAATGAAAAAAAATGCAAACAGATGCATGATGATGCATGACATGACGATAAGCGGTGCTAGGTGTGCCCTAACGCAGTACTAGGTGTTACTAGCGAAGGGGGCGGACATCCGGGAAAGTATCCCCGGTGTTTGGCATTTTTCGATAGATGAACTGGAGGGGGACGGTTTCATGTTTGCTATGCTAGGGACGTGTGGTAGACGAACAAACTGCGCAGTCGGATTCATCACGTTTTTCTAAGAAACTTTCATGTACAAAGTATTTCCATCCGAGATACCGTTTATTTTACATTAGTTTTGAAAGTTCTAATTTATTTTATAAAATTCCTGGATTATTTTAAATTCGAAATTAAAAACAGAATATTCTCTTGTGGCTATGAGGTGCTGGATGAGGGGCACGCCCACTGGAGGTGCTGGGAGGGTGCGGCGCGATCAGTAACGCCTTCGGCGACCAGCGGGGCGGCCATGGAGTCGGCCAGCAGACGCGGCGCTCGAGCGGTGCAGAGGCGGGCGAGCAGCGGTAGTAGGAGCAAGGTAGTGCGGTAGCAACGAGCATGCGGGGCGCAGCCAGGAGCTGGTGTGGGCGCGAGGCTAGTGCCAACAGGGACGAGCGGGGGCGCGAGGGGGTGCTGACGGGCGTGGTCGTCGCGCGGCGAGCGCGAGCACGGGTGGAGAGGGAGCGGGGCCATGGCAAGTGGCGTCGGCGTCGTGCCCCCGATCTCCATCCGGATCGGGGGAGGGAAAGAGCGAGGCGTGGGGGAGTGGGGATGGACTGGGCTAGGGTTTCCGAGCGAGGTGGGGTTAAGGGGAGCGAGGAGGAGCCGGCAGGGCTAGCCTGGTCGACTGAGCCGACTGGGCCAAGAGGCCCAGTGGGGAAGGGGGCCTTTTGTCTTCTTTTTCTTTTAGTTTTTATTTTTCTTTAGTTTATTGTCTTTTTCTGTTTTCTGTTTATATTCTAATAAACTTAGTTTTATAAAATACCATAGTAGCACCTAAAATAGTGTTTCAAAACATTCCACTGCCACAAATAATTTGGCACATTAATTAATTAGCTTGTGTTCATTTACTATTTTAAAAGCATTTAAATAATTGATTTAGCCTGTGTTTTATTCATTTTATAGTATTTAAACAATTCATAAAAGTGTGGTTTCTCCACCATAATTACCTATGCATTATTTGGCACAACCCGAACATTTTATTTTTATTATTTGAAAACCTTTACCATTTGACTTGCTTTTGAATTTGGATTTGAATCGGTTTTAAATCAACACGATTTTATCAACAGTAACCGAGGTGACATGGCATCATTAGCAGAGGTTCACTATAGATTAATTATGTGGGCGTCACAACAAATGAAAATGGCAGATGAAATCCGGCCATATGCAATCCTTAAGACGGTATATGAAGTGTCCCACCTTGTTGTTGGCAACCGAAAAACGAAACACACAAGGTTGTAGTTCAACCACTTCGAAACCAGTACTAATTCCACACTACAAAAAAAGACACATCCGTGACATTTGGGCCGAACGGTTTTTTTTCCTGTCATGCTTATGACACTTCTATGACGATAATTGTGACAAACCCCTGTATCATCATTGATGTGGTGGGCTCCTACTTCTATGAAAAAAAATCATGATAGAAAATGGGCTTTTCGTCCTGGGCGGGCCGGATACGCAGCTCCATGACATTCTTTGGGCCGTCCATGATGGAAAAAACCATGGTAGAAGCAAGGGCGAGGAAAATATCGGGGAGTTCCCGGTTACGGTGGGTGGTCGGGGGTCGAGCGATGCACGTTTCTCTCATACACGTACGCGTGTGTGTGCGAGGCGTTGCGCTCTAACTGAACCCGAGCGAGGCGCTGGGCTCTAACCGAACCCGAGCGATTGCACTAGCTACGTTACTGAACCCCTATCGATCCCTTGCTATTAACCGAACCCGAGTGATTCCTTCGCTACTGCTGCTAACTGAAGTCTATCGATGCTGCCTCTGGATGAACAGTGAGCGTTTGGGGGGGGGGTGGAGGAATAGTTCCCGGTGGGGGGTTGGATGAATTGGACCCCGTGGTAGTAGAGACCGTTGCCGTTGGATGAACAGGACCTCGATCGAGCCGGTTGATGGTGGATGAGCATGGCCCCATGGAGGGTTGGATGAACGGGACCCCATGGAGGGTTGGATGAACAGGACCCCGTGGAGGGCTAGTTGAACAGTAGCCCATGGAGGGGTGGTTGAACAGTAGCCGGTGGAGAGGGCTGGTTGAATAGTAGCCGGTGGAGGAGTCGTGGAGGTTGGATGAACAGGAGCCCGCGGATGAACAGTTGTAGGTGGAGGCTGGAGGAGGTCGACGGTGGAGGAACAGTAGCCCATGGAGGCTGGAGGAGGTCAACGGTGGAGATGAACAGTATCCCGTGGAGTCCCGTTTTGCGGTACGCCACACCCCTCCCAATGAACAGGACCCCCGTTTCGACCCTAGTGCTCCAACACAAGTTTGTTTCCTCTGTTTTGCGGTACGCCACACCCCTCCCGACAGGACCCCGTTTCGACCGTAGGAGGTCCAAGAGAAGTTCGTTTCCTCCGTTTTGCGGTACGCCAGACCCCTCCTGATGAACAGGATCCTGTTTCGACCGTGGCCGGTCGAACACAAGGTCGTTTCCTTCGTTCTGTGGTACGCCAGGCCTCGTTTTGATCGGCTGTTCCGTCCAAGCCGGTTGGCTCCCGATGAACATGACGTATTCTGTTGCCTCCCGATGAACACGACACATTCTGTTGCCTCCCCATGAACACGACGACACAGTTTCTCCGTTCCGACCTAGCCATATACACGAGCCATGGCCATACGTATGCGCAAGTAGGCATTTGAGATCCTCCCCGTATGTACATATGTTGCCGTATTTACTTTCTTGCACCCTGGCTGTACATATGTGTACATGCTATGTGCGTGCCTCTACTACGACACGTGCACGCCTATACTATGACACGTGCCCTTCCTTACACGACCACAGTTCATTGTCGCAGCCTGCAGATAGACCGATCGTATGTGCGTACACGTTCGCGACCAGAATGACAACGCTACATATGCTTCGACCAGGTGGGTCCCGACTGTCAGGCACTTCCTTGCATGCAAAGATGTAGCTGGTGGGTCCCAGCAGTCAGGGGGCGAATCATTTTTTTGCCCGTAATATGGACGCACTTCCTTGCATGTGAAGATGTAGATGGTGGGTCCTAGCAGTCAGGGGCGAATCATTTTTTTCGCGAAATACGGTGGCTTGTCCGGTGGGTCCCTGTTGTCAGGTGGAGGAATCATTATTTTCCGCGTAATAAGGAGGCACTTCCTTGTTGCGGTCGTGGACCCAGATGTCAGCCTCTCCACGTACAGTACTGTTCCGATGGAAGTCATTCCTTGACCACGTTGACCACGCCGCGCCGAGAGCACCAGGGCGGTGGACGACGGCAAGGCCTAGGAAGGGGACGACGCGGAGCCAGGGAAGACGCAGCAGTGGAAGCCCATGCGGAGAGGAGTACGAGGGTTCACTGGTTCAGCTGCGTTGTGAGGCTGCCGTCACCACAGAATAACAGGGGGTGTGGGTGAGTAGAGGGATGGCCTGGCCAGCTGTGGGAGTAGTAGGGGGCGGTGAGGCCTCCGCGGCAGCACATCCGGCCACGGGAGGCAGGAGCAGGCGGCACGACCGGCGCTGCTTTGGGCGGCTGGAGCAAGAAGACTAGAGGTTGAGGAAGCACTACGGCCGTTGGGTGGACATCATACGGTCACTGGAGCTAGAATCATTCATATTGACTAAGTTGACAAAGCCCTCCGTCTGCATCAACTTAGTAGGCCCACAAGTCAGCCTCCCATATGGTGGGTCCTAGCTAGCAGGGAAAGTATTCATTTTTTTGTGCATAATAAGGATGCACTTCCTTGCGTGCGAAGATATAGCTGGTGGGTCCGAGCTGTCAGCGGCGGGAACATTTTCTTCGCGAAATGCAAAGGCCCTTCCGGTGGGTCCAAGATGTCAGGTGGAGGAATCATTATTTTGCGTGTAATAAGGAGGCATTTTCTTGTGTGCGATCATGGACCCAGCTGTCAGCCTCTCCACGTGCAGTCCAATTCCGATAGATGTCGTTCGTTGACCACATTGACCACGCCGCGCCGAGAGCACTAGGGCGGTGGACGACGGCGAGGCCTACGAAGGGAACGACACGGAGCCGGGGAAGACACGGCAGTGGTTGCCCACGCGGTGGGGAGTACGAGGGTTGACTGGTTCGGCTGCCGTCGTCGGAAAATAACATGAGGTGTGGGTGAGTAGAGGGATAGCCAGGCCATGGATGCGAGTATGGTGGGGCCATGAGGCCTGCCCAGCAGCACATCTGGCCACGGGAGGCGGGAGCAGGCGGTTCCGCCGACGCTGGTTTGGGCGGCTGGAGCTAGAAGATCAGAGACTGAAGAAGCAGGATTGTCGTTAGATTGACATCTAACGGTTTGACGCTGGTAGAGTCAATTGTTGACTAAGTTTCTTTTTTTGAGAAACCTTGTGTATGAATGAACTTAGTAGGCCCACAATTCAGCCTCCAAATCCGTGGCAGACAACATAGAACCCATTTGCTATTTTTTTAATAATCCGCAGTCCATTTGCTAATTCTTAAGTAATTTATTACAACCCATTTTCTGCCCAGGACCACGGTCAAAAATTTCAACCTTATTTTGCATATTTCGATGGAGTCCGAACTGTTGTAATCCCGAAATGATAAACATTTTTAAGAACTTATTGATTTGCCAAAAAATCATTCTATTTTTGTAAGAAAACAAGATGTGGGGCAATTGAGTTGGTTTAAGGAAAAACCAGTGGTAAAAAAATCAGCGCTGGGAGGGAAAATAACAACAAAAATAAGGATGTAATATGAAAAGGGAACTTTATGTATTTTCAATATAATGATATGTGTATATGAACTAGTAAAACTATAGATAGAGATTAGAAAACGGAAGTAGGACATGGCGTTTCGAGAGGAAAAAAGAACTGGGCTGTGTGTTTGATTCAGTAAAAAAACTACCTGCGGATGTTGTAAGACAAAATATAACTAACGCCGGTGGGCCAGAGGCCAATAGATACATGCTGGATCTTTCTGTCCCGTTGTTGTCATGGAGTGGGCCTGTTAAAAACAAAACCAAGCCTCGGCAGTCTACATCCCAGTTGAAACTTGCTCGACCTGAAAAAATAATATACCTGCTCAACAAATGAGAGAATTCTGCAAGTACAGACTGATAACTGGGTCGCAGCAGGTATATTGTTTTTTCATCCTGATAATAAGTGCATGCACTTGTTTCGAAAAATTTGGAGAACTGGGAATTCGAACGGCAGGTGCTTATGCTACCCATCAAATAAAAATCAGGTGCCTGAAAATTCATTTCCAAATAAATGATTCAGCTTTATATCCATGTCGACTCTCGGCATGATGGTTGGAAGCAAATGCCAAGTTCATACCGAAAGATCGTTAACAATAATACCAACTTGCAGACGACAAGGTAGTATAAGTACCAATACCAAACTAACTTATAATCTTTTTAGTCCTGGCCCTACTGTTTGTCTTGTAGAAAATCTTGCAGAGGACCATCTCCCGCTCCTTCTCTTGCTCCAGGTCCCTGAGGTGGTAATGGTGCATCACCCAGTTGGTCCTCTGCTGGTCGAAGTTCTTGTTGGTGTGCAGCACCAAAACCTTTTTGCTGCCCATCTGCCGGGCGTTGACCATCACCGGGAAGGTATTGTTGGTCTTGTGCCACATCGCGTGCATGCCGCACTCCAACTGTATCTTACAACGCGTCCACGTGCCCCTTTTGAACGCCCTGGAATTTGCACTGGAAGAAATGCTTGCTTAGGCCACTCAGTGTGATACCTGCAGTATTGTCGAATACATGTTTTAGTGTACGTAGTTGGTATTTTCATAACATCTTTGGCATGTTGCAGTCACTTGTTTCACTTTTTATTAAGTGTTAAAT
The DNA here is from genome assembly GCF_003073215.2 of Triticum urartu. Taxonomy (NCBI): domain Eukaryota; kingdom Viridiplantae; phylum Streptophyta; class Magnoliopsida; order Poales; family Poaceae; genus Triticum; species Triticum urartu. Next base: position 170,593,391 of record NC_053023.1, read on the forward strand.
TGTAATTGTTTCACTAGGTCTGCGTCTAAAAAGAAAAATAGAGCTATAAACAAAGGAATATGTTTGTGCAAGTAGACGGCCGATCGGTGTCTTACCTGGAAGTTTCTCAGGATGGGTGTAGCATATGCCGTGCTCGCTGTCGATGGTTGGTATGAACAAATCGATGAGAGGGTGAGATCTCATGTTGTCAGCACTCACTTTGGACTCAAGGTGCTCGATCAGCTCTTGATCCGTGGGATCGAACTTGACGCCAGCCGGCAGCACCGGCCAATCCTTCTTAGAGTTACATCGGTTAATTCCAGTTATATGGTACTCAATGTATGATCAATCGACTGTTTTAAGTGAATGATGAAAGATTTCGACAGATAAGTGGTAGTACTCCAAATCTGAAGTCCATAATACCCTAACATGCCGCCGGGATTCTTGTGTCACCTCACGTGCAGCGTGTTGTCACGTCAATTCAATGTGAGGACATGATGAATAATTTGACCGACGTATACTAATACTGCTACTGTACTATTTACTAGTCGTATTTAGTGTCACATTTTAACCATAGGTTTAACTAACAAAATGTCAATGCATGTCACCGAAAATTATTCCATTGGAAATTATGTTCAAACTAGTAAGGTACACCTGCATTGCACACATGAGATTTGGTAACCAAATTATGAAGAAATACCACACTATAGCATGTAAGCTTTGAGTCATATATGCATGATGTAGATGTTCGTTTAATTCTTATAGTTCATCTCATCCAAAAATCAATTAGTTTTATAAAAAAATATTTTAAGATTCATGGAATTGTGCATTGTAATGCATAAAATAAAAAAACAAAAAGTGACAATTCATTTAGAAAAAAAGTTTGGGAAATTAAGATATGAAAGATTCTATAGAACAAAGAAGAAGTGCTTGTTTTTTGAGGTTTGTGCATTATGCTTAAGTTCAACCATGGAGTTTTCTAGATTGTACATATGGAAGAGTCTGGTGGAATGTAGATGATATCCAAGGGCTAGTAGTGCTTGGATTTGCCATCTCTGTACCGTCGGATTGGCTTCATCCAACGACCAACTTTCAAAGTTATTCGCATACTATATAGGGGTATAGATACGAATAAAACGATATAATTTTTTGTGACATGCATTAACATTTAGTTAGTGAAATTTATGATCAAAATTTGACACAAATTATGAAGGGGAGCAATAAACCAGGAGGGAGGTAGTAGTATGAGTAGCGTAATATACGGTATAGAGGACTAGTACAAATTTATAAATGGAGTGACAAGTTATAGGCTATGCGACAGACTTTTAGGCTACATGAGTAGTACGAAATATATTTCCCATTGAACAACACTTTCACAACACATTTGAAGCCTAATTGATATATATATATCAAATGAGTCTATTCTAACAACACCTTAAGACCTTATTCTAACGACACCGACCTTATTCTGCTAACACCGTCGACCCGGCCCTCCCTCCTACCTTCTTCCTCCCCCGCACCTACCCCCACCTCCCCTCCAGGTTCCATTGCCGGCCTCCCTCCCCGCGACCCATCCCCACCCCCGCTCCCACCTGCGCCGCCGGACCCCGCCCCCACCACGCGCCATCCCCACCACGCACCGCAGGAGCCCCGACACGCCGCACGCCGCCCGAGCCTCGCCCCGCTCCGCGCTGCTGGAGCCCCCTCCCCCCAATCGCCATGCGCCGCCGTGCCCAGCCATCCCTGCCCAACCACGCACCACCGGGAGCCCCGCCCCTCTCCTCACCTTCTTTTGTGGATATCCGACATGGGATCCAGCGGGCTACCCTGGCCTCTTCCTCTCCGACATCCGCTGACATCCGCGGGCCAGTACCACACCAGCGAGAAGCTCAGCCAGATCCTCCTCTGGCTCCGTCGTCGTGCCTCCGTCGTCAGATCGGGAGCTCAGCCACCCCGCGCCATCAACACTATACTGCCTCCTCCCGCGCGTGCAGTGCACATCCTGCCACGCAGCAGTCAACGACGGTGGTGCTGGTCCCCCATCCCCTAGTCCCGATGCCGGCGACCCTGTCTTCGGCGGGGACGAAGCCCGTACAGTTCAAAAAAACATTTTTGCTAATTTTTGGGGGATTTTGGATGTGCAGGAAACTGCTGCAGTGCAGAGTGTGTTTTTGGTGCACCCTGACGACGACCCATCCTCCCCGACCTCTCCCATGTCTCTTCGATGGTGAGGTCAAGATGCTCTCCCGGCGTGGTGGCCGCCACGGCTTCCCCTCCTTCTGATCCGGCTGCCAAGGCCTCCGCCATCTATTCCGCTACTTCTCGCAGCTGTGGCTGACGAGGAGGACGGTGCCTGTGGTGGCATGCTCCTCCTTATCCCCCCAATGGCCTGTAACGAGCTCCCTCCTCCAACTGTTGCAGTTCCTTTGATTTTTTGTTGAAGCTAACTGAATTTTGTTTTGTAGTGCACTGTTGAAATGAAAAAAATTGTACGTACAAGTTTCTTGGCGCGGCGTCGGGCAGTTTGGTAGGGAGCGGCGTGCAGTTTGCTTGCATGGACGGGAGCTTCCTGATCCTGCTCCGACCCATCTTCTTCCCCCTAGTGCACTGCAGTTGTTCATCATTTTCATCTCGTGGTGTGCCGTTTGCAAAGATCGTGGCCGTGCAGCTCGTCTTCAGTGTTTTGCGGTTCTGTGCATGGGGCGGTGCGGTTCTTTTTTTGGCATGCAAAATTGCAAAAATTGTAGTGTGGTTGGGCGCCCTGCCGAGGTGCAGTTTGTCCACGGGTGCTTGTTTTGGTGTTTCAAGGAAAAAGTATCGATGATTCGGTTGCTGTTCTGTTAAAACACACCGAAACTTTGTTGGCGTAGCTTCAAAAAAGAGAGTATCAAAAGTATAACGAACTCCCTGTGTCTCGTTGGCATAGCTTCAAAAACGTGCAAAGAATACTTTTGTCCAGTGATGATGCAGTTTGTTGTGTATGTTGGAGTAGTTCGCTTCTTTTACAAGTTAACTCTTTTTTGTTTTTGTTTAAGTTTGGTCCAGTGCAGTTCAATTGGTATGTTAGAGAGGTTCATTTTCATGAAAAAAGGGTTATTGCAGCCGATTGATGCAGCCCACTACACCCATGTTTGTCATTTGTTGGAAACATAATTTGTTGTGCACTCGATAACGAAGGACAGGAGAGCATCACTTTCCCTTTAAAAAGAAGTTTATTTTGTTGTTTGAGAAAATGCAGAGAGGAAATGAGAGTAAAGAGATGTGGATGAATTCTTGTGTGTAATGTGTAGCGTGCAAACAAACAATGCAGTCCACTCGCCTCGTCCCCGCTTCATTTTTAAACCAAAAATAGATATATGGAGTGCACTACGGGAAAATCAAAAGTTTGTAGAGAAAAAGAAAAAGAAAAATGCAGTGCACTCCGGTCTTTAAAAAAGTCCGCTCCGAAGGACTTTGTAGTATACTCATGAATTTTTTACGTTCGACAAAAGAAATCATGAAGTGCACTTGCTCGTCCGATGCAGCGCACTCTACCTCGTTTGGGTAAGTTTACGTCCCATAAAAAGTAATCATGCAGTGCACTTGTCTGTCCGATGAAGTGTGGTTTTTAGTCTGAAGCAGTGCACTCCACCTCGTTTAGAAAAATTTACGTCCCACAAAAAAGAAATCATGCAGTGCACTTGTCTGTTCAATGAAGTGTGTTTTTTAGTCTAAATAAGTGCGGTTTCCTGTCTGATGCAGTACGACCCGTTTATGATAGTCCCGAGGTTCACTTTTCATAGTATTGCGGTTCACCAAACACTTGATATGAAGTGCACTCCACCTCGTTTAGGAAGATTTACTTCCCATAAAAAAGAAATCATGCAGTGCACTTGTTTGTCCGATGAAGTATAGTTTTTAGTCTAAAAGAAGTGTGGTTTTCCGTCTGATGCAGTACATACAACGATTTTGATGTCATGAAAAAATAGAGTGTTCACATTTTGTTAAAATCAAAATTGCTTCTAAACCGTAAGGAATCGGAGAGAGTGTTCTATATGAAAAAGTTGCGCCTCATCGATATCTTTCCAACGACGTATAATTTGAATCATTTCAACTAGCGGTTTGTATAAAATTCGTGAAAAACAACCGCTACCTCTCGTCGCCAGCCGCACAATTTTTAAAATTAACTAAAAACCGTAAGGAATATCAAAAACATTTAAACATATGAAAGTTGTGCCTCGTCTGTAGCTTTCCAACGGCGTATCATACGCCTCATTTCGACAAACGGTTAGAAAACTGGAGCGAAAACAGTACCTAAAACTTTAAAAAAATTGAAAAACAGAATTCTGCGATTTAGTAATTTCGAAACTGCTCTTAAACCGTAACGAATTAGAGAAAATAATATATATGAAAAAGATGCGCCTCGGCGATATCTTTCCAACGGTGTATCATTTGCTTCGTTCCGATGAGTGGTTTAGAAGAAATCGCAAAAAACGCTCGCTGTCACTCGTCATGGGCCGCACCATTTTCAAAACTGCTCTTAAACCATGTGGAATCTCAAAAAGTGTTCAACATGTCCAAGTTGCGCCTAATCCATAGCTTTTCAGCGGTATATTACACGCCTCATTTCGATAAACGGTTAAAAACTAGAGCGAAAACAGTACCGAGAAAACAGAGCGTGCAGTTTTTTCCGACGAGAAGTTCACTCGTATGAGTACTGCAGCACACTTGGTTCAAAGAATGATGTGCACTTGCGTTGAGCGTGCAGTGCAGAAGTGTTGTCAGAATACTATTCTGATCACAACATGAACTTCCTGAGTTACACGCGTGAACTTCTCTCTGTAGGAACCCGACCTTCAGGCTATCTTCTCAACCGTGTCTCCCCGCATGAATTTTTTTGGTCAGTCATGTTCTATGTGATGTAAGTGTAATCTACAAACGGTTTTTAGCAACTAAATGCCTGTTTTAAATAGGAATCTCGCTCATTGGCGGATTTGCTCTCGGATCATGATGAAACAAGCCTCTGTTGCAATTTTACTGCCTGAGTTGTTCGACCTGAACTTCCCCATGTGCTAGGTTGAACTTCAGCCAACATTGCTCAAATGGGGCTTGCGATATACCGTTGGAAAGTTATGGAGACCAGTATCATGACGCAACTTAAATTTTTGGCAAAATGTAAGCGGTTCAAGAGCAGTTTTGGAAACCGTTTTTTCTTCATACAAAAAACATGAATCGTATTTTCGATCGTATTTCTAAACCGTTTATCGGAATGAGGCAAATAATATAGCGTTGAAAAGCTGCTGAAAAACCGCATCTTCCACATGTTGAAAGTTTTCTATAATTCCCTATGGTTAAAGAGGAATTTGGAAAATTGTAAAATTTTACAAACCGAACAGCCGAGTTCGTATTTTCGATGTCATTTTTAAACGACTAATCCAATTGAGGCAAATGATATGCCGCTGGAAAGCTTATGAAATGCGCTACTTTTTCATGTTTAAAGTTTTTTCTAATTTTGAACGGTTTAAAAGTAATTTAGAAAATGGTCCAAGTTGCAACGAGTTTGTATTTTCGAGCTAATTTTTTAACCGTACGTCCGAATGCAGCAAATGATATGGTGTTGGAAAGCTTAGTAAATGCCAAACTTTTTGGTATATATTGTGTCTTCCAATTCCTTACTATTTTAAGTCAATTTGGAAAATGGATAAAAACGTATTTTCTCCATAATTTCTACAAACTTTATCGGAATGGGACAAATAATATACCGTTGAAAAGCTAAGGAAAATGCGAAACTTTTTCATGTTGATGGTTTTCTCTAAGTCCTAGCCGTTTTCAAGTAATTTCGAAAATGGCGGGATCATTTGTTCCGCCTTTAGAGCGAAACAGATTCTTCGAAAAGGCACCGCGTGAAGAACTTGAACTTCTCGGCATGTCTACTTGAACTTCACTCTGTTTTTCACGTGATTTTTTTGCCCGTAGCTCTCCATCCACTCACCGGAACAATCAGCAGAATTGAGCAAGTGATATACCAGTGGAAAGTTGTTGTAAACACGCAACTTTCCCGTATTGATCATTTTTTATACTCGCGACGGTTTTAAAAGTTTTTCATATGAAATTCATTCACTGTAGTAGTTGAACTTTCTGCTGTTTTCACGTTGAATTTCTGTGACGTATTTTCGTTTGTAATTTTCTCATCCATTCGTTAATGTTACACAGATGTTATTCCTTTTGCACAAACCCCTCTCACAATAATTTTTTTAACTTTCTTTGACCAAGGACTTGAACTTATAACAACAAAACTTTTAATACTTGCTTTTTATTCCTTTTTAATACAAAATGTACACCGTGTAGTACGTGAACTTCTGACAGTTATCAATCTGAACTTCTCTCGATTACGTGAAAATATCTGAGTTTTTTTATGAATATTAATCTGAATTTCTTAAATCCTTTTTATGAAGTTTGAAGCGCTCTATTTTTTAAAAGTTGAACTTCTTGTTACTTTATTTTTGAATTTCTTGTTTCCATTCTTTAAAAACGAGGAAAATCTGAGTTTTCTATAATTATCGAACTTATCCATCTTTTTAATATGGACTTCCTGGTTTTATTTCTTAATCTTTTTTATGAAAATTTTGAAGCGCTCTATTTTTAAAAGTTGAACTTCTTGTTTCCATTCTTTAATAACGAGGAAAATCCGAGTTTTCTATAATCATTGAACTTCTCCATCTTTTTAATATGGACTTCCTGGTTTTATTTCTTAATCTTTTTGATGAAATTTTGAAGCGCTCTATTTTTAAAAGTTGAACTTCTTGTTATTTAATTTTTGAAATTCTTGTTTCCATTCTTTAATAGTGAGGAAAATCCGAATTTTCTATAATCATCAAACTTCTCCATCTTTTTAATATGGACTTCCTGGTTTTATTTCTTTTAGTAACAGAAAAAATCCTACTTTTTGATAGACATCGAGCCGCTCCGTTTTTAAATTTGAACTTCTAGTTTTATTTTAAGAGAGAAAATATTTTTTATAAAATTGTTTGAGATGCTTTTTTAATGACCTTTTTTGGGTTTGTAACAAGACTTGGTGCGACGCGACACGATACGACATAATAGTCTTCAAGGTGGCCTGGATGGCAGCGCGCTTGGAGGAGCCGGGGCCGGCGGTGCGCCTGGAAGGAGGAGGCGGCGAGGAGGCGCGCCGTAGCAGGGTGGCGGTTGCCGGTGACGCGGGGGGGGGGGGGGGGGGTGGGGGGGGGGGGGGGGGGGGGGGGGGGGGGGGGGGGGGGGGGAGGAGTTGGGGCCGATGGGAGGTGGCTGTGGCGGTGCTTTCAAAATGTACGTCGCGCTTTACAGTAGAGCACAGAAAGAATGGTTTTAAAAAACACATCAAACTAATCTTTTTTATCTAAACTTCTTTGTTTTATCTTTTTAGAAAATGTGATTGATATTCTATAAAAATTAAATTGCTCAGTTATTTTAATTTGTACTTGATTTGATATTTATGAACTTCTTACAATTTTCAGTGCAATAAGATTTTCTGTATTTTTACTATGCGAACTTCTAGTGTATCCCAAAAAATTACATGTTTTTTCTTTTCTTCTAAAAAATCGTCCAAGAACTTTTTGTTTAGCATCTTTCATTTGAACTCCCAGAGGCTTCAACAACAAATTAAACAATATGGCTAAACACGCACTAGTCGTAGTCATAAACATGACTTATATTTTTTTATTTGTGAATTTACATGTTTTTCTCGCACATGAATTTCTCTTACACAATTTTTTTTGTTACATATTTTGAACTCTTACATTTCTTATTTTTGAACCTCCTCCTTTTTATACACAAAACATGAATTGTTTTAACCCATTTCCACGAAGACACACACAAAGAACACACACACACACATACACACACACAACCATTGCATGCACAAACGCCACCACAGCATCTCCATCGTTCTTTTGACGCCCGGTGCTGATTTGAATCCCGTACTGTAGTTGTACTTCTTCATCGAGGAGATATAAGGAGCAAGCATGGAATGATTTAGTGGGATGAACCTAGGAGATGCCTACAACTACAGACCTTCTGGAACACTTTCTATTGACCTTCAGGATCAATTTCTATTGACCTTCAGCCATTTTTTCATTCCAACAATTGAGCAAACTAGAAAACAACATATAATGCTCCTTTTTTAGGGCTGAACTCAAGAATCTGGCAAAGCCGGCCTACAACAATGGCCAATTTTTTCGGAGGATAAACGTAAACAAATGTGTATAAAACCAAAGCAATCTAGTGTCAATATTTTTTTTATGTTCAATAAAACCAGAGCACTCCAATGTCATAAACATCCATAGTCCAAAGAACAAAATGACCACGGTATATATGTACAAAGAAATCTTTTTTCTACCACACATGCACCTTTGTTCTCATACATCTTCCAAAAAAATCAGAGCCATCACCATTGAAAGTTAATCATGCAATAGGAAAAGATGAGCACTTCTTGCAAAAGCGAATGACTAAAAGTTGGCGGACAACTAGGACTATTCAAGTGAAGCGCTTTTAGTATTAACCCGTAGCTCCTTCATGTTGACCAATTCCACCAGAAAACGCCATGTATGGATTTGAACACTACAAACCACTATACTAATCTCTCCTTGCGTTGGCTACAATTGACTCGGCTTGCGTCGGGGTGTTGTGCCAGCGTCGACAGCTCACCCCCATGGCTCATTGCCGTTAGGTGGTGGAGGCTGGCAGTCTGCTGGCCGATGCAACCAAACACCGCCAGATCGTGCCAAGAGTTCAGTTAGTTTTCTAAACTTTTCTCAACAGAAGAAGCCAAGAGCATGCCAGACGACCTACGACCGCTCGTTGCTGTCATGGCGGGGTGTGAACTATAGACCTTCTAGAAGTTATCTAATCATGTACTGTAGATTCAAGCATTTTAAACTCAAAAGATGCCTACAATTCTCAGTTTGTGCCTAACCTAGGAGTCGAGGAGATCACCACACTGGACTAGATAGAGGAGTGCAAGTGAAGCAAACTTTTTTCTTCAGAAAATCAACAAACTGAACTTCGGAAAATAAAGAAACTGAACTTTAGAAAGTGAAACAAACTGAACTTCACAAGGCCCTGCAAAAATATACACGATTGTATTCAACTTTAAAATCTTCAGAAAATCAACAAACTGAACTTCTAGAGGGCCAGATGCTGACCTTTCTCTTCGTAGTGCCGTTGGCGACATGTGGATACGAAAACAAAGTAGCACTAAATGCATGACACCTTGGTAGCCACATACACAGGCTAGCTGAAGCTGAAGTAGCTAGCAAATTAGAACTTTAAACGAAAAAAATTAAGAGGGAATTGCTCTCACAAGAAGTCTCTCTTTACCGGATTCAGCAGAAATTGAACTGGACGGTGAGCAGCAGTATCTAGGGTTGTGTTGCGTTCATGAACGGCCGGCGGCTCTGTCATTGAACAACCCAGGGCCGCGTAGTTGAACGGCTTGGGGCTGCGTTGGGAGGACTCAGGGCGGCACTGCAGATCGGGTCAGGGTGAGGGTGCTCTCCATTCCCCTGAGGAAAATGCTCTGAAGGACAAAACACACACACAAGAATAACCGCACATTAGGATTTCTGAATGGTCCTCTGTTTGTAGATGTAAAGAAGTTCAGAAAGATCCTCGGATGCACGCACACCAGTGCATGAACACACACATTAGCACGTAGATCTCAGTTCCTCACATTCTACACGGTTAATTTTTTTAACGGCATATGAAATGAATTGTCAAATCAATACTCAGAAAGGGGCTCTCTTTTTATGGAGATACAAATCCAATCATTCATGCTTCTTTTTTTAACATACTAAGATGAACAGCAGAGAAGCATCCATACCAACAATAATGAATTTGCAAACAATATTGGAGAAACAAACATCAAACCTGTAGCTTGAACGAGTAGAGCTGATTTCGGAAGTAGTGGTGCACGGATTCAAGCAAAGGCATGACGTGAACTACAATTTTTGCAAACTTCATTGCCCCAACACACAGATCTTGCAAGAAACCGAAAGAAATTGAACAAAATAGCAACAACCAAAACAAATCTCTAGCCACAAGATGACGAGGAGTGGGTGGTGACGAGCTATGGCTCTCTGTGTTACCGTCACAGTGGAGAGAGAAGGAAGGTTGTGGAGGACACACCGGAGAAGAGGGCATGCCGTGCTAGAGCAGAGGGAAGGTCGCGATTGAGCAGGGGGGAGGTCACGCCGCATGGGAGGTTGGTGGCAGGGGTGGTCGGGACGGAGGGCAGCCATGAAGGAGGTGGTTGGGGCAGGCGCGGCGGAGGTGGCTGGGACGCAGGGTGGGGACGGAGGTGGCTGGGTGGAGGGCGACGATAGAGGTGCTCGGGACAGAGAGCGGTGGTGGAGGTGGTCGGCGGGAGGACGACGACGGCTGAAGTGGTCGGGGCAGATGTAAGTGGCGGAAGTGGTTGGGGCAGAGGACATCGGCGTGGGTGTCCGGTAGCGACACGATCCAGGCGGCCGTGGGACCGGCGGGGAGGGGAGGCGCAGGGCTGGCCGGGAGGTGAGGCGCAGGGCCGGCGGGGAGGGGCGGCGGGGTGGCTTGGTCGGCGGGGATCCAGGGATCGTGAAGCCATCGTGACCGGGAGAAGGTGGTGGGTGTGGAATGGGCCGTTCGGGAGGTGCACAATGGGCTAGTTTTTCGTCTGTTAGGGATCTCAGGAACACCCCCGTCGGGCCTTATATAGGACGCTGTGATCCAAATAACTATTCTAATTCTAGTGTTGTTATATATATATAGTGTTATTATTCATCACTCAGGGTGCAGAATAAGTTATTCTTCACCCAAGGTAATCTTACGATCGCTTCTTAAATAAATTATGTTTGAAATATAAATAGTTACATGTATATTGATTTAATATGTAAAATTTGGTATAAAAAACAAAAATATAGGTTATAAGACCAGAAAAATCACATTTTATGTATGTTTTACACAATGTTTTTACATTCGTAATTTTACATAACATAAAATATTTTTCGGTGAGTACATATTTTCTTACATTCTCTTTTTATGTATGAAATAAGATAAAATTTACGAAACGTAAAAATACGGTGCATTGATGTCAAAATAGAGAGGGGGTGAAGAATAAGTATTCCTCACCCAGGGTGACGAATAGCGCGACCATATATATATATATATATATATATGACCCTCTTTCGGTGAGTACATATGGCTTTTGCACAGCATCTCCATCATCATTATCAGTACATCCTACGCAGGTGAGTTAGGATGCACTTGATCCCAGAAAGGTATCTATCCTTCAAACCAGAGGCGTGCTTCAAACTAACAACAGTACATAATATCCAACAAAAGAGGGTCATGCTACAGCAGCAGGATACATGGCTCAGTCTAGATATCAGTACGAATCAAGTTGTGCATATTTGTTGTTGGCATGAACCACATCGCCGCATGTCAAGTTTGCAAAAGCCATCCATCACATGGAAGCTTGATGCCTTTCACACACTGAAGATTATCTGGCAACAAGCCGTGTCGACAAATCTTTGGATATGGTGATTCATGAAACCCATGGTATGATGTGTAAACACAG